>NC_088355.1:18232500-18912500 GCF_036884655.1 Musa acuminata AAA Group | reverse complement strand
TGCAGAAAGATAAATGCAGTAATGAAATGCAAACCAGAGATCACGCTGATTTTAGAGTGGTTCGGTCAAATGACCTACTCCACTTGCGAGGCCCCTCTTCGATGAGGCTCCCACCTTCTACTAGCAACTCTCTTGAAATGGAAGTGCAAATACCCCTCTTACAACTCTTTACAAGTGGTTCACTCTCTTACAGATTTTCGAGAAGGAATTAGGTGAACACTAGCAAATTGAAAACTAGACTTTCTAAGACCTTTTCTAAGAGCTTTCTCTCAATCAATTGCTGCTCAAAAGTTGTTTTCTCAGTTGAGATTTGAGGGGTATTTATAGGCCTCAAGAGGATTCAAATTTGGGCTCCAAATTTGAATTCTCGTGGAGTTCCCGATGCTGGCGGTGCCACCGCCTGTCAGTGGCGGTGCCACCGCCTACTACTGTCAGACGTTGACAGTGCTGGGCGGTGCCACCGCCCAGCCCAAGCGGTGCTACCGCCCAGCTCTCGGGCACTGGGCGGTGCCACCGCCCAGCTCAGGCGGTGCTACCGCCTACAGTGTTTTCAGCCCAACTACAGTGTTTTCAGCCCACTAGTTGGGCTTCAATCTTGCCCCAAACTAGTCCGAACTTGGGCCCAATTGGCCCCTACTTGGGTTATAGGATTAACACCTAATCCTAACCCTAATTAACATGCTAATTACGAATTTAAAGATATTTTCTAAGCTATTACAAAGTCCGTAAGTCAAGACTTCTTCCGGCGAGCTTCCGGCGAACTTCCGACGGTGTTCCGATAAACTCTCGGAAACCATTATGCGGACTCCTGGCAAGCTCCTAGACTTCACGATTTGATCTTGGCGAGTTCCAACGAGCTTCTTTGGTAAGCTCCGATCTTTCTCGGTGAGCTCCGCGAACTTCCAACGAACCTTCCGGCGAGCTTCCGAAAAACCCTTCGGAAAGCTCCCTACTCATTCTCGGCTAGTTCCGACAGTATTCCCGACGAACCTTCGGACTTCTATCGAACTCTCGAACTCCCAACGAATCCTTATTGCTTGACTCCAGCACTTTGTTTCGCTTTATGTCTTCATCGTTATCATAGTTAATCCTGCACACACAATTCAAAACTCTACTCCGATCTAGACAATTGTTACAACGCGAATTGACATTCTATTGCCTGACACGTCATTGGTTGGCGCTTCGTCCGATTCTTCGGTGCATCGTCCTCTCTTGCGGCTTGTTTCCCAATCGGTGATTGACCTCCGCAACCCCGATATCCTTGGCACAATTCCGCTCTTGGCCCGATGTCCGACGTCCGAAGCCTTCTGTCATCCAATATCCTAACGTGATCTCCTCCGGCGCAACGTCAATTCCTCCTGCGTTAACTATCTAATCCTGATCGAGTAGACCTGCATCACTCAAAATGCAGTTAAACATCTAAACACAATCAATTAGTTTCATCATCAAAATCCGAGATTCAACACATACTAGATATGTATATATATTTGCATGCGATGTAGATATATATTAAATATGTATATATGTGACATGTCATATTAGGAGACCAAATTATAGAAACATCTATCGATAATATTAAGTCGGTAAACGTGAGGCAATTAGATTGACCCACGTGGCCTTCCATCGTTATGAGTAGGAACCAATTCCCGGTGTAGGTTGAGTTGGTCGAGTCCCTCGAGACTCACCTATATCGCGATTCGCTATCTTGCTTACGACATAGAGATGTCACCGGTGACCTGAGGGCATGGTATGCTTGGTCGAGTCCCTCGAGGGTATATCATCAAATCAGACTCATCTTATAACGAAGGTGTTGACTTAACCGAGCATCAGGGTTGGTCGAGTCCCTCGAGGCCATGGTGATTCGGAGGCCGAACAAGACGGGAATCACAAGGAGTTGTGATCGGCAAGAGTTGCCTACCTTTTAGGCTTAGTGTGATTGGTCGAGTCCCTCGAGGTTACACTAAGACGTTGATTGGATCCTGATCCCCACTAGAAGTCTACCGGAGACTTCCATTTCACGTGCTGAGGGTGTCGCGTGACTCGTTAGTAAAATAGTGGGAGCATATTAAGATAGAAGTCCATATCTTGATAGTTTATTTCTTGCAAAATCTGCATGTTATTCATTTTTGCTACATCTTTATTTTCAGAAAATGTCGCTTTCAAATCCCTTATGTGGCATACTTGATGTCAACTGCCTCACTGGTCCAAATTATACGGATTGGCTCCGTAACTTGAGAATTGTTCTCACAGCGGAGAAAATCATGTACGTCCTTGATACAGTGATGCCTACGCCCGAAGAAGGGGCAAGCGAGGATGAGATCGCTCGCTACGTGAAGTACATTGATGACTCCACTCTTGCTCAGTGCTATATGTTGGGCTCTATGACTCTAGAGTTAAAGAGACAACATGAAAAGATGGATGTCAGATCCATTCTCCTACATGTCCGCAAATTGTTTGAGGAACAGGGAAGGACTCAACGATATGAGATATCCAAGAGCCTTTTCCGTGCTAGGATGATTGAGGGGACACCGGTTCAGAACCATGTCCTAGAGATGATTGAGTGGATAGAGAAACTCACAGGTCTAGGAATGGTCCTAGAGGATAACTTGTGTGTGGACATTGTGTTTCAGTCCCTACCAGATTCCTTTTCACAGTTCATAATGAATTTTAATATGAACAAGCTTGAGGTGACTCTCCCAGAGCTCCTCAATATGTTGAGGGAGGTAGAGAGTACTATTAAGAAAAAGAAGCCAGTTCTCTACACTGGTGAGACCAGAAAGAAAAGGAAAGCATAAAGGTCCCTTAAGAAGGGAAAGGGCAAGGGCAAACAAGGTAAAGCAAAGGTTGCTAAGAAAGACCCAGCAAAGGACAAAGGCCAGTGCTTCCACTGTGGTAAAGATGGGCATTGGAAGAGAAACTGCAAAGAGTACCTTGCAGAAATGGCGAAACAAAAGCTTGATGAAGCTTCAGGTACATTCATGATCAGTCTCCATTTGTTAGACTCTTATGATAACACATGGGTATTGGATATCGGTAGTGCTTATCATATATACAATTCGTTGCAGGTTCTGGCAAGGCCTAGGAGACTAGAGAGAGGCGGGATGGACCTCAAGATGGGTAATGGAGCAAAAGTTACTGTATTAGCTGTTGGCGAGGTCGCCCTACATCTGCCTAGTGGAGCTTTTATTGCATTAGATGCATGTTATTTTGTTCCTTCTATTATCAAAAACATTATCTCCATTTCATGTTTAACAGTTAGTGGATATAAATTTGTTTTTGAGAACAATGGTTGTTCTATATTATTAGATGATAAGATCATCACGAAAGGAACATTGCATAATGGTTTATTTATGTTAGACACCACTCCACATATCATGAATGTAAATGTGTCCAAAAGGAAACGAGACGAGTTGAACAATGCATACCTGTGGCGTTGTAGGCTAGGTCACATCCATGAAAGAAGGATTCAAAAGTTGCTAAATGATGGATATCTAGATCCATTCGACTATGTGTCATATGCAACTTTGAGCCTTGCATTCGTGGAAAACTGACCAAATATCCATTTAGTAGAACTGGAGAGAGAGCCAATGAGTTGTTGGAACTCATACATAGTGATGTATGTGGACCCATGTCAACTCATGCCATTGGAGGTTACTCCTACTTCATTACATTTACTGATGATTTCTCAAGGTATGGATATGTGTACTTAATGAAGTACAAGTCCGAGGCATTTGAGAAATTCAGAGAGTATAAGAATGAGGTGGAGAACCGGACTGGAAAGAGTATCAAAACTCTTCGATCAGATCGAGGAGGTGAATACTTAAGTACAGAGTTTACTCAGTTCCTCAAGGACCATGGGATATTATCCCAATGGACACCTCCTTATACACCTCAGCTCAATGGTGTCTCTGAAAGGAGAAATCGTACATTATTAGATATGGTACGGTCCATGATGAGTTTCGCTGACCTACCCATCTCATTCTGGGGATATGCCCTAGAAACCGCAGCTTACCTTCTGAACAGAGTTCCAACTAAGTCGGTAGTGTCTACACCATATGAGATATGGAAAGGGGAGAAGCCTGATCTAAAGGTTGTTAAGATTTGGGGCTGCCCTGCCCATGTTAGAAGACACAACCCCGATAAGTTAGAATCAAGGACAGAGCGATGCAAATTTGTGGGATACCCCAAGGAAACTTGTGGGTATTATTTCTATCATCTCGAGGACCAAAAGGTCTTTGTAGCTAAGAGAGCAGTGTTCCTTGAGAAGGAACACATTCTTGACGGAGACAGTGGGAGAATGATAGAATTGAGCGAGGTTGGAGAATGATAGAAATGATGGATATCTAGATCCATTCGACTATGTGTCATATGCAACTTGTGAGCCTTACATTCGTGGAAAACTGACCAAATCTCCATTTAGTAGAACTGGAGAGAGAGCCAATGAGTTGTTGGAACTCATACATAGTGATGTATGTGGACCCATGTCAACTCATGCCATTGGAGGTTACTCCTACTTCATTACATTTACTGATGATTTCTCAAGGTATGGATATGTGTACTTAATGAAGTACAAGTCCGAGGCCTTTGAGAAATTCAGAGCGTATAAGAATGAGGTGGAGAACCGGACTGGAAAGAGTATCAAAACTCTTCGATCAGATCGAGGAGGTGAATACTTAAGTACAGAGTTTACTCAGTTCCTCAAGGACCATGGGATATTATCCCAATGGACACCTCCTTATACACCTCAGCTCAATGGTGTCTCTTAAAGGAGAAATCGTGCATTATTAGATATGGTACGGTCCATGATGAGTTTCGCTGACCTACCCATCTCATTCTGGGGATATGCCCTAGAAACCGCAGCTTACCTTCTGAACAGAGTTCCAACTAAGTCGGTAGTGTCTACACCATATGAGATATGGAAAGGGGAGAAGCCTGATCTAAAGGTTGTTAAGATTTGGGGCTGCCCTGCCCATGTTAGAAGACACAACCCCGATAAGTTAGAATCAAGGACAGAGCGATGCAAATTTGTGGGATACCCCAAGGAAACTTGTGGGTATTATTTCTATCATCTCGAGGACCAAAAGGTCTTTGTAGCTAAGAGAGCAGTGTTCCTTGAGAAGGAACACATTCTTGACGGAGACAGTGGGAGAATGATAGAATTGAGCGAGGTTGGAGAATGATAGAAATGATGGATATCTAGATCCATTCGACTATGTGTCATATGCAACTTGTGAGACTTACATTCGTGAAAAACTGACCAAATCTTCATTTAGTAGAACTGGAGAGAGAGCCAATGAGTTGTTGGAACTCATACATAGTGATGTATGTGGACCCATGTCAACTCATGCCATTGGAGGTTACTCCTACTTCATTACATTTACTGATGATTTCTCAAGGTATGGATATGTGTACTTAATGAATTACAAGTCCGAGGCCTTTGAGAAATTCAGAGCGTATAAGAATGAGGTGGAGAACCGGACTGGAAAGAGTATCAAAACTCTTCGATCAGATCGAGGAGGTGAATACTTAAGTACAGAGTTTACTCAGTTCCTCAAGGACCATGGGATATTATCCCAATGGACACCTCCTTATACACCTCAGCTCAATGGTGTCTCTTAAAGGAGAAATCGTACATTATTAGATATGGTACGGTCCATGATGAGTTTCGCTGACCTACCCATCTCATTATGGGGATATGCCCTAGAAACCGCAGCTTACCTTCTGAACAGAGTTCCAACTAAGTCGGTAGTGTCTACACCATATGAGATATGGAAAGGGGAGAAGCCTGATCTAAAGGTTGTTAAGATTTGGGGCTGCCCTGCCCATGTTAGAAGACACAACCCCGATAAGTTAGAATCAAGGACAGAGCGATGCAAATTTGTGGGATACCCCAAGGAAACTTGTGGGTATTATTTCTATCATCTCGAGGACCAAAAGGTCTTTGTAGCTAAGAGAGCAGTGTTCCTTGAGAAGGAACACATTCTTGACGGAGACAGTGGGAGAATGATAGAATTGAGCGAGGTTGGAGAATGATAGAAATGATGGATATCTAGATCCATTCGACTATGTGTCATATGCAACTTGTGAGCCTTACATTCGTGGAAAACTGACCAAATCTCCATTTAGTAGAACTGGAGAGAGAGCCAATGAGTTGTTGGAACTCATACATAGTGATGTATGTGGACCCATGTCAACTCATGCCATTGGAGGTTACTCCTACTTCAATACATTTACTGATGATTTCTCAAGGTATGGATATGTGTACTTAATGAAGTACAAGTCCGAGGCCTTTGAGAAATTCAGAGCGTATAAGAATGAGGTGGAGAACCGGACTGGAAAGAGTATCAAAACTCTTCGATCAGATCGAGGAGGTGAATACTTAAGTACAGAGTTTACTCAGTTCCTCAAGGACCATGGGATATTATCCCAATGGACACCTCCTTATACACCTCAGCTCAATGGTGTCTCTTAAAGGAGAAATCATGCATTATTAGATATGGTACGGTCCATGATGAGTTTCGCTGACCTACCCATCTCATTCTGGGGATATGCCCTAGAAACCGCAGCTTACCTTCTGAACAGAGTTCCAACTAAGTCGGTAGTGTCTACACCATATGAGATATGGAAATGGGAGAAGCCTGATCTAAAGGTTGTTAAGATTTGGGGCTGCCCTGCCCATGTTAGAAGACACAACCCCGATAAGTTAGAATCAAGGACAGAGCGATGCAAATTTGTGGGATACCCCAAGGAAACTTGTGGGTATTATTTCTATCATCTCGAGGACCAAAAGGTCTTTGTAGCTAAGAGAGCAGTGTTCCTTGAGAAGGAACACATTCTTGACGGAGACAGTGGGAGAATGATAGAATTGAGCGAGGTTGGAGAATGATAGAAATGATGGATATCTAGATCCATTCGACTATGTGTCATATGCAACTTGTGAGCCTTACATTCGTGGAAAACTGACCAAATCTCCATTTAGTAGAACTGGAGAGAGAGCCAATGAGTTGTTGGAACTCATACATAGTGATGTATGTGGACCCATGTCAACTCATGCCATTGGAGGTTACTCCTACTTCATTACATTTACTGATGATTTCTCAAGGTATGGATATGTGTACTTAATGAATTACAAGTCCGAGGCCTTTGAGAAATTCAGAGCGTACAAGAATGAGGTGGAGAACCGGACTGGAAAGAGTATCAAAACTCTTCGATCAGATCGAGGAGGTGAATACTTAAGTACAGAGTTTACTCAGTTCCTCAAGGACCATGGGATATTATCCCAATGGACACCTCCTTATACACCTCAGCTCAATGGTGTCTCTTAAAGGAGAAATCGTACAATATTAGATATGGTACGGTCCATGATGAGTTTCGCTGACCTACCCATCTCATTCTGGGGATATGCCCTAGAAACCGCAGCTTACCTTCTGAACAGAGTTCCAACTAAGTCGGTAGTGTCTACACCATATGAGATATGGAAAGGGGAGAAGCCTGATCTAAAGGTTGTTAAGATTTGGGGCTGCCCTGCCCATGTTAAAAGACACAACCCCGATAAGTTAGAATCAAGGACAGAGCGATGCAAATTTGTGGGATACCCCAAGGAAACTTGTGGGTATTATTTCTATCATCTCGAGGACCAAAAGGTCTTTGTAGCTAAGAGAGCAGTGTTCCTTGAGAAGGAACACATTCTTGACAGAGACAGTGGGAGAATGATAGAATTGAGCGAGGTTGGAGAATGATAGAAATGATGGATATCTAGATCCATTCGACTATGTGTCATATGCAACTTGTGAGCCTTACATTCGTGAAAAACTGACCAAATCTCCATTTAGTAGAACTGGAGAGAGAGCCAATGAGTTGTTGGAACTCATACATAGTGATGTATGTGGACCCATGTCAACTCATGCCATTGGAGGTTACTCCTACTTCATTACATTTACTGATGATTTCTCAAGGTATGGATATGTGTATTTAATGAATTACAAGTCCGAGGCCTTTGAGAAATTCAGAGCGTATAAGAATGAGGTGGAGAACCGGACTGGAAAGAGTATCAAAACTCTTCGATCAGATCGAGGAGGTGAATACTTAAGTACAGAGTTTACTCAGTTCCTCAAGGACCATGGGATATTATCCCAATGGACACCTCCTTATACACCTCAGCTCAATGGTGTCTCTTAAAGGAGAAATCGTACATTATTAGATATGGTACGGTCCATGATGAGTTTCGCTGACCTACCCATCTCATTCTGGGGATATGCCCTAGAAACCGCAGCTTACCTTCTGAACAGAGTTCCAACTAAGTCGGTAGTGTCTACACCATATGAGATATGGAAAGGGGAGAAGCCTGATCTAAAGGTTGTTAAGATTTGGGGCTGCCCTGCCCATGTTAGAAGACACAACCCCGATAAGTTAGAATCAAGGACAGAGCGATGCAAATTTGTGTGATACCCCAAGGAAACTTGTGGGTATTATTTCTATCATCTCGAGGACCAAAAGGTCTTTGTAGCTAAGAGAGCAGTGTTCCTTGAGAAGGAACACATTCTTGACGGAGACAGTGGGAGAATGATAGAATTGAGCGAGGTTGGAGAATGATAGAAATGATGGATATCTAGATCCATTCGACTATGTGTCATATGCAACTTGTGAGCCTTACATTCGTGGAAAACTGACCAAATCTCCATTTAGTAGAACTGGAGAGAGAGCCAATGAGTTGTTGGAACTCATACATAGTGATGTATGTGGACCCATGTCAACTCATGCCATTGGAGGTTACTCCTACTTCATTACATTTACTGATGATTTCTCAAGGTATGGATATGTGTACTTAATGAAGTACAAGTCCGAGGCCTTTGAGAAATTCAGAGCGTATAAGAATGAGGTGGAGAACCGGACTGGAAAGAGTATCAAAACTCTTCGATCAGATCGAGGAGGTGAATACTTAAGTACAGAGTTTACTCAGTGCCTCAAGGACCATGGGATATTATCCCAATGGACACCTCCTTATACACCTCAGCTCAATGGTGTCTCTTAAAGGAGAAATCGTACATTATTAGATATGGTACGGTCCATGATGAGTTTCGCTGACCTACCCATCTCATTCTGGGGATATGCCCTAGAAACCGCAGCTTACCTTCTGAACAGAGTTCCAACTAAGTCGGTAGTGTCTACACCATATGAGATATGGAAATGGGAGAAGCCTGATCTAAAGGTTGTTAAGATTTGGGGCTGCCCTGCCCATGTTAGAAGACACAACCCCGATAAGTTAGAATCAAGGACAGAGCGATGCAAATTTGTGGGATACCCCAAGGAAACTTGTGGGTATTATTTCTATCATCTCGAGGACCAAAAGGTCTTTGTAGCTAAGAGAGCAGTGTTCCTTGAGAAGGAACACATTCTTGACGGAGACAGTGGGAGAATGATAGAATTGAGCGAGGTTGGAGAATGATAGAAATGATGGATATCTAGATCCATTCGACTATGTGTCATATGCAACTTGTGAGCCTTACATTCGTGGAAAACTGACCAAATCTCCATTTAGTAGAACTGGAGAGAGAGCCAATGAGTTGTTGGAACTCATACATAGTGATGTATGTGGACCCATGTCAACTCATGCCATTGGAGGTTACTCCTACTTCATTACATTTACTGATGATTTCTCAAGGTATGGATATGTGTACTTAATGAATTACAAGTCCGAGGCCTTTGAGAAATTCAGAGCGTACAAGAATGAGGTGGAGAACCGGACTGGAAAGAGTATCAAAACTCTTCGATCAGATCGAGGAGGTGAATACTTAAGTACAGAGTTTACTCAGTTCCTCAAGGACCATGGGATATTATCCCAATGGACACCTCCTTATACACCTCAGCTCAATGGTGTCTCTTAAAGGAGAAATCGTACATTATTAGATATGGTACGGTCCATGATGAGTTTCGCTGACCTACCCATCTCATTCTGGGGATATGCCCTAGAAACCGCAGCTTACCTTCTGAACAGAGTTCCAACTAAGTCGGTAGTGTCTACACCATATGAGATATGGAAAGGGGAGAAGCCTGATCTAAAGGTTGTTAAGATTTGGGGCTGCCCTGCCCATGTTAGAAGACACAACCCCGATAAGTTAGAATCAAGGACAGAGCGATGCAAATTTGTGGGATACCCCAAGGAAACTTGTGGGTATTATTTCTATCATCTCGAGGACCAAAAGGTCTTTGTAGCTAAGAGAGCAGTGTTCCTTGAGAAGGAACACATTCTTGACGGAGACAGTGGGAGAATGATAGAATTGAGCGAGGTTGGAGAATGATAGAAATGATGGATATCTAGATCCATTCGACTATGTGTCATATGCAACTTGTGAGCCTTACATTTGTGAAAAACTGACCAAATCTCCATTTAGTAGAACTGGAGAGAGAGCCAATGAGTTGTTGGAACTCATACATAGTGATGTATGTGGACCCATGTCAACTCATGCCATTGGAGGTTCCTCCTACTTCATTACATTTACTGATGATTTCTCAAGGTATGGATATGTGTACTTAATGAATTACATGTCCGAGGCCTTTGAGAAATTCAGAGCGTATAAGAATGAGGTGGAGAACCGGACTGGAAAGAGTATCAAAACTCTTCGATCAGATCGAGGAGGTGAATACTTAAGTACAGAGTTTACTCAGTTCCTCAAGGACCATGGGATATTATCCCAATGGACACCTCCTTATACACCTCAGCTCAATGGTGTCTCTTAAAGGAGAAATCGTACATTATTAGATATGGTACGGTCCATGATGAGTTTCGCTGACCTACCCATCTCATTCTGGGGATATGCCCTAGAAACCGCAGCTTACCTTCTGAACAGAGTTCCAACTAAGTCGGTAGTGTCTACACCATATGAGATATGGAAAGGGGAGAAGCCTGATCTAAAGGTTGTTAAGATTTGGGGCTGCCCTGCCCATGTTAGAAGACACAACCCCGATAAGTTAGAATCAAGGACAGAGCGATGCAAATTTGTGGGATACCCCAAGGAAACTTGTGGGTATTATTTCTATCATCTCGAGGACCAAAAGGTCTTTGTAGCTAAGAGAGCAGTGTTCCTTGAGAAGGAACACATTCTTGACGGAGACAGTGGGAGAATGATAGAATTGAGCGAGGTTGGAGAACCAAGCTCAAGCACCACTCTACAGCCCGAGTCTGTTCAGGTACCTAATATACAAGTATCAACTTTACGTTGGTCTGATAGAGTATCCCATCCTCCTGAGAGATATGTGGGACATATTAGAGCAGAGGATGTAGAGGATATTGATCCTCAGACCTATGAGGAGGCTATTATGAGTATAGACTCCGGGAAGTGGCAAGAAGCCATGAATTCTGAGATGGATTCTATGTACTCCAATAAGGTTTGGAACCTAGTTGATGCGCCCGAAGGTATTGTACCCATCGGTTACAAGTGGATCTTTAAGAAAAAGATCGGAGTAGATGGAAAGGTAGAGACCTATAAAGCAAGGCTAGTGGCTAAGGGGTATCGTCAAAGGCAAGGTGTTGACTACGACGAAACTTTCTCACCCATAGCAATGCTAAAATCCATCGGAATTCTATTGGCTATTGCAGCACACTATGATTATAAGATCTGGCAGATGGATGTGAAAACTGCATTCCTCAACGGGAACCTCGAGGAGGAGGTGTATATGATGCAACCTGAGGGATTCGTGTCCAAGAACTACCCAGATAAGGTGTGTAGGTTGCTTAGATCCATTTATGGACTAAAGCAAGCTTCCCGAAGTTGGAACATAAGATTTGATGAGGCAATCAGATCTTATGACTTCGTTAAGAACGAAGATGAGCCTTGTGTATACAGAAAGGTAAGTGGGAGCGCTATCACCTTTTTGGTGTTATATGTGGATGACATCCTCATCATTGGGAATGATGTAGGAATGCTATCCATAGTAAAGGCTTGGTTATCTAGACACTTCTCCATGAAGGACTTAGGGGAAGCATCCTATATTTTGGGGATTAGAATCTATAGAGATAGATCCAAGAGGATGCTTGGCTTGTCCCAGTCCAGGTACATAGAAACCATTATCAAAAGGTTTGGCATCGAAAATTCCAAGAGAGGTCTCATACCGATGAGACATGGGATATCGCTTTCTACGAGTATGTCCCCAAAGACTCCAGAAGAAAGGGCGAACATGGATATGATACCTTATGCCTCAGCAATAGGGTCTATCATGTATGCCATGCTATGTACTAGGCCTGATATAGCGCATGCTCTGAGTGTCACGAGCAGGTATCAGGCGGATCCAGGCTTGGAGCACTGGAAAGCAGTAAAGTGTATCCTTAAGTACTTGAGAAGGACTAAGGATCTTTTACTAGTATATGGAGGTAATAGCCTTAAGGTTGAAAGCTACACTGACTCAAGTTTTCAGTCTGATGTCGATGATAGCAAGTCGAATTCAGGGTATGTGTACACCTTGAATGGAGGAGCAGTGTGCTGGAAGAGTTCCAAGCTAGATACCACTGCTGATTCGACCACAGTGGCGGAGTACATTGATGCATCAGATACAGCAAAGGAGGGAGTGTGGGTGAAGATGTTCATCACAGATTTGGGAGTCGTTCCGAATAGCGAGAAGTCGACTTCCTTATATTGCGACAACTATGGGGCGATTACTCAAATAAGGGAACCCGAGTCTCATCAGAAGTGTTCTGAGGAGGTTCCAGCTTATCAGAGAGATCGTAACCCGAGGAGATGTAGTAGTGGAAAGAGTTCCATCCGAAGATAACATTGCAGATCCACTGACAAAGTCGTTGTCTCAGATTGTCTTTAAGCGTCACAGGAGTCTGATGGGGATCAGACACATAGGTGATTGGCTTTAGGTCAAGTGGGAGATTGCTAGTCATAGGTGCCCAGCAAGCCAATCACGTGAGTGATGGCACGTGTGACTTAATATAGAATCTTTTTGCTTATTATATTTTGGCGTATATCACTTTATAACTATTGCATAAATGCAAATATATATTGTGATGTCCTTGGATTTGTGCAATGGGAATCGGATCGTGATGAGATCACGATAATGAGATCGATTCACCTTTAAACACATATCCTTAATAATCCCGGTCATAGGTTACTCGAGAGGGACATCGTGATAACCGGATAGACTGGTGTGCTGTATACCCGTCCATATGATGGATGCAGCTGGTCTCATAGCTACTCATGTAGGGACACTAGAGATACAATACAGATGCTCATTGGAGAATGAGTTCACTGATTGATCCGCTTACAGAATGCTGGATGGTTGATGATGCCTTATTGTCAAATAGCGATTCCGTAGTCCTAGTGGTGTATCTGGTCCTTAGACTTGAGACACCAAGGATGTCCTGTATGAGTGCTCCACTCTTTGATACCAGACTTATAGGTTTGGTTGTCCCAGATCTAGTACAACTGGTCATTGGGAGTGGTAGTCGACCTTACGAGGGCTATTGAGTGTCGACAAAGGATCATCCACTCTCGGCGTCATGAGAGGAATATCCCATGTGTTCTTGCTCAGACAAATCCCTGGCCAGGGTCATTCGGGTTGAGAGAGAAAGAGTTCTCCGGGAGAATCCGATTAGAGCGAGACTTGAGTAGAAACCGTATGGGTCTGACAGCACCATGCTCGATATACGGTCTCTGGGATATTAGATGGATGAGGGACTATAGGTACATGGTAACTGAGGACAGACAGGTCCAATGGATTGGATTCCCCTATATCGTCTGGGGACTACGGCGTAGTGGCCTAGTACGTCCGTAGTCGATGAGTCGAGTGAATTATTACAGAGATAATTATTCACTGAGTTAGAAGGAGTTCTGACAGGTATGACTCACGGCCAGCTCGATATTGGGCCTAGAGGGTCACACACATATGGTAGGCATTGCGATGAGTAGAGGTTCGGATATGAGATATCCGACGGAGCCCTTGTCTTATTGGATGCAGATCCAATACCCACTAGGGAAGGACCCATTAGGGTTTGACACGGGATCTCTATAAATAGGAGGGATTCACAGCCTCATAGGCTAGAGTCTTTGCTTGCCCTTCCTATTCTCCTCTCCCTCTCCACCTCAGAGTAGGCCTGGAGTTTTGAGGAGCGTCGTCGCAACCCTGCTGTATGGATCACCGCTAGAGAGGAGGACGCTTGACCTCCTTCACCCTCTCCTAAGGATCTGCAAGGAAACAGGGATATACGATCTCCCTAGGTAACACAATCTCTATACGCAGTTTTGTGTTTTGCGGATTTTTGCGCACCAATCTTCGTACGACGACGAACATCTTTTTGGGAATCGGGGATTTTTGTTTTCTTGTTCTTCCGCTGCGCATATGATGTCGCCCCCCATGATTTCCCAACATATGGCATATGTCGAAAACCAAGAGGGCCACTCTATTACATGTCCACCCATGTTCAATGGGACAGACTACACCTATTGGAAGACCTGAATGAGGATCTTCCTTATTTTAATGGATTATGAACTTTGGAATCTTATCGAAAATGGATTTTTAAAGTCTTTGTTAGGATTGGAGTGACACTAAGAGGGGGGGGTGAATTAGTGCAGTGGTAAAGTACGATAAACTTTTCTCGATTTAAACACTTTCGGAAACTTCATACGATAAAAGCAACATTTCGTTTGAAATCGTTTCGATTGCGTTTTAACTTGAAGGGATATGTAAGAAGGAGACAAAGAAGTAGAGCATCAAAGTGCAAATGGTTTGCAGTAATATAAATAACAATAAGTAAATGCAAACCAGAGATCACGCCGATTTTAAAGTGGTTCGGTCAAATGACCTACATCCAATTGCGAGGCCCCTCTTCGATGAGGCTCCCACCTTCCACTAGCAAATCTCTTGAAGGGGAAGGGTAAATACCCCTCTTAAAATTTTTTACAAGCCGTTCACTCTCTTACAGATTTTTAGCAAGAAAGAAGGAGGTGAACACTAGCAAACTGAAAACAAGACTAGTTAAGACTTTTCTAAAACCTTTCTCTTAATCAATTGCTTCTCAAAAAGTTGTTATCTCGGCTGAGATTTGAGGGGTATTTATAGGCCTCAAGAGGATTCAAATTTGGGCTCCAAAATTTGAATTCTCTTTGGTTCCCGATGCTGGCGGTGCCATTGCCTGTCAGTGGCGGTGCCACCACCTGTCAGTTTTTGACACTGACAGTGGACTGGCGGTGCCACCGCCTGTCAGTTTTTGACACTGACAGTGGACTGGCGGTGCCACCGCCCAGCTCTCGGGTGCTGGGCGGTGCTACCGCCAGACCCTTCGGTTCACTGGTTGGGCTTTAAATTTAGCCCAAACCAAGTCTAATTTTGGGCCCATTTGGCCCCTAACCAGGATATAGGATTATCTCTTAATCTTTATCCTAATTACAAGTGAACTACATAACTAAAAACATCTTAAGCAAGTTTTCAACCGCGAACGTCGAGTCTTGTTCGTGCGAGCTTTCCAACGAACTTCTTCCGACGGACTCCCAACAAGCTCACGATCTTGTGATGACTTTAACGAGTAGCCGAGCCTTCTCGGTGATCTCCATGAACCTCCGACGATCTCTTCGGCGAACTTTCGAGAATTTTGACAGGTTCCCGATTTCTTCTCGGTTGGTTCCGGCAGCATCTCCGACGATTCTTCGGACTCTTAAACGTCCATCAAACTTGACTCTGATATTCTTGCTTTGTATTTTCTGGTTATCGTAGTTAATCCTGTACACTTAACTCAAAAATATGGATTAGATCAATTAACCCATCAATTGATTTTATCATCAAAATCCGAGATTCAATAATCTCCCCCTTTTTGATGATGACAATCAATTGATGACGGAGTTAAACATAACTCCCCCTATCTATATGCCATATTATGAGAAGATAAAAACACTTGAATTCCATCCCATTGAATTCAAGCATAAACTGATAAGTTCTAACCGTAGAACTTATCGTTATTCTCATTAAGCATAAGTAAATACGAAACTTTGATGAAAATCATTTTCAAGTCGAATAATAAGAGACAATTTTTACTATGACATGAGATAATAATTTTCAACATAAATTTCATGATATAAATGTAAGACATGCTTTCAATATGATCAATCAATCTTACGATATTCTCAAAGATTTTGCAAGGCATATAAGACATTCATATCATACAAGCTTTTGTAATTCATATAAGTTATGTTATCGATGCGCATAAGACATTTTCATTAAGTCATGCTATCGAAATGGTATAAGTCTTCACTTAGTCATCACTTCTCCCCCTTTGTCATCAACAAAAAGGGAATGAGACTTGAAGCATATAATTTGTGATTATAACATCAGGAATTCAGCATTGATCATAAAAAAATTCATCATCCAAAATTAAGTATGCTAAAATATTTACGCAAAGTTCATCTTAAAGGAAAATTCAGCATTCATCCATTTTCTCAAATCTCTTCTTTCCATAAATAACAAAAATTGTAGGTGTACAAAGAAGAGATTGTGATTAAGAAAGGTTTCAAGTAGTAACTCCAATAAGTCAAGATCATAATTTGAATACAAACTCATTCAAATTCAAATCGTCAACTTGAAACTCATAATCAAGCCCTCAAAATCAATTTCAAGATTCACAAAATATCATTAATCTTGATCAGATAGGAGCGGTGTTTGACTCAAGATAGGATAAGGTAATTTAACGTGTCATTTAGAATCGAAAGAGAAGGATCAAATTCACCGAGGAACGGAGAGAGGATGAAAAACTTTACGAAAAATCCATTCAAACAAGTTTATTCTTAGGGACAATTTAACATACCTAATTCCCTTCTAATGAATTCAAATTGGTCTTCATTCAAAGCTTTTGTAAATATATCTACTAATTGATGCTTTGTGTTAATGAATTCTAGAACAACATTATTGTTAAGGACATGATCGCGTATGAAATGATGCCTAACGTCGATGTGCTTAGTTCTAGAGTGCTGAATTGGATTTTTGGTTAGACATATGGCACTAGTATTATCACATTTTATGGGAACATTTTTGAAGTGAATTCCTTAGTCTTTTAATGTATTTTTCATCCAAACAACTTGTGCACAACATGCACTTGCAGCAATGTATTCGGCTTCCGCCGTAGATAGTGCAACTGAATTTTGTTTTTTGGAAGTCCAAGAAACAAGTGCATGTCCTAAAAATTGGCATGTTCTGGATGTACTTTTTCTATCTATCCTGCATCCGCCAAAATCGACATATGCATCAGCTATTAAATCAAATTTTTCAGATTTTTGATATCACAATCCTAGATTTGGAGTTCCTTTAAGATACCTAAATATTCTTTTAATACTTTTAAGATGAGATAATTTAGGATTTGATTGAAACCTAGCGCAAAGTCCTACACTAAACATAATATCCGGTCTAGTCGCGGGGAGGTAGAGTAGACTACCTATCATTCCCCTATATATTTTTTGATTGAAAATTTCACTATTTTCATCCAAATCTAACTTAGTCGAAGTACTCATAGGGGTGTTTATTGCTTTTGAATTATCTATGTTAAATCATTTTAACAATTCTAATGTATATTTAGATTGGTTAAATATTATACCATCACTAAGTTGTTTGATTTATAATCCCAAAAAGAAAGTTAATTCACCCATTAAACTCATTTCAAATTCATGACTCATACATTTGGCAAATGATTCACATAGTGATTCATCCGAAGAGCCAAAAATAATATCGTCAACATAAATTTGCATAATAAGAAAATTATTTTTAAAATGTTTGATAAACAATGTAGTATCAACCTTGCCTTTGGTAAAATTATTTAGAATAAGAAAGGAACTAAGCCTTTCATATCAAGCTCTAGGAGCTTGTTTCAAGCCATAGAGAGCCTTAGTCAAATTGAATACATGGTTAGGAAGAAGAGAATTTTCAAATCCGAGAGGTTGTTCGACATATACTTCTTCGGAAATAAAACCATTCAAGAAAGCACTTTTGACATCCATTTGAAATAGTTTAAAATTATTACTACTAGCATAGGCAAGGAGCATCCTTATGGCTTCTAATTGAGCCATGGGAGCGAAGGTTTCTTCGTAATCGATACATTCTTCTTGGTTAAAACCTTTGGCCACTAATTAGCATTGTTTCTAACCACGATACCATTTTCGTCTTGCTTGTTTCTAAAGACCCATTTAGTACCAATGACTAAATGGTCACTAGGTCTAGGAACAAGCTTCCATACCTAATTCCTCTCAAATTAATTTAATTCCTCTTGCATTGCAATAACCCAAAAATCATCTTTTATGGCCTCGTCAATGCATTTAGGTTCGATTTGAGAAAGGAAGGCAGCGTTAGCACAAAAATTCTTGAAAGAGGAATGAGTTTGAACCCCTTTTGATGTATCTCCTATAATTAGCTCCTTTGGATAAGCATCTATATACTTCCCTTCCTTGGGTATGGAAATTTCGGAAGAAGGTTCATCCAAGTTGCTATTTTGAGGAGGGAGTTCATTTAAATTCAAATTATCAAAACCAAGATCATCATCAAAATTATTTTTCTTTAAATTAGAAATTTCATTAAAAACTACATGAATAGACTCTTCTATTACAAAGGTTCTTTTGTTAAAAACCCGAAAAGCCTTAGAAACGGAAGAGTAACTAAGAAAGATGCTTTCATCGGATTTAGCATCAAATTTTTCTAAGGCATCCCTTTTATTCAAAATAAAGCATTTACAACCGAAAACTTTAAAATAGGAAATATTTGGTTTTTTGTTATTCCATAATTCATAGGAAGTTTTTGATAGGGATGGTCCTATTAGGACTCTATTCATGATGTAGCAAGCCGTATTTACGGCTTCGACGCAAAAATACTTAGGTAAACTATGTTCATTTAACATCATTCTTGCCATTTCTTGTAGGTTTCTATTTTTTCTTTCAACTACTCCATTTTGTTGGGGATTCCTTGGAGTGGAGAAGTTGTGATTGTATCCATTAACTTCAAAAAAACTTTGAAAGTCATGGTTTTGAAATTCGCCACCGTGATCACTCCGAATTGATGAAATCATGAAACCTTTTTCGTTTTGAGTGAGTTTACAAAATTTAGAGAAACACTTGAAAAAATCACTTTTGTGAGCTAAGAAATAGGTCCAAGTGTATCTAGTATAGTCATCCATAATTACAAACGCATATTTGCTTCCCCCTAGACTTGTCGTGTCAATTGGTCCAAATAAGTCCAAATGAATCAATTGTAATGGTCTAGTGGTGCTAATTTGAGTTTTTGGTTTGAAACTAGTTTTTATTTGTTTACCTAGTTGACATGCATCGTATACTTTGTCCTTAATAAACTTTATATTTGGAATTCCTCGCACTAATTCTCTAGATGAGATCTTAGATATTAGTTTCATGCTTGCATGGCCTAGTCTCCTATGCCAAAGCCAAGCATCATCATTTAAAGTGGAGAAGCATATTTCATTACTTAGTTCATCAAGGTTGATGGTGTAGACATTATTTTGTTTTAATGCAATCATAGTTATGTTATGGTTTGGTTTTTCAATAATACTCACAATTGATTCAAATCTAACGATATAACCTTTATCGCATAATTGACTAACACTCAAGAGATTATGTTTCAATCCATCAACTAGTAAGACATCATCAATAGAAAATTTTAATTTGTTACCTATGGTTCCCTTGCCAATGATTTTGCCTTGGTTGTTGTCTCCGAAGGTGACGTACCCTTCTTATTTGCTAGTGAGCATAGAGAAATGAGATGGATCTCTAGTCATATGTCTTGAGCATCCACTATCTAGATACCCTCTCTTGCTCCTAGCTTGTGATGGTGTATGTTTCTACAAGAAGGGATTATTTTTAAGTACACATTTTCTTTTGGGTGCCTTAAAAACTGATTTAACTTGTTCATTATATTATATAGAATTGATCATGGTTCCTTTAGGAACCCAAATTAGTTTGTTCGGACTAATTTTCTTGAATGGACATTTTTAAGTTTTATGTCCATATTTGCAACAAAAGTTGCAATTGCTTTGGTGCCGAACATGTAAGACGGGGCCTTTAAAGAAGGTAGTTGGATTTTGGTGAGGACTTCTCACAAATTTGATTTCACTTCTTTTAGGAACGTGACCCTTATTTGTAAGGATCATGTTCAAAGATTTGCTACCAACCTCGAATTTCTTCAAGGTGTCATTAAGTAGCAAGTTCTCCTTTTGCAGACATTCTAGATCATGGTATTTTATACATGGAGCTAAACTATCAAGATATTCAGTTTTTAATTTATCGATATCACAAGTGAGACTATCATGCTCCTTTTTTAGCAATTTATATTTTCTACTAATTGTCTTACATTCATCAAATAACTCATGGAAAGCATTTAATAATTCATGATAAGGTAAATCTGCATCAATTAAATCCGTTACCTCTTCTCCGATGGCCATTAGGGCGTAATGAGCAACTTGCTCGGTGTTGGACTCCTCTTCTTCGGACGTGCTTGAATCATCCCACGTTGCCTTGAGCGCCTTCTTCTTTGATGTTCTCTTTTTGGTTTGAGGGCAATCGTTCTTGTAGTGTCCTAGTTTTTTGCACTCATAGCAAATTACTTGGTCCTTCTTATGTTCGAATTTATTTTTTGTATTATTTTTAAATTTGTTCTTTCTTAAATATTGTTTAAATTTTTGAGTCAAAAGTGCAATGTCATTGTCACTGTCCTCATCACTTGATGTTCCTTTCAAGTGGTCTTCTTGTGATGTGAGTGTCATATCCTTCCTGTTCTTTGTAAGGGGGTTCTCGAGCTCGTCATAAGCTTGACATGTCATTTCGTAGGTCATTAGAGATCCAATGAGTTTTTCAAGAGGGAATGTTTTAAGGTCTTTGGCCTCTTGAATGGCAGTTATTTTTGGATCCCAACTTTTAGGGAGGGATCTTAAGATTTTAGTTACTAGTTCAAAGTTAGTAAAATCTTTACCAAGAGCTTTGAGTCCATTGATGACATCCGTGAACCGGGTGTACATGTCTCCGATGGACTCACTTGGTTTCATTCGGAAAAGTTTGTAAGAGTGCACAAGGATGTTGATTTTAGACTCTTTCACTCGGCTAGTGCCTTCATGAGTGACCTTAAGAGTTCTCCAAATATCAAAAGCCGAATCACAAATTGAAACACGATTAAATTCATTTTTGTCTAGTGCACAAAACAAGGCATTCATAGCCTTTGCGTTTAAAGCAAAAACCTTCTTCTCTGATTCATTTCATTCGCTCATCGGAAGAGAATATTTTTGAAATCCGTTTTCAACAATAGTCCGAAGCTCGAAATCCATGGAAATGAGGAAGATTCTCATATGAGTCTTCCAATAAGTATAATCCGACCCATTAAACAAGGGTGGATGTGTGATAGAATGACCCTCATGTATGCCGGGGTAAGCCATCTCTCTTGGGTATCAAACCAAATATGAGAGTGAGCCTAGCTCTGATACCAATTGTTAGGATCGGAGCGGCACTAAGAGGGGGGGGGGGGTGAATTAGTGCAGCGGTTTAGTACGATAAACTTTTGACGATTTAAACACTTTCGGAAACTTCATACGAAAAAATCAACGTTTCGTTTGAAACCATTTCGATAGCATTTTAACTTGAAGGGATATGTAAGAAGGAGACAAAGAAGCAGAGCATCAAAGTGCAAATGGTTTGCAGTAATATAAATGACAATAAGTAAATGCAAACCAGAGATTACGTCGATTTTAAAGTAGTTCGATCAAATGACCTATATCCACTTGCGAGGCCCCTCTTCGATGAGGCTCCCACCTTCCACTAGCAAATCTCTTGAAGGAGAAGGGTAAATACCCCTCTTACAACTTTTTACAAGCGGTTCACTCTCTTACAGATTTTCAGCAAGAAAGAAGGAGGTGAACACTAGCAAATTGAAAACAAGACTAGCTAAGACTTTTCTAAGACCTTTCTCTCAATCAATTGCTTCTCAAAAAGTTGTTATCTCAGCTGAGATTTGAGGGGTATTTATAGGCCTCAAGAGGATTCAAATTTGGGCCCCAAAATTTGAATTCTCTTTGGTTCCTGATGCTGGCAGTGCCACCGCCTGTCAGTTTCTGACACTGATAGTGGACTGGCGGTGCCACCGCCCAACCAAGCGGTGCCACCACCTAGCACTCGGGTGCTGGGCGGTGCCACCGTCAGACCCTTCGGTTCACTGGTTGGGCTTTAAATTTAGCCCAAACCAAGTCTAATTTTGGGCCTAGTTGGCCCCTAACTAGTATATAGGATTTTCTCTTAATCCTAATCCTAATTACAAGTGAACTACATAACTAAAAACATCTTAAGCAAGTTTTCCACCACGAACGTCGAGTCTTGTTCGTGCGAGCTTTCCGACGAACTTCTTCCGACGGACTCCCAACAAGCTCCCGATCTTGTGATGACTTTAACGAGTAGCCGAGCCTTCTCGATGATCTCCGTGAACCTCCGACGATCTCTTTGGCGAACTTTCGAGAATTCCGACAGGTTCCCGATTTCTTCTCGGTTGGTTCCAGCAACATCTCCGACGATTCTTCGGGCTCTTAAACGTCCATCGAACTTGACTCCGGTATTCTTGCTTTGTGTTTTCTGGTTATCGTAGTTAATCCTGCACACTTAACTCAATAATATGGATTAGATCAATTAACCCATAAATTGATTTTATCATCAAAATTCGAGATTCAACAGTCTTCTCTTCCAAAGATCGATTGGAATGAATTGGAGAAGAAGACTTTCGCTCTTAATTCAAAGGCTATGAATGTCTTATTTTGGGCGCTTGATAAAAATGAGTTCAATCGTGTTTCGATTTATGAAACCACGTTTGATATTTGGCATACACTCGAAGTGACTCACGAAAGCACAAGTAGAGTGAATGAGTCAAAAATCAATCTTTTGATAAATTCTTTTGAACTTTTCTGAATGAAACCGAGCGAGACTATTGGTGACATGTCCACCCGTTTCACGGATGTCGTCATTGGTCTAAAAGGACTCGACAAAAGTTTTTCGGATTTTGAGCTCGTAAATAAGATTCTAAGATCCCTTCCTAAGAGTTGGGACCCTAAAGTCACTGCTATTCAAGAGGCTAAAGATTTAAACAACTTCCCTCTTGAAGAACTAGTCGGGACATTAATGACCTATGAAATGACTTGCAAGGCTCATGAAGAGCAAGAAGACATCCTTCTAAAGAACAGAAAGGATATAACACATAGAACTTTAGATAACCACTTGAGAGAAAACTCAAGTGATGAGGACTGTGACGATGACTTGGCACTTCTAACAAGGAAATTAAAAAAATTCATTAAGAGAAACAAGTTTAAAAATGACACAAAAAATAAATTTGAACCAAAAAAGGATCAAGTTATTTGCTACAAGTGTAAAAAGTCGGGACAGTACAAAAGTGATTGCCCCCAAGCCAAGAAGAGAACATCAAAGAAGAAGGTGCTCAAAGTAACGTGGGATGACTCGAGCGCGTCCGAAGAAGAGGAGTCAAACACCGAGCAAGTTGCTCATTACGCCTTAATGGCCATCGAAGAGGAGGTAACAAATTTTATTGATGCAGATTTAACATTTGATGAATTTTTAAATGCCTTCCTTGACTAATTTGATGAATGTAAAATAATTAGTAGAAACTGAATATCATGATAGTTTAACTCAATGCGAAAAATACCATGATCTAGAAACTCTCCAAAAGAAGAACTTGCTACTTAAGAACACCTTAAAGAAATTCAAGGTTGGTAGCAAGTCTTTAAACATGATCCTTACAAATAAGGGTCACGTTTCCAAAAGAAGTGGAATTGGATTTGTGAGAAGTCCTCACTAAAATCCAACCACCTTCATAAAAGACCCTATCTTACAAGTTTAGCACCAAAGCAAATGCAACTTTTGTTGCAAACATGGATATAAAATGTATCATTGTCCATTGAAGAAAATTAGCCTAAACAAACTGATTTGGGTTCCTAAAGGAACCATGATAAATTCTATGTAACATGATAAACAATTTAGACTAGTTTTTTAGGCACCTAAAAGTAAATGGGTACCTAAAAATTATCCTTTCTTGTAGAGACATACACCATCACAAGCTAGAAGCAAGAGATGGTACCTTGATAGTGGATGCTCAAGGCATATGACCAGAGATCCATCTCAATTCTCTAAGCTCACTACCATAGACGAAGGCTATGTCACCTTCGGAGATAACAACAAGGGTAAAATCATTGGCAAAGGAACCATAGGTAACAAATTCAACTTCTTTATTGAAGATGTTTTGTTAGTTGATGGTTTATAACATAGCATCTTGAGCATTAGTCAATTATGTGATAAAGGGTATATCGTCAAATTCGAATCTAATGCTTGCATCATTGAAAAACCACACAAAAACACATCTATGATTGCATTAAAACAGAATAACGTATACACTATTAACATCAATGATCTTTGCAATAAAATATGTTTCTTGGTTTTGAATGAGGATGCTTGGCTTTGGCATAGGAGATTAGGTCATGCTAGCATGAAACTAATCACTCAAATATTATCCAAAGAACTTGTACGAGGAATTGTTAGAACCCTTGTAGATTCTAAACTTGGGGTTGATCTCTTTAGGGGATCGGCCTCCTTGGAACTATATAGGGGTTCCTCCCTCCAAATTGCTGCTCAAAGACTGCAGAAAAGATTCATATATTGCTTATGAAAAGAGGAGGAATACATGATTATTTATAGGGCTTCTAAACCCTAACTTCTAATAGGACTCTTACTTAAGACTCCTACTTCTAACCAACTCCAAATAGGACTCCTACTCAAGACTCCTACTTATAACTAACTCCTAATAGGACTCCTACTCAAGACTCCTATTCCTTTACAACTCCTTATTCTTCTCTAAGAAATTACCTCCTAACCCTAGCCGGCCACTTCACCTCTTTAATAGGGGTCGACTTAGGTAGGTTTTACATGAATGTCCCACTCAATTAGGACTCTCCTAGCTAGAGTCCTAACAAACCCGCCCTCTTCAAATCAGCCTTGTCCTCGAGGCTGACGATTCATTAATTTTGGAAATTTGATCTTCAAGTCATCATAGTTCTCCCAAGTGACATCTTCTATTAGTAGGTTTGCCCATTGTATTAGCAATTCAGTAGTGGATCGTCGTCATCGAGTCACGATCGATTGATCAATAATGGCACTTGGCTGAGTCTGAATTTCTCCTTGGGTAGTCATATTTGGTGGGTGGCTTTGGGCTATCTCCAAGCACCTATTTACAACTTCCGTCTGGCCATCGGTTTGTGGGTGATATGCTATACTCCTTTTCAATTTAGTACCCTGTATATGGAATAACTTTGTCCAAAATCTACTCGTGAAGATGCAAGTAGAATTTATCATAAGCACAATGCGTCCCTTATAGTGTAATTCTTTTGAGTCCCAATTGTAATGAGCCATGGGGCTTCGTGCTTGCTCCAATTTTTTTATAATCTTACTAGTCTCTGAATCTTCCTGCCATTCCATCTTAATATCCTTAAGAAAGTCGCTGATCGGAAGTGGAACGGTCGAAACTTCAACTTGCTCGGGTAGCTGCCAAAGCGCATCTGCAAGAACAATCTCTTTCCCCTTTTTATAAGTTATTTCATAATCAAATCCAAGAAGTTTTATTACCCATTTTTGCTGCTCAGGAGATGATATTTTTCACTCCAAAAAATACTTGAGGCTTTTATGGTCAGTTTTAATTTAATTTCGTCGGCCAATCAAGTAGGGTCTCCACCTCGTTATTGTGCGCACAATGGTGAGCATCTCCTTATCATATGTTCACTTATTTTGATGGGAGGGAGATAATGCCTTGCTAGTGTATGTGAGTG
Source organism: Musa acuminata AAA Group (assembly GCF_036884655.1). Lineage (NCBI taxonomy): Eukaryota > Viridiplantae > Streptophyta > Magnoliopsida > Zingiberales > Musaceae > Musa > Musa acuminata. Next base: position 18,886,669 of record NC_088355.1, on the reverse strand, counting down.
ATCGACCATCTTGCATGAGAATGACTCCAATTTCGACTCCAAATGCGACGACCTCAATAATGAAGGGTCGGTTGAAATCTGGTAGTGTTAGCACCGACGTCATCGTCATGGCTTCCTTAAGTTTGTCGAAGGCAGCGGAGGCTCTGTCCGACCATTGGAAGATATATTTTTTCAGTAAGGAAGTAAGTGGTGCACTGATCTCTCCATAGTTTTTCACGAACATGCAGTAGTAGCTTGTTAAACCCAGAAAGCCATGTAGTAATTGTTGAATCTCGGATTTTGATGATGAAGTCAATTGTCATTTGTTATCTAATCTATGTGTTGAGATAAGTGTGCAGGATTAACTACGATAAGAGTAAGACAAGCAGCAGGTGTTGCGCCGGAGTCAAGATCATGATCACGTTGGGAGTTCGAGAGTTCGACGGAAGTTCGGACGGTCGTCGGAGGTTCAGCGAGAACAGATCCGAGAAGTCCAGAAGCTTGCCAAGCGAAGCTCGTCGGAACTCGCCAAGTGGATCGTCGCAAAGTCCAGGAGTATGCCGGATGTCCGCAGAAGGATCACCGAGGGTTATCGGTTGATCGACGGAAGTTGGCCGGAAACTCGCCGGAAGAAGCGATTGACGCATCGGAGCAAAGCTGCAGAAGTTGTCTTAGAGTTAATCGTAGTTAGCATGATGATTAAGCATGAAAATGGGAGGTGATCCCATTAGCTTAATCTTGGGGCAATTGGGCCCCTGAAAAGATTCAAAGTGGGCCGAATGGAGTGAACCATTCGGACCCTGATTGCACCAGGAGGTGCAACCGCCCCAGCCAGGAGGTGCAACCGCCTGGGCTGTGGGGCTGGGAGGTGCAACCGCTCCAGCCGAGAGGTGCAACCGCCCAGAGCTCAGTCTTCGAGCTAGACTGGGCGGTGCAACCTCCTCTGCCAAGAGGTAGCACCGCCAGAGCTCAAGTTTCGAGCTCTGCCAGGCGATGCGACCACCGAGCTCAGTCTTCGAGCTCTGGCAGAGAGGTGCATCAGCCTGAGCTCAGTCTCGAGCTCTGTCAGGTGATGCAATCACCGAGCTCAGTCTTCGAGCTTTGGCAGAGAGGAGGATCAGCCTGAGCTCAGCTTGGAGCTCTGCCAGGTGATGCAACCACCGAGCTCAGTTTCGAGCTCTGCCAGGTGATGCAATCACCAAGCTCAGTCTTCGAGCTCTGCCAGGTGATGCAACCATCGAGCTCAGTCTTCGAGCTCTGGCAGAGAGAAGCAATCGGCAGAGCTCAGTCTTCGAGCTCTGCCAGGCGGTGCCACCTCTCCAGTCAAGAGGTGCAACCGCCTGATCCCAGAATTCTGGGATTTGATCGATTTGATCGTTTTGAGCTCGGATTTTGAATTGGGTTGGGGCCTATAAATACCCCACCCATTCAGCACTGAAAAGATACAGACCTACACCGAAATCTTGATCTTTTCTGTGATTCTAAGAGCTCAAAAGTGTTGTAAAGCCTTTAAGTCTCCTCCTTCTGATCTTTAAGTTTTCAATTGTAAAGTGAGGAAAGAAAGGTCTGTAAAGGTTGTCTCCTAAGCCTGTCAAAAGGAGAGAAACTGTAAGAGGGAAGTTTGGCCTTCGCCCATTGAAGGAAGGCACCTAGTTGACGTCGGCAACCTCATCGGTGGAGGAAGCCAAAAGTGGAGTAGGTCAAGGCTGACCGAACCACTCTAAATCTCTGGTTTGCATTTATTTTCGAGCACTTTATCATTACTGCAAACCTCCCTCATCACTACTGCTCTCTGCGCTTTCACGAACAAGTTCTAAGTGCTGTTCTTCCAAATCTGCATTCAGACGTAAATTCGTATTTTCATACATTACAGTTTACGTTTACGTTTGATTCTGCAGAACTGTTTTTCGTGCTTTTACGAACGAGCTTCTTTGCAGTTTACGCTTACATTTTAATCCTATTAATAACTGCAATCTGTCCTCTACGATTTTACGAACGAGTTTCAACATTTAGACGTAAAACTGCATTCAGACGTAAATCGGCTTTCCTCGCTCAATCATCAGATTTCAGTTCACGTTTACGTCTTGTTTTCAACTGCATACTGCCTTCTGCGATTATACAAACGAGTTTCAAAGTTTAGACGTAAATCTGCGTCTAGACGTAAAACTGCGTTTAGACGTAAATCTGCGTTTAGACGTAAAACTGCGTTTAGACGTAAAACTGCGTTTAGACGTAAATCTGCGTTTAGACGTAAAACTGCGTTTAGACGTAAATCTGCGTTTAGACGTAAATCTGCGTTTAGACGTAAATCTGAGTTTAGACGCAAAACTGCGCTTAGACGCAAAACTGCGCTTATACGCAAAACTGCGCTTAAACGCAATCTGCGCTTAGACGCAAACTGCACTTAGATACAAACTGAGAATTTGCTTTTGCATCATAATAGTTTTTGAACGAATGCAGCTTTTGGTTTTTAAATTATTGTAAGATTTCCGCTGCATTAATTCACCCCCCCCCTCTTAGTGCTCTCGATCCTAACAATAATTTTATGTTCCTCGGGGTCAGCCAGTTTTGCATTGCTCCAATTTTGAAGGGGTCTACTGCAACACCTTCCTCTGATATGATATGCCCAAGATATCCACCTTCTTTTGAAGAAAGCAAAAATTCATAGTGGTTGTTGTGTGTTCAAAAGGTGGTTTTCGGTATGTCTTCTTCGTGTACTCGTATTTGATGATACCCGGATCGAAGGTCCAGCTTTGTGAAGATTTGTGCTCCCTTAGCAACTCATCTACTACTAGAATAGGGTATTTATCCTTGATGGTTATGCCATTGAGAGCTCGGTAATCAACACATAATCGTCATATTCCATCCTTCTTTCGAATGAGGAGCACCGGTGAAGAGTAGGGGCTGCAACATAGCCGAATAACTCCTGTTTTGAGCATCTTTTTTACAATCCTTTCTATTTCATCCTTCTGGAGATGTGGATACTGATATGGCTGAGCATTTGCTAGAGATTTACCTAGAAGAATCGTTATACAATGATCATGCCGACGGGTAAGAGGTAGGTTGCGCTGTTCGTCAAATATATCTAAAAATTCAGCAAGCAAAGGAAGTAGATTTGGATCTTCAAATTTTGTTGGCTCTCCCTTAGTTTTCTGCTCAAGTTGTACCAAAAAGCCACTGCATGCTTTTTGCAAAACCTTCTCCATTTGTTGTGTGCAAATCATCGTTACGACGCCCTCACATTTCCCGTGCAGTATCACCTATTTCTCCTTACTGTAAAATTTTATAATTAGTTGCATAAAATTCCAAGAAATATCACCTAATGTCATCAACCATTTAATTCTAAGTATGGCCTCATGATCATCAAGAGGGAGGAGGAAGAAATATGCAATTATCTCTTGGTCCCTCAACAACAGTTTCACCTGCGGGCACCTATGATCCAACTTCAAAATCCGTCCGTTGGCGACCTTAACGACAAACCTGCTACAATTCTCAATAGGTAAGTTCATATGGACAGCAACCTTTCTATTTAGGAAGATGTTAGTGCTGCCCGTGTCGATGAGAACAGTGATCGGTTGTTGTTTGAGAAGGCCTCCAACTTTCATCATTTGCGGGTTTGAGTAGCCAGCTAGTGTATGTACCGTAACTTCGGTCGGTTGTGGCTCTTCTTCTGCATCTTCGTCTTCATGTTCAAGGCTCTCTTTTGGATGTTCAATGACCTCTTCTTCTATCGGTTCAATCATAAGAAGTCCCCCTTTACTACAGCGATGCTCACGGCTCCACGGCTCGTCACAATGTCAACAAAACCCCTTCACATATCGCTCCCGAAGCTCTTTTCTTGTTAACCTCTTTGGTGTAGGGACTTGATCGACAGTAGGGGGGGCTAAGGGCTTCAATATTACTGATTGAGGAGCAACCCTAGTCCTCCGAGCTTCATGGTTCAATTGCTCCTCTTGATGTCGTGTGAAAGAGATGACTGCCATAAGCGTATACGGTTGTCGCGCTTTAACTTCTCCTCAGATCTCCAGCTTCAAGCCCTCAATGAAGGTCCTCAATAGCTGTTTTTGAGACCAATCATGAGTTTGATTAGATAACCTTTCAAACCTGGTTTGGTACTCTTGAATGGTAGAGGTTTGTCGGATCTTTGCTAGTTGTTCGTCAATATTCTCGTAATCGGTTGGTCGGAAGCGGATCAGCAGTCCTTCTTTGAATTGTCACCATGAAAAGACTCCATAAGTATGTTCAAACTAGTCAAACCACTGTATAGCATCCCCTTCAAGATGTATAGCTGCAATTTTCACCATAGATGCATCCGCGATTTTATGGTACCGAAAATATCGCTCCGCATGCGAGATTCAACCAATTGGGTCTCCTTCTTCCCATCTAGGTAAGTCCACTCTCATGCATGGATAGTTGGGGTTGGTCATAGAGCTTCCCCTCTCTTGGAAGTCATATCTTCGGGCTTGGTGTGATTGGGCAAAGCTCTCTCCTTAGTGTGATTTCTTCAGGCTTAGTGGTCGGCCCAATCTGAGTTCGGTAAAGAGCATCCGAATCTTATCCTCCATTCGCATCTCGAAGGCTTCAAATATAGTATTGATTACCTCCTTAGATGCCATAGTATGTTTCGCTAAATCTGTGATGTTAAGATCTCTCTTTTGTTATCGGGTTAAAGGCATATATTGGTTGAGAGAGGTGATGGTTGAAAGGGTTGGTGGATTGGTGGATGTAGGCTACGGTTTAGGATTGTTTTGTGGCTATTTTGGGTGCAATTTGAGGATGTGGTTTGGTGGAGTTTTAGGGCTGTGGATGAATGTTTTGGATCTGTGGTAGATGGTAGCAAAGGTTTGATAGAAATCAGTGGAAGTTGCAGCAAGTATGTGCTGTCTTGTAAGAGTAGAATTATTGTTGAAGAAACAACAGATTCTCGACGTAATTTCCACCAAAAACTTGAGAGAATTGAGGAGAGAATTGATAGCAAAATCACAGTTTATATAACAGTAAGGATATCTAATTTAATCAAGAAAATTTTGACAGTATAACAGCAATGAAATTGGTGCAAGTTGCGATTGCAGAATTCTCGTTGAAAAATTTCAGCGGGATACGACGAAAATTTGTAGCAACATAAAATCATTTTTAGAGATGAATTTCTTTATAGATCAATTTTAGATGGAATTCAAGATGATCTATGAAGTGTATAAAAAATTTCATTCAAAAAAGATTGCAAATAGATGGGTTAAGGCAACAATATGCGGTTGAAATTTTCTACAGCATAGATTTTTAGGTATAGCAGATTGGACGTAAAAGATCAGTGGTTTATATTGAGAATTTTTTGATAAAGTTAAAGGAAAATCCACTTTTAGGAAGTGTCAAAGCTATCATAAAAATTTCGTAGAGATTTGGATAGAAACAATGTAGTATCAAGATCAAAAAATAGTGCTATGCGGCGGAAATTTTACAGTGCAGATTTTCAAGTATAGCAGATTAGATGTAAAATATCAATGGTTTATATTGAGAAATTTTTGACAAAACCAAAGGAAAATCTGCTGTTAGGAAGTTTCAAAGATGTTATAAAAATTTCGTAGAGATTTGGATAGAAAAAACATAGTAGCAAGATCGAACAGACGTTGATATACGGTTGGAATTCTGCAATGTATCTTTCATCGTAGAGATGAAAACTTTATGAAAAAAAGTTTATGCAGAAATAAAGGAATAGTTTTTTTAAGGATTTTCAAATAAGGATAACTAAATTGCAGCAGCAGTAAGGTAGAAAACCAGAACCTGTTGCAATTCACGGGGAGATCAAAGGATGATCCGTGGTGGTGGAGATGATGACAGAATTTGATGACGATCTTTTAAGCAATTGTGGGAATTGCTTTGAGCGGTTGTGGAGGGTTGATGGATGGCTGTGGAAGGGCAGCGAGATACCAAGAACGCTGCTCTGATACCAGGTGTTAGAACCCTTGTAGGTTCTAAACTTGGGGTTGATCTCTTTAGGGGATCGGCCTCCTTGGAACTCTATAGGGGTTCCTCCCTCCAAGTTGCTGCTCAAAGGCTGCAGAAAAGATTCATCTATTGCTTATGAAAAGAGGAGGAATATATGACTATTTATAGGGCTTCTAAACCCTAACTCCTAATATGACTCTTATTTAAGACTCATACTTCTAACCAACTCCTAATAGGACTCCTACTTATAACCAACTCCTAATAGGACGCATATTCAAGACTCCTATTCCTTTACAACTCCTTATTCTTCTCTAAGAAATAACCTCATAACCCTAGCCGGCCACTTCACCTCTTTAATAGGGGTCGGCTTAGGTAGGTTTTACATGAATGCCCCTCTCAATTAGGACTCTCCTAGCTAGAGTCCTAACAGGAATTCCTCATATCAAGTTCATCAAAGATAATGTGTGTGATGCTTGTCAATTAGGAAAATAAATTAAGGGTAGTTTCAAATCTAAGAATCAAATAAGCACCTCTAAGCCCTAACAATTGATCCATATGGACTTGTTCGGACCAATCTCTACATCAAGCCTAGGAGGTAGCAAATACACCTTCGTCATTGTAGATGACTATAGTAGATACACACGGACTTATTCCTTGAAACACAAAAATGAATGCTTTAGATATTTCACCAAGTTTTGTAAACTTGTTCAAAATGAAAAGGGTTTTATGATTTCATCAATTCGAAGTGATCACGGTGGTGAGTTTCAAAACCATGATTTTCAAGAATTTTGTGAATCTAATGGATACAACCACAACTTCTCTACTCCAAGAAATCCTCAACAAAATGGAGTAGTAGAAAGAAAGAATAGAAATTTACAAGAAATGGCAAGAACCATGTTGAATGAACATATCCTACCCAAATATTTTTGGGTCAAAGTCGTAAACACTGCATGCTATATTTTGAATAGAGTTCTAGTAAGACTCTTACTTACCAAAACTCCCTATGAGTTGTGAAACAATAAAAAACCAAATGTTTTATATTTTAAAGTTTTTGGATGTAAGTGTTTTACCTTGAATGAAAAAGATGTCTTAGGAAAATTTGATGCTAAATCTGATGAAGGAATTTTTCTTGGTTATTCTTTGGTTTCTAAAGCTTTTCGTATCTTCAATAAAAGAACTTTAATTATAGAAGAATCCATTCATGTTGTTTTCAATGAGATTTCCAAAATCAAGAAAAATGATTTTGATGATGATGTTAATTTTGATTCTTTGAATTTAAATGAAACCCCTTCTCCAACTAGCAATTTGGATGCATCCACTTCCAAAATATCCTTGCCCAAAGATTGGAAGTATGTAGATGCTCATCCTAAGGAGCTAATCCTAGGAGACACATCTAAGAGGGTTCAAACACGTTTTTCTCTTAAAAATTATTGTGCCAACACCGCTTTTCTCTCCCAAATTGAATCTCAATGTATTGACGAAGCCATGAAAGATTATTCATGGATTATCGCAATGCAAGATGAGTTAAATCAATTTGAGAGAAATGAGGTATGGAAGCTTGTTCCTAAGCCAAATGCCCATTTAGTTATTGGTACTAAATGGGTCTTTAGAAACAAGCTAGATAAATATGGTATAGTGGTTAGAAACAAGGCTAGATTAGTGGCCAAAGGTTTCAACCAAGAAGAATGTATCGATTATGAAGAAACCTTCGCTCTTGTGGCTAGATTAGAAGCCATAAGGATGCTCCTTACCTATGCTAGTAATAATAATTTTAAGTTGTTTCAAATGGATGTTAAAAGCACTTTTCTTAATGGCTTTATTTTTGAAGAATTTTATGTTGAACAACCTCCCGGATTTGAAAATAATAGCCTCCCTAATCATGTATTTAAATTAACTAAAGCTCTCTATGGTTTAAAACAAGCCCCAAGGGCTTGGTATGAGAGACTTAGTACTTTTCTTATTGAAAATAATTTCTCAAAAGGCAAGGTCGATACTACATTGTTTATCAAGAATTTTGAAAATAATTTTCTTATTGTTCAGATTTATGTTGATGATATTATGTTCGGTTCTACGAATGAATCTCTTTGTGAATCTTTTGCTAAAACCATGAGTCTCGAATTTGAAATGAGTTTGTTAGGAGGATTAACCTTTTTCTTCGGCTCACAAATTAAGCAACTAAGCAATGACATCTTTATTAGTCAAACTAAATATGCTTTAGATCTACTGAAAAGATTTAATATGGATAGCTCAAAAGCTATTAACACTCCTATGAGCACCTCCACTAAGTTAGAAGTTGATGAAAGTGGAGAAAGCTTCGATTAACAAACTTATAGGGGTATGATAGAAAGTTTAATTTATCTCACTACAACAAGACCGGATATCATGTTCAGTGTAGGACTTTGTGCTAGGTTTCAATCGAACCCTAAGATATCTCATCTCAAAGCGGTTAAAAGAATACTTAGATACTTTAAAGGTACCACAAATCTAGGATTATGGTATCCAAAAACTGAGAATTTTTAGTTAATTGCTTATGCTGATGCGGATTTTACTGGGTGTAGACTAGATAGAAAAAGCACATCAGGAACATGTCAATTTTTGGGACATTCCCTTGTTTCCTGGTCATCTAAGAAACAAAACTTGATTGCACTATTAACAACCGAAGCTGAGTATATTGCAGCTAGTGCATACTGTGCACAAGTTGTGTAGATGAAAAACACCTTAGAAGATTATAAAGTCCATCTTAAAAACATTCCCATTAAATGTGATAACACAAGTACAATATGTTTAACAAAAAATCTCATTCAACACTCAAGAATAAAACATATTGATATTAGACATCACTTTATATGAGATCATGTCACTAATCATGATGTAATCATAGAGTTCATTGATACTAAGCATCAACTAGCTGATATTTTTACAAAACCTCTAAGTTAAGAACTATTTGATTTCATTAGAAGAGAATTAGAAATGTTAATATTTTCGAATGCATGAACTTGTTAAGATTATTTTTTGAACTTTGATTTAATAATCAAATCACATAATTTCCATGATGATTTTACACAATTACATGCCTTAATTACATGTTGAAAATTATGTATTTTGGATACAAAAATTTCCATAATAATAAGCATGTTTTATCTTCATATTTGAATTTGAAAATCTATAGCAAAACCTCGTCCGAATGCATGAAAGTGTTAAATTTCATTATCGGATCTTCTTGATCCTAACAATCGGATTTTCTCGATATATTATTCTCTTCCGGACTTAATAAACATATGTCATATCGAGTTTTGGATTCATATCATTGATTTTGGACATATGGAATCAACTAGCAAATGCATCTCTCATAGACTTACCATGTGAAAAATATTTTTAGAGAAATGGATTTGACGATTCCTTCTTATATCTTTTGAGAAATAGTTTTACGTACAAGGATTTGATTCATGCACATATCTTGATTCTTGTAAAAATAAAGCGTGCTTTAATATCTTATCAATTTTAGAGTAAACTCACAAATGGCTTTCCTCTGTCATGCAAAAAGATAATAATAAATAAAAAGGAAGAAGTAATGAAAGTCATCTCCATGTCATGTTTTCCTTGAGATGTTTGTATAATTGGTATCCTATCACTCATTATTGAAAATTGACATAAACCTAGTTAAAATTTGCTAATATCATTCTCCTTTTTATTGATGACAAAGGGGGCAAAATATATGAATTGATACTATGAGTGCCATATTTGAATGAGAAATACATGAATTGATGCTATGAGTGTCATATTTGAATTTAATACTATATAAATTGATGCTATGAGTGCTATATTTGAATTTAAATTATGTTAAGATATCAAAAGCTTGCATCGAAATATATGATAAATTGGTGATAGAATTGCTATGGTTGTCATATTTGCACTATGCCATATTTGCATTATGTTAAGCTATCTAGAGCATACATCGCAATTCTATAAATTGATATCTTGTCATGTGATGAAATACTATGATTACTAAACACTTGAAACGTTTGTATTATGTTAAGATATCAAGAACTTACATCACAGTTTTACATATTGATATCTTACCATATGATGAATTGCTATGATTGCTATCTTTCACATTTGAAATGTAAAACCTGAAAATGGATGTCAAGCTTTGACATCATTTTCAGAGAAACACATCATGATAGGAATCATGATGGGAGTATTGATAAGGTTAAACGATCTTAACTTATCAATATGTCTCTTGAATTCAAAGGCTTTGAATTCAAAAATGACTTATCTCAAATATGGCATATAGATAGAGGGAGTTAAGGTTAACTCCGTTATCAATTGATTGTCATCATCAAAAAGGGGGAGATTGTTGAATATCGGATTTTGATGATGAAGTCAATTGTCATTTGTTATCTAATCCATATGTTGAAATAAGTGTGTAGGATTAACTACGATGGAATTAAGATATGCAGCAGGAGTTGTGCTGGAGTCAAGACCATGATTACGTTGGGGGTTCGAGAGTTCGACGGAAGTCCGAACAGTCATCGAAGGTTCTGCGGGAACAAATTCAAGGGTGCCTCACGACTTAGGAAAAACTAGCTAAGTCCGTGATAGGACATGTAATTCAATGGCCCTCTTGGTTGCCCGCAAATGCCATCTCTCTTGGGTTTAAAACCAAATAAGACTGAACCTTGCTCTGATACTAGTTGTTAGGATCAAGAGCGACACTAAGAGGGGGGGTGAATTAGTACAGTGGAAAACTTTTATGATTTTAGAAAATCTTTTATACGTTCAAAGGAAATCGATTCGGAAAGATATTAACTTTAAAATGTAAGAGAGCGTAAGTATAGTAAAAGCAAGATGAGGAGAAAAACACTTTGCTATGAAATGATTTGTAGTTAAAGAAGATTGCTCAAAACGAAATGCAAACTTGAATTAGAGTGGTTCGGTCAACGTGACCTATATCCACTTTCGGATTCCTCCTCCGACGAGGTCTCCGACATCCACTAATAAATGCCTTCCTTCAATAGGTGAAGACCAATCACCTCTTTTACAGCGTTTTCTCCTTTTCACGAGTTTAGGAGAGAACCCTTATAAGTCTTACACCTCTCTTGAGAGATCTCAATATTTAGAAAGGGAGAAGGAGAACTCTAGCACTTTTATAACTCTTTAACACTTCAAAGACTCAAGAATATATCAAGTTTTTCATGCCCTTTCATGTAAAAAATGGTAGGGTATTTATAGACCCCAATAAAAAATGGAGCCAAGAAGTGTCTCATCCTAAATTTCTGGGGTATTAGCGGTACCACCGCCATTATTGGGTAGTACTACCACTTGACACCTAATGCTGGGCGATACTACTACTCAACTGCTTGACAGAGCTTGGAGATCGAGCTTTGGCAGTACCACCATCTGACAGGGGCGATACCACCGATGGCAAGAATAACTACCGACGGTGCCACTACTTGATAGGGGTGGTACCATCGCCCAAAATTCCTAGGAGACCGAGTCTCCCAAGCGGTGCCACCGCCGGCTAGGAATTTAGGGGCTGAATGGGCCGCTCCATTTAGCCCAATTCAACCCTGTCAAGGGCCCAGTTGGCCCCTAATTAAGTTAGTGGGATTACCTCCCAATCCTAACTTAATTTACACTCTAACTACGACAATTAAGACATGTTTACTACACTTCTTATTCCAGTGCATCAATTGCTCTTCTGGTGAGCTTTCAGCGTACTTTCGGCGAACATCCGACGAACTCTCGGCAATGCTCCAGCAGACTCCCGGCAAGCTCCTGGACTTTGTGATGATCTTCTTGGCGAGTTCCGACAAGCTTCTATGGCAAGCTCCTGGACTTCTTGGTTAGTTTCTGCAGAACTTCTGACGAACATCCGGACTTCCAACGAACTCTTGAACTCCCAACGTGATCTCGATCTTGACTCCGGCACAACACTTGCTCTATGTCTTACTGCCATCGTAGTTAATCCTACACACTTTTCTCAACATATAGATTAGATTAAACAAATTACAATTGACTTCATCATCAAAATCCGAGATTCAAGAATTTTCTCCTTTTTGACGATGACAATCAATTGATGATGGAGTTAACCTTAACTCCCCCTATCTATATGTCATACTTGAGAAAAGACATTCTTGAATTCAAGGCATTTGAATTCAAGAGACATATTGATAAGTTAAGTTCATTTAAACTTATCAATACACACATCATGATTCCTATCATGATAAAACATTCTCAAAATGATGTCAAGGCATGACATCCATTTTCAAATATGATATTTCAAATATGAAAGATAACAAAGATAGCAATTCATCATTCTATGGCAAGATATCAATTTGTAAAATTACAAGTTAAGCTCTAGATATCTTATTATAATGAAGAAAATTTATCAAGCAAACATTTCAAGTATATATGATGAAATATATTGTATACATTTGTCATCAATTTATCATATTTTGGTATTATTTCTCCCCCTTTATCATCAACAAAACTATGGTAAAAATTCATGTCACATTTCAAATTGTAAAAAAATTCATACCAATCATATTTTAAGCATTCATGACATGGTATCATTCAAACGTTCTCAATCTAGAGTTATAAACATTTAAAGTGATAGATTCCATAAAAAAATATTTTTCCCACTTTGTCATCAAAACTTTGCATGTAGAGGGAAAGTCCATTAAGAACCAAATTTGTGAAGTTTAAAAACAACTAAAATCATGCTTCAATTTTGATAAAAAGTAGGAATTCATGACAAAGATCAAGATATTCATGTGAAATCAAATTCTCACTCTTGCAAGTGTTCATCTCATTAAAAAATCATAAAAATTCTTCCTTCATTAAGAAAGAATTCATGTGAAAGAATCATCATATGAAGGATAAAATAAATTCCACGAATAAGCCTTCATAAAGAGAAGAGCATCACATTAAATCCTTTTCTCAATTAAAATTCACAAGAGATAAATCAAAGAGATACATTTGTCAATGAAACCCATGAATCAAACATAAAGATATGTATAAATACTTCATGGATTTATAAAATCTTTTGTCATAGCTTTTCATCACTACTTGCATGAGGTAATATCATTAGAGCTTTGTAGTACTCAAAGATTAAGAATCCGATGTATGATTAAAACTTCTCAATATTCAATAAAAATCATCATCATCAAAGTAAACATGATATTGCATCAATGTATGATAATATGCTCATCATCATAGAAACTTTTAGTATCAAAACACAAAATTTTCAACATCAATGTAAATATGTTATTGAAGCACACAACCTTATCATTGTGTAAAATTTGCATCATAAAATTATCAACACAGAATTTAAGTGAGTGATCAAAGAATCAAGAAAGTCTAAAAATAAAATTTAATAAATTCATGCATTCAGACACATTAACATTCCTAACTCCGTAAATGCTGTTAGAACCCTTGCAGATTCTAAACTTGGGGTTGATCTCTTTAGGGGATCGGCCTTCTTGGAACTCTATAGGGGTTCCTCCCTCCAAGTTGCTGCTCAAAGGCTATAGAAAAGATTCATGTATTACTTATGAAAAGAGGTGAAATACATGACTATTTATAGGGCTTCTAAACCCTAACTCCTAATAGGACTCCTACTTAAGTCTCTTACTTCTAACCAACTCCTAATAGGACTCCTAGTCAAGACTCCTATTCCCTTACAACTCCTAATTCTTCTCTAAGAAAACACCTCCTACATGAATGCCCCTCTCAATTAGGACTCTCCTAGCTAGAGTCCTAACAGAATATCCCTCTCAATTAGGACTCTCATAGCTAGAGTCCTAACAGTTTTACATGAATGTCCCTCTCAATTAGGACTCTCCAAGCTAGAGACCTAACAGACCCGCCCCCTCTTCAAATCAGCCTTGTCCTCAAGGCTGATGATTCATGAATTCTGGGAATTTGATCTTCAAGTCGTCATAGTTCTCCCAAGTGGCATCTTTTATTGGTAGGTTTGCCTACTGTATTAGCACTTTATTAGTGGGTCATCGTCGTCGAGTCACGATCCGTCGATCAATAATGGCACTTGGCTGGGTCTAGAGTTCTCTTTGGGTAGTCATATTTGGTGGGTGGCTTTAGGCTGTCTCCAAGCACCTATTTAAAACTTCCGTCTGGCTATTGGTTTGTGGGTGATATGTCGTACTCCTTTTCAATTTAGTACCCTGCATATGGAATAACTTTGTCCAAAATCTGCTCTTGAAGATGCAAGTAGAATTTGTCACAAGCACAATGCGTCCCTTATAGCATAATTCTTTTGAGTCCCGATTGTAATGAGCCACGGAGCTTGGTGCTTCCTCTAATTTTTTTTGTATCTTACTGGTCTCCAAATCTTCCTGCCATTCCATCTTAATATCCTTAAGGAAGTCGCTAAATGGAAGTAAAACGACCGAAAATTCAGCTTGCTCAAGTAGCTATGAAAGCGCATCTGCAACAACATTCTCTTTCTACCTTTTGTAAGTTATTTCATAATCAAATCCAAGAAGTTTTGTTACCCATTTTTGTTGCTCGGGGGAAGATATCTTCTGCTCCAAGAGATATTTTAGGCTTTTATGATCGGTCTTGATTTGAAAGTATCGCCTGATCAAGTACGATCTCCACCTCGTTGCTACGTGCATAATGGCAAGCATCTCCTTATCGTATGTTAACATGTTTTGATAGGGGGAGACAATGTCTTGCTAATGTATGTGAGTGGTCGACCATCTTGCATGAGAATGTCTCCCATTCTATCTCCAGATGCATCGGCCTTAATGATAAAGGGTCGGTTGAAATATGGTAGTGCTAGCACCGGCGTCGTCATTATGGTTGCCTTAAGTTTGTCGAAGGCAGTGGAGGCTCTGTCCAACCATTTGAAGACATCTTTTTCCAGTAAGGAAGTAAGTGGTGCACTGATCTTTCCATAGTTTTTCACGAACTTACAGTAGTAGCCTATTAAACCCAAAAAGCCATGTAGCAATTTTATGTTCCTCGGGGTAGGCCAGTTTTGCATTGCTTCAATTTTGAAGGGGTCCACCATCACACCTTTCTCTGATATGATATGCCCAAGATATTTCACCTTTTGTTGAAGAAAGTAAAAATTCGTAGTGGCCATTGTGTGTTCGAAAGGCGGTTTTCGGTATGACTTCTTCATACACTCGTATTTGATAATACCCAGATCGAAGGTCCAGCTTTGTGAAGATTTGTGCTCCCTTTCATCTAGCAATTCATCTGCTATTGGAATAAGGTATTTGTTCTTGATGGTTATGCCATTGAGAGCTCGGTAATCAACGCATATTCGCCATGTTCCGTCCTTATTGTATACAAGTAGCACCGGTGAAAAGTAGAGGTTGTAACTTGGCCGAATAACTCCTATTTCAAGCATCTCTTTTAAAATCCTTTCTATTTCATCATTCTGGAGATGTGGATACCGATATGGCTGAGTATTTGCTGGAGATATGACTAGAAAAATCATTATACAATGATCATGCCGACGAGTAAGAGGTAGGTTATGCGACTCGTCAAATATATCTGAAAATTCAGCAAGCAAAGGAAATAGGTTTGGAACTTCAAATTCTATTGGCTCTCCTTTAATTTTCTGCTCAAGTTGTACCAAAAAGCCCCTGCATGTTTTATGCAAAACCTTCTCCATTTGTTGTGTGCAAATCATCGTTACGTCGCCCTCACGTTTCCCATGCAGTATCACCTGTTTCTCCTTATTGTAAAATTTTATAAATAGTTGCATTAAATTCTAAGAAATATCACCTAATGTCATCAACCATTTAATTCTGAGTATGACCTCATGATCATCAAGAGGGAGGAGGAAGAAATCTGCAATTATCTCTTAGTCCTGCAGCAACAGTTTTACCTGCGGGCACCTATGATCACACTTCAAAATCCATCCGTTGGCGACCTTAATGACAAACCTGCTGCAATTCTCAATAGGTAAGTTCATATGGACAGCAACCTTACTGTTTAGGAAGTTATTAGTGCTGCCCGTATCGATGAGAACAGTGATCGGTTGTTGTTTGAGAAGGCCTCCAACTTTCATCGTTTGCGGGTTTGAGTAGCCAGCTAGTGTATGTACCATAACGTCGGTCGGTTGTGGCTCTTCTTCTGCATCTTTTTCTTCATGTTCAAGGCTCTCTTCTGAATGTTCAATGACCTCTTCTTCTATCGGTTCAATCATAAGAAGTCCTCCTTTACTACAGTGATGCTCACGGCTCCACGGCTCGTCACAATGCCAACATAACCCCTTCGCATATCGCTCCCGAAGCTCTTCTCTTGTTAATCTCTTTGGTGTAGGGACTTGGTCAATAGTAGGGGGGGCTGAGGGCTTCAATATTACTGGTTGAGGAGCGACCCTAGTCCTCCGAGCTTCATGGTTCAATTGCTCCTCTTGATGTCGTGTGAAAGAGATGGCTGCCATAAGCGTATACGGTTGTCGCGCTTTAACTTCTCCTCAGATCTCTAGCTTCAAGCCCTCAATAAAGGTCGTCAATAGCTATTTTTGAGACCAATCATGAGTTTAATTAGATAACCTTTCAAACCTGGTTTGGTATGTTAGGATCGAGAGCACTAAGAGGGGGGGGTGAATTAGTGCAGCGAAAATCATTCAGCGATTAAAAATGAAAGCTGCGTTCGTTCGATAAAAACTATTTTGATGCAAAAGCCGATTCTAAAATTACTTATGATTAAGTGCAGTTTACGTGTAAACACAGTTAGCGTCTAAACGCAGTTTGCGTCTAAATGCAGATTGCGTCTAAACTCAGATTGCGTCTAAGCGCAGTTTGCGTCCAAGCGCAGATTGCGCAGTTTGCGTCTAAGCGCAGATTGCGTCTAAACATAGTTTGCATCTAAGCGCAGTTTAAGCATAAGTATAAAGACAATGTGCTGCTATTGTACAGCTCAAAAAGTAATCTGCAGAAAGCAGATTTACGTCTAAACGTAGATTTATGTCTAAACGCAGATTTACGTCTAAACGCAGATTTACGTCGGAACTTTGAAACTCGTTTGTATACTCGCAGAAGGCAGTATGCAGTTGAAATCAAGACGTAAACGTAAACTGAAATCTGATGATTGTGCGAGGAAAGCCGATTTACGTCTAAATGCAGTTTTACATCTAAATGTTGAAACTCGTTCGTAAAATTGCAGAAGACAGTTTACAGTTATAAATAGAATCAAAATGTAAATGTAAACTGTAAGGAATCTCGTTCGTAAAAGCACAGAAGACAGTTCGCAATTATAAACAGATTCAAGACGTAAATGTAAGCTACAATGTAAAGATCGTACGAAAACACCTATTGACGTCTGAATCCAGATTCAGAAAGATCAGCACTTAGAACTTGTTCGTAAAGGCGCAGAGAGTAGTAGTTATGTAGGAGGTTTCAAGTAATGATAAGGTACTCGAAATAAAAGCAAACCAGAGATTTAGAGTGGTTCGGTCAGTCTTGACCTACTCCACTTTTGGCTTCCTCCTCCGACGAGGTCACCGACGTCAACTAGCTGCCTTCCTTCAATGGGCGAAGGCCGACTGCCCTTTTACAGTTTCACTCCTTTTGATGGGCTCAGGAGACAACCCTTACAGATCCTTTCTCTCCTCTCTTTACAACTCAAGACTTGAAGAACAGAAAAGAGGAGAACTTTTGGACTTTACACAAATTTGAGCTCTTAGAATCACTGAAAAGATCAAGAATTCGGTGTGGATTAGTTGCTCTTTCTGTGCTGAATGGGTGGGGTATTTATAGGCCCCAACCCAGTTCAAATTTGGAGCTCAAAACGATCAAATCCCGGAATTCCGGGATCAGGCAGTTGCACCTCCTGACTGGAGAGGTTGCACCGCCTGGTAGAGCTCGGAGACTGAGCCCAGGCGGTTGCACCTCTCTGTCAGGGGCGGTTGCACCGCCTGAGTCTGGCTCGGAGACTGTGCCCCAGGCGGTGCCACCTCCTGACTGAGGCGGTTGCACCTCTCCTGCCAGAGCTCGAAGACCGAGCTCAGGCGGTGCTACCTCTGTCAGGAGAGGTTGCACCGCCTGGCAGGGCTCGAAACTTGAGCTCTGGCGGTGCTACCTCTTGACAGAGGAGGTTGCACCGCCCAGTCTCGCTCGAAGACTGAGCCCTGGGCAGTTGCACGTCTTGGCTGGGGCGGTTGCACCGCCCAGTCTCGCTGGAAGACATAGCCTGGGCGGTGCTACCTCCAACCCTAGCGGTGCCACCTCTTTCACTATTCCAGCTCACTTGGTTTGGCTCCAAACTTGGTCCAAACCAGTCCGAACTTGGGCCTAATTGGCCCCTACTTGGGTTATAGGATTAACACCTAATCGTAACCCTAATTAACGTGCTAACTATGAATATAAAGACATTTTCTAAGCTATTACAAAGTCCGCAGGTCAAGACTTCTTCTGGCGAGCTTCCGGGAAACTTCCGGCGGTCTTCCGATGAACTCTCGGAAACCATTCTGCGGACTCCCGGCAAGCTCCTAGACTTCACGATTTAATCTTAGCGAGTTTCAACGAGCTTCGTCGGCAAGCTCCGATCTTTCTCGGCGAGCTCCGCGAACTTCCAACGAACCTTCCGGCGAGCTTCCGAAAAACCCGTCGGCAAGCTCCCAACTCATTCTCGGCTAGTTCCGGTAGCATTCCCGATGAACCTTCGGACTTCCGTCGAACTCTCGAACTCGCAACAAATCCTTCGCGCTTGACTCCGACACTAGTTTATGCATATGTTCATGTTGACGTGTTGCAAGTATTCATGATGAATATTGCAATGACTTGAATTCAGTTTGAATTCAAGGTTCTATCAATATGGCATATTGATAGGGGGAGTTTATTTAAACTCTGGGAGTTAAGTTTAACTCCGTCATCAAGTGGTTGTCATCATCAAAAAGGGGGAGATTGCGTCTAAACTCAAATTGCGTCTAAGCGCAGTTTGCGTCCAAGCGCAGATTGCGCAGTTTACATCTAAGCGCAGATTGCGTCTAAACACAGTTTGCGTCTAAGCGCAGTTTAAGCAGAAGTATAAAGACAATGTGCTGCTATTGTACAGCTCAAAAAGTAATCTGCAGAAAGCATATTTACGTCTAAACACAGATTTATGTCTAAACGCAGATTTACGTTTAAACGCAGATTTACGTCTAAACGCAGATTTGTTGAATCTCGGATTTTGATGATGAAGTCAATTGTCATTTGTTATCTAATCTATGTGTTGAGATAAGTGTGCAGGATTAACTACGATGAGAGTAAGACAAGCAGCAGGAGTTGCGCCGGAGTCAAGATCATGATCACGTTGGGAGTTCGAGAGTTCGACGGAAGTTCGGACGGTCGTCGGAGGTTCAGAGAGAACAGATCCGAGAAGTCCAGAAGCTTGCCAAGCGAAGCTCGTCGGAACTCGCCAAGTGGATCGTCGCAAAGTCCAGGAGTATGCCGGATGTCCGCAGAAGGATCACCGAGGGTTATCGGTTGATCGATGGAAGTTGGCAGGAAACTCGCCGGAAGAAGCGATTGACGCATCGGAGCAAGCTGCAGAAGTTGTCTTAGAGATAATCGTAGTTAGCACGATGATTAAGCATGAAAATGGGAGGTGATCCCATTAGCTTAATCTTGGGGCAATTGGGCCCCTGAAAAGATTCAAAGTGGGTCGAATGGAGTGAACCATTCGGACCCTGATTGCACCAGGAGGTGCAACCGCCCCAGCCAGGAGGTGCAACCGCCTGGGCTGTGGGGTTGAGAGGTGCAACCGCCCCAGCCAGGAGGTGCAACCGCCTGGGCTGTGGGGTTGAGAGGTGCAACCGCCCCAGCTAGGAGGTGCAACCGCCTGGGCTGTGGGGCTGGGAGGTGCAACCGCCCCAGCCAGGAGGTGCAACCGCCAGGGCTGCACGGCTGGGAGGTGCAACCGCCCCAGCCAAGAGGTTGCACCGCTAGAGCTCAAGTTCCGAGCTCTGCCAGGCGATGCAACCACCAAGCTCAGTCTTCGAGCTTTGGCAGAGAGGTGCATCAGCTTGAGCTCAGTCTCGAGCTCTGCCAGGTGATGCATTCACCAAGCTCAGTCTTCGAGCTCTGGCAGAGAGGTGGATCAACCTGAGCTCAGCTTGGAGCTCTGCCAGGTGATGCAACCACCGAGCTCTGTTTCGAGCTCTGCCAGGTGATGCAATCACCAAGCTCAGTCTTCGAGCTCTGCCAGGTGATGCAACCATCGAGCTCAGTCTTCGAGCTCTGGCAGAGAGAAGCAATCGGCAGAGCTCAGTCTTCGAGCTCTGCCAGGCGGTGCCACCTCTCCAGTCGAGAGGTGCAACCGCCTGATCCCAGAAATTCTGGGATTTGATCGATTTGATCGTTTTGAGCTCGAATTTTGAATTGGGTTGGGGCCTATAAATACCCCACCCATTCAGCACTGAAAAGACATAGACCCATACCGAAATTGTGATCTTTTCTGTGATTCTAAAGAGCTCAAAAGTGTTGTAAAGCCTTTAAGTCTCCTCCTTCTGTTCTTCAAGTTTTCAATTGTAAAGTGAGGAGAGAAAGGTCTGTAAAGGTTGTCTCCTAAGCCTGTCAAAAGGAGAGAAACTGTAAGAGGGAAGTTTGGCCTTCGCCCATTGAAGGAAGGCACCTAGTTGACGTCGGCAACCTCATCGGTGGAGGAAGCCAAAAGTGGAGTAGGTCAAGGCTGACCGAACCACTCTAAATCTCTGGTTTGCGTTTACTTTCGAGCACTTTATCATTACTGCAAACCTCCCTCATCACTACTGCTCTCTGCGCTTTCACGAACAAGTTCTAAGTGCTGTTCTTCCAAATCTGCATTCAGACGTAAACTCGTATTTTCATACATTACAGTTTACGTTTACGTTTGATTCTGCAGAACTGTTTTCCGTGTTTTTGCGAACGAGCTTCCTTGCAGTTTACGCTTACATTTTAATCCTATTGATAACTGCAATCTGTCCTCTACGATTTTACGAACGAGTTTCAACATTTAGACGTAAAACTGCATTCAGACGTGAATCGACTTTCTTCGCTCAATCATCAGATTTCAGTTCACGTTTACGTCTTGGTTTGAACTGCATACTGCCTTCTGCGAGTATACAAACGAGTTTCAAAGTTTAGACGTAAATCTGCGTCTAACTGCGTTTAGACATAAATCTGCGTTTAGACGTAAAACTGCGTTTAGACGTAAAACTGCGTTTAGACGTAAAACTGCGTTTAGACGTAAAACTGCGTTTAGACGTAAAACTGCGTTTAGACGTAAAACTGCGTTTAGACGTAAATCTGCGTTTAGACGTAAAACTACGTTTAGACGTAAAACTGCGTTAAGACGTAAATCTGCGTTTAGACGTAAATCTGCATTTAGACGTAAATCTGAGTTTAGACGCAAAACTGCGCTTAGACGCAAAACTGCGCTTAGACGCAAACTGCGCTTAGACGCAATCTGCGCTTAGACGCAAACTGCACTTAGATACAAACTGAGAATTTGCTTTTGCATCATAATAGTTTTTGAACGAACGCAGCTTTTGGTTTTTAATTTATTATAAGATTTCCGCTGCACTAATTCACCCCCCCCCTCTTAGTGCTCTCGATCCTAACAATTGGTATCAGAGCAAGGTTAACTCTCTAAAGGATTAAAACCCAAGAGAGATGGCATACGCCGGAAACCAAGAGGGGCATTCGATTACACGTCCACCCATGTTCAGTGGAACGGACTACACTTACTGGAAGACCCGAATGAGGATCTTTCTTATTTCTATGGATTTTGAACTGTGGAACCTTGTTGAAAATGGATTTTCAAAATCTTCTCTTCCAATGATCGATTGGAACGATTTGGAGAAGAAGGCTTTCGCTCTTAATGCAAAGGCTATGAATGCCTTATTTTGCGCTCTTGATAAAAACGAGTTTAATCGTGTTTCAACTTGCGAAACTGCTTTTGATATTTGGCACACACTTGAAGTGACCCACGAGGGCACAAGTAGAGTGAAAGAGTCAAAAATCAATCTGTTGCTGCATTCTTTTGAACTTTTCCGAATGAAACCGAGTGAAACCATTGGCGACATGTTTACCCGTTTCACGGATGTCGTCAACGGTCTAAAAGGACTCGGAAAGAGCTTTTCGGATTTTGAGCTTGTTAATAAGATACTAAGATCCCTTCCTAAGAGTTGGGATCCTAAAGTCACCGCCATTCAAGAGGCAAAAGATCTGCAAAATTTCCCTCTTGAAGAACTAATCGGGTCATTAATGACCTACGAAATGACCTGCAAAGCTCATGAAGAGCAAGAAGACATCCTTCCAAAGAACAGGAAGGATATGGCACTTAAAACTTCTGAATGCCACTTGAGAGAAAACTCAAGTGATGAGGATTGTGACGATGACTTGGCACTTTTGACAAGAAAGTTTAAAAAATTCTTCAAAAGAAACAAGTTTAAAAACGATGTGAAAAATAAACTTGAACCTAAGAAGGACCAAGTGATCTGCTATGAATGTAAAAAGCCGGGACATTACAAAAGTGATTGTCCCCAAGTCAAGAAAAGAACAAAGAAGAAGGCGCTCCAAGCAACATGGGATGATTCGAGCGCATCCGAGGAAGAAGAATCCAACACCGAGCAAGTTGCTCATTACGCCTTTATGGTCATCGAAGAGGAGGTAACGGATTTATTAGATGCTGATTTATCTTTCGATGAATTATTAAATGCCTTCCATGATTTATTTGATGAATGCAAAGTTATAAATAGAAAATACAAGTTGCTAAAAAGGGTACATGATAATCTTACTTGTGAGTTTGATAAGTTAAAAGTCGAACATCATGATAGTTTAAACTCATGTATCAAATGTCATGATTTAGAAACTATACAAAAAGAAAACTTGCTGCTTAAGGACACCTTGAAGAAATTCGAGGTTGGTAGCAAGTCATTAAACATGATCCTTACAAACAAGGGTCATGCTCCCAAAAGAAGTGGGATTGGATTTGTGAGGAGTCCTCACCGAAATCCAACTACCTTTGTAAAAGGTCCCATCTTACACGTTCAACACCAAACCAAGTGCAACTTTTGTTGCAAATCTGGACACAAGACACATTGTTGTCCATTCAAGAAAATAAGTCCAAACAAATTAATTTGGGTTCCTAAAGGAACCATGATAAACTCTATGCAACATGATAGAAAATGTAGATCTATTTATGAGGCACCCAAAAGCAAATGGATTCCTAAAGATCATCCGTTCCTATAAAAACATTGAAAGTCTAGGCCGGAGCAAGAAATAATGTTCTGCTCCTTGACTCTCAATGATCATAAAATCAAAAAGGAACTCGCAACGCTTAAGTAACAAGTGGAAGCTATGAAATCACAAATACGATACAATTAGAAACATATGATATCCAAATTCACATACCCCTGATCTTCAAAACCTGTTCATCTACGAATTAATTCTTGTAGAAACTAAACATGTCATAAAAGGGACACCAAACAAACATTCGTATGCACGTTAAAAGATCTATCTTACAAAGAGCTTCTTTCTTAAATAAAAACTCATACGAAATCATGTAACAAACATCAATTGCTCTGAAACTCTCCTCAAGGCAAAGGCTCCCTAAATCAAAACGTCCTAAGTGCTCACCTGCTGCAGGCGGTGGCACCTCTCCAGCTGGCGGTTGCACCTCCAGCCATCACGTGTTGCCAGAGGTTGCACCGCTCCAGCCAGAGGTGCAACCGCCAGCAGCTCTGCCCTCTAAAATCACGCTAGGGCCGGCTAAGGAACCGACCCCAACTCACCCCCATTCCCTCCTCTACTCTTCCAAGACTCCTCCACTCCCACTTCACTCCTCTAAGCCTTCCAAATACCTCCCATTTCGGAGCAAAACATCAAGAATCCTTCCTTCTCTTGAAGATTTCACAAAGGTACTCTCTAAGAAGCTCTTAAAATTCTGTTTTGTTCTTCATTTACTTTAGCTCATCATCATCCCTCTAAAACAGCAGTAGTAATGGGATCTAGAAGATCCTCAAGGGACAAGGGAAAGAGGAGAGTAGTAGAAGAGTTTGATCTCACTCTTTTTGATTCCAAAAACCATGCTGAAAAATTTCTCTCCTTCGAACTAAGAAGCATTAATAAGGGAAAATATGTAGATCTGAATGAACTAAGAGATGTAGAGACTATCCATTGGTTTGCAAACCTTAATCTACTTCCCATTTTGCAGATCAACAAACCCATTTATCCTAGACTGGTTAGATTGTTTTATAACAACATGCAAAAAGATGATGAAGAAAGGATATCAACCTATCTCTTAGGACAACACATTTCAATCACTGATAGATTCATTTGTGATATGATAGGTATTCCCATGAAAAGCATAGGACTTTACTTCAGAGGATCATGGGATGAAAAAACTATTGAAACATCCTACGTTGAAGCCTTAGGAACAATCCTTGCCAATCCTAACGTAGAATCTATTCCTAAAAGTTGTGAACATCTAATGCCCTTTAACACTAAGATACTTCATCATATCATGACTAGTATAATTCTTCCTAAGCAATACCATCATGATGAAGTGAGTCAATTGGAATTAGAAATTATGTACCTAATTATGAAAGAACGTGACATTTGTCTTGGCTATCTGATCCAACAAAACATGTTGGAATTATCTACGAAAGATATGATGCTCCCATATGGTGGAATTATTACTAGAATAATGAAAGCTTACGACATTCAAATACCACTAGAAGAAGAAGTAATGAAATCAGATAGATACAGCATAATAAACAAAAATCTACTTCACCGACTAAGATGTCACTATAGAAACGGCAACTGGGTTAGAATGCCTAGAAGAACTAATCCCCCTGAACCTGAACCTGAACCAGAGCCGGAAACCCCAGTCTTTAGGAGTACCCACTCTCCTCCAATCTGTCCCTTTGAGGAAACACATCCGGTTGAGCAAACTCACACATCATCCATCGAAGATATCGGGATTCGGATGGACCGATTTGAGCAACGACAAGAACGGCTTGAACTTCGACAAGATCAAATCCTAACCGAGCTACAACAAATCCATCGACAATTTGACTCTTTATTTAGGCACTTTAATCTTCCACCTCATGAATAAGCTTGTATAAACATCTGATGTTTTTGATATGACATGTTGTAAACTCCTTATGTTATTCATGAAGGACTTTGTCTTTATGGTTACCTGATATGCTGTACATATGTTACCCTGATATGGTTATCTTTGTCTGTGTAAGCATATTTGCAAACATCTCTTGTTGTTTATCTCGGTTTTTGCACTGAAACTAAAAAGGTTTAAAAGCCTATGCCTTGAAAATATGAAGCAACATACCAATGTAAGTTGATAAGTCAGCAGTATGACATTGATATGGTAGCTATTGCTAATATGATTGCTATCATGCCATGTATCAAACAAAAATTTGCATCATACGAGCTGATATCTTGCCATGTGATGCAATGCTACACTTGCTGAAATAAAAATCCTGCTATGCAATATGATATAATGCTGCACTTGAAATAATTGTGTTACTACATCAAAATTATTCGAATGCTATCACTATTACATGCCTTGACAACGCTTGATCAAATAACATGTTGCAAATTATGTGACAAATATTTTTAACCAAATGCATGTAAGAAGTTCATTTTTCGGGTTGTATGCTAAAAATGGGATGTTCCCGTACACTCTTATGAAAACTCCTTGGAAAATGACTTTTCCTCCGTCAAGCAAAAACAATAAAGTGATATATGTGTCATGACTTCCTTTATATGCTTGATAATGCTATCATGCTTTTTGTTGATGACAAAGGGGGAGAAAAATATGAATTGATAAACACTATGTCATAGCTGAACTGCCATAATCATATCTATGTCATAGTTACAAATACTTGAGTGATGCCATAAACAATGTTATGCCATCCTTGCATCACCAAGAGATATGTGAACATGTACTATAGTTTGCATCATATCTTGATTTGATATTGTGAAGAAAATGCAAACTTACTAGAAAATCTCAAATGTGAGCATCATGTAAAAAGTCCTTCGTAGCTTTATATGATTACATGATGAATGGTTACAAACACAATCATACAAACTTGATGATGTATGTCATGCCTTGACATAATTCTTGAAGAGATACATCATGATAGGCATCATGATGGGAGCATTGATAAGTTTAACTGATCTAACTTATCAATACGTCACTTGAATTCTTAGGTCTTGAATTCAAGGTTGACTTATCTCAACTATGGCATATAGATAGGGGGAGTTAAGGATAACTCCTTTATCAATTGATTGTCATCATCAAAAAGGGGGAGATTGTTGAATCTCGGATTTTGATGATGAAGTCAATTGTCATTTGTTATCTAATCTATGTGTTGAGATAAGTGTGCAGGATTAACTACGATGAGAGTAAGACAAGCAGCAGGAGTTGCGCCGGAGTCAAGATCATGATCACGTTGGGAGTTCGAGAGTTCGACGGAAGTTCGGACGGTCGTCGGAGGTTCAGAGAGAACAGATCCGAGAAGTCCAGAAGCTTGCCAAGCGAAGCTCGTCGGAACTCGCCAAGTGGATCGTCGCAAAGTCCAGGAGTATGCCAGATGTCCGCAGAAGGATCACCGAGGGTTATCGGTTGATCGACGGAAGTTGGCAGGAAACTCGCCGGAAGAAGCGATTGACGCATCGGAGCAAGCTGCAGAAGTTGTCTTAGAGATAATCGTAGTTAGCACGATGATTAAGCATGAAAATGGGAGGTGATCCCATTAGCTTAATCTTGGGGCAATTGGGCCCCTGAAAAGATTCAAAGTGGGTCGAATGGAGTGAACCATTCGGACCCTGATTGCACCAGGAGGTGCAACCGCCCCAGCCAGGAGGTGCAACCGCCTGGGCTGTGGGGTTGAGAGGTGCAACCGCCCCAGCCAGGAGGTGCAACCGCCTGGGCTGTGGGGTTGAGAGGTGCAACCGCCCCAGCCAGGAGGTGCAACCGCCTGGGCTGTGGGGCTGGGAGGTGCAACCGCCCCAGCCAGGAGGTGCAACCGCCAGGGCTGCACGGCTGGGAGGTGCAACCGCCCCAGCCAAGAGGTTGCACCGCCAGAGCTCAAGTTCCGAGCTCTGCCAGGCGATGCAACCACCAAGCTCAGTCTTCGAGCTTTGGCAGAGAGGTGCATCAGCCTGAGCTCAGTCTCGAGCTCTGCCAGGTGATGCATTCACCAAGCTCAGTCTTCGAGCTCTGGCAGAGAGGTGGATCAGCCTGAGCTCAGCTTGGAGCTCTGCCAGGTGATGCAACCACCGAGCTCTGTTTCGAGCTCTGCCAGGTGATGCAATCACCAAGCTCAGTCTTCGAGCTCTGCCAGGTGATGCAACCATCGAGCTCAGTCTTCGAGCTCTGGCAGAGAGAAGCAATCGGCAGAGCTCAGTCTTCGAGCTCTGCCAGGCGGTGCCACCTCTCCAGTCGAGAGGTGCAACCGCCTGATCCCAGAAATTCTGGGATTTGATCGATTTGATCGTTTTGAGCTCGAATTTTGAATTAGGTTGGGGCCTATAAATACCCCACCCATTCAGCACTGAAAAGACACAGACCCATACCGAAATTGTGATCTTTTCTGTGATTCTAAAGAGCTCAAAAGTGTTGTAAAGCCTTTAAGTCTCCTCCTTCTGTTCTTCAAGTTTTCAATTGTAAAGTGAGGAGAGAAAGGTCTGTAAAGGTTGTCTCCTAAGCCTGTCAAAAGGAGAGAAACTGTAAGAGGGAAGTTTGGCCTTCGCCCATTGAAGGAAGGCACCTAGTTGACGTCGGCAACCTCATCGGTGGAGGAAGCCAAAAGTGGAGTAGGTCAAGGCTGACCGAACCACTCTAAATCTCTGGTTTGCGTTTACTTTCGAGCACTTTATCATTACTGCAAACCTCCCTCATCACTACTGCTCTCTGCGCTTTCACGAACAAGTTCTAAGTGTTGTTCTTCCAAATCTGCATTCAGACGTAAACTCATATTTTCATACATTACAGTTTACGTTTACGTTTGATTCTGCAGAACTGTTTTCCGTGTTTTTACGAACGAGCTTCCTTGCAGTTTACGCTTACATTTTAATCCTATTGATAACTGCAATCTGTCCTCTACGATTTTACGAACGAGTTTCAACATTTAGACGTAAAACTGCATTCAGACGTAAATCGGCTTTCTTCGCTCAATCATCAGATTTCAGTTCACGTTTACGTCTTGGTTTGAACTGCATACTGCCTTCTGCGAGTATACAAACGAGTTTCAAAGTTTAGACGTAAATCTGCGTCTAACTGCGTTTAGACGTAAATCTGCGTTTAGACGTAAAACTGCGTTTAGACGTAAAACTGCGTTTAGACGTAAAACTGCGTTTAGACGTAAATCTGCGTTTAGACGTAAAACTACGTTTAGACGTAAAACTGCGTTAAGACGTAAATCTATGTTTAGACGTAAATCTGCATTTAGACGTAAATCTGAGTTTAGACGCAAAACTGCGCTTAGACGCAAAACTGCGCTTAGACGCAAACTGCGCTTAGACGCAATCTGCGCTTAGATGCAAACTGCACTTAGATACAAACTGAGAATTTGCTTTTGCATCATAATAGTTTTTGAACGAACGCAGCTTTTGGTTTTTAATTTATTATAAGATTTCCGCTGCACTAATTCACCCCCCCCCTCTTAGTGCTCTCGATCCTAACAAGATTTACGTCTTAACTTTGAAACTCGTTTGTATACTCGCAGAAGGCAGTATGCAGTTGAAATCAAGACGTAAACGTAAACTGAAATCTGATGATTGTGCGAGGAATTCCGATTTACGTCTAAATGCAGTTTTACATCTAAATGTTGAAACTCGTTCGTAAAATTGCAGAAGACAGTTTACAGTTATAAATAGAATCAAAATGTAAATGTAAACTGCAAGGAATCTCGTTCGCAAAAGCGCAGAAGACAGTTCGCAGTTATAAACAAATTCAAGACATAAATGTAAGGTGCAATGTAAAGATCGTATGAAAACACCTATTGACGTCTGAATCCAGATTCGGAAAGATCAGCACTTAGAACTTGTTCGTAAAGGCGCAGAGAGCAGTAGTTATGTAGGAGGTTTGCAGTAATTATAAGGTACTCGAAATAAAAGCAAACCAGAGATTTAGAGTGGTTCGGTCAGTCTTGACCTACTCCACTTTTGGCTTCCTCCTCCGACGAGGTCACCGACGTTAACTAGCTGCCTTCCTTCAATGGGCGAAGGTCAACTGCCCTTTTACAGTTTCTCTCCTTTTGACGGGCTCAGGAGACAACCCTTATAGATCCTTTCTCTCCTCTATTTACAACTCAAGACTTGAAGAACATAAAAGAGGAGAACTTTTGGACTTTACACAAATTTGAGCTCTTAGAATCACTGAAAAGATCAAGAATTCGGTGTGGATCAGTTGCTCTTTCTATGCTGAATGGGTGGGGTATTTATAGGCCCCAACCCAGTTCAAATTTGGAGCTCAAAACGATCAAATCCCGGAATTCCGGGATCAGGCAGTTGCACCTCCTGACTGGAGAGGTTGCACCGCCTGGCAGAGCTCGGAGACTGAGCCCAGGCGGTTGCACCTCTTTGTCAGGGGCGGTTGCACCGCCTGAGTCTGGCTCGGAGACTGTGCCCCAGGCGGTGCCACCTCCTGACTGAGGCGGTTGCACCTCTCCTGCCAGAGCTCGAAGACCGAGCTCAGGCGGTGCTACCTCTGTCAGGAGAGGTTGCACCGCCTGGCAGGGCTCGAAACTTGAGCTCTGGCGGTGCTTCCTCTTGACAGAGGAGGTTGCACCGCCTAGTCTCGCTCGAAGACTGAGCCCTGGGTGGTTGCACCTCTTGGCTGGGGCGGTTGCACCGCCCAGTCTCGCTGGAAGACATAGCCTGGGCGGTGCTACCTCCAACCCTGGCGGTGCCACCTCTTTCACTATTCCAACTCACTTGGTTTAGCTCCAAACTTGGTCCAAACCAGTCCGAACTTGGGCCTAATTGGCCCCTACTTGGGTTATAGGATTAACACCTAATCCTAACCCTAATTAACGTGCTAACTATGAATTTAAAGATATTTTCTAAGCTATTACAAAGTCCGCAGGTCAAGACTTCTTCTGGCGAGCTTCCGGCAAACTTCCGGCGGTCTTCCGATGAACTCTCGGAAACCATTCTGCGGACTCCCGGCAAGCTCCTAGACTTCATGATTTGATCTTAGCGAGTTTCAACGAGCTTCGTCGGCAAGCTCCGATCTTTCTCGGCGAGCTCCGCGAACTTCCAACGAACCTTCCGGCGAACTTCCGTCGAAAAACCCTTCGGCAAGCTCCCAACTCATTCTCGGCTAGTTCCGGTAGCATTCCCGACGAACCTTCGGACTTCCGTCGAACTCTCGAACTCGCAACAAATCCTTCGCGCTTGACTCCGACACTTTGTTTCGCTTTATGTCTTCATCGTTATCATAGTTAATCCTGCACAACAAAAACAAAACTTCGATCGAGACAATTAATCCTAAGAAATTAACCAAGTTGTCCGACATGTCATTGGTCCCTCGACGCTTCGTCCGATTCTTCGGCGCATCGTCCTCTACTGCAGCCTATTGACCAATCGGCCAGTTGACTCCGCAACTCCGATATCCTTGGCACAATACCCGCTCTTCTTGGCCCGATGCCCGATTCCACGGCCCGAAGCGTTCTGTCGATACGTCGACCGATCCACCGGCCCGACGTCCAATCTTCTGACATGTTCCTTCGGCACAACATGATTTTCCTGCTTTAATTGTCTCATCCTGATCGAAGCATCCTGCGTCACTCAAAACGCATATTAAATCATAAACATATATCAAGTAGTTTCATCATCAAAATACGAGATTCAACAATCTCCCCCTTTTTGATGATGACAACCACTTGATGACGGAGTTAAACTTAACGCCCAGAGTTTAAATAAACTCCCCCTATCAATATGCCATATTGATAGAACCTTGAATTCAAACTGAATTCAAGTCATTGCAATATTCATCATGAATACTTGCAACACGTCAACATGAACATATGCATAAACTTATGCATCACATGTCATGTCATCAACGTACTTTCATCAACATACTTCTCCCCCTTTGTCATCAACAAAAAGGAGAAGTATCACAATCAATCGTTTGTGATATTAATTCAACTCATTGCATGAAAAACATCGTATCAAGTTTTATCATCATGCAATCTTGGAGCTAGAAGATTTAGCAAGTGTTACTTCCTGCTTAGAACATTCATGCTATCACGTTTTCGATATGCAAGTTTTATAGCATATAAGATAGCACGTTTGGTAATGTTCAAGATAGCACATTTGCTTCTTTTGAGGTAGCAACTTTTTGCTTCTCTTTAGACCAACAAGCTTGCAATTTTTATGATATACAAGTTTCACAATATATAAGCTAGCAAAAATTTCGAAAGCAAATGCAAGATAGCTTTCTTGTGTAAGCTCATGATTCTTGCTTCCTATTGCAATGTGCAAATTGCAAGTTTTGCTTCTTGAGATATTCAAGATAGTGATGTTCAAGAAGACAATTTTTCTTCTTGAAATAAGCAAGTTAGCAATCTTTGCTACTTAAGATAGGCAAGCTAGCAATCAAGTTTTTGCATCTTCTTGACTTGTACAAGCTAGCTATCTCCCCCTTTGTCATTGTAAAAAAGAAAGAGAGAATACAGTTTTGTAGTTCTTTTTTCCTTTTACACGATTTCAAAATCATGACAAAGGATGAATAATCAAGTCATGAATGTCAAGACAATTTTTCATCATGAATATCATTGTATGCATCGTTATCATAGGTTGAAGTATTACATGCATAATTTCATATCATCATTCATAATTACATTAATGTTTCAATATAGCAATTTTTTTTTCAAAGTGTGTAACTTAGCACTCATAGCATTTTAAATCATGATTTACATCATATGCAATACATCATATCATAATTAGAAAGCACAAGTATTGCATGCATAATTGCACATCATAAATGTTTCATATTATGATGGTATCAATTTTGTCAAATTATATCCTACCATGCATGATCAAAACTTCTCCCTATTTTATCATTGAAAACAAGAAGAAAGTAGGGGGAAGAGCATAAAAGTGTTAAATATTTCAATCATTTCAAGGCATTTACATCATAGATCAAGTCATGATTCGTGATTCATCATAAAGCAAGTTAGTTTTCAATCATCACATAAGGCTTTTAAGCAATTTTTGAAACATAGGAAAATGATTAATTTAAGCATACAATGTTTCAATCCATGAATACCACAAGATATTATTTGTGACTTCAATTTTGCAAGATCAAGATTATGATTTAGATAAAACATATTCAAATCAAATCATTAACTTGAAATTCATAATCAAGTCATTAAAATTAATTTCGAGATTCACAAAATATCATGAAATCATTAATCTCGATCAGATGGGAAAAGCATTTTTTAAGAGATTCTGTTTCATCTAAGCATGCCTTAGTCTTTATATGCCAAATTAAGATAAGCATGAAAGTTCAAGACATAAGGCAAATAAATCTTGTATTATGAAATATATGATATCAAGGCTCAGGATTCATTCGAAAAGATATAGTACAAAGAGCAACTTGAAACATTCTTATCAAGATCACATTTTAAAATATTCCAAGTTTCAAGATATCAATATAACACTTCATTGAATTGCATTTCATTTGAAGAACTCCTTTTTGATAAATGTAGGGAGCATAATGAACGATCTTGATTTATAAAGAGCTTCATGTTATAATTACCAAGATCATGATTTTAATAATTATTCTCTTTAGCACATAATCACAAAAGCACTTTATTTTTGCATAAGAAATCTCATTGTATTATGATTTATAAATTCTTTTTCTGCACATGAATCATAGGAGATATGAATGTGAAACAAATCTTTGCAAGCAAAAACACTATCATTCATATTTCAAGATGGAATTTATAAGCAGGAATCATTTCATCAAATCCATTTTAGAAAAATATTTTTCATAAGTGTATGAGAAAATCAGATTGTTAGGATACCAATTGTTAAGTGAATCCGAAAATGAAATTAACACTTTCATATATTCAGACATGATTTTTGTTATAGATCTTGAAATTAAATCAAGAAGATCAAACAAGCTCATGATCATGGATAACTTAAAGTCTCGTGCATAAAATTGTTAATAACCATTTAATATTACATCTTTATGCATTACTTTAAATCCAACGTGATTTCATTCAACAATGTTAATCAAACATGATACACATTATTACTTCTTAACCATGATCAAAATCATTTTGTTTGTTTATCATAAAATATACAATATCATCATTTTCGAAATTATCAGTATGATCATAATTTTTGTATTTTTATTTTTAAACATGTAATTTTCAAGAAAATTAATTCTAAACTAAAAAAAGAAAATATATCATGAAAGCATCAAGTAATTTTAAAATAAACCAAAGGCATTTTAATTACCTCAATGTCGTAGGTTAGTAAGGTGTAGTTTGCCGCCTCACTTTTGTTGACTTTCTCGTCTTCAGAGGAGCTCGATTCATCCCAATTTTT
Organism: Musa acuminata AAA Group; assembly: GCF_036884655.1. NCBI lineage: Eukaryota > Viridiplantae > Streptophyta > Magnoliopsida > Zingiberales > Musaceae > Musa > Musa acuminata. Next base: position 18,853,208 of record NC_088355.1, on the reverse strand, counting down.
GTTCTTCTTCTTGCGTTTAAAGCAAGTAGTTCCATTCTTTTTGCTTTTTAATTTTCGTTTCATTTGTAGTTTAAGTTCACCATCACTTGAGCTTATGCTCGAGTGGTCTTCAAATGTTCTATGTCCCAAATCCTTCCTGTTCTTTGGAAGGTTGGATTGTTCATCATTGTCCTCATCACTTGAGTCATCGCTCAAGTGGCATTCATTTGTCCAGAGTTCCAAATCCTTCCTGTTCTTTGGAAGGTGATTGTGTTCAACATGTTCATCATGTGCATTGTGCACCATTTCATATGTCATCATTGAACCAATTAGTTCTTCAAGTGGTAAGTTGTTTAGGTTTTTCGATTCTTGAATAGCAGTTACTTTTGAATCCCAAGTTTTAGAAAGTGAACGCAAAACTTTGTTAACGAGTTCAAAATCCGAAAAGCTTTTACCAAGTGATTTTAAACCATTGACGACATCCGTAAAACGGGTGTACATGTCAACAACGGTTTCGCTTGGTTTCATATGAAAAAGCTCAAAATCATGCAATAAAAAGTTAACTTTCGAGTTTTTGACTCTACTAGTTCCCTCGTGCGTGATTTCAAGAATTTGCCAAATGTCAAAAGTCGTTTCACACGTAAAAATCCGATTGAACTCATTTTTGTCCAATGCGCAAAATAAGGCATTCATAGCCTTTGCGTTTAAAGAAAAATTCTTCTTCTCCAAATCCGACCATTCGTTCATCGGTTTGGAGGGAAGTTGAAAACCGTTTTCAATGATACTCCATAAGTCTAAATTCGTAGAAATCAAGAAAACTCTCATTCGAGTTTTCCAATAAGTGTAGTCCAATCCATTAAACAACGGTGGACGAAAGACCGAAAAGCCCTCTTGAAGAGCCATTTCTCTCAGGTGTAAATCTAAAATGAGAATACCCCGCTCTGATACCAATTGTTAGGATCGAGTGCACTAAGAGGGGGGGGCTGAATTAGTGCAGCGAAAATCTTTCAGCGATTAAAAACGAAAGCTGCGTTCGGTCGATAAAAACTATTTTGATGCAAAAGCCGATTCTAAGATTACTTATGATTAAGTGCAGTTTACGTGTAAACACAGTTAGCGTCTAAACACAGTTTGCGTCTAAATGCAGATTGCGTCTAAACTCAGATTGCGTCTAAGCGCAGTTTGCGTCCAAGCGTAGATTGCGCAGTTTGCGTCTAAGCGCAGATTGCGTCTAAACACAGTTTGCGTCTAAGCGCAGTTTAAGCAGAAGTATAAAGACAATGTGCTGCTATTGTACAGCTCAAAAAGTAATCTGCAGAAAGCATATTTACGTCTAAACGCAGATTTACATCTAAACGCAGATTTACGTCTGAACTTTGAAACTCGTTTGTATACTCGCAGAAGGCAGTATGCAGTTGAAATCAAGACATAAACGTAAACTGAAATCTGATGATTGTGCGAGGAAAGCCGATTTACGTCTAAATGCAGTTTTACGTCTAAATGTTGAAACTCGTTCGTAAAATTGCAGAAGACAGTTTGTAGTTATAAATAGAATCAAAATGTGAATGTAAACTGCAAGGAATCTCGTTCGTAAAAGCGCAGAAGACAGTTCGCAGTTATAAACAGATTCAAGACGTAAATGTAAGCTGCAATGTAAAGATCGTACGAAAACACCTATTGACGTCCGAATCCAGATTCGGAAAGATCAGCACTTAGAACTTGTTCGTAAAGGCGCAGAGAGCAGTAGTTATGTAGGAGGTTTGCAGTAATTATAAGGTACTCGAAATAAAAGCAAACCAGAGATTTAGAGTGGTTCGGTCAGTCTTGACCTACTCCACTTTTGGCTTTCTCCGACGACGAGGTCACCGACGTCAACTAGGTGCCTTCCTTCAATGGGCGAAGGCCAACTGCCCTTTTTCAGTTTCTCTCCTTTTGACGGGCTCAGGAGACAACCCTTACAGATCCTTTCTCTCCTCTCTTTACAACTCAAGACTTGAAGAATAGAAAAGAGGAGAACTTTTGGACTTTACACAAATTTGAGCTCTTAGAATCACTGAAAAGATCAAGAATTCGGTGTGGATCAGTTGCTCTTTCTGTGCTGAATGGGTGGGGTATTTATAGGCCCCAACCCAGTTCAAATTTGGAGCTCAAAACGATCAAATCCCGGAATTCCGGGATCAGGCGGTTGCACCTCCTGACTGGAGAGGTTGCACCCGCTCTTCTTGGCCCGATGCCCAATTCCACGGCCCGAAGCCTTCTGTCGATACGTCGACCGATCCACCGGCCCGACGTCCAATCTTCTGACATGTTCCTTCGGCACAATATGATTTTCTTGCTTTAATTGTCTCATCCTGATCGAAGCATCCTACGTCACACAAAACGCATATTAAATCATAAACATATATCAAGTAGTTTCATCATCAAAATACGAGATTCAACATGGTACTCCTGAATGGTGGAAGTTTGTTGGATCTTTACTAGTTGTCCATCAATATTCTCGTAATCGGTTGGTCTGAAGCGGATCAGCATTCCGTCTTTGAATTGTTACCATGAAAGGACTCCATAAGTATGTTCAAACCAGTCAAACCACTATATAGCATCCCCTTCAAGATGTATAGCTGCAATTTTCAGCATAGATGCATCCGCGGTTTTGTGGTACTGAAAATATCGCTGCTGGTAGGGTGATTAATTTCCTCCATGCAAAACGTGGCACATCTAAAGCAAGGAGTTTGTAGTTGGCCTGTGCACATTTCATCCTCTCACCCATTGTCAGTTACTATGTCATTGTGTTGAATGCTCGTGAGGAAAGGCGATACCAAGATGACAAGCACGTTGATGGGTGATGATGAACGATGATTATTATTTCATGAACGACGTTATCGTCCGATCTGATACACATCAATATGATGAAGAGAACCAATCGCTAAATCAAACCACACAAACTTACTCGACCTGCCTTAACCATGGGATCGTTAACTATAATCTGAACGAATCACTACAATCAAAATTCAACACATCTTCTGCGACAAGCCAACCAGAACCTCCCCTCCCTTGGAACTCATCTCTTCGAGCCTAGTGCGATTGGGCAAAGCTCTCTCCGTGATATGATTTTTTCTGGCTGGTCGGCCCAATCTGAGTTCGGTAAAGAGCGTCCGAATCTTATCCTCCATTCGTGCCTCTAAGGCTTCGAATTTAGCATTGATTGCCTCCTTAGATGCCATAGTATATGCCTCCAAATCTATGATGTTAAGATCTCTCTTTTGTTGTCAGGTTAAAGGCATGTATAGTTGAGAGAAGTGATGGTCGAAATGATTGGTGGATCGATGGATGTAGGCTACGATTTCGGCTTGTTTTGTGGCTGTTTTGGGTGCAGTTTGAGGGTGTGGTTTAGTAGAGTTTTAGGGCTATGGATGAATGTTTTGGATCTATGGTAGATGGTAGCAAAGGTTTGATAGAAATCAGTGGAAGTTGCAGCAAGTATGTGCTGTCTTGTAAGAGTAGAATTGTCGTCGAAGAAACAATGGTTTCTCTACGTAATTTCCACCAAAAACTTGAGAGAATTGAGGAGGGAATTGATAGCAAAATTACAGTTTATATGACAGCAAGTATATCTAATTTAATCAAGAAAATTTCGGCAGTATAACAGCAAGGAAATTGGTGCAATTTGCGATTGCATAATTCTTGTCGAAAAATTTCAGCGGGCTACGATGAAAATTTGCACCAACATAAAATCATTTTTATAGATGAATTTCTTGATAGATCAATTTTAGATGGAAGCCAAGATGATCTATGAAGTGTATAAGAAATTTCATTCAAAAAAGATTACAAATAGATGGGTTAAGGCAACAATATGCGGCTGAAATTTTCTGCAGCACAGATTTTTAGGTATAACAGATTGGACGTAAAAGATTAGTGGTTTATATTGAGAAATTTTTGATAAAACCAAAGGGAAATCTACTGATAAGAAGAGTCAAAGCTATCATAAAAATTTCATGGAGATTTGGATAGAAACAATATAGTATCAAGATTAAACAAACAGTGCTATGCGGCTGAAATTTTACAGTGCAGATTTTTAAGTTCAGCAAATTTGACATAAAAGATCAATGGTTTATATTGAGAATTTTTTGACAAAACCAAAGGGAAATCTGCTGTTAGGAATTGTCAAAGATATCATAAAAATTTCATAGAAATTTGGATAGAAAAAGCATAATAACAAGATCAAACAAATGGTACTATGCGGCTGGAATTATGCAATGTATCTTTCGTCGTAGAGATGAAAACTTTATGACGAAAGGTTTATGCAGCAATATAGGAACAGTTTTTTTTTTGGATTTTCGAATAAGGATAACTAAATTGCAGCAGTAGTAAGGTAGGAAACCAGAACCTGTTGCAATTCACGGGGAGATCAAAGGATGATCCACGGTGGTGGAGATGATGGCGGAATTCGGCGACGATCTTTTAAGCAATTGTGGGAATTGCTTTGGGCAGTTGTGGAGGGCTGATGGATGGTGGTGGAAGGGCAGCGAGATGCCAAGAACGCTGCTCTAATACCAAGTGTTAGAACCCTTGCAGATTCTAAACTTGGGGTTGATCTCTTTAGGGGATCGGCCTCCTTGGAACTCTATAGGGGTTCCTCCCTCCAAGTTGCTGCTCAAATGCTGTAGAAAATATTCATCTATTGCTTAAGAAAAGAGAAGGAATACATGGCTATTTATAGGGCTTTTAAACCCTAACTCCTAATAGGACTTCTACTTAAGACTCTTACTTCTAACCAACTCCTAATAGGACTCCTAGTCAAGACTCCTATTCCCTTACAACTCCTAATTCTTCTCTAAGAAAACACCTACAACATGAATGCCCCTCTCAATTAGGACTCTCCTAGCTAGAGTCATAACAGTTTTATATGAATGTCTCTCTCAATTAGGACTCTCTAAGCTAGAGTCCTAACAAATGCTCATCAAGTCGTTGATACCAATAGTTAAATATATCAAGGACTTTATCCATTCAAAAGATATATCAAGTTTAATTCTTAGAGTGATATATTAATTAATGTAAGCTTAGAATTTAACCATCAAGGTAGTTAGCACAGAATTTTACTATCAAAGTAAATAGCATAAAAGCATAGCATTGCGATCATCAAAGTGAGTAGCATTTTAAGTTTACAACATTAAGGTAAACAACATAGTATTACAACATAACAAAGAGGAATTGTGTCCACTTTTCCCAAATACATACACAGCTTATTCAGGTAGTGGAAAGTTAAAATGTCTAAACAATGTATTAAACTATCGGTGAACCTACTACAACTCAGTTAAGATTTTATCTTGGCATTATTCAAGTAGATCTTGTCATTATTCAAAATGATCCATCCGAATCCCTATGTCTTTGATAGATGAAGGAGGTGCTTGCTCTACTGGAGGTGATTCCTCAAAGGGACCAGTTGGAGGAGATAGATTACCCCTAAAAATTGGTGTTTTAGGTTCTGGTTCAAGTTGGGGGGGATCGGTTCTTCTAGGTAGTATAATCCACATACCATTTCTCAATGTATATTTTATCTATCGAAGTAGATTTTTATTTATGATACTAAATCTATCTAGTTTTATAACTTCTTCGTCGGGTGGAATGACAATATCATAGGCATGGAGTATTCTTATGATTAAACCACCATATGGAAGTATCATGTCTTTTTTTGATATTTCAATCATGTTTTGTTAGATTAGGTAACCAAAACAATTGTTATATCCCTTCATGATCCAATACATGGTATATAGTTCCATTTGGCTTACTTCATCATGATGATATTGCTTTGGGAGAATGACACTTATCAAGATGTGATGAAGTATTTTAGTGCTTCAAGGTAGTAAATGTTCACAGCTTTTTGGAAGTATCATTAAGTTAGGATTGCCAAAAATTGTTCCTAAGGCATCAACGTATGTGGTCCCAACTGTTTCATCATCTCATTATCCTCTAAAATGACACCCTCTTTCTTTTACCGGGATTCCTATGATGTCGCAAATTGATCTATCTGTAATGGATATATGATGTCTTAATAGATAGGTAGATACCCTTTCTTCTTCATCAACATATAAATTGTTGTAAAATAGCCTAACAAGTCTAGGGTAAATATGTTCACTAATTTGAAGAATTGAGAGAATGTCTAGATTAGCAAAACCATTGAATAGGTTCTAAATCAATTAATTCATCTAAATCAACATATTTCCCCTTATGAACATGTCTAAACTCTATGGAAGAAAATTTTAGAGCATGTTGATTAGAATCAAAAAGTAGGGAGTCATAATTTTCTTCTAATCTCCTCTTCCCTTTGTCCCTAGAGGATCTTCTAGAACCCATAAAGACATTATGAAGATAGATACTGAGTAAGAGTAGATAATATAAAAGAGAAATCAATGCCATTTAGAGAATACCTTAGTTGTGATCTTCAAGAGGATATAGGAGATTGATCCGTAATCTAGTAGGAAATAGGGAATTTGTTGGGTAGCTAGAGGGAGAGATTGAAGTTCAAAGAAGGTTTAGAGATGTTTGGGGGAGTGGAGAATGAGTTGGGGTCGGTTCTACAACCGGCCCTAGCTTGGATTTATAAAGGGGCAGGTTGCGGGCGGTGGCACCATTGGCTGGGTGGCGCTACCACCTACCACCCATGACATCTTGTCACAGATATGTTGAATCTCGTATTTTGATGATGAAACTACTTGATATATGTTTATGATTTAATCTGCGTTTTGAGTGACGCAGGATGCTTCGATCAGGATGAGACAATTAAAGCAGGAAAATCATGTTGTGCCGAAGGAACATTTCAGAAGATTGGACGTCGGGCCGGTGGATCGGTCGACGTATCGACAGAAGGCTTCGGGCCATGGAATCGGGCATCGGGCCACGAAGAGCGGGTATTGTGCCAAGGATATCGGAGTTGCGGAGTCAACTGGCCGATTGGACAATAGGCTGCAGAAGAGGACGATGCGCCGAAGAATCGGACGAAGCGTCGAGGGACCAATGATATATCGGACAACTTGGTTAATTGCTTAGGATTAATTGTCTCGATCGAAGTTTTGTTTTAAGTATGCAGGATTAACTACGATGAGAGTAAGACAAGCAGCAGGTGTTGCGCCGGAGTCAAGATCATGATCACGTTGGGAGTTCGAGAGTTCGACGGAAGTTCGGACGGTCGTCGGAGGTTCAGCGAGAACAGATCCGAGAAGTCCAGAAGCTTGCCAAGCGAAGCTCGTCGGAACTCGCCAAGTGGATCGTCGCAAAGTCCAGGAGTATGCCGGATGTCCGCAGAAGGATCACCGAGGGTTTATCGGATGATCGTCGGAAGTTCGCCGGAAACTCGCCGGAAGAAGCGATTGACGCATCGGAGCATAGCTGCAGAAGTTGTCTTAGAGTTAATCGTAGTTAGCATGATGATTAAGCTTGAAAATGGGAGGTGATCCCATTAGCTTAATCTTGGGGCAATTGGGCCCCTGAAAAGATTCAAATTGGGCTGAATGGAGCGAACCATTCGGACCCTGATTGCACCAGGCGGTGCAACCGCCTAGGCCAGGAGGTGCAACCGCCCAGGCTATGTCTCCCAGCGAGACTGGGCGGTGCAACCGCCCAGGGCTCAGTCTCCAAGCGAGACTGGGCGGTGCAACCTCCTCTGTCAAGAGGTAGCACCGCCAGAGCTCAAGTTTCGAGCTCTGGCAGAGAGGTGCATCAGCCTGAGCTCAGTTTCGAGCTCTGCCAGGTGATGCAACCACCGAGCTCAGTCTTCGAGCTCTGCCAGGCGGTGCAACCACCGAGCTCAGTCTTCGAGCTCTGGCAGAGAGGTGCAATCGCCTGAGCTCAGTCTTCGAGCTCTGCCAGGCGGTGCCACCTCTCCAGTCAAGAGGTGCAACCGCCTGATCCCGGAATTCCGGGATTTGATCGTTTTGAGCTCCAAATTTGAATTGGGTTGGGGCCTATAAATATCCCACCCATTCAACACTGAAAGGATACAGATCCACACCGAATTCTTGATCTTTTCAGTGATTCTAAGAGCTCAAATTTGTGTAAAGTCCTAAAGTTCTCCTCCTTCTGTTCTTCAAGTCTTGAGTTGTAAAGAGAGGAGAGAAAGGATCTGTAAAGGTTGTCTCCTGAGCCTATCAAAAGGAGAGAAACTGTAAAAGGGCAGTTAGCCTTCACCCATTGAAGGAAGGCAGCTAGTTGACGTCGGTGACCTCGTCGGAGGAGGAAGCCAAAAGTGGAGTAGGTCAAGACTGACCGAACCACTCTAAATCTCTAGTTTTCTTTTACCTTAAGCACTTTATCATTACTGCAAACCTCCTGCATTGCTACTGCCCTCTGCGCCTTTACGAACGAGTTTCTAAGCTCTGATCTTTCAGACTCTGCATTCAAACATAAATCGTGTTTTCGTACGATCTTCACACTGCAGTTTACGCTTACATTCGGATTCCATTTATAACTGCAAATTGCTTTCTACGTAAAACGCTTTTCAAGGTTCAAAACTGCTTTTAGACGCAAAACTACATTTAGACATAAAATTACGTTTAGACGTAAAACTGCGTTTAGACGCAAAACTGCGTTTAGACGTAAAACTGCGTTTAGACGTAAAACTGCGTTTAGACGTAAAACTGCGTTTAGACGCAAAACTGCGTTTAGACGTAAAACTACGTTTAGACGTAAAACTGCGTTTGGACGTAAAACTGCGTTTTGACGTAAAATTGAGTTTAGACGCAAACTGCGCTTAGACGCAAACTGTGCTTAGACGCAAACTGCGCTTAGACGCAAACTGTGTTTAGACGCAAACTGCGCTTAGACGCAAAACTGCGCTTAGACGTAAACTGCACTGTGATTCTGCTTTTATATCGAAATCGTTTTTTATCGGACGAACGCAGCTTTCGTTTTTAAAATCGCTGTAAGATTTCCGCTGCACTAATTCACCCCCCCCCTCTTAGTGCTCTCGATCCTAACAATTGGTATCAGAGCGAGGTATTTCTCATTTCAGATTTACACCTGAGAGAAATGGCTCTTCAAGAGGGCTTTTCGGTCTTTCGTCCACCGTTGTTTAACGGATTGGACTACACTTATTGGAAAACTCGAATGAGAGTTTTCTTGATTTCTACGAATTTAGACTTATGGAGTATCATTGAAAACGGTTTTCAACTTCCCTCCAAACCGATGAACGAATGGTCGGATTTGGAGAAGAAGAATTTTTCTTTAAACGCAAAGGCTATGAATGCCTTATTTTGCGCATTGGACAAAAATGAGTTCAATCGGATTTCTACGTGTGAAACGGCTTTTGACATTTGGCGAATTCTTGAAATCACGCACGAGGAAACTAGTAGAGTCAAAAACTCGAAAGTTAACTTTTTATTGCATGATTTTGAGTTTTTTCAAATGCAACCAAGCGAGACTATAGGCGACATGTACACCCGTTTCACGGATGTCGTCAATAGTTTAAGAGCTCTTGGAAAATGTTTTTCGGATTTTGAACTCGTAAACAAGATTTTGCTTTCTCTTTCTAAAAAGTGGGATTCAAAAGTAACTGCAATACAAGAAGCTAAAAATCTAAACAACTTGCCACTTGAAGAACTAATTGATTCATTGATGACATATGAAATGGTGCACAATGCACATGATGAACATGTTGAACACAATCACCTTCCAAAGAACAGGAAGGATTTGGAACTCAGGACAAATGAATGCCACTTGAGCGATGACTCAAGTGATGAAGACAATCATGAACAAACCAACCTTCCAAAGAACAAGAAGGATTTGGGACATAGAACATTTGAAGACCACTCGAGCGTAAGCTCAAGTGATGGTGAACTTAAACTACAAATGAAACGAAAATTAAAAAGCAAAAAGAATGGAACTACTTGCTTTAAACGCAAGAAGAAGAACAAAAATTGGGATGAATCGAGCTCCTCTGAAGACGAGAAAGTCAACAAAAGCAAGGCGGCAAACTACGCCTTACCAGCCTACGACATTGAGGTAATTAAAATGCCTTTGGTTTATTTTGAAATTACTTGATGCTGTCATGATATATCTTCTTTTTTAGTTTAGAATTAATTTTCTTGAAAATTACATGTTTAAAAAAAAAATATATACAAAAATTATGATCATGCTGATAATTTCGAAAATGATGATATTACATATCTTATGATAAACAAACAAAATGATTTTGATCATGGTTAAGAAGTAATAATGTGTATCATGTTTGATTAACATTGTTGAATGAAATCACGTTTGATTTAAAGTAATGCATAAAGATGTAATATTAAATGGTTATTAACAATTTTATGCATGATACTTTAAGTTATCCATGATCATGAGCTTGTTTGATCTTCTTGATTTAATTTCAAGATCTATAGCAAAAATCATGTCTGAATATATGAAAGTGTTAATTTCATTTTTGGATTCACTTAACAATTGGTATCCTAACAATCAGACTTTCTCATACACTTATGAAAACTATTTTTCTAAAATGGATTTAATGAAATGATTCTTGCTTATAAATTCCATCTTGAAATATGAATGATAGTATTTTTGCTTGCAAAGATTTGTTTCACATTCATATCTCCTATGATTCATGTGCAGAAAAAGAATTTATAAATCATAATACAATGAGATTTCTTATGTAAAAATAAAGTGCTTCTCTGCTAAAGAGAACAATCATAATCATGATCTTGATAATTATAACATGAAGCTCTTTATAAATCAAGATCGTTCATTATGCTCCCTACATTTATCAAAAAGGAGTTCTTCAACTGAAATGCAATTCAATGAAGTGTCATATTGATATCTTGAAACTTGGAATATTTTAAAATGTGATGATTGAAAACTAACTTGCTTTATGATGAATCACAAATCATGACTTGATCTATGATATAAATGCCTTGAAATGATTGAAATATTTAACACTTTTATGCTCTTCCCCCTACTTTCTTCTTGTTTTCAATGATAAAATAGGGAGAAGTTTTGATCATGCATGGTAGGATATAATTTGACAAAATTGATACCATCATGATATGAAACATTTATGATGTGCAATTATGCATGCAATACTTGTGCTTTCTAATTATGATGTGATGTATTGCATATGATGTAAATCATGATTTAAAATGCTATGAGTGCCAAGTTACACATTTTGAGAAGAAATTATTATATTGAAATATTAATGTAATTATGAATGGTGATATGATATCATGTAATACTTCAATTTATGATAATGATGCATGCAATGATAAAATATTCATGATGAAAAATTATCTTGACATTCATAACTTGATTATTCATCATTTGTCATGATTTTGAAATCGTTGTAAAAGGAAAAGAGAACTACAAAACTGTATTCTCTCTTTCTTTTTTACAATGACAAAGGGGGAGATAGCTAGCTTGTATAAGTCTAGAAGATGCAAAAACTTGACTGCTAGCTTGCCTATTTTAAGTGCAAAGATTGCTAACTTGCTTATTTCAAGAAGAAAAATTGTCTTCTTGAACATCACTATCTTGAATATCTCAAGAAGCAAAACTTGCAATTTGCACATTGCAATAGGAAGCAAGAATCATGAGCTTACACAAGAAAGCTATCTTGCATTTGCTTTCGAAATTTTTGCTAGCTTATATATTGTGAAACTTGTATATCGTAAAAATTGCTAGCTTGTTGGTCTAAAGAGAAGCAAAAAGTTGCTATCTCAAAAGAGGCAAAAATGCTAACTTGCGCATCTAGCAAAGTGAGCAAAATTTTCAAGAAGCAAGAGTTGCCTTCTTGAACATCTCTAAATTGCTAGCTTGCATGATGTAGAACATGCTATCTTGAACATTACCAAAAGTGCTATCTAATATGCTATAAAACTTGCATATCTAAAACTTGATAGCATGAATGTTCTAAGCATGATGTAACACATGCTAAATCTTCTAGCTACAAGTTTGCATGATGATAAAACTTGATATTATGATTTTCAAGCAATGAGTTGAACCAATATCACACACAAACACTTGATTGTGATACTTCTCCTTTTTGTTGATGACAAAGGGGGAGAAGTATGTTGATGAAAGTATGTTGATGACATGACATGTGATGCATAAGTTTATGCATATGTTCATGTTGATGTGTTGCAAGTATTCATGATGAATATTGCAATGACTTGAATTCAGTTTGAATTCAAGGTTCTATCAATATGGCATATTGATAGGGGGAGTTTGTTTAAACTCCGGGAGTTAAGTTTAACTCCGTCATCAAGTGGTTGTCATCATCAAAAAGGGGGAGATTGTTGAATCTCGTATTTTGATGATGAAACTACTTGATATATGTTTATGATTTAATCTGCGTTTTGAGTGACGCAGGATGCTTCGATCAGGATGAGACAATTAAAGCAGGAAAATCATGTTGTGCCGAAGGAACATGTCAGAAGATTGGACGTCGGGCCGGTGGATCGGTCGACGTATCGACAGAAGGCTTTGGGCCATGGAATCGGGCATCGGGCCACGAAGAGCGGGTATTGTGCCAAGGATATCGGAGTTGCGGAGTCAACTGGCCGATTAGGCAATAGGCTGCAGAAGAGGATGATGCGCCGAAGAATCGGACGAAGCGTCGAGGGACCAATGACATATCGGACAACTTGGTTAATTGCTTAGGATTAATTGTCTCGATCGAAGTTTTGTTTTAAGTGTGCAGGATTAACTACGATGAGAGTAAGACAAGCAGCAGGTGTTGCGCCGGAGTCAAGATCATGATCACGTTGGGAGTTCGAGAGTTCGACGGAAGTTCGGACGGTCGTCGGAGGTTCAGCGAGAACAGATCCGAGAAGTCCAGAAGCTTGCCAAGCGAAGCTCGTCGGAACTCGCCAAGTGGATCGTCGCAAAGTCCAGGAGTATGCCGGATGTCCGCAGAAGGATCACCGAGGGTTTATCGGATGATCGTCGGAAGTTCGCCGGAAACTCGCCGGAAGAAGCGATTGACGCATCGGAGCATAACTGCAGAAGTTGTCTTAGAGTTAATCGTAGTTAGCAAGATGATTAAGCTTGAAAATGGGAGGTGATCCCATTAGCTTAATCTTGGGGCAATTGGGCCCCTGAAAAGATTCAAATTGGGCCGAATGGAGCGAACCATTCGGACCCTGATTGCACCAGGCGGTGCAACCGCCTAGGCCAGGAGGTGCAACCGCCCAGGCTATGTCTCCCAGCGAGACTGGGCGGTGCAACCGCCCCAGCCAAGAGGTGCAACCGCCCAGGGCTCAGTCTCCAAGCGAGACTGGGCGGTGCAACCTCCTCTGTCAAGAGGTAGCACCGCCAGAGCTCAAGTTTCGAGCTCTGGCAGAGAGGTGCATCAGCCTGAGCTCAGTTTCGAGCTCTGCCAGGTGATGCAACCACCGAGCTCAGTCTTCGAGCTCTGCCAGGCGGTGCAACCACCGAGCTCAGTCTTCGAGCTCTGGCAGAGAGGTGCAATCGCCTGAGCTCAGTCTTCGAGCTCTGCCAGGCGGTGCCACCTCTCCAGTCAAGAGGTGCAACCGCCTGATCCCGAAATTCCGGGATTTGATCGTTTTGAGCTCCAAATTTGAATTGGGTTGGGGCCTATAAATACCCCACCCATTCAACACTGAAAGGATACAGATCCACACCGAATTCTTGATCTTTTCAGTGATTCTAAGAGCTCAAATTTGTGTAAAGTCCTAAAGTTCTCCTCCTTCTGTTCTTCAAGTCTTGAGTTGTAAAGAGAGGAGAGAAAGGATCTGTAAAGGTTGTCTCCTGAGCCTGTCAAAAGGAGAGAAACTGTAAAAGGGCAGTTAGCCTTCGCCCATTGAAGGAAGGCAGCTAGTTGACGTCGGTGACCTCGTCGGAGGAGGAAGCCAAAAGTGGAGTAGGTCAAGACTGACCGAACCACTCTAAATCTCAGGTTTGCTTTTACCTTGAGCACTTTATCATTACTGCAAACCTCCTACATTGCTACTGCCCTCTGCACTTTTACGAACGAGTTTCTAAGCTCTGATCTTTCAGAATCTGCATTCAAACGTAAATCGTGTTTTCGTACGATCTTCACACTGCAGTTTACGCTTACATTCGGATTCCATTTATAACTGCAAATTGCTTTCTACGTAAAACGCTTTTCAAGGTTCAAAACTGCTTTTAGACGCAAAACTACATTTAGACGTAAAATTACGTTTAGACGTAAAACTGCGTTTAGACGCAAAACTGCGTTTAGACGTAAAACTACGTTTAGACGTAAAACTGCGTTTAGACGTAAAACTGCGTTTAGACGCAAAACTGCGTTTAGACGTAAAACTGCGTTTAGACGTAAAACTGCGTTTAGACGTAAAACTGCATTTGGACGTAAAACTGAGTTTAGACGTAAACTGCGCTTAGACGCAAACTGCGCTTAGACGCAAACTGTGCTTAGACGCAAACTGCGCTTAGACGCAAACTGTGTTTAGATGCAAACTGCGCTTAGACGCAAAACTGCGCTTAGACGCAAACTGCACTGTGATTCTGCTTTTATATCGAAATCATTTTTTATCGGACGAACGCAGCTTTCGTTTTTAAAATCGCTGTAAGATTTCCGCTGCACTAATTCACCCCCCCCCCCCCTCTTAGTGCTCTCGATCCTAACAAGATAAACTTCTAAACAGGATATTTGATGTAATGCTTATGTATGTCTGTCTTTTGATATGTTTATACTTTGCACAACATGTAGAGGGATGGCCGAAGGCTTAATAGTCCCATTTTAGTTAGGTTTGTTGGCCGCTTTAGGCTTGTAAATAAAGATTGTATTATGTGGACACTTGTAAGAGATTTTTGGTCTATAGTGGACCATTTTGACCCTTTGTGGTGCAACTGTTCAGAGATTATAAAGTATGTTTGTAATTTGCATTGTCTGTGAAGTGTTTTCGAAAATGTTTGCTTGTGGATCCCGAGTGAGGCATTTTCTCTAACTCATTTTCTCTTTTGTGGGTCCTAAGGGACCATTGGAGGCTTTGGGGAGGCTAACCTTTACGCACAGACACGCAAGGGTGTCGCACGACTTAGGCAAAACTAGCTAAGTCCGTGACAGATGGTATCAGAGCAGGGCAAGCACTCATAGAAACACTTGGCATGCAAATGTAGGGGACCTAGCAAGGTTGCGTTGAGGGTAGTCAGCACACGCATGATCGTTTCGGGAAAAATGGGCATGGAGATGTAGGAAAAATGAGTCGCTCGGATGAGCAGGCATCTGAGATTGGCATTTAGAGTAATGGCCAACCCTTCGCGCAAGAGGCAGTATGAGAACTGTTGAATCTCGGATTTTGATGATGAAGTTGATTGTCATTTGTTGTCTAATCTATGTGTTGAGATAAGTGTGAAGGATTAACTACGATGAAAGTTAGACAAGCAGCAGGAGTTGCGCCGGTGTCAAGATCATGATCACGTTGGGAGTTCGAGAGTTCGACGGAAGTTCTGCGAGAACAGATCCGAGAAGTCCAGAAGCTTGCCAAGCGAAGCTCGTCGGAACTCGCCAAGTGGATCGTCGCAAAGTCCAGAAGTTTGCCGGAAGTCCGTAGAAGAATCACCGAGGGTTCATCGGATGATCGACGGAAGTTCGCCGGAAACTCGCCGGAAGAAGCGATTGACGCATCGGAGCAAAGCTGCAGAAATTGTCTTAGATTTAATCATAGTTAGAACATTGATTAAGTTGGAAAATGGGAGGTGATCCCATTAGCTTAATCTTGGGGCAATTCGGCCCCTGAAAAGATTGAAATTGGGCCGAATGGAGCTAACCATTCGGACCCTGATTGCACCAGTAGGTGAAACCGCCTAGGCCAGGAGGTGGCACCGCCTGGGCTAAGTCTCCCAGCGAGACTGGGCAGTGCAACCGCCCCAGCCAGGAGGTGCAACCGCTTGAGCTCAGTCTTCGAGCTAGACTGGGCGGTGCAACCTCCCTGACAGAGAGGTAGCACCGTCTGAGCTCAGTCTTCGAGCTAAACTGGGCGGTGCAACCTCCCTGACAGAGAGGTAGCGCCGCCTGAGCTCGGTCTTCGAGCTCTAGCAGAGAGGTGCAACCGCCTCAGTCAAGAGGTGGCACCGCTTGGGGCTCAGTCTCCGAGCCAGACTCAGGCGGTGCAACCGCCCCTGACAGAGAGGTGCAACCGCCTGGGCTCAGTCTCCGAGCTCTACCAGGCGGTGCAACCTCTCCAGTCAGGAGGTGCAACCGCCTGATCCCGGAATTCCGGGATTTGATCGTTTTGAGCTCCAAATTTGAACTGGGTTGGGGCCTATAAATATCCCACCCATTCAGAACAGAAATTATATAGACCTACACCGAAATCTTGATTATTTCTGTGATTCTAAGAGCTCAAAATTGTTGTAAAGCCTTTAAGTCTCCTCCTTCTGTTCTTTAAGCTTCTGAATTGTAAAAGTGAGGAGAGAAAGGTTCTGTAAGGGTTGTCTCCTGAGCCCATCAAAAGGAGTGAAACTGTAAAAGGGCAGTTGGCCTTCGCCCATTGAAGGAAGGCAGCTAGTTGACGTCGGTGACCTCGTCGGAGGAGGAAGCCAAAAGTGGAGTAGGTCAAGACTGACCGAACCACTCTAAATCTCTGGTTTGCTTTTATTTCGAGTACCTTATCATTACTACCAACCTCCTACATAACTACTGCTCTCTGCGCCTTTACGAACAAGTTCTAAGTGCTGATCTTTTCGAATCTGCATTTAGACGTAAATCTGTGTTTTTCGTACGATCAGCTTACGTTTGTGTTTTGATTCTGCAAAACTGTCTTCTGCGCTTTTTATGAACTAGCTTCTAAGTTTTGATCCCTTTGAAACTGTTTTAGACGCAAACTACGTTTAGACGTAAAACTGCGTTTAGACGCAAACTACGTTTAGACGTAAAACTGCGTTTAAACGTAAACTGCGCAAATTGTGTTTAAACATAAAACTGTGTTTTAGACGTAAACTTCTTTTAAACGTAAAACTATGTTTAGACGTAAAATTGCGTTTAGACGCAAACTGCATTTAGACGTAAAACTGCGTTTAGACGTAAACTGAGTTTAGACGCAAAACTGTGTTTAGACGCAAAACTGCGTTTAGACGTAAAACTGTGTTTAGACGCAAAACTGCGTTTACACGCAAACTGTATTTAGACGCAAACTCAGTTTAGACGTAAACTGTGCTTAGACGTAAACTGCGCTTAATCTTAAGTAATCTTAGAATCGGCTTTTACATCGAAATCGTTTTTATCGGACGAACGCAGCTTTCGTTTTTAAATCGCTGAAAGATTTCCGCTGCACTAATTCACCCCCCCTCTTAGTGCTCTCGATCCTAACAATTGGTATCAGAGCGAGGTTAACTCTCTAACGGATTAAAACCCAAGAGAGATGGCATACGCCGGAAACCAAGAGGGGCATTCTATTACACGTCCACCCATGTTCAGTGGGACGGACTACACCTACTGGAAGACCCGAATGAGGATCTTTCTTATTTCTATGGATTTTGAACTGTGGAACCTTGTTGAAAACGGATTTTCAAAGTCTTCTCTTCCAATGATCGATTGGAATGAATTGGAAAAGAAGGCTTTCGCTCTTAATGCAAAGGCTATGAATGCCTTATTTTGCGCACTTGATAAAAACGAGTTTAATCGTGTTTCAACTTGCGAAACTGCATTTGATATTTGGCACACACTTGAAGTGACCCACGAGGGCACAAGTAGAGTGAAAGAGTCAAAAATCAATCTGTTGTTGCATTCTTTTGAACTTTTCCGAATGAAACCGAGTGAAACCATTGGCGACATGTTTACCCGTTTCACGGATGTCGTCAACGGTCTGAAAGGACTCGGAAAAAGTTTTTCGGATTTTGAACTCGTAAATAAGATACTAAGATCCCTTCCTAAGAGTTGGGATCCTAAAGTCACTGCTATTCAAGAGGCAAAAGATCTGCGCAACTTCCCTCTTGAAGAACTAATCGGGTCATTAATGACCTACGAAATGACTTGTAAAGCTCATGAAGAGCAAGAAGACATCCTTCCAAAGAACAGGAAGGATATGGCACTCAAAACTTCTGAATGCCACTTGAGAGAAAACTCAAGTGATGAGGACTGTGATGATGACTTGGCACTTTTAACAAGAAAGTTTAAAAAGTTCTTTAAAAGAAACAAGTTTAAGAATGATGCGAAAAATAAACTTGAACCCAAGAAGGACCAAGTGATCTGCTATGAATGCAAAAAGCCGGGACACTACAAGAGTGATTGTCCCCAAGTCAAAAGAAGAACATCAAAGAAGAAGGCGCTTCAAGCAACATGGGACGACTCGAGTGTGTCCGAAGGAGAGGAGACCAACACCGAGCAAGTTGCTCATTACGCCCTAATGGCCATCGAAGACGAGGTAACAAATTCATTAGATGCAGATTTATCATTCGAAGAATTATTAAATGCTTTCCATGAATTGTTTGATGAGTGTAAGACTATTAGTGGTAAATACAAAGTGCTAAAAATGGAGTATGATAGTCTTATTTACAAGTTTGATAAGTTAAATGCTGAACATAGTGATAGTTTAAACTCATGCATAAAATGCCTTGATCTAGAAACTCTTCAAAAAGAAAACTTGCTACTTAAGGACACCTTGAAGAAATTCGAGGTTGGTAGCAAGTCATTAAACATGATCCTTACAAACAAGGGTCATGTTCCCAAAAGAAGTGGGATTGGATTTGTGAGGAGTCCTCACCAAAATCCAACTACCTTCGTAAAAGGCCCCATCTTACATGTTAGACATCAAAGCAAATGCAACTTTTGTTGCAAGTTTGGACACAGGACACATTATTGTCCATTCAGGAAAATTAGTCCAAACAAATTGATTTGGGTTCCTAAAGGAACCATGACAAATTCTATGCAACATGATAGAAAATGTAGATCTATTTGTGAGGAACCCAAAAGCAAATGGGTACCTAAACATCATCCTTTCTTGTAGAAAACTAAACCATCGCAAGCTAGGAGCAAGAGATGGTACCTTGATAGTGGATGCTCAAGGCATATGACCAGAGATCCATCCCAATTCTCTAAGCTCACTAGCATAGACGAAGGATATGTCACCTTCGGAGACAACAACAAGGGTAAAATCATTGGCAAAGGAACCATAGGTAACAAATCCAATTTCTCTATTGAAGATGTTTTGCTAGTTGATGGTCTAAAACATAACCTCTTGAGCATTAGTCAATTGTGTGATAAAGGATATATTATCATATTTGAATCTAATGCTTGCATCATTGAAAAACCACACAAAAACATATCAATGATTGCATTAAAACAAAATAACGTATACACTATTGACATCAATGATTTATGTAATGAAATATGTTTTTCTGCTTTAAATGAGAATGCTTGGATATGGCACAGAAGATTAGGTCATGCTAGCATGAAGCTAATCACTCAAATATCATCCAAAGAACTTGTAAGAGGAATTCCTCATATCAAGTTCATCAAAGATAATGTATGTGATGCTTGCCAATTAGGTAAACAAATTAAGAGTAGCTTCAAATCTAAAAATCAAATAAGCACCTCTAGGCCCTTACAATTGATCCATATGGACTTGTTCGGACCCATCTCCACATCAAGCCTAGGAGGTAGCAAATACGCTTTCGTCATCGTGGATGACTATAGCAGATACACATGGACTTACTTCTTAAAACAGAAAAGTGAATGCCTTAGATCTTTTACCAAGTTTTGCAAACTCGTTCAGAATGAGAAAGGTTCTATGATTTCGTCAATTAGAAGTGATCATGGTGGTGAATTTCAAAACCATGATTTCCAGGAATTTTGTGAACTCAATGGATACAACCATAATTTCTCTACTCCTAGAAACCCTCAACAAAATGGAGTTGTAGAAAGAAAAAATCGAAATTTACAAGAAATGGCAAGAACCATGTTGAATGAACACAACCTACCCAAATATTTTTGGGCCGAAGCCGTAAATACTGCATGCTACATTTTAAATAGAGTTCTAGTGAGACCTCTACTAACCAAAACTCCCTATGAGTTATGGAACAATAAAAAACCAAACGTTTCATATTTTAAAGTCTTTGGGTGTAAGTGTTTTATCTTGAATGAAAAAGACAACTTAGGAAAATTTGATGCTAAATCCGATAAAGGAATCTTTCTTGGTTATTCTACAGTTTCTAAAGCCTTTCGTATCTTCAATAAAAGAACTCTAATTATTGAAGAATCCATTCATGTTGTTTTCAATGAGATTTCCGAAATCACGAAAAATGATGATTGCTATGAATTTATTAAAAAGTTTAATATGAACAACTCAAAGGCTATTAACACCCCTATGAGCACCTCCACTAAGTTAGAAATTGATGAAAGTGGAGAAAGCTTTAATCAAAAGACTTATAGGGGTATGATAGGAAGTTTACTTTATCTCACTGCCACCAGACCAGACATCATGTTCAGTGTAGGACTTTGTGCTAGATTTCAATCAAACCCTAAGATATCTCATCTCAAAGCAGTCAAAAGAATACTTAGATATCTTAATGGAACCACAAATCTAGGATTATGGTACCCAAAATCAGAAAATTTTGAGTTAACAGCTTATGCTGATGCGGACTTCGCTGGCTGTAGACTAGATAGAAAAAGCACATCAGGATCATGTCAATTTTTAGGACATGCCCTTGTATCCTGGTCATCTAAGAAACAAAGCTCGGTTGCTCTATCAACAACCGAAGCTGAATATATTGCAGCAAGTGCATGCTGTGCACAAGTTGTATGGATGAAAAACACTTTAGAAGATTACAAAGTTAATCTTAAAGATATTCCCATTAAATGTGATAACACGAGTGCAATATGCTTAACTAAAAATCCTATACAACACTCAAGAACAAAACATATTGATATTAGACATCACTTTATACGAGATCATGTCACTAATCATGACGTAACCATAGAGTTCATTGATACCAAACATCAACTGGCTGACATTTTTACAAAACCTCTAAGTGAAGAACAATTTGATTTCATTAAAAGAGAATTAGGAATGTTGATGTGTCCGAATAAATAAGCTTATTTTTCGAACTATATTGAATGATCAGATCACTTGATTGTCATGTTTATATGTGAAAGTCTGTAACAAAATCTTGTCCAAATACATCTTATTTGTTCGAATGCTATAAAACAGATTTATTCGTACACTTTCATAAGTTTCTGAAATAAATCTGATAAAGTGATTCCTGTGTATGTATTTCATCCTATAATATCTTTGCGGGTAAAATGGATTATAACAAAAAGGGGAAGAAGTTTTCAAAGCAATCTATGTAAAATTCCTCTATAAGCTTGCTAATATTGTTTTCCTGGTATCACAATTACCATGCTTTTTGTTGATGACAAAGGGGGAGAAACATATGAATTGATAAACACTGCCATGATCATGTCTATGTCATAGTTGCAAATACTTGAGTGATGCTATAAACAATGTTATGGTTATGCCATCCTTGCATCACCAAGAGATATATGAACATGTGCTATAGTTTGCATTATGTCTTGAGTTGATATCCTATCTTGTGAAGTAAATGCAAACTTGCTAGAAAATCTCAAATGTGTGCATCATGTAATAGTCCTTCGCAGCTTTATATGATAATATTCAATTACATGATGAATAGTTACAAACACAATCATACAAACTTGATGATGTATGTCAAGCCTTGACATCATTCTTGAAGAGATACATCATGATGGGTATCATGATGGGAGTATTGATAAGTTTAACTGATCTAACTTATCAATACGTCACTTGAATTCTTAGGTCTTGAATTCAAGGTTGACTTATCTCAACGATGGCATATAGATAGGGGGAGTTAAGGATAACTCCATTATCAATTGATTGTCATCATAAAAAAGGGGGAGATTGTTGAATCTCGGATTTTGATGATGAAGTCAATTATCATTTGTTGTCTAATCTATGTGTTGAGATAAGTGTGCAGGATTAACTACGATGAAAGTTAGACAAGCAGCAGGAGTTACGTCGGAGTCAAGATCATGATCACGTTGGGAGTTCGAGAGTTCGACGGAAGTTCGGACGGTCGTCGGAGGTTCTGCGAGAATAGATCCGAGAAGTCCAGAAGCTTGCCAAGCGAAGCTCGTCGGAACTCGCCAAGTGGATCGTCGCAAAGTCCAGAAGTTTGCTGGAAGTCCGTAGAAGAATCACCGAGGGTTCATCGGATGATCGACGGAAGTTCGCCGAAAACTCGCCGGAAGAAGCGATTGACGCATCGGAGCAACGCTGCAGAAATTGTCTTAGATTTAATCGTAGTTAGCACGTTGATTAAGTTGGAAAATGGGAGGTGATCCCATTAGCTTAATCTTGGGGCAATTGGGCCCATGAAAAGATTGAAATTGGGCCGAATGGAGCTAACCATTCGGACCCTGATTGCACCAGGAGGTGCAACCGCCTAGGCTAAGTCTCCCAGCGAGACTGGGCGGTGCAACCGCCCCAGCCAGGAGGTGCAACCGCCTGAGCTCAGTCTTCGAGCTAGACTGGGTGGTGCAACCTCCTTGATAGAGAGGTAGCACCGCTTGAGCTCAGTCTTCGAGCTAGACTGGGCGGTGCAACCTCCCAGACAGAGAGGTAGCACCGCCTGAGCTCGGTCTTCGAGCTCTAGCAGAGAGGTGCAACCGCCTCAGTCAAGAGGTGGCACCGCCTAGGGCTCAGTCTCCGAGCCAGACTCAGGCGGTGCAACCGCCCCTGACAGAGAGGTGCAACCGCCTGGGCTCAGTCTCCGAGCTCTGCCAGGCGGTGCAACCTCCCCAGTCAGGAGGTGCAACCGCCTGATCCCGGAATTCCGGGATTTGATCGTTTTGAGCTCCAAATTTGAACTGGGTTGGGGCCTATAAATACCCCACCCATTCAGCACAGAAATTATATAGACCTACACCGAAATCTTGATTCTTTCTGTGATTCTAAGAGCTCAAAATTGTTGTAAAGCCTTTAAGTCTCCTCCTTCTGTTCTTTAAGCTTCTGAATTGTAAAAGTGAGGAGAGAAAGGTTCTGTTAGGGTTGTCTCCTGAGCCCATCAAAAGGAGTGAAACTGTAAAAGGGCAGTTGGCCTTCGCCCATTGAAGGAAGGCAGCTAGTTGACGTCGGTGACCTCGTCGAAGGAGGAAGCCAAAAGTGGAGTAGGTCAAGACTGACCGAACCACTCTAAATCTCTGGTTTGCTTTTATTTCGAGTACCTTATCATTACTGCAAACCTCCTACATAACTACTGCTCTCTGCGCCTTTACGAACCAGTTCTAAGTGCTGATCTTTTCGAATCTGCATTCAGACGTAAATCTGTGTTTTTCGTACGATCAACTTACGTTTGTGTTATGATTCTGCAAAACTGTCTTCTGCGCTTTTTATGAACTAGCTTCTAAGTTTAGATCCCTTTGAAACTGTTTTAGACGCAAACTACGTTTAGACGTAAAACTGCGTTTAGACGCAAACTGCGTTTAGACGTAAAACTGTGTTTAAACGTAAACTATGCAAACTGTGTTTAAACATAAAACTATGTTTTCGACGTAAACTTCTTTTAAACGTAAAACTACGTTTAGACATAAAACTGCGTTTAGACGCAAACTGCGTTTAGACGTAAAACTGCGTTTAGACGTAAACTGAGTTTAGACGCAAAACTGCGTTTAGACGTAAAACTGTGTTTAGACGCAAAACTGCGTTTAGACGCAAACTGTATTTAGACGCAAACTCAGTTTAGACGTAAACTGTGCTTAGACGTAAACTGCGCTTAATCTTAAGTAATCTTAGAATCGGCTTTTACATCGAAATCGTTTTTATCGGATGAACGCAGCTTTCGTTTTTAAATCGCTGAAAGATTTCCGCTGCACTAATTCACCCCTCTTAGTGCTCTCGATCCTAACAAGAACAAGCAAGCTTGGAAGAATGCGGAGCACACAAAGGTTGGGATGGTGTTAGAACCCTTGCAGATTCTTAACTTGGGGTTGATTACTTTAGGGGATCGGCCTCCTTGGAACTCTATAGGGGTTCCTCCCTCCAAGTTGCTGCTCAAAGGCTGCAAAAAAGATTCATATATTGCTTCTGAAAAGAGGAGGAATATATGGCTATTTATAGGGCTTCTAAACCCTAACTCCTAATAGGACTCCTACTCAAGACTCCTACTTCTAATCAACTCCTAATAGATCTCCTACTTAAGACTCCTATTCCTTTACAACTCCTAATTCTTCTCTAAGAAACAATCTCCTAACCCTAACCAGCCTCTTCACCTCTTTAATAGGAGTCGGCTTAGGTAGGTTTTACATGAATGTCCCTCTCAATTAGGACTCTCCTAGCTAGAGTTCTAATAGACCTGCCCTCTTCAAATCAGTCTTGTCCTCAAGGCTGACGATTCATGAATTCTGAAAATTTGATCTTCAAGTCATCAAAGTTCTCCCAAGTGGCATCTTCTATTGGTAGGTTCGCCCACAGTATTAGCACTTCAGTAGTGGGTCATCATCGTAGAGTCACGATCCGTTGATCAATAATGGCACTTAGCTGGGTCTGGAGTTCTCCTTGGGTAGTCTTATTTGGTGGGTGGCTTTGGACTGTCTCCAAGCACCTATTTAAAACTTTCATCTGGCCATTGGTTTGTGGGTGATATGTTGTACTCCTTTTCAATTTAATACCCTACATATGGAATAACTTTGTCCAAAATATGCTCGTACAGATGCAAGTAGAATTTGTCACAAGCATAATGCATCTCTTATAGTGTAATTCTTTTGAGTCCCAATTGTAATGAGCCACAGAGCTTGGTGCTTTCTCTAATTTTTTTATGATCTTACTAGTTTACGAATCTTCCTGCCATTCCATCTTAATATCCTTAAGGAAGTCGCTGGTCGGAAGTGAAACGGCCAAAAATTCACCTTGCTCGGGTAGTTGCGAAAGCGCATTTGCAATAACATTCTCTTTCCCCTTTTTGTAAGTTATTTCATAATCAAATCCAAGAAATTTTGTTACCCATATTTGCTACTCAGGGGATGATATCTTTTGCTCTAAAAAGTACTTGGGGCTTTTATGGTCGGTTTTAATTTGAAATTGTAGACCGATCGAGTAGGGTCTCATCCTCATTGCTGCGTGCACAATGGCGAGCATCTCCTTATCATATGTTGACATATTTTGATGGGAGGGAGATAATGCCATGCTAGTATATGCGAGTGGTCGACCATCTTGCATGAGAATGGTTCCAATTCTGACTCCAGATGCGTCGGCCTCAATAATGAAGGGTCGGCTGAAATCTAGTAGTGCTAGCACCGGCGTCGTCGTCATGGCTGCCTTAAGTTTGTCAAAGTAGAGACTCTATCCGACCACTAGAAGACATCTTTTTTCAATAAGGAAATAATTGGTTCACTGATCTTTCCATAGTTTTTCATGAACTTTGCGGTAGTAGCCTGTTAAATCCAAAAAGCCATGTAGCAATTTTATGTTCCTCAGGAACGACCAATTCTGCATTGCTTATATTTTAGAGGTGTCCACCATCACACCTATTAGGATCAAGAGCACTAAGAGGGGGGGTCAATTAGTGCAGCGGAAAACTTTCGACGATTAAAACTGCGTTTGTACGTTGAAATCCGATTCTAACGTAAAAGTCATTTTGTGCAGATAATAACTTTGAAAGCTTACATAAACGTATTTGAAGTAAAGGAAGGCAGTTTGCAGTTAAGATAAATAGCACAAAGGAAATGTAAACCAGATTTTAGAGTGGTTCGGTCAAACGTGACCTACATCCACTTTCGGCTTCCTCCTCCGACGAGGTCACCGGCATCTACTAGAGGCCTTCCTTCAATAGGCGAAGGCCAATCACCCTTTTATAGTTTTCCTCCTTTTGATAAGCTTAGGAGACAATCTTTACAGAATTTTCACTCCTCTCTTGAATGATCAAAACTTGGAAGAAAGGAGGGGGGAGAACTTTTGGCCTTTACAACACTTTTGAGCTCTAAAAATCATAGAGTAAGATTGGATTTTCGGTGCCCTTTCATGGAGGAAAGGGTGGGGCATATATAGGCCCCAAACTGGTTTGAATTTGGAGCTCAAAAATAGCATGTCCCGGATTTTCGGGGTCCTGGCGGTACTACCGTTAGACTGGGCGGTACGATCGCTTGACAGAGCTCGGAGACCGAGCTCTGGTGGTGCACAGCCTAACTGGGGTGGTTCCATCGCCCAGTCTCGCTCGGAGACTGAGCCCAGGCAGTGCCACCGCCTGACCTAGGTGGTTCCACCACCCAGCTTTCATGGGAGCCTGAGCTCTTGGGCGGTGCCACCGCCGACCCAAGCGGTGCCACCATCGGCTAGGAAATCTGGGTCCAAATGGGCTGATCCATTCGGCCCAATTTGGGTCTGTCAAGGGCCCAATTGCCCCCAAATTAAGTTAATGGGATCACCTCCCATTCCTAGCTTAATCTACATGCTAACTACGATATTTCTTAAGACATTTACTGCAACTTGCTCCGGTGCGTCAATCGCTTCTTCCGGTGAGCTTCCGACAAACTTTCGATGAACATCCGATGAACCCTCAGCGATGCTCTGGCGGACTTCCGGCCAACTCCTGGACTTGCGACGATCCACTTGGCAAGTTCCGACGAGCTTCTTTGGCAAGCTCCTGGACTTCTCGGATTTGTTCCCCCAGAACCTCCGACGATCGTCCGGACTTCCGTCGAACTCTCGAACCCCTAACGTGATCATGGTCTTGACTCCGGCGTAACTCCTACTGCATGTCTTACTTCCATCATAGTTAATCCTGCACATGTAAAACAAACTTCGATCTAGACAATTAATACTAAGCATTAATCAAGTTGTTCGGCATGTCATTGGTCCCTCGACGCTTCGTCTGATTCTTCAGCGCATCATCCTCTCCTGCAGCCTATTGCCCAATCGGCCAGTTAACTCCGCAACTCCGATATCCTTAGCGCAATACCCGCTCTTCTTGGCCCGATGCCCGAGTCCACAGCTCGAAGCCTTTTGTCGATACGTCGACCGATCCACCGGCCCGACGTCCAATCTTCTAACATGTTCCTTCGGCACAACATGATTTTCCTGCTTTAATTGTCTCATCCTGATCGAAGCATCCTGCGTCACTCAAAACGTAGATTAAATCATAAACATATATCAAGTAGTTTCATCATCAAAATACGAGATTCAACAATCTCCCCCTTTTTGATGATGACAACCACTTGATGACGGAGTTAAACTTAACTCCCGGAGTTTAAACAAACTCCCCCTATCAATATGCCCACCGACCCGATGTCCAATCTTCTGACATGTTCCTCCGGCCCAACATGATTTTTCTTGCTTTAATTGTCTCATCCTGATCGAAGCATCCTGCGTCACTCAAAACATAGATCAAAACATAAACACAATTATCAATTGGTTTCATCATCGAAATATGAGATTCAACAATCTCCCCCTTTTTTATAGTGACAACCAATTGATGATGGAGTTAAACTTAACTCTTGGAGTTTAAACAAACTCCCCCTATCAATATGCCATATTGATAGAACCTTGAATTCAAACTGAATTCAAGTCATTGCAATACTCATCATGAATACTTGCAACAAGTCATCATAAACTTATGCATAACATCATACTTCTCCCCCTTTGTCATCAACAAAAAGGAGAAGTTCCAACTCTAATGTGTTTGTAGTATTAATTCAACTTATTGCATGAAAAACATAATATCAAGTTTTATTATCATGTAGTTTTGAAGCTAGAAAATTTAGCAAGTGTTACATCATGCTTAGAACATTCAAGCTATCAAGTTTTAGATATGCAAGTTTTACAGCATACAAAATAGCACTTTTGGTAATGTTCAAAATAGCAAGTTTTACATCATGCAAGCTAGCAATGTTACAACATTTTAGAACATGCAAGCTAGCAATTTAGAGATGTTCAAGAAAGCAACTCTGGCTTCTTGAAATATGCAAGTTTTACAATATACAAGCTAGCAAATTCAAAGATATGTAAGTTGGCATATTTGCTTTTCTTTACGATAGGTAAGATAGCACTTTTGCTTCTAGAAATATGCAAGTTAGCAATCTGTGCTTCTCTTTTGAGATGAGCAATTTTTTTGCTTCCTTTGCAAAGTTTGAGCTAGCAATTTTGCTTCTATTGCAAAGTGCAAGTTAGCATGTTTTGCATCTTCAGATAGGCAAGATAGCACATTTTTGTATTTTCTTGAGATTTCAAGCTAGCAATTCTCGGTGATGTTCAAGATAGCAATTTATTCTCTTTTGAGAAGTGCAATTTTTGCTTTCTTCGTGAATTGTGCAAGCTAGCTATCTCCCCCCTTTGTCATTGTCGAAAAAAAGGGAAGACCCTTTATGTCAATTTCTAAATCATGACAAAGGTGAGTAATCATTCTTATTTCAAAATTTTATAATTGAGATAAACCTTGAATTCAAATTAAGACAATTTTAATCATGATTCACATCATACGCAATACATCACATACATCATAATAAAAAGCATAAGTATTGCATGCAACATTTTAGCAATAAATCATAGCATTTCATCATATGGCAAGATATCAGCAAGTAAGATTACGATGCAAGTTCTTAATATCTTAACATAATTCAAATTCAAATATAGCACTCACAGCATCAATTCATATATTTCTCCCCCTTTGTCATCAACAAAAAGGAGAATGATATTAGCAAATTTTAACTAGGTTTATGTCATTTTTCAATAATGAGTGATAGGATACCAATTATACAAACATCTCAAGGAAAACATTGTTGAATCTCGGATTTTGATGATAAAATCAATTTATGGGTTAATTGATCTAATCCATATTATTGAGTTAAGTGTGCAGGAGTAACTACGATAACCAGAAAACACAAAGCAAGAATACCAGAGTCAAGTTCGATTGACGTTTAAGAGTCCGAAGAATCGTCGGAGATGCTGTCGGAACCAACCGAGAAGAAATCGGGAACCTGTCGGAATTTCTGAAAGTTCGCCGAAGAGATCGTCGGAGGTTCACGGAGATCACCGAGAAGGCTCGGCTACTCGTTAAAGTCATCACAAGTTCGGGAGCTTGCTGGGAGTCCGTCGGAAGAAGTTCATCGGAAAGCTCGCCGGAACAAGACTCGACGTTCGTGGTTGAAAACTTGCTTAGGATGTGTTTTGTTATGTAGTTCACTTGTAATTAGGATTAGGATTAAGAGATAATCCTATATCCTGGTTAGGGGCCAACTAGGCCCAAAATTAGACTTGGTTTGGGATAAATTTGAAGCCCAACAAGTGAACCGAAGGGTCTGGCGGTGGCACCGCCAGACTGGGTGGTGGCACCTCCCAGCACTGTCAATGTCTGACAGTGACAGGCGGTGGCACCACCAGCATCGGGAACCCAAAGAGAATTCAAATTTTGGAGCCCAAATTTGAATCCTCTTGAGGCCTATAAATACCCCTCAAATCTCAACTGAGATTACAACTTTTTGAGCAGCAATTGTTTGAGAAAAAGGCCTTAGAAAAGTCTTAGCTAGTCTTGTTATCAATTTGCTAGTGTTCAACTCCTTCTTTCTTGTTGAAAATATGTAAGAGAGTGAACCGCTTGTATAAAGTTGTAAGAGGGGTATTCACCCTTCCCTTTCAAGAGATTTGCTAGTGGAAGGTGGGAGCCTCATCGAAGAGGGGCCTCGCAAGTGGATGTAGGTCACTTGACCGAACCACTTTAAAAACGGCGTAATCTCTGGTTTGCATTTTACTACTGCTATTTACATTACTGCAAACCTTCTTACTTGCTTTATTTCCTCATTACATTTGCTGCACAACTTTGCGAATACGCTTTCAAGTTAAGCACTTCCGATTCCGATTTTTATCATACGAAAGATTTGTCGAAACCAACCTTTTAAGCCGTTGCACTAATTCACCCCCCCTCTTAGTACCGCTCTGATCCTAACAATTGGTATCAGGGCTATGCTCACTCTCATATTTGGTTTAATACCCAAGAGAGATGGCTTACTCCAGCGTGCATGAGGGTCATTCTATCACACGTCCACCCGTGTTTAATGGGTCGGATTATACTTATTGGAAGACTCGGATGAGGATCTTCCTCATTTCTATGGATTTTGAGCTTTGGACTATTGTTGAAAACGAATTTCAAAAATCTTCTCTTCCGATGAGCGAATGGAATGAATCAGAGAAGAAGGTTTTTGCTTTAAATGCAAAGGCTATGAATGCCTTGTTTTGTGCACTAGACAAAAATGAATTTAATCGTGTTTCAATTTGTGATTCGGCTTTTGATATTTGGAGAACTCTTGAGGTCACTCATGAAGGCACTAGCCGAGTGAAAGAGTCCAAAATCAACATCCTTGTGCACTCTTACGAACTTTTCCGAATGAACCCAAGTGAGTCCATCGGAGACATGTACACCCGGTTTACGGATGTCATCAATGGACTCAAAGCTCTTAGTAAATATTTTACTAACTTTGAACTAGTAATTAAAATCTTAAGATCCCTCCCTAAAAGTTGGGATCCAAAAGTTATGGCCATTCAAGAGGCCAAAGACCTTAAAACATTCTCTCTTAAAGAACTCATTGGGTCTCTAATGACCTACGAAATGACATGTCAAGCTCATGACGAGCTCGAGAACCCCCTTCCAAAGAACAGGAAGGATATGGCACTCAAATCACAAGAAGACCATTTGAAAGGAACATCGAGTGATGAGGACAGTGACAATGACATTGCACTTTTGACTCAAAAATTTAAAAAATATTTAAGAAAGAACAAATTTAAAAATAATATAAAAAATAAATTTGAACAATAGAAGGACCAAGTGATTTGCTAGAATGCAAAAAACCGGGACACTACAAGAACGATTGTCCTCAAGCCAAAAAGAGAACATCAAAGAAGAAGGCGCTTAAGGCAACATGGGATGATTCAAGCGCGTCCGAAGAAGAGGAGTGCAACACCGAGCAAGTTGCTCATTACGCCCTAATGGCCATCGGAGATGAGAAACATACACCATCACAAGCTAGGAGCAAGAGATGTTATCTAGATAGTGGATGCTCAAGACATATGACTGGAGATCCATCTCATTTCTCTATGCTCACTAGCAAAGAAGAAGGGTACGTCACCTTCGGAGACAACAACCAAGGCAAAATCATTGGCAAGGGAACCATAGGTAACAAATTAAATTTTTCTATTGATTATGTCTTACTAGTTGATGGATTGAAACATAATCTCTTCAGTGTTAGTCAATTATGCGATAAAGGTTATATCGTTAGATTTGAATCAAATGTGTGTATTATTGAAAAACCAAACTATAACATAACTATGATTGTATTAAAACAAAATAATGTCTACACCATCAACCTTGATGAACTAAGTAATGAAATGTGCTTCTCCGCTTTAAATGATGATGCTTGGCTTTGGCATAGGAGACTAGGCCATGCAAGCATGAAACTAATATCTAAGATCTCATCTAAAGATTTAGTGCCAGGAATTCCAAATATAAAGTTTACAAGGACAAAGTATGCGATGCATGTCAACTAGGTAAACAAATAAAAACTAGTTTCAAACCAAAAACTCAAATTAGCACCACTAGACCATTACAATTGATTCATTTGGATTTATTTAGACCAATTGACACGACAAGTCTAGCGGGAAGCAAATATGCATTTGTAATTGTAGATGACTATACTAGATACACTTGGACCTATTTCTTAGCTCACAAAAGTGATTGCTTGAAGTGTTCTCTAAATTTTGTAAACTCACTCAAAACGAAAAAGGTTTCATGATTTCATCAATTCAGAGTGATCATGGTGGCGAATTTCAAAACCGTGACTTTCAAAATTTTTGTGAGGTTAATGGATAGAATCACAACTTCTCCACTCCGAGGAATCCCCAACAAAATGGAGTAGTTGAAAGAAAAAATAGAAACCTACAAGAAATGGCAAAAACTATGTTAAATGAACATAGTTTACCTAAGTATTTTTGTGCCGAAGCCATAAATACGACTTGCTACATCATGAATAGAGTCCTAATAAGACTATCCTTATCAAAAACTCCCTATGAATTATGGAATAAAAAAAATCCAAATATTTCCTATTTTAAAGTTTTCGGTTGTAAATGCTTTATTTTGAATGAAAGGGATGCCTTAGGAAAATTTGATGCTAAATCCGATGAAGGCATCTTTCGGTTACTCTTCCGTTTCTAAGGCTTTTCGGGTTTTTAACAAAAGAACGTTAGTAATAGAAGAGTCTATTCATGTAGTTTTTAATGAAATTTCTAATTTAAAGAAAAATGATTTTGATGATGATCTTGGTTTTGAAAATTTGAATTTAAATGAACCCCCTCCTCAAAATAGCAACTTGGATGCACCTTCTTCCAAAATTTCCTTACCCAAGGAATGAAAGTATATAGATGCTCATCCAAAGGAGCTAATTATAGGAGATACATCAAAAGGGGTTCAAACTCGTTCCTCTTTCAAGAATTTTTGTGCTAACGCCGCCTTCCTTTCTCAAATCGAACCTAAATGCATTGACGAGGCCATAAAAGATGATTTTTCGATTATTGCAATGCAAGAGGAATTGAATCAATTTGAGAGGAATAAGGTATGGAAGCTTCTTCCTAGACCTAGTGACCATTTAGTCATTGGTACTAAATGGGTCTTTAGAAACAAGCAAGGCGAAAATGGTATCGTGGTTAGAAACAAGGCTAGATTAGTGGCCAAAGGTTTCAACCAAGAAGAAGGTATCGATTACGAAGAAACCTTCGCTCCCGTGGCTCGATTAGAAGCCATAAGGATGCTCCTTGCCTATGCTAGTAGTAATAATTTTAAACTATTTCAAATGGATGTCAAAAGTGCTTTCTTGAATGGTTTTATTTCCGAAGAAGTATATGTCGAACAACCTCCCGGATTTGAAAATTCTCTTCTTCCTAACCATGTATTCAAATTGACTATGGCCCTCTATGGCTTGAAATAAGCTCCTAGAGCTTGGTATGAAAGGCTTAGTTCCTTTCTTATTTTAAATAATTTTACTAAAGGCAAGGTTGATACTGTCACGCCCCCTCAAATATCCATGATATTAAAAATTTTTCAACACAAATCAATCCAAGATCCAAACTAACATTTGAGGACACTGAAAAATATTTTATCAAATTCACATCTATAAAACCTGTGCAGTTTATAATCATATATCACATCACTCGATAATTCACATTTATGGCAACCCAAGTTAACTTGACGAACATGAACAACATTTATAAATCCATAAGCTAAATAAATTATATAATCAGAACTCCAACTATTCACCACAAGTTCATGTCATCATACACTAGACTTAACATTCCGAAATTCCAAATAATAGCCACCTCTGTCACGCCCCTCAAAAATATCCATGATATTAAAATTTTCAACACAAACCAATCCAGGATCCAAACACACATTTGAGGATACTGAAAAACATTCTATCAAATTCACATCTATAAAACCTGTGCAATTTTTAATCATATATCACATCACTCGATAATTCACATTTATGGCAACCCAAGCCAACTTGACAAACATGAACAATATTTATAAATCCACAAGCTAAATAAATTATACAATCAGAACTCCAACTATTCACCACAAGTTCATATCATCATAAATTAGACTTAACATTCTGAAATTCCAAATAAGAGAGATCTTCTAATACTTTTACATAGTATATCCATTTCGATTCATCGACAACATTTCATTTCATACAAAATATGCTTATACAACAATAACATAATAACCGACAAGACGTGCTCATAATTCAGAATAGCTCTCCACTGCCTTAGCCCAATTCAAACATCTAAAAGAGTGACAAGCTGACCTGAAAGATTTATATAACAACGGAGTGAGCTAAAAACAACTCAGCAAGTAACAAAGCATATATAGCATGAGAAGGGACAGTTTCAAACAAACAAGATATCACAATGCAAGACAGAATCCAAGAGATTCAAGGATATCATCTCATTAGATACAGAATCGCAAATGTCATTTCATTAATAACATATTTGGTTCATAACAAATGGAGCATAGAGTAATTGGAGCATATCAATAGCGTATGAAATGTTCCGGAGCATATCAATAACATATGAAACATTTCGAAGCATAACAATAGCAAATGAACATTTCGGAGCATATCAAAGGTGTATGAAATGTTTCGGAGCTTATCAATAACAAATGGGACATTTCAAAACATATCATTGTCATATGGACCATTTCGGAGCATATCAATGACGAAGACGAAATAGAAGCTCAAACGTCGAATTTGACGTTGCATTCATATCATTCATACCCAAAGCACGTATAGAAACACATAACCAAAGGTCTGGATACCATATCAAACATACAGAAGGTGAAGTGGGACCATAACATAATATGGTACATCCATTTCTGAATGACCACCAAACGTAAGTCTCTCATGTCTGGGAGGTCTCCCACGTCTGGGAGCTCTATCCACCCATGTTTGAGTGAAGTCATAGGGGCCAGCAGAGCATCTCAGGCTCTATGCATAACTCCCTTCACAATTTCTTGCGAAGGTTCACAATATCCCACAAACACCAGAGTACAAAAGGATAGTATGAACAATGAATAGCATATATCGGAAGTACACGCGGAACAACAAAACGTACATATGCCTTTACGAGTCAATGCGAATTAAGCAATAATCTTTCACAATTGTATTCAAATTTAAAAGGAAATGAAAGCAAGAGCATTCAAGGATTCCAAGCAATCACATATAACTCAATTCAAATAAGAAGGTGAGATGAATTCAAAGTTCAAAGGAATGAAACTAGAAAAGGCACATATCGAATGAAAATGCGGAACAATGGGATATACATGTGCCTATATGAGTCAATACGATATAGAATAAACGTTACACAATAGTTTTCAAGAATGCAAATAACTTTAAGGACAAGAGCATACAAGAATTCAAAGCAGTAATATAAAGCTCAATTGAATAAGAAAGCTAAAGGATATCAATTTCCAAAGGAATGAAACCAAAATATGCGAAATTGACCAAAGCTCGATTTCTGGTAGAATTCAATAGGCACATTGAACAAATGATTTAAACTATCAATCGTGCTCCAATTTATTCAGAAATGTATCATTGAAAAGATATTTCAATTTGCTTTCAGATAGAATAAGTCTCATATGAATCGAAGTTTCCAACAAAGAGTTACAATAGATTTAGTAACCCAAGATCAAAGAACAAATCTCAATTTTACAGAATTCACAGGGTCGGTTTCAATAGAAAACTGGGCAGGCATTTGGACTCTAAATCTTTCAATCTAGGTATCAAAAAAAGATCTACGAGTTTCGTTTCCAATGAAATAAGCTTTGAACAAATCGGAGTTTCCAACATCGACTTATAGGCAAATCAGTATCAAAAGGTCAAAAATTACGATCCCTGTTTTGCATAATCTGTAGGCTCATTTGAAACATAAGTTTGGGCAGACAAACATACTCTGAATTCTTAAAATAAGCTATCAAAAGAAAGGTTTATGAGTCTATATTCTGATCAAATAAGTTTTGTCCAAATCAGAGGTCAATACGTGAAGTTATAACCATAACAAGGTAGAAAGGTCAGAATCTCAGGAGTTGCACAGACTCGAATCGTTACATCTAAACATGAGATATATCAAATGCAAGGCTAGAACAATTCAATGTTCCTCATATTCAAAGCAAATATAGAGATAAAATTACAGTAAGGAAAGATTAGGACACTTGCAATAGAAAAGATTAGAACAATAACAGGAGAAACGATCGGGAAACTTGTAATAGGTATGATCGGAACACTTACAATAGGAAGGATTGGAACACTTGCATGAGGAAGATCATAATACTTGCAATAAGAAAAATTAGAATAATTACACGAGAAACGATTGGGAAACTTGCCTTTCAAATATTTTGATCCGAAGATCCAAAGAAGGTGTCAGCCCAAATCATTCTACTTTTCCTCCACAACTGCAACTCATGCAGAACATAGAGGCATAGTCACCTGCTCTCTCTTACTCTCATTCCTTCGTTTTCTTTTTTTCAAACGCAGCTATCACAACCACCGCCGCTGCCGCTGCCCCTGATGTATACGTAGTCTCTGCCGCTGCGGCCACAATCCCGTCCGCAGCCCCTTTTTCCCCTTTCCTTTCCTTTCTTTCTCAGCTGCAACTACCGCAGTCACAGTCGCAGCCATGGCCGCAGCCACCACAACCGTAGTCTCTTCTTCCTCCCCTGCTCTATTTCCTCTCCTTCTCTTCCAGCTACAGCTGCCACTGCCACAACTGCCTCCCCTTCTCCTCTTCCTCTCTTCTTCCCTTTTCCTTTCTCTTCTTCTTCCTTTCCTTCTCTTCTTTCCCAGCTGCACTGCTGTAGTCGCAACCTCAGCCATGGCCACAGCCTCTTCTTCCTCCCCTGCTCATCTTCCTCTCCTTCTTCTCTTCCAACTGTAGCTGCCATCGCCGCAGCCGCAGCCCATTCTTCCCCTTCTCTTCTTCCTCTCCTTCCCTTCTTCCTTTCTCTTCCTCTTTCCCTGCCACAGCTGCAGCTGCCACAGCCGCAGTCGCAGCTACTTCTTTCCCTTCTCCTCTTCCTTCTCCTTCCTTTCTTCTTCTTCTCTTCTTATCCTTCCTCCCCTTCTTCTCCCCGACGAACAGCACATCCTTTCCTCTATTTCCTCCTGCAGGAAACAGAGGTGCCGCCTTTTCACCAGCTTCTACTTCTTCTCTTCTTCCTCACCATCTCTTCCTCTCCTTCTCTTCCAACTGTAGCTTCCACTACCGCAGCCGCAACTCCTCCTTTCCCTTCTCTTCTTCTTCTCCTCTTCTTCTTCCCTCCTCCTCCCCGGCGTCACACATACCCTCTCCTCTGTTTCCTCTGCAGGAAACAGAGGTATCACAACCTCTTCTCCTGCTTCCTCTTCCTCTTCTCCTCCTCTTCTTCTTCTTCTCCTCTTCGAACGCCCCACACCTCTCCTCTGTTTCCAACTGCAGGAAACAGAGGTGCTGCAGCCCTAGCTGCTGCCACCTCTTGCTCCTCTCCCTCTTCCCTCTCTTTTCCCTCTTCTTCTCCTATTCCCTTTTCCTCCCCAAGGCCACACACCTCCTCGCTACAGCCTTGCCACAGCTATCCTCCTCTCTTCTTCTTCTTCTTCTTCTTCTTCTTCCCTTCTCCTCCCCAACGCCCCACAAATCCTCTCCTCTGTTTCCACCTGCGGGAAACAGAGGTGCTGCAGCCCTAGCTGCAGCTACTGCCTCTCTCTCTCTCCTCTCCATCTTCCCTCTCTTCTTCTTCTTCTTCTTTTCTTCTCTTCTCCCTCTTCTTCCTCCTCTCTTCTTTTCCCTCTTCTTCTTCTTTTCTTCTCTTCTCCCTCAACTTCTTTTCTTCTTCTCCCCACGCCCCATTGCTCCTCTCTCTGTTTCTCAAGCGTGGGAGGCGGTGGGATAAAACCGAAATTTTCGGTTTTCTTTATTTTTTTTTCTTTTTGTAACTTAACAGTTTAGTCCTTGAAATTTCTATATTTACATATAGGTCCTCCAATTTATATATAAATCCTTATTAATAATTTTCAAAAGTGAGGGATATTACAGATACTACATTGTTCATTAAATATTTTGAAAATAATTTTCTTATTGAGCAAATTTATGTTGACGATATTATTTTTGGCTCTTCGGATGAATCACTATGTGAATCATTTGCCAAATGTATGAGTCATGAATTTGAAATGAGTTTAATGGGTGAATTAACTTTCTTTTTGGGATTACAAATCAAACAACTTAGTGATGGTATATTTCTTAACCAATCTAAATATACACTAGAATTGTTAAAACGATTTAACATGGATAATTCAAAAGCAATAAACACCCCTATGAATACTGCGATTAAGTTAGATATGGATGAAAATAGTGAAAATTTTGATCAAAAAACATATGGGGGAATGATAGGTAGTCTACTCTACCTCATCGCGACTAGACCGGATATTATGTTTAGTGTAGGACTTTGCGCTAGTTTTCAATCAAATCCTAAATTATCTCATCTTAAAAGTGTTAAAAGAATATTTAGGTACCTTAAAGGAACTCCAAATCTAGGAACATGCCAATTTGTGGTATCCAAAATCTGAAAATTTTGATTTAATAGCTTATGCAGATGCTGATTTTGGCAGATGCAGGATAGATAGAAAAAGTACATCTGGAACATGCCAATTTTTAGGACATGCACTTGTTTCTTGGACTTCCAAGAAACAAAATTCAGTTGCACTATCTACGGCGGAAGCCGAATACATTGCTGCAAGTGCATGCTGTGCACAAGTTGTTTGGATGAAAAATATATTAGAAGACTATGGAATTCACTTTAAAAACATTCCCATAAAATGTGATAATACTAGTGCCATATGTCTTACTAAAAATCCAATTCAGTACTCTAGAACTAAGCACATCGACGTTAGGCATCATTTCATACGCGATCATGTCCATAACAATGATGTTGTTCTAGAATTCATTGACACAAAGCATCAATTAGCAGATATATTTACAAAAACTTTGAATAAAGACCAATTTGAATTCATTAGAAGGGAATTAGGTATGTTAAATTGTCCCTAAGAATAAACTTATTTGAATGGATTTTCTGTAAAGTTTTTCATTCTCTCTCCGTTCCTCAGTGAATTTGATCCTTCTCTTTCGATTCTAAATGACTTGTTAAATTATCTTATCCTATCTTGAGTCAAACACCACTCCTATCCGATCAAGATTAATGATTTTATGATATTTTGAATCTCAAAATTGATTTTGATGGCTTGATTATGAGTTTCGAGTTGACGAATTGAATTTGAATGGATTTGTATTCGAATTATGATCTTGACTTATTGGAGTTACTACTTGAAACTTTTTTCTTATCCCAATCTCTTCTTTGTACATCTACAATTTTTCTTATTTATAGAAAGAAGAGATTTCATTGAATGCTGAATTTTCCTTTAAGATGAACTCTGCATAAATATTTTAGCATACTTAATTTTGAATGATAAAATCTTTGTATGATCAATGATAATATAGATGAATGATGTATGATCAATGATAAAATCTTTGTATGACAAATTATGTGCTTCAACTCTCATTCCCTTTTTGTTGATGACAAAGGGGGAGAAAAGTGATGACTTGTATCATTTTAATAGCATGACTTATATGAATTGCAAAAGCTTATATGATATGAATGTCTTATATGCCTTGCAAAATCTTTGAGAATATCGCAAGATCGATTGAACATATTGAAAGCATGCCTTACATTTATATCATGAAATTCATGTTGAAAATCTTTAATTCCTGCCGTAGTAAAAATTGTCTCTTATCATTCGACTTGAAAATGATTTTCATCGAAGTTTTGTATTTACTATTGCTTCATGAGAATAACGATAAGTTCTACGGTTAGAACTTATCGGTTTATGCTTGAATTCAATGGATGAAATTCAAGTGTTTTCATCTTCTCATAATATGGCATATAGATAGGGGGAGTTATGTTTAACTCCGTCATCAATTGATTGTCATCATCAAAAAGGGGTAGATTGTTGAATCTCAAATTTTGATGATAAAATCAATTGATGGGTTAATTGATCTAATCCATATTATTGAGTTAAGTGTGCAGGAGTAACTACGATAACCAAAAACACAAAGCAAGAATACCGGAGTCAAGTTTGATGGACGTTTAAGAGTCCGAAGAATCGTCGGAGATGCTGCCGGAACCAATCGAGAAGAAATCGGAAACCTGTCGAAATTTTCAGAAGTTCGCCGAAGAGATCGTCGGAGGTTCACGGAGATCACCGAGAAGGCTCGGCTACTCGGTAAAGTCATCACAAGTTCAGGAGCTTGTTGGGAGTCCGTCGGAAGAAGTTCGTCGGAAAGCTCGCCGGAACAAGACTTGACGTTCGCGGTTGAAAACTTGCTTAGGATGTGTTTTGTTATGTAGTTCACTTGTAATTAGGATTTGGATTAAGAGATAATCATATATCCTAGTTAGGGGCCAACTGGGCCCAAAATTAGACTTGGTTTGGACTAAATTTGAAGCCCAACAAGTGAACCGAAGGGTCTAGCGATGGCACCGCTGTTGAATCTCGTATTTTGATGATGAAACTACTTGATATATGTTTATGATTTAATCTGCGTTTTGAGTGACGCAGGATGCTTCGATCAGGATGAGACAATTAAAGCAGGAAAATCATATTGTGCTGAAGGAACATGTCAGAAGATTGGACGTCGGGCCAGTGGATCGGTCGACGTATCGACAGAAGGCTTCGGGCCATGGACTCGGGCATCGGGCCAAGAAGAGCGGGTATTGTGCCAAGGATATCGGAGTTGCGGAGTCAACTGGCTGATTGGGCAATAGGCTGCACGAGAGGACGATGCGCCGAAGAATCGGACGAAGCGTCGAGGGACCAATGACATGTCGGACAACTTGGTTAATTGCTTAGGATTAATTGTCTCGATTGAAGTTTTGTTTTAATTGTGCAGGATTAACTATGATAACGATGAAGACATAAAGCGAAACAAAGTGTCGGAGTCAAGCGCGAAGGATTTGTTGCGAGTTCGAGAGTTCGACGGAAGTCCGAAGATTCGTTGGGAGTTCGCGGAGCTCGCCGAGAAAGATCGGAGCTTGCCGAAGAAGCTCGTTGGAACTCGCTAAGAACAAATCGTGAAGTCTAGGAGCTTGCCGGGAGTCCGCAGAATGGTTTCCGAGAGTTCATCGGAAGACCGCCGGAAGTTTGCCGGAAGCTCGCTAGAAGAAGTCTTGACTTGCGAACTTTGAAATAGCTTAGAAAATGTCTTTAAATTCATAGTTAGCACGTTAATTAGGGTTAGGATTAGGTGTTAATCCTATAACCCAAGTAGGGGCCAATTAGGCCCAAGTTCGGACTGGTTTGGACCAAGTTTGGAGCCAAACCAAGTGAGCTGGAATAGTGAAGAGGTGCCACCTCTCCAGCTTGGAGGTAGCACCGCCCAGGCTATGTCTTCCTGCGAGGTTGGGAGGTGCAACCGCCCCAGCCAGGAGGTGCAACCGCCCCAGCCAAGCGGTGCAACCTCCTCTGCCAAGAGGTAGCACCGCCAGAGCTCAAGTTTCGAGCTCTGCCAGGCGATGCAACCACCGAGCTCAGTCTTCGAGCTCTGGCAGAGAGGTGCATCAGCCTGAGCTCAGTCTCGAGCTCTACCAGGTGATGGAATCACCGAGCTCAGTCTTCGAGCTCTGGCAGAGAGGTGGATCAGCCTGAGCTCAGCTTGGAGCTCTGCCAGGTGATGCAACCACCAAGCTCAGTTTCGAGCTCTGCCAGGTGATGCAATCACCAAGCTCAGTCTTCGAGCTCTGCCAGGTGATGCAACCATCGAGCTCAGTCTTCGAGCTCTGGCAGAGAGAAGCAATCGGCAGAGCTCAGTCTTCGGGCTCTGGCAGGCGGTGCCACCTCTCCAGTCGAGAGGTGCAACCGCCTGATCCCAGAATTCTGGGATTTGATCGATTTGATCGTTTTGAGCTCGAATTTTGAATTGCTTTGGGGCCTATAAATACCCCACCCATTCAGCACTGAAAAGATACAGACCTACACCGAAATCTTGATCTTTTCTGTGATTCTAAGAGCTCAAAAGTGTTGTAAATCCTTTAAGTCTCCTCCTTCTGTTCTTCAAGTTTTCAATTGTAAAGTGAGGAGAGAAAGGTCTGTAAAGGTTGTCTCCTAAGCCTGTCAAAAGGAGAGAAACTGTAAGAGGGAAGTTTGGCCTTCGCCCATTGAAGGAAGGCACCTAGTTGACGTCGGCAACCTCATCGGTGGAGGAAGCCAAAAGTGGAGTAGGTCAAGGCTGACCGAACCACTCTAAATCTCTGGTTTGCGTTTATTTTCGAGCACTTTATCATTACTGCAAACCTCCCTCATCACTACTGCTCTCTGCGCTTTCACGAACAAGTTCTAAGTGCTGTTCTTCCAAATCTGCATTCAGACGTAAATTCGTATTTTCATACATTACAGTTTACGTTTACGTTTGATTCTGCAGAACTGTTTTCCGTGCTTTTACGAATGAGCTTCTTTGCAGTTTACGCTTACATTTTAATCCTATTAATAACTGCAATCTGTCCTCTACGATTTTACGAACGAGTTTCAACATTTAGACGTAAAACTGCATTCAGACGTAAATCGGCTTTCCTCGCTCAATCATCAGATTTCAGTTCACGTTTACGTCTTGTTTTCAACTGCATACTGCCTTCTGCGATTATACAAACGAGTTTCAAAGTTTAGACGTAAATCTGCGTCTAGACGTAAAACTGCGTTTAGACGTAAATCTGCGTTTAGACGTAAAACTGCGTTTAGACGTAAAACTGCGTTTAGACGTAAATCTGCGTTTAGACGTAAAACTGTGTTTAGACGTAAATCTGCGTTTAGACGTAAATCTGCGTTTAGACGTAAATCTGCGTTTAGACGTAAATCTGAGTTTAGACGCAAAACTGCGCTTAGACGCAAAACTGCGCTTAAACGCAATCTGCGCTTAGACGCAAACTGCACTTACATACAAACTGAGAATTTTAGTTTGCATCATAATAGTTTTTGAACGAACGCAGCTTTTGGTTTTTAAATTATTGTAAGATTTCCGCTGCACTAATTCACCCCCCCCCTCTTAGTGCTCTCGATCCTAACAACCGCCAGACTGGGCGGTGGCACTGCCTAGCACTATCAATGTCTGATAGTGACAGGCGGTGGCACCACCACTGATAGGCGGTGGCACCGCCAGCATCGGGAACCCAAAGAGAATTCAAATTTTGGAGCCCAAATTTGAATCCTCTTGAGGCCTATAAATACCCCTCAAATCATAGCTGAGATTACAACTTTTTGAGCAGCAATTGTTTGAGAGAAAGGCCTTAGAAAAGTCTTAGCTAGTCTTGTTTTCAATTTGCTAGTGTTCACCTCCTTCTTTCTTTCTAAAAATCTGTAAGAGAGTGAACTGCTTGTAAAAAGTTGTAAGAGGGGTATTCACCCTTCCCTTTCAAGAGATTTGCTAGTGGAAGGTGGGAGCCTCATCGAAGAGGGGCCTCGCAAGTGGATGTAGGTCACTTGACCGAACCACTTTAAAAACGACGTAATCTCTGGTTTGCATTTTATTACTGCTATTTACAGTACTGCAAACCTTCTTACTTGCTTTATTTCCTCATTACATTTGCTGCACAACTTTGCGAATATGCTTTCACGTTAAGCACTTCTGATTCCGATTTTTATCGTACGAAAGATTTGTCGAAACCAACATTTTAAGCCACTGCACTAATTCACCCCCCCCCCCCCCCTCTTAGTGCCGCTCTGATCCTAACAAACATGACATGGAGATGACTTTCATTACTTCTTCCTCTTTATTTGTTATTATCATGAAGGAGGAAAGCCATTTGTGAGCTTACTCGAATGAAGTTAAAATTGATAAGATATTAAAGAACGCTTTATTTTTACAAGAATCAAGATATATGTATGAATCAAATCCTTGCACATAAAACTATTTCTCAAAAGATATAAGAAGGAATCGTCAAATTCATTTCTCGAAAGATATTTTTCACATGATAAGTCTATGAGAGATGCATTTGCTAGTTGATTCCATATGTCAAAAATCAATGATGTGAATCCAAAACTCAATATGACATATGTTTATTAAGTCCAGAAGAGAATAATGTATCAAGAAAATCCGATTGTTAGGATCAAGAAGATCCGAAAATGAAATTTAACACTTTCATGCATTCGAACGAGGTTTTGCTACAGATTTTCAAATTCAAAAAATGAAGATAAAACATGCTTATTATCATGAAAATTTTTGTATCCAAAACACATAATTTCCAACATGTAATTATGTAAAATCATCATGGCAATTAAGTGATTTGATCATTAAATCAAAAAAGTCCAAAAAATAATCTTAACAAGTTTATGCATTCGGATATATTAATA
The DNA here is from genome assembly GCF_036884655.1 of Musa acuminata AAA Group. Classification (NCBI taxonomy): domain Eukaryota; kingdom Viridiplantae; phylum Streptophyta; class Magnoliopsida; order Zingiberales; family Musaceae; genus Musa; species Musa acuminata. The sequence goes on along the minus strand of NC_088355.1, from coordinate 18,809,320 downwards.
TTCCTAATTCTCTTCTAATGAAATCAAATTGTTCTTCACTTAGAGGTTTTGTAAAAATATCAGCTAGTCGATGCTTAGTATTAATGAACTCTATGATTACATTATGATTAGTGACATGATCTAGTATAAAGTGATGTCTAATATTAATATGTTTTGTTCTTGAGTGTTGAATGAGATTCTTTGTTGAACATATTGTACTTGTGTTATCACATTTAATGGGAATGTTTTTAAGGTGGACTTTATTTATAATCTTCTAAGGTGTTTTTCATCCACACAACTTATACACAGCATGCACTAGCTGCAATATACTCAGCTTTGGTTGTTGATAGTGCAACCGAGTTTTATTTCTTAGATGACCAGGAACCAAGGGAATGTCCCAAAAATTGACATATTCCTGATGTACTTTTTCTATCTAGTCTACACCCAGCAAAATCCACATCAACATAAGCAATTAATTCAAAATTCTCAGATTTTGGATACCATAATCCTATATTTGTGGTACCTTTAAGATATCTAAGTATTTTTTTAACCGCTTTGAGATGAGATATCTTAGGGTTCAATTGAAACCTAGCATAAAGTCCTATACTGAACATGATATCTGGTCTAGTTGCAGTGAGGTAAATTAAACTTTCTATCATACCCCTATAAGTTTTTTGATCGAAGCTTTCTCTACTTTCATCAACTTCTAACTTATTGAAGGTGCTCATAAGAGTGTTAATAGCTTTTGAGCTATCCATATTAAATATTTTCAGTAGATTTAAAGCATATTTAGTTTGACTAATAAAGATGTCATTGCTTAGTTGCTTAATTTGTAAGCCTAAGAAAAAGGTTAATTCTTCCATCAAACTCATTTCAAATTCGAGACTCATGGTTTTAGCAAAAGATTCACAAAGATATTCATTCATAGAACCAAAGATAATATCATCAACATAAATCTGAACAATGAGAAAATTATTTTCAAAATTCTTGATAAACAATGTAGTATCGACCTTGCCTTTTGTGAAATTATTTTCAATAAGAAAAGTACTAAGTCTATCATTCCAAGCCCTTAGGGCTTGTTTTAAACCATAGAGAGCTTTAGTTAATTTAAATATATGATTAGGGAGGCTATTATTTTCAAATCCAGGAGGTTGCTCAACATAAACTTCTTCAGAAATAAAGCCATTAAGAAAAGCGCTTTTAACATCCATTTGAAACAACTTAAAATTGTTATTACTAGCATAGGTAAGGAGCATCCTTATAACTTCTAATCTAGCCATAGGAGCGAAGGTTTCTTCGTAATCGATACCTTCTTCTTGGTTGAAACCTTTAGCCACTAATCTAGCCTTGTTTCTAACCACGATACCATATTCATCTTGCTTGTTTCTAAAGACTCATTTAGTACCAATAACTAAATAGTCATTTGGCCTAGGAACAAGATTCCACACCTCATTTCTTTCAAATTAATTTAACTCATCTTGCATTGCGATAATCCATGAATCATCTTTCATTGCTTTGTCAATACATTTAGGTTCAATTTGGGAGAGAAAAGCGGCGTTGGCACAAAAATTTTTAAGAGAAGAACGTGTATGAACCCCCTTAGATGTGTCTCCTAGAATTAGATCCTTAGGATGAGCATCTACATACTTCCAATCCTTGGGTAAGGATGTTTCGGAAGTGGATACATCCAAGTTGCTAATTGGAGAAGGGGTTTCATTTAAATTCAAAGAATCGAAATTAACATCATCATCAAAATCATTTTTCTTGATTTGAAAAACTCATTGAAAACAACATGAATGGATTCTTCTATAATTAAAGTTCTTTTATTGAAGATACGAAAAGCTTTAGAAACCGAAAAATAACCAAGAAAATTTCCTTCATCGGATTTAGCATCAAATTTTCCTAAGGCATATTTTTCGTTCAAGCTAAAACACTTACACCCAAAAACTTTAAAATATGAAACATTAGGTTTTTTATTGTTCCACAACTCATAGGGAGTTTTGGTGAATAAGGGTTTTACTAGAACTCTATTCAAAATATAGCATGCAGTGTTTACGGCTTCGGTCCAAAAATATTTGGGTATGCTATATTAATTCAACATGGTCTTGCCATTTATTGTAAATTTCTATTCTTTCTTTCTACTAGTCCATTTTGTTGAGGATTTCTTGGAGTAGAGAAGTTGTGGTTGTATCCATTAGATTCACAAAATTCTTGGAAATCACAGTTTTGAAATTCACCAGCGTGATCACTTCGAATTGATGAAATCATAAAACCCTTTTCATTTTGAACAAGTTTACAAAACTTGGTGAAATATCTAAAGCATTCATTTTTGTGTTTCAAGAAATAAGTCCATGTGTATCTACTATAGTCATCTACAATGACGAAGGCGTATTTGCTACCTCCTAGGCTTGATATAGAGATTGATCCGAACAAGTCCATATGGATCAATTGTAAGGGCCTAGAGGTACTTATTTGATTCTTAGATTTGAAACTACCCTTAATTTGTTTTCCTAATTGACAAGCATCATACACATTATCTTTGATGAACTTGATATGAGGAATTTCTCGTATAAATTCTTTGGATAATATTTGAGTGATTAGTTTCATACTAGCATGACCTAATCTCCTTTGCCAAAGCCAAGCATCCTCATTCAAAATCGAGAAACACATTTCATTGCGAAGATCATTGATGTCAATGGTGTATATGTTATTTTGTTTTAATGCAATCATAGATGTGTTTTTGTATAGTTTTTCAAAGATGCAAGAATTAGATTCAAATTTGATGATATATCCTTTATCACATAATTGACTAATGCTAAAGAGGTTATGTTTTAAACCATCAACAAACAAAACATCTTCAATAAAGAAGTTGGATTTATTACCTATGGTTCCTTTGCAAATGATTTTACTCTTGTTGTTGTCTCCGAAGGTGACATAGCCTTCGTCTATGATAGTAAGCTTAGAGAATTGAGATGGATCTCCGTTCATATGCCTTGAGCATCCACTATCAAGGTACCACCTCTTGCTCCTAGCTTGTGATGGTGTATGTTTCTACAAGAAAGGATAATTTTTAGGTACCCATTTACTTTTGAGTGCCTCAAAAATTGATCTATGTTGTTTATTATATTGCATAGAGTTTATCATGGTTCCTTTAGGAACCCAAATCAGTTTGTTCGGACTAATTTTCTTGAATAGACAATGATACGTTTTATGTCCATATTTGCAACAAAAGTTGCATTTGCTTTGGTGCCGAACATGTAAGATATGGCCTTTTATGAAGGTGGTTGGATTTTGGTGAGGACTTCTCACAAATCCGATTCCACTTCTTTTGGGAACATGACCCTTATTTGTAAGGATCATGTTCAAAGACTTGCTACGAACCTCCAATTTCTTCAAGGTGTCCTTAAGTAGCAAGTTATCTTTTTGGAGAGTTTCTATATTATAGCATTTTATACATGGAGCTAAACTATCATGAAATTCAGTTTTTAATTTATCGAAATTACTAATAAGACTATCATGATCCTTTTTTAATAATTTATATTTTCTACTAATTGTTTTGCATTCATCAAATAAGTCATGGAAGGCATTTAATAATTCATCAAATGATAAATCTGTATCAATTAAATTTGTTACCTCCTCTCCGATGGCCATTAGGGCATAATGAGCAACTTGCACGGTGTTGGACTCCTCTTTTTCGGATACACTTGAGTCATCCCACATTGCTTTGAGCGCCTTCTTCTTTGATGTTCTCTTCTTGGCTTGGGGACAATCACTTTTGTAGTGTCCCGGCTTTTTGCACCCGTAGTAAATAACTTGGTCCTTTATGGGTTCAAATTTATTTTTTGTATCATTTTTAAACTTGTTTCTCTTAATGATTTTTTTGAATTTCCTTGTTAGAAGTGCCAAGTTATCGTCATAGTCCTCATCACTTGAGTTTTCGCTCAAGTGGTCATCTAAAGTTCTAAGTGTCATATCCTTCCTATTCTTTGGAAGGATGTCTTCTTGCTCTTCATGAGCCTTGTAAGTCATTTCATAGGTCATTAATGACTCGATTAGTTCTTCAAGAGGGATGTTGTTTAAATCTTTAGCCTCTTGAATAGCAGTGACTTTAGAGTCCCAACTCTTAGGAAGTGATCTTAGAATCTTATTTACGAGCTCAAAATCTGAAAAACTTTTGTCGAGTCCTTTTAGACCATTGACGACATCCGTGAAATGGGTGTACATGTCGCGGTTTCATTCGGAAAAGTTCAAAAGAATGTATCAAAAGATTAATTTTTGACTCTTTCACTCTACTTGTGTCTTCGTGAGTCACTTCGAGTGTATGCCAAATATCAAACGCGGTTTCACAAACCGAAACCCGATTGAACTCATTTTTATCAAGCGCACAAAATAAGGCATCATAGCCTTTGCATTAAGAGCGGAAGTTTTCTTCTCTAATTCATTCCAATCGATCATTGGAAGAGAAAACTTCGAAAATCCATTTTTGACAAGATTCCAAAGTTCAAAATCCATTGAAATAAGGAAGATCCTCATTCGGGTCTTCCAATAGGTGTAGTTCGTCCCATTGAACATGGGTGGACGTTTAATAGAGTGGCCCTCTTGGTTTCCGGTGTATGTCATCTCTCTTGGGTTTTAATCAGTTTGAGAGTTAACCTCGCTCTGATACCAATTGTTAGGATCAAGAGCACTAAGAGGGGGGGGGGGGGGGTGAATTAGTGTAGCGGAAAACTTTCGACGATTAAAACTGCGTTCGTATTTTGAAATCCGATTCCGACGTAAAAGTCGTTTCATGTAGATAATAACTTTGAAAGCTTACAGAAATGTATTTGAAGTAAAATAAGGAAGGAAATTTGTAGTTAAGATAAATAGCACAAAGGAAATGGAAACTAGATTTTAGAGTGGTTTGGTCAAACGTGACCTACATCCACTTTCGGCTTCCTCCTCCAACGAGGTCACCGGCATCTACTAGAGGCCTTCCTTCAATAGGCAAAGGCCAATCATCCTTTTACAGTTTCACTTTATTTGATGAGATTAGGAGACAACCCTTACAAAATTTGCACTCCTCTCTTGAATGAACAAAACTTGGAAGAAAGGAGAGAGGAGAACTTTTGGCCTTTACATCACTTTTGAGCTCTAAAAATCACAGAGTAAGATTGGATTTTCGGTGCCCTTTCATACAGGAAAGGGTAGGGTATATATAGGCCCCAAACTGGTTTGAATTTGGAGCTCAAAAATGTCATCTCTCAGTTTTCCGGGGTCATGGCGGTACTATGGTCATACTGGGCGGTACGACCGCCTGATAGAGCTCGGAGACTGAGCTTTGGCAGTGCCACTACCTGACCTGGACGGTTGCACTGCCCAACTTTCCTGGGAGACTGAGCTCCTGAGCGGTGCTACCGCCGGCTAGGAAATCTGGGTCCGAATGGGCTAATCCATTCGGCCCAATTTGGGTCTGTGAAGGGCCCAATTGCCTCCCGATTAAGTTAATGGGATCACCTCCCATTCCTAGCTTAATCTACATGCTAACTATGATATTTCTTAAGACATTAACTGCAACTTGCTTCGGTGCGTCAGTCGCTTCTTCCGGTGAACTTCCGGCGAACTTCTAGCGAACTTCCAGCGAACATTCGATGAACCCTCGGCGATGCTCCGGCGGACTTCCGGCCAACTCCTGGACTTGCGACAATCCACTTGGCAAGTTCCGACGAGCTTCTTTGGCAAGCTCTTGGACTTTCTGGATTTGTTCCCGTAGTGTTAGGATCAAGAGCACTAAGAGGGGGGGGGGGGGTGAATTAGTGCAGCAGAAAACTTTCGACGATTAAAATCGCGTTCATACGATAAGAGCGATTTCGGTAGAAAATCCGATTCATAAATCACTTTAACTTGTAACCAAGCAAGATGCAGTTAAAGCAAAGATATAAAGGCAGTTTGTAGTTAAGATAGAAATCAGAACGTAAACGCAAATTGAAATATGATGTTCGTACGATAAAAACGATTTACGTCTAAACGCCAATTCGGAAAATGCAGAGCTTGAAACACGATCGTATATGTGCAAAAGGCAGTAAGCTATTGAGGAGGTTTGCAGTAAGGATAAGATGCTCAAAGTAAATGTAAACCGAGATTTAGAGTGGTTCGGTCAATCTTGACCTACTCCACTTTTGGCTTCCTCCACCGACGAGGTCACCGACGTCAACTAGAGGCCTTCCTTCAATAGGCGAAGGCCAACCACCCTTTTATAGTTTCACTCCTTTTGTCGGGCTTAGGAGACAACCCTTACAGAATTTTCTCTCCTCTCTTTAAAGCTCAGAACTTGGAAGAAAAGAGGGAGAAGAACTTTTGGCCTTTACAAAAATTTTGAACTCTAAAAATCACAGAACAAGATCAGGATTTCGGTGTATATTATGTTGCCTTTTAGTGCTGAATGGGTGGGGTATTTATAGGCCCCAACCCAGTTTGAATTTGGAGCTCAAAACTATCAATTCCTGGAATTCCGAGATCTAGCGGTTGCACCTCCTGACTGGAGCGGTTGCACCGCCTAGCAGAGCTCGAAGACTGAGCCTCTAGGCGGTGCCACCTCCTGTCAGGGGCGGTTGCACCTCCTACCAGAGCTCGAAGACCGAGCTCAGGCGGTGCCACCTCCTGACTGAGGCGGTTCCACCGCTCAGCCAGAGCTCGGAGACCGAGCCCAAGCGGTGCCACCTTTGTCAGGGGAGGTTGCACCGCCCAGTCTCGCTCGGAGACTGAGCCCAGGTGATGCCACCTCCTGGCTGGGGCTGTTGCATCGCCCAGTCTCACTCGGAGACTTAGCCTAGGGGGTGCCACCTCCTGGCTTCGGTGGTTCAACCGCCTGGCAGAAATCAGGGTCCGAATGGATTGATCCATTCGGCCCAATTTGGGTTTTTCAGGGGCCCAATTGCCCAAAGATTAAGTTAATGGGATCACCTCCCATTTCCAACTTAATCATTATGCTAACTACAATTTTTCCTAAGATATTTACTGCAACTTGCTCTAGTGCGTCAATCGCTTCTTCCAGCGAGCTTCCGGCGAACTTCCGTCGATCATCCGATGAACCTTCAGTGATGCTCCTGCGGACTTCCGGAAAACTCCTGGACTTGCGACAATCCACTTGGCAAGTTCCGACGAGCTTCTTTGGCAAGCTCATGGACTTCTCGGATTTGTTCCCGCAGAATCTCCGACGACTGTCCGAACTTCCGTCGAACTCTCGAACTCCCAACATGATCATTGTCTTGACTCCGGCGTAACTCCCGCGGCATGTCTTTCTTCCATCGTAGTTAATCCTGCACACTTAAAACAAAACTTCGATCGAGACAATTAATCCTAAGCAATTAACCAAGTTGTCTGGCATGTCATTGGTCCCTCGATGCTTCGTCCGATTCTTTGGCGCATCGTCCTCTCCTACAGCCTATTACCCAATCGACCAGTTGACTCTGCAACTCCGATATCCTTGGCACAATACCCGCTCTTCTTGGCCCAATGACCGAGTCCACGGCCCGAAGCCTTCTGTCGATACGTCGACCGATCCACTGGCCCGTCGTTCAATCTTCTGACATGTTCCTCCGGCACAACATGATTTTCCTGCTTTAATTGTCTCATCCTGATCGAAGCATCCTGCGTCACTCAAAACACAGATTAAATTATAAACATATATCAAGTAGTTTCATCATCAAAATACGAGATTCAACATGCAGAACCTCCAACGACCGTCCGGACTTCCGTCGAACTCTCGAACCCCCAACATGATCATGGTCTTGACTCCAGCACAACTCCTACTGCATGTCTTACTTCCATCGTAGTTAATCCTGCACATGTAAAATAAATTTCGATCTAGACAATTAATACTAAGCATTAATCAAGTTGTCCAACATGTTATTGGTCCCTCGACGCTTCGTCCGATTCTTCGATGCATCATCCTCTCCTGTGGCCTATTACCCAATAGGCCAGTTGACTCCGCAACTCTAATATCCTTGGCGCAATACCCGCTCTTCTTGGCCCGATGCCCGAGTCCACGGCCCGAAGCCTTCTATCGATACGTCGACCGATCCACCGGCCTGACATCCAATCTTCTGACATGTTCCTCCAGCCCAACATGATTTTTCCTGCTTTAATTGTCTCATCCTAATCGAAGCATCCTGCGTCACTCAAAATGTAGATCAAAACATAAACACAATTATCAATTGGTTTCATCATCAAAATACGAGATTCAACAACACCTTCCTCTGATATGATATGCCCGAGTTATTTCTCCTTTTGTTGAAGAAAGCAAAAATTCATAGTGACAATTGTGTGTTCAAAAGGTAGTTTTCGGTTTGTCTTCTTCGTACACTCGTATTTGATGCTACCCGGATCAAAGGTCCAGCTTTGTGAAGATTCGTGCTCCCTTTCATCTAGCAATTCATCTACTATTGGAATAGGATATTTGTCCTTGACAGTTATGCCATTGAGATCTCGGTAATCAACACACAATCGCCATGTTCCATCCTTTTTTTGTACGAGGAGCATTGGTGAAGAATAGGGGCTGCAACTTGGCCGAATAACTCCTGTTTCGAGCATCGCTTTTACAATCCTTTCTATTTCATCCTTCTGGAGATGTGGATACTAATATACTGAGTATTTGCTAGAGATTTGCCTGGAAGAATCGTTATACAATGATCATGCCGACGGGTAAGAGGTAGGTTGTGCGGTTTGTCAAATATATTTGAAAATTTAGTAAGCAAAGGGTGTAGATTTGGATCTTCAAATTCTGTTGGCTCTCCCTTAGTTTGCTGCTCAAGTTGTACCAAAAAGCTGCTGCATACTTTATGCAAAACCTTCTCCATTTGTTGTATGCAAATCATCGTTATGTTACCCCCACATTTCCTATGCAGTATCACCTATTTCTCCTTATTGTAAAATTTCATAATTAGTTTCATAAAATTCCAGGAAACATCACCTAATGTCATCAACAATTCAATTCTGAGCATGGCCTCATGATCATCAAGAGGGAGGAGGAAGAAATATGCAATTATCTCTTGGTCCTACAGCAATAGTTTCACTCGTGGGCGCCTACGATCATACTTCAAAATCCATCCGTCGGCAAGCTTAACATCTAACCTGCTACAATTCTCGATAGGTAAGGTCATCTAGATAGCAACCTTATTGTTTAGAAAGTTATTAGTAATGCCCGGGTTGATCAGAATAGTGATCGGTTGTTGTTTGAGAAGGCCTCCAACTTTTATCGTTTGCGGGTTTGAGTAGCCGGCTAGTGCATGTATCATAATTTCGATCGGTTGTGGCTCTTCTTTTGCATCTTCTTCTTCATGTTCAAGGCTCTCTTTTGGATATTTAATGACTTCTTCTTCTATATTTCAATCATAAGAAGTCTCCTTTTACTACAGCGATGCTCATGGCTCCACGGCTCATCGCAATGCCAACATAACCCCTTCGCATATCGCTCTCGAAGCTCTTCTCTTTTTAACCTCTTTGGTGTAGGGACTCAGTCGACAGTAGGGGGGGCTGAAGGCTTCAATATTTCTGGTCGAGGAGCGACCCTATTCCTCCAAGCTTCATGGTTCAATTGCTCCTCTTGATGTCGTGCGAAAGAGATGGCTGCCATAAGCGTGTACGATTGTCATGCTTTAACTTCTCCTCTGATCTTCGGCTTCAAGCCCTCAATGAAGGTCCCCAATAGCTATTTTTGAGACCAATCACGAGTTTGATTAGATAACCTTTCAAACCTGATTTGGTACTCCTGAATGGTAGAGGTTTATCGGATCATTGCTAGTTGTCCGTCAATGTTCTCGTAATTGGTTGGCCTGAAGTGGATCAGTAGTCCTTCTTTGAATTATCACCATGAAAGGACTCCATAAGTGTGTTCAAACCAGTAAAACCACTATATGGCATCCCCTTCAAGATGTATAGCTATAATTTTTACCATAGATGCATCCGCGGTTTTGTGGTACCGAAAATATCGCTCCGCGCACGAGATCCAACCAATCAGGTCTCCTTCTTCCCATCCAGGGAAGTCCACTCTCATGCATGGATAGTTGGGGTCAGTCATAGAGCTTCCCCTTCCTTGGAAGTCATCTCTTTGGGCTTGGTGTGATTGTTTAGAGCTCTCTCCTTGATGTGATTTCTTCGGGCTTAGTGGTCGGCCCAAACCGAGTTATGTAAAGAGAGTTTGAATCTTATCCTCCATTCGCACCTCTAAGGCTTCGAATTTAGCATTGATTGCCTCCTTAGATACCATAGTATATGCCTCTGAATCTGTGATGTTAATATCTCTCTTTTATTGTTGGGTTAAAGGCATGTATAGGTTGAGAGAAGTGATTGGTGGATTGGTGGATTGGTGGATGTAGGCTGCGGTTTAGGCTTGTTTTGTTGCTATTTTGTGTGTAGTTTGAGGGTGTAGTTTGGTGGAGTTTTAGGGTTGTGGATCAAAGTTTTAGATCTGTGGTAGATGATAGCAAAGGTTTGATAGAAATCAATGGAAGTTGCTGCAAATATGTGTTGTCTTGTAAGAGCAGAATTATCATCAAAGAAACAGTAGTCTCTCGACAAAATTTCCACCAAAAACTCAGGAGATTTGAGGAGGGAATTGATAGAAATATCTCAATTTATATGACAGCAAGGATGTCTAATTTAATCAAGAAAATTTTGGCAGTAACAGCAAGAAAATTGGTGCAAGTTGCGATAGCAGAATTCTCGTCGAAAAATTTCAGCAGTTTATGATAAAAATTTGTAGCAACACAAAATCGTTTTTAGAGATGAATTCCTTAATAGATAAATCTTAGATGGAAGTCAAGATGATATATAAAGTGTATAAGAAATTTTATTCAAAAAATATTATAAATAGATGGATTAAGGCAATAATATGCGGCTGAAATTTTCTGTAGCATATATTTTCAAGTGTAGCAAATTGGACGTAAAAGATCAGTGGTTTATATTGAGAATTTTTCGACAAAACTAAAGGGAAATCCACTGTTAGGAAATGTCAAAGCTATCATAAAAATTTTATAGAGATTTGGATAGAAAAGATGTAGTATCAAGATCAAACAAACAGTGCTATGCGGCTAAAATTTTACAGTGCAGATTTTCAAATATAGTAGATTAGACCTAAGAGATCAATAGTTTATATTGAGAATTTTTTGACAAAACCAAAGGGAAATCTGCTGTTAGGAAGTGTCAAAGCTGTCATAAAAATTTCGTAGAGATTTGGATAGAAAAAATGTAGTAGCAAGATCAAATAATCTATGCTATGCGGTTGAAATTTTGCAATGTATCTTTCGTCATAGAGATGAAAACTTTACGATGAAAAGTTTATGCAGCAATTTTGAAACAATTTTTTTTTGGATTTTCGAATAAGGATAACTAAATTGCAGCAGTAGTAAGATAGGAAACTAGAGCCTGTTGCAATTCACAGGGAGATCAAAGGATGATCCGTGGTGGTGGAGATGACGACGGAATTTGGCGACAATCTTTTAAGCAATTGTGGGAATTGGTTTCTGCGGCTGTGGAGGGTTAATGGATGGCTATGGAAGGGCAGCGAGATGTTAATGTTAGGATCGAGAGCACTAAGAGGGGGGGGGGTGAATTAGTGCAGCGGAAATCTTACAGCGATTAAAAACCAAAAGCTGCGTTCGTTCAAAAACTATTATGATGAAAAAGCAAATTCTCAGTTTGTATCTAAGTGCAGTTTGCGTCTAAGCGCAGATTGCGTCTAAGCGCAGTTTTGCGTCTAAGCGCAGTTTACGTCTAAACTCATATTTACGTCTAAACACAGTTTTACTTCTAAACGCAGATTTACGTCTAAACGCAGATTTACGTCTGAACGCAGATTTACGTCTAAACTCAGATTTACGTCTTAAACTCAGATTTACGTCTAAACGCAGATTTACGTCTAAACGCAGTTTTACGTTTAGACGCAGATTTACGTCTAAACTTTGAAACTTGTTTGTATACTCGCAGAAGGCAGTATGCAGTTGAAATCAAGACATAAACGTGAACTGAGATCTGATGATTGAGCGAGGAAAGCCGATTTACGTCTGAATGCAGTTTTACGTCTAAATGTTGAAACTCGTTCGTAAAATCGTAGAGGACAGATTGCAGTTATCAATAGGATTAAAATGAAAGTGTAAACTGCAAAGAAGCTCGTTCGTAAAAGCACGGAAAACAGTTCTGCAGAATCAAACGTAAACGTAAACTGTAATGTATGAAAATACGAATTTACGTCTGAATGCAGATTCGGAAGAACAGCACTTAGAACTTGTTCGTGAAAGCGCAGAGAGCAGTAGTAATGAGGGAGGTTTGCAGTAATGATAAAGTGCTCGAAAATAAACGCAAACCAGAGATTTAGAGTGGTTCGGTCAGCCTTGACCTACTCCACTTTTGGCTTCCTCCACCGATGAGGTTGCCGACGTCAACTAGGTGCCTTCCTTCAATGGGCGAAGGCCAAACTGCCCTTTTACAATTTCTCTCCTTTTGACAGGCTCAGGAGACAACCTTTACAGACCTTTCTCTCCTCACTTTACAACTGAAAACTTGAAGAACAGAAGGAGGAGACTTAAAGGCTTTACAACACTTTTGAGCTCTTAGAATCACAGAAAAGATCAAGATTTCGGTGTAGGTCTGTATCTTTTCAGTGCTGAATGGGTGGGGTATTTATAGGCCCCAACCCAATTCAAAATTCGAGCTCAAAACGATCAAATCGATCAAATCCCAGAATTCTGGGATCAGGCGGTTGCACCTCTTGACTGGAGAGGTGGCACCGCCTGGCAGAGCTCGAAGACTGAGCTCAGGCGATTGCTCCTCTCTGCCTGAGCTCGAAGACTGAGCTCGATGGTTGCATCACCTGGCAGAGCTCGAAGACTGAGCTCGGTGGTTGCATCACCTGGCAGAGCTCGAAATCTGAGCTCGGTGGTTGCATCACCTGCCAGAGCTCGAAACTGAGCTCAGGCTGATGCACCTCTCTGCCAGAGCTCGAAGACTGAGCTCGGTGATTGCATCACCTGGCAGAGCTCGAGACTGAGCTCAGGCTGATGCACCTCTCTGCCAGAGCTCGAAGACTGAGCTCGGTGGTTGCATCGCCTGGCAGAGCTCGAAACTTGAGCTCTAGCGGTGCTACCTCTTGGCAGAGGAGGTTGCACCACCCAGTCTAGCTCGAAGACTGAGCTCTGGGCGGTTGCACCTCTTGGCTGGGGCGGTTGCACCTCCCAGCCTCGCAGCCCTGGCGGTTGCACCTCCTGGCTAGGGCGGTAGCACCTCCCAACCTCACAGCCCAGGCGGTTGCACCTCCTGGCTGGGGCGATTGCACCTCCTGGTGCAATCAGGGTCCGAATGGTTCACTCCATTCGGCCCAATTTGAATCTTTTCAGGGGCCCAATTGCCCCAAGATTAAGCTAATGGGATCACCTCCCATTTTCATGCTTAATCATCATGCTAACTACGATTAACTCTAAGACAACTTCTGCAGCTTTGCTCCGATGCGTCAATCGCTTCTTCCGGCGAGTTTCCGGCCAACTTCCGTCGATCATCCGATAAACCCTCGGTGATCCTTCTGCGGACATCCGGCATACTCCTGGACTTTGCGACGATCCACTTGGCGAGTTCTGACGAGCTTCGCTTGGCAAGCTTCGGGACTTCTCGGATCTGTTCTCGCTGAACCTCCGATGACCGTCCGAACTTCCGTCGAACTCTCGAACTCCCAACGTGATCATGATCTTGACTCCGGCGCAACACCTGCTGCTTGTCTTACTCTCATCGTAGTTAATCCTGCACACTTATCTCAACACATAGATTAGATAACAAATGACAATTGACTTCATCATCAAAATCCGAGATTCAACAGTTAAGAATGCTGCTCTGATACCAAGTGTTAGAACCCTTGCAGATTCTAAACTTGGGGTTGATCTCTTTAGGGGATCGGCCTCCTTAGAACTCTATAGGGGTTCCTCCCTCTAAGTTGCTGCTCAAAGGCTGCAGAAAAGATTCATCTATTGCTTCTGAAAAGAGGAGGAATATATGGCTATTTATAGGGCTTCTAAACCCTAACTCCTAATAGGACTCCTACTCAAGACTCCTACTTCTAACCAACTCCTAATAGGACTCCTACTCAAGACTAATATTCCTTTACAACTCCTAATTCTTCCCTAAGAAACAATCTCCTAACTCTAACTGGCCTCTTCACCTCTTTAATAGGGGTCGGCTTAGGTAGGTTTTACATGAATGTCCCTCTTAATTAGGACCTCCTAGCTAGAGTCCTAACAGATGACTAAGTCCGAGCTACGGCTCGACGTTAGCAACTATACTTGATGGTCCTCAAGGAAAGCGAGGTGCTTGGTAAAGGATGAGACCATGCAATGTGGAATGAGTTACTCAGCGACCAAAAGAGTTGTGCAAAGCTCACAGAGGTGAGGGGAATTGCTAACTTAAAGAATTTGGTACTCATGCATCGGCTTGTATGCGGATGATGGAATGTTCGCAGCCATCCCAAGGTGACCAAAGCTTGGCACCATGGAGCATTGAAACTTTCTCTTCGGCATATGAAGGATACGTCCATAGTAGGCTGAAGTGTGCAACGAGTTCAACATGTTGCTAGGCCTTGAGTGGTGCAGCGAGGGCTGTATTAACGTGGAGTCACAATCTAGCAAGCGTGTTTGTAGGAGGCAGAACAATGCACAGTTTGTTCAGCAAATCGGAGTAGTCTGAAGGGGATGGTGGTCTCCAAAACAAAGAGAGATGTTGCTCCAACGGGATAGATATCCAGGAGGGATATGTCTAGGCTCTCTAGAGGGAGAATCATGTGCAATAGACCACACATATTGAGGAGGAGTAGCTCAACAAACAACAACTCCACGAAGCTCAATGGACCGAGCAAGCAGTGAGGAGTCGTCGTATGATCTCGCTTAAGAGAATGTATTGGTGGATGCACTACGAGATCAAGTGGGGGAGTAACCCAAAGCAACACAAATGAAGGCACACTTGGAGTCAATATAGAGATCGGACTCAAGGGAGGGCTGACCCGTGGAATGGTGGGCACTAGGGCCACCATCAACTCAATGCAAAAATGAGGAGCAGAACAATTTGGTGTAACTTGGCGAAGTACCCAAGCCACATGAAGGGAGATAGCATAGAAGATGGAACATGGAGCGGAGGCACAGTGCTTTCCTTGGACAAAGGTCAAGGACATGAACTCTTGCAGAGGCAAGAGCAGGATCATGTTATTCCATGGGTCCTTTATTTTGACGGAGCGGACTCATCTTGCATGGTTCCAAAGACGAAGGAAGCTTCTAGGCATATGCACCTTATCTCGGAGAAGCATTTGATGGAGGAACTAAGATGACTCAACTTGCGGAGGCGAAGTTGTGTTCAGAAGGCCTTGGCACGGAGCAAGAGGATGTGGAGGCGAGTACACTTGAAGAATATGCCACAGTGTTACCATTCAAGTTGCCATGAAGGAAGCGGTATGCAGCTGAGATTATGCTGGTAGGGGCAGAGGCCCAGGATCCAGACAATGGTGCACCACTTTCAGTGAAGTCGATAGACTTTGGGAGCTACTAGGCGACGGACTATCTTAGAGCAGTGCTTCATCTAGGTGTGACCTAAGAGCGGGTGGATGAAGGTTGATTGCTAAAGGAGCGAACAAAATTGAAGGTGAAAGAGACCCTATGATGTATGGCAGAGGCCACACATGGAGGGATCACAATTCAAGTTCATCCCATAAGGATCAGAATGTAATAAAGATGTCACCATAAGGCGACATGGTGCAGCGGATCATGGTGGAACAGTTCATGGCAATGTGATACACACGACATAGTCCCGTGAGGGACTAGATCATACGAAGGTATGATTGGGAGCTATTGGAAGTGTTAGGATCGGAGTGGCAATAAGAGGGGGGGGTGAATTAGTGCAGCAGATTAAAACTCATAAGTTTGAAAACGATTTCATAAATGCATAGAGATTTCGATTCGACAAAGAATGACTTGGTAAAAGTAGCTCGAGTAAAGTAAGGAGATAAAAACCAAAAGTTTGCTGCTATGTAAATAAAGGTTTCAGAAAGGTAAACGCTCACACATTCAAGGAACACACCAATTTAAAGTGGTTCGGAGAAATGACCTACATCCACTTGCGAAGCCTTCTTCGATGAGGCTCCCAACTTCCACTAGCAAATCACCTTGAAGGGGAAGGACAAATACCCCTCTTACAACCTTTTATAAGTGGTTCACACTCTTACAAATTTTCAAAGAGAAAGAGGGAGGTGAACACTTAAGCTATTGAAAACAAGACTTGCTGAAGACTTTGCTAAGACTTTATCTCAATCTCTAACTTCTCAAAGGTTGTTCTCTCTGCTGAGAATTGAGGGGTATTTATAGGCCCCAAGAGGATTCAAATTTGGGCTCCAAATTTGAATTACTTTTGGGTTCCCGATGCTGGCAGTGCAATCGCTTGTTAGTGTCTGACACTGATAGTGTACTAGCGGTGCCACCACCAGACCTTTCGGGCGCTGGGCGGTGCCATCGCCAAGTCCGACAGTACCACTGCATGATCCTTCAAGTTCTGGGTAGTGCCACAGCCCAGTCTGATGGTACCACCGCCTAGTCCTTCGGGTTCTGGGCAGTGCCACCGCCCGACCTTACAAGTCACTAGTTGGGATTCAGATCTGGCCCAAACCAAGTCATATTCGGGCCCATTTGGCCCCTAACCAGGATATAGGACTATTTCTTAATCCTAACCCTAATTACATGCAAACTACAAAGTTAAGACATAGTCTTAAGTAGATCTTATAACCGGAAACGTCGAGTTTCCTTCCGGCGAGCTTTCCGGCGATCTTCCGGTGGACTTCCAATACACCCTCAGATTTCTTCCGGCGAACTCCCAGTAGGCTCCCGATCTTGTGGCGAGTTCAGCAAGTAGCCGAGCCTTCTCGGTGATCTCCGCAAACCTCCGACAATCTCTTTTGTGGACTTCCGAAAACTCCAACAAGTCCCTGATTTCCTCTCGGTTGGTTCCGACATCTCCGACGAATCTTCGGACTCTCGAACACCCATCGAACTTGACTTCAGAAGACTTGCTTTATGTCTTCAAGCTATCGTAGTTAATCCTGCACATGTAAAACAAAACTTTGATCGAGACAATTAATCCTAAGCAATTAATCAAGTTGTCTGGCATGTCATTGGTCCCTCGATGCTTCGTCCGATTCTTCGATCCATCGTCCTCTCTTGCGGCCTATTGCCCAATCGGCCAGTTGACTTCGTAACTCCGATATCCTTGGCACAATACCCGCTCTTCTTGGCCTGATGCCCGAATCCATAGCCCGAAGCCTACTATTGATATGTCGACCGATCCACCGGCCCAACGTCCGATCTTCTAACATGTTCCTCCGGCCCAACATGATTTTCCTACTTTAATTGTCTCAGCCTGATCGAAGTATCCTACATCACTAAAAATGCAGATTAAATCATAAACACATATCAAGTGGTTTCATCATCAAAATACAAGATTCAACAGGAAGCTCCACTTCGGTGAATAACACGACGGAAAGAAGGGCTATGGATTCAAGGAGTGAAGGCCATGGTACCGTAGAGGCAGGTCTTTCATGCGTGCATCGAATTTTACATCGGATGAAAGCCTTTGTCATTAGCATATGGGGGTTGTGTTTCACCAAGGGAAAAGTTCGAATGCAAGTACCAGTGAGTCCCATGGGAGAGACTTGATCATGCAGAGGTATGATCGAAGCAGCTAGAGAGTTGGACTGCTCCAAAGCCCATATTCACTTAAGGGAGCTCGGCAAGTCAGAGGACAAGGTCGAGTAAGCGAACGTTGCTACCAAGGAAGCTAAGAAGAACAGAATCAGTGCAAACCCTACAACGTAATGGCAGAGGCCATGCATGGGAGTTGCAGTCTATCTTTCCATCGACCAAAGGGAGCTGCTTGGAGAATACAGAGGTGTTGAAGCAGGGGGTCGAAAGGGGCGAAGAAGCGACTACGAGTCCAAAGGGACTTAGCTACCCAAAATCAAGCATCAGTTAGAATGGAGGTGGACTCGGAGGAGTACCACAGAGACATATCTACTGATCATGAAGAAAAGAGATGTAGATGCGAGACGACGGATAGTGCGATCAAGAGCGCACTAAGAGGGGGGGTAAATTAGTGCAGCAGAAAACTTTCGCTATTTCAAAAAACCTTTTTTCGATTAAAGTCAATTCAACGAGAATGATCTCAACTCAATTCGTTTCGGAAGAAATTTGAGCTTGAAGTCTTAAGTGAAAATACAAGAGAAGACTAAGGTGATTTGCAGCAATGTAAATCACACAAATGAAAAAACGTAGATTTCGTAAAGTCTTCATAGAAAGCCGATCTAGGAAGATGGTTTATGTCAAAGTGAATGTAGACGTATTTAAAGTACAGTAAGGAGGAGATGCTATTTGCTATAAAGGAAAGATGCTCAAAGTAAATGCAAACTGAGATTTTAGAGTAGTTCGGTCAACATGACCTGTACATCCACTATCGGCTTCCTCCTCCGACAAGGTCACCGGCGTCCACTAGAGGCCTTCCTTCAATAGGCGAAGGCCAACCACCATTTTACAGCTTTTCTCCTTTTGATGGGTTTAGGAGACAAACCTTACAAGTTTTCACTCCTCTCTTGGATGATCTCAACACTTAGAAAGAATGAGGAGAACTCTAACATTTACAATACTTTAAAGCCTCAAGACTCAAAAGTAATTTAAGAATTTCATTTTTCTTTCATGTAGGAAAGGGTGGGATATTGATAGACCCTAACGAGTTCAAAAATGGAGCCTAAAAGTGTCCATTCTTAGATTTTTAGGGTCGTGGGGGTACCATCGCCATTACTGGGCGGTACTACCGCCTGTCATCGGGCACTAGGTGGTACTACCACTCAGTCTGGGCAGTACTATCACCGGACAGTGCTCGAAGATCGAGTTTTGGCGGTACCACTGCTTGACAGGGGCGGTACCACCACTGGCAGCAATAATTGTCGGCGGTACCACCTCCTGACAGGGGTGATACCACTGCCCAAAAATCCTGGGAGACCGAGTCTCCCAGGCGGTGCCACCGCCAGCCAGGACTTCAGGGACCGAATGGGCTATTCCATTCGGCCCAATTTGGGTCTGTTAAGGGCCCAATTGGCACCTGATTAAGTTAGTGAGATCACCTCCCAATCTTAACTTAATCTACACTCTAACTACGACATTTAAGACATCATTACTATAATTCATGTTTCGGTGCGTAAATCGCTTCTTCCGGCGAGCTTCCGGCGAACTTCTTGTCACAGAATTAGCTAGTTTTGCCTAAGTCATGCGGCACCCTTGCGTGTCCGTCTACAAAGGTTAGTCTCCCTGAAGCCTCCCATGGTCCCTAAGGACCCACAAAAGAGAAAACGAGTTAGAGAAAATGCCTCACTCGGGATCCACAAGCAAACATTTTCAAAAACATTTCATAGATAATGCAAATTACAAACAGACTTTACAAGCTCTGAATAGTTACACAACAAAGGGTCAAAATGGTCCACTACAGACCAAAAATCTCTCACAAGTGTTCACATGACACAACCTTTATTTACAAGCCTAAAGTGGCTACCAACTAAAATGGGACTATTAAGCCTTCGGCCATCCCTCTACATGCTATGCAAAGCATGAACATACATAAGCATTACATCAAACATCTTGTTTAGAAGTTTGTCTGTCATATTCTCCCCCACTTATTCCTTCGACGTCCTCGTTGAAGCCTTTGCCGACACTGCAACTCCTTACCTTTGCTGAGTCTTTAATCTTCTGCTTCAGCTGCAATGCGCCTCGTGGCTCCCAACTACTCTTCGCTACTATTTTTGAGTAGTCGAACCTTTGATCTGCCATACTAATTCAACTCGCCAATGTGTCACGGACTTAGCTGGTTTTGCCTAAGTCGTGCAGCACCCTTGCATGTCCGTCCGTAAAGGTCAGCCTCCCAGAAGCCTCTCATGGTCCGTTAGGACCTACAAAAGAGAAAACGGGTTAGAGAGAATGCCTCACTCGGGATCCATAAGCAAACATTCTAGGAAACACTTCATAGACAATGCAAATTACAAACATACTTTATAAGCTCTGAATAGTTGCATAACAAAGGGTCAAAATAGTCTATTACAGATCGAAAATCTCTCACAAGTGTCCACATGACACAACCTTTATTTACAAGCCTAAAGTGGCCACCAAACCTAACTAAAATGGGACTATTAAGCCTTTGGTCATCCCTTTACATGTTGTGCAAAGCATGAACATACCAAAAGACACGGATATATATAAGCATTACATCAAACATCCTATTTCAAAGTTTGTCCATGACATTTCCCCCACTTATTCCTTCGACGTCCTCGTCAAAGCCTTTGTGAACACTACAACTCCCCGCCTTTGCTGAGTCTTCAATCTTCTGCTCTAGCTGTAATGCGCCTCTTGGCTCCCAACTAACTACTCTCCGCTGCTATTTTTTTTTTTTTTAGTAGTCGAACCTTTGATCCGTCATGCTACTTCAACTCACCAATGACTCTGACTCTGGTGTGGGGTTAGCTGAATTGTGTTGATCCTTATTGATTCCTACGGATCCTCCAAATGAAGGAAAAGACCATCTTTACTATGTGTCAGTCTCTCAAATGCCTCATGCTACTTGAACTGGGTGGATGCTTATTGGAGTTTTAACGAGCATCGCCTCGCAAGCTTATAAAGTTTTTAGTCCTTCATCCACAAAATTTGCTCATCGACTCTTCTTTCACTTAGTTGTCACTTCCAAGTAGATTTGCATCACTTTCGCTTTCGATTGGCATTTTGTTGGGAAATGAGACGGATACTCTACTCTCAGTAGCACTGATCACCAATGGTGAGGATTTGACAACTATTGTCTTCTAATATCTTCGAATAGTCTTTGAACCTATGCAGAGCTCCTCTACTGGATAGATAAGAGAATTAGGATACTCGGTTCACCCATTCTCTTAAGGGTTGAGAAGGCAAACTTTACTTGACTTCGCCCGCCTCCTCGAGGTTGTACTCCATGCATCGAGTTGGTTACTAGCATTCGCTTGCTCTTTGCTCACACTTCTGAAGCACTTGAAGTGTTTGCACTCCTTGTGTTGAGTTAGTTACTGTGATTCACCTTCTCAATGCCATCGAACTTCTGGAATGTAGGAAGTTTTCACCCCAACTTGGAGTAATTCTCTAATAGATTTGGTCGCCTTTGGGATTGTATCGTCTTCTTCATCAACCCTACCGCCTACTCCACTGAGTAGCAAAGGAACAGCATCACATACTGCCTGCTTCGTTCCTTGGTCGTGCACTCTTGCATGACCCGAAACCCTTCACTTTCAGCTATCTTGATGAGAATCTCGTTGACACTGGTCTTACGAAGTTCCTTAGCCTTTGCCCTTCAACCTTGTCTCGGTACTTGGAGTTTGCCTCTGTATGCTCCGCCTCCTCGGCCCCTTTTACGACCAAGCACTCTCCCTCCATGAGAGAACGGGATTAATGACTTTCGCGGAAGTCCCGCCTCTACGGTACCATGGCATTGCCATGCCCATGGCCCTATAATATGTTGCCTCGTATCTGCATCCCTTTTTGTCATAATCAGTAGATATGTCTCTGTGGCACTCCTCCGAGTCCACCTCTATTCTAACTGATTTCGCCCGCCTCCTCGAGGTTGTACTCCATGCATCGAGCTGGTTACTGGCCTTCGCTTGCTCTTTGCTCACACTTCTGAAGCACTTGAAGTGTTTGCACTCCTTGTGTTTAGTTAGTTACTATGATTCACCTTCTCAATGCCATCGAACTTCTGGAATGCAGGAAGTTTTCACCCCAACATGGAGTAATTCTCTAATAGATTTGGTCACCTCTGGGATTGTACCATCTTCTCCATCAACCCTATCGCCTACTCCACTGAGTAGCAAAGGTATAGCACCACGTACTGCCTGCTTCGTTCCTTGGTTGTGCACTCTTGCATGACCCGAAGTCCGTCACTTTCGGCTATCTTGATGAGAAGCTCGTTGACACTGATATTACGAAGTTCCTTAGCCTTTGCCCTTCAACCTTGTCTCGATACTTGGAGTTTGTCTCTGCATGCTCCACCTCCTCGGCCCCTTTCACGACCAAGCGCTCTCCCTCCATGAGAGCAAAGGATCAATAATTTTTATGGAAGTCCCGCCTCTACGGTACCATGGCACTGCCATGCCCCTAGCCCTACTATCTGTTGCCTCGCATCTGCATACCTTTTCTTCATGATCAGTAGATATGTCTCTATAGCACTCCTCCGAGTCCACCTCCATTCTAACATATGCTTGATTTTGGGTAGCTATGTCCCTTTGGACTCCTCATCGCTTTCTCGCCCCTTTCGACCCCCTGCTTTAATACCTTTGTGTTCTCTAAGCAACTCCCTTTGGTCGATGGAAAGATAGACTACAACTCCCATGTATGGCCTCTACCATCACATTGTAGGATTTGAACCAATTCTGTTCTACTTAGCTTCCATGGTAGCAACGTTCACTTACTCGACCTTGTTCTCTGACTTGCCGGGCTCCCTTAAGCGAATATGGGCTCTAGACCAGTTCAACTCTCTAGTTGCTTTGATCATACCGATGCATGATCAAGTCCCTCCCTTGGGACTCACTGGTACTTGCATTCGAACTTTTTCCTTGGTGGAACACAACCCTCATATGTTGATGACCAAGGCTTTCATCCGATGCAAAATTCGATGTATGCACGGAAGACCCACCTCTACGGTACCATGGCCTTCACTCCTTGAATCCATAGCTCTTTTTGTCATCGTGTTGTTCACCGAAGTGGAGCTTCTAGTAGCTCCCAATCATACCTCCATATGATCTAGTCCCTCATGGGACTATGTCGTGCGTATTGCATTGCCACAAACTGTTCCACCACGATCCACTGCACCATGTCGCCTCCGGGTGACATCTCTATTGCATTCTGATCCTTGTGGGATGAACTCGAATTGTGATCCCTCCATGTGTGGCCTTTGCCAATACATCGTAAGGTCTCTTCCACCTTTGATTTTGTTCGCTCCTTTGGCAATCGACCTTCATCCACCAACTCTTGGGTCACACCTAAATGAAGCACCGCTCTAGGACAGTCCGTCATCTAGTAGCTCCCAAAGTCCACCGACTTCGCTAAAACTAGTGCACCATTGTCTGGATCCTGGGCCTCTACACCTACCAACATAATCTCCACTGTGCACTGCTTCTTGCCTAGCAACATCGTGGCATATTTTTCAAGAGTACCCACCTCCGCGTCCTCTTGCCCTGTGCCAAGGCCTTCTGAATCCAATTTCACCTCCGCAAGTTGAGTCGCCTTAGTTCCTCCATCAAATGCTTATTCAAGATAAGGTGCATATGCCCAGAAGCTCCCTTCATCTTTGGCACCATGCAAGATGAGTCCGCTCCATCAGAATGAAGGACCCATGGAATAACATGATCCTGCTCTTGCCTCTACAAGAGTTTATGTCCTTGACCTCTGTCCAAGAAAAGCACTATACATCTGCTCCATGTTCTATCTTCTATGCTGGCTCCCTTCATGTGGCTTGGGTACTTCGCTAAGTTACACCCAAGTTGCTCCGCTCCTCGTTTTGCATTGAGTTGATGGTGGCACTCGAGCCCACCATTCCATGGGTTAGCCCTCTCTTGAGTCCGATCTCCATATCGACTCCAAGTGTGCCTTCATTTGTGTTGCTTTGGGTCGCTCCTGTCACGCCCCTCCGAATTTAATTCTCATTCAGGAGGTGTGAACCTTGTTAGGATCGAGAGCACTAAGAGGGGGGGGGGTAAATTAGTGTAGCGGAAATCTTACAGCAATTTAAAAATGAAAGCTGCGTTCGTCCGATAAAAAACGATTTCGATATAAAAGCAGAATCACAGTGCAGTTTGCGTCTAAGCGCAGTTTTGCGTCTAAGCGCAGTTTGCGTCTAAACACAGTTTGCGTCTAAGCGCAGTTTGCGTCTAAGCGCAGTTTGCGTCTAAACTCAGTTTTACGTCCAAACGCAGTTTTACGTCAAAACGCAGTTTTACGTCTAAACGCAGTTTTACGTCTAAACGCAGTTTTGCGTCTAAACGCAGTTTTGCGTCTAAACGCAGTTTTGCGTCTAAACGCAGTTTTACGTCTAAACGCAGTTTTACGTCTAAACGTAGTTTTACGTCTAAATGCAGTTTTGCGTCTAAACGCAGTTTTACGTCTAAACGTAATTTTACATCTAAATGTAGTTTTGTGTCTAAAAGCAGTTTTGAACCTTGAAAAGCGTTTTACGTAGAAAGCAATTTGCAGTTATAAATGGAATCCGAATGTAAGCGTAAACTGCAGTGTGAAGATCGTACGAAAACACGATTTACGTTTGAATGCAGATTCTGAAAGATCAGAGCTTAGAAACTCGTTCGTAAAGGCGCAGAGGGCAGTAGCAATGTAGGAGGTTTGCAGTAATGATAAAGTGCTCAAGGTAAAAGCAAACCAGAGATTTAGAGTGGTTCGGTCAGTCTTGACCTACTCCACTTTTGGCTTCCTCCTCCGACGAGGTGACCGACGTCAACTAGCTGCCTTCCTTCAATGGGCGAAGGCTAACTGCCCTTTCACAGTTTCTCTCCTTTTGACAGGCTCAGGAGACAACCTTTACAGATCCTTTCTCTCCTCTCTTTACAACTCAAGACTTGAAAAACAGAAGGAGGAGAACTTTAGGACTTTACACAAATTTGAGCTCTTAGAATCACTGAAAAGATCAAGAATTCGGTGTGGATCTATTTCCTTTCAGTGTTGAATGGGTGGGGTATTTATAGGCCCCAACCCAATTCAAATTTGGAGCTCAAAACGATCAAATCCCAGAATTCCGGGATCAGGCGGTTGCACCTCTTGACTGGAGAGGTGGCACCGCCTGGCAGAGCTCGAAGACTGAGCTCAGGCGATTGCACCTATCTGCCAGAGCTCGAAGACTGAGCTCGGTGGTTGCACCGCCTAGCAGAGCTCAAAGACTGAGCTCGGTGGTTGCATCACCTGGCAGAGCTCGAAACTGAGCTCAGGCTAATGCACCTCTCTGCCAGAGCTCGAAACTTGAGCTCTGGCGGTGCTACCTCTTGACAGAGGAGGTTGCACCGCCCAGTCTAGCTCGAAGACTGAGCCCTGGGCGGTTGCACCTCTTGGCTGGGGCGGTTGCACCGCCCAGTCCTGCTGGAAGACATGGCCTGGGCGGTTGCACCGCCTGGCTGGGGCGGTTGCACCGCCCAGTCTCGCAGCCCTGGCGGTTGCACCTCCTGGCCTAGGCGGTTGCACCGCCTGGTGCAATCAGGGTCCGAATGGTTCGCTCCATTCGGCCCAATTTGAATCTTTTCAGGGGCCCAATTGCCCCAAGATTAAGCTAATGGGATCACCTCCCATTTTCAAGCTTAATCATCGTGCTAACTACGATTAACTCTAAGACAACTTCTGCAGCTATGCTCCGATGCGTCAATCGCTTCTTCCGGCGAGTTTCCGGCGAACTTCCGTCGATCATCCGATAAACCCTCGGTGATCCTTCTGCGGACATCCGGCATACTCCTGGACTTTGCGACGATCCACTTGGCGAGTTCCGACGAGCTTCGCTTGGCAAGCTTCTGGACTTCTCGGATCTGTTCTCGCTGAACCTCCGACGACCGTCCGAACTTCCGTCGAACTCTCGAACTCCCAACGTGATCATGATCTTTACTCCGGCGCAACACCTGCTGCTTGTCTTACTCTCATCGTAGTTAATCCTGCACACTAAAACAAAACTTCGATCGAGACAATTAATCCTAAGCAATTAACCAAGTTGTCCGACATGTCATTGGTCCCTCGACGCTTCGTCCGATTCTTCGGCGCATCGTCCTCTCCTGCAGCCTATTGCCCAATCGGCCAGTTGACTCCGCAACTCCGATATCCTTGGCACAATACCCGCTCTTCTTGGCCCGATGCCCGAGTCCACGGCCCGAAGCCTTCTGTCGATACGTCGACCGATCCACCGGCCCGACGTCCAATCTTCTGACATGTTCTTTCGGCACAACATGATTTTCCTGCTTTAATTGTCACATCCTGATCGAAGCATCCTGCGTCACTCAAAACGCAGATTAAATCATAAACATATATCAAGTAGTTTCATCATCAAAATACGAGATTCAACAATCTCCCCCTTTTTGATGATGACAACCACTTGATGACGGAGTTAAACTTAACTCCCGGAGTTTAAACAAACTTCCCCCTATCAATATGCCATATTGATAGAACCTTGAATTCAAACTGAATTCAAGTCATTGCAATATTCATCATGAATACTTGCAACACGTCAACATGAACATATGCATAAACTTATGCATCACATGTCATGTCATCAACATACTGTCATCAACATACTTCTCCCCCTTTGTCATCAACAAAAAAGAGAAGTATCACAATCAAGTGTTTGTGATATTGATTCAACTCATTGCATGAAAAACATAGTATCAAGTTTTATCATCATGCAATCTTGGAGCTAGAAGATTTAGCAAGTGTTACATCATGCTTAGAACATTCATGCTATCAAGTTTTAGATATGCAAGTTTTATAGCATATAAGATAGCACTTTTGTTAATGTTCAAGATAGCAAGTTCTACATCATGCAAGCTAGCAAATTAGAGATGTTCAAGAAGGCAACTCTTGCTTCTTGAAAATTTTGCTCACTTTGCTAGATGCGCAAGTTAGCATTTTTGCCTCTTGAGATAGGCAAGATAGCACATTTGCTTCTTTTGAGATAGCAACTTTTTGCTTTTCTTTAGACCAACAAGCTAGCAATTTTTATGATATACAAGTTTCACAATATATAAGCTAGCAAAAATTTCGAAAGCAAATGCAAGATAAATTTCTTGTGTAAGCTCATGATTCTTGCTTCCTATTGCAATGTGCAAGTTGCAAGTTTTGCTTCTTGAGATATTCAAGATAGTGATGTTCAAGAAGACAATTTTTCTTCTTGAAATAAGCAAGTTAGCAATCTTTGCTTCTTAAAATAGGTAAGCTAGCAATCAAGTTTTTGCATCTTCTTGACTTGTACAAGCTAGCTATCTCCCCCTTTGTCATTGTAAAAAAGAAAGAGAGAATACAGTTTTGTAGTTCTCTTTTCCTTTTAGAACGATTTCAAAATCATGACAAATGATGAATAATCAAGTTATGAATGTCAAGACAATTTTTCATCATGAATATTTTATCATTGCATGCATCATTATCATAAGTTGAAGTATTACATGCATGATATCATATCACCATTCATAATTACATTAATGTTTCATATCATGATGGTATCAATTTTGTCAAATTATATCCTACCATGCATGATCAAAACTTCTCCCCATTTTATCATTGAAAACAAGAAGAAAGTAGGGGGAAGAGCATAAAAGTGTTAAATATTTCAATCATTTCAAGGCATTTACATCATAGATCAAGTCATGATTCGTGATTCATCATAAAGCAAGTTAGTTTTCAATCATCACATAAGGCTTTTAAGGAATTTTTGAAACATAGGAGAATGATTAATTTAAGCATACAATGTTTCAATCCAATTCAAGTTATGAATATCAATGCTTTCATATTGTGAGTATCAATTCATGAATACCACAAGATATTATTTGTGACTTCAATTTTGCAAGATCAAGATTATGATTTAGATAAAACTTATTCAAATCAAATCATTAACTTGAAATTCATAATCAAGTCATTAAAATTAATTTCGAGATTCACAAAATATCATGAAATCATTAATCTCGATCAGATGGGAAAAGCATTTTTTAAGAGATTCTTTTTCATCTAAGCATGCCTTAGTCTTTATATGCCAAATTAAGATAAGCATTAAAGTTCAAGACATAAGGCAAAGAAATCTTGTATTATGAAATATATGATATCAAGGCTCATGATTCATTCGAAAAGATATAGTACAAAGAGCAACTTGAAACATTCTTATCAAGATCACATTTTAAAATATTCCAAGTTTCAAGATATCAATATGACGCTTCATTGAATTGCATTTCATTTGAAGAACTCCTTTTTGATAAATGTAGGGAGCATAATGAACGATCTTGATTTATAAAGAGCTTCATGTTATCAAGATCATGATTTTAATAATTATTCTCTTTAGCAAAGAATCACAAAAGCACTTTATTTTTGCATAAGAAATCACATTGTGTTATGATTTATAAATTCTTTTTCTGCACACGAATCATAGGAGATATGAATGTGAAACAAATCTTTGCAAGCAAAAACACTATCATTCATATTTCAAGATGGAGTTTATAAGCATGAATCATTTCATCAAATCCATTTTAGAAAAATATTTTTCATAAGTGTATGAGAAAATCCGATTGTTAGGATACCAATTGTTAAGTAAATCCGAAAATGAAATTAACACTTTCATATATTCAAACATGATTTTTGCTATAGATCTTGAAATTAAGTCAAGAAGATCAAACAAGCTCATGATCATGGATAACTTAAAATCACATGCATAAAATTGTTAATAACTATTTCATATTACATCTTTATGCATTACTTTAAATCAAACGTGATTTCATTCAACAATGTTAATCAAACATGATACACATTATTACTTCTTAACCATGATCAAAATCATTTTGTTTGTTTATCATAAAATATGCAATATTATTTTCGAAATTATCAGCATGATCATAATTTTTGTATTTTTATTTTTAAACATGTAATTTTCAAGAAAATTAATTCTAAACTAAAAAAGAAAATATATCATGAAAGCATCAAGTAATTTCAAAATAAACCAAAGGCATTTTCATTACCTCAATGTCGTAGGCTAGTAAGGCGTAGTTTGCCGCCTCGCTTTTGTTGACTTTCTCGTCTTCAGATGAGCTTGATTCATCCCAATTTTTGTTCTTCTTGCGTTTAAAGCAAGTAGTTTCATTCTTTTTGCTTTTTAATTTTCGTTTCATTTGTAGTTTAAGTTCACCATCACTTGAGCTTATGCTCGAGTGGTCTTCAAATGTTCTATGTCCCAAATCCTTCCTGTTCTTTGGAAGGTGGTTCTCAAGTTCTTCACGTGCATTGCACGTCATTTCATATGTGATCAATGAACCAATTAGTTCTTCAAGTGGAAATTGGTTCCAGTTTTTCGATTCTTGAATAGCAGTTACTTTTGAATACCAAGTTCTAGAAAGTGAGCGCAAAACTTTGTTAACGAGTTCAAAATCCGAAAAGCTTTTACCAAGTGATTTTAAACCATTGACGACATCCGTAAAATGGGTGTACATGTCAACAACGGTTTCGCTTGGTTTCATATGAAAAAGCTTGAAATCATGCAGTAAAATATTAACTTTCGAGTCTTTGACTCTATTAGTTCCCTCGTGCGTGATTTCAAGAGTGCGCCAAATATCGAAAGCCGTTTCACACGTAGAAATCCGATTGAACTCATTTTTGTCCAATGCGCAAAATAAGGCATTCATAGCCTTTGCGTTTAAAGAAAAATTCTTCTTCTCCAAATCCGACCATTCGTTCATCGGTTTGGAGGGAAGTTGAAAACCGTTTTCAATGATATTCCATAAATCCAGATTTAGAGAAATTAAGAAAACTCTCATTCGAGTTTTCCAATAAGTGTAGTCCAATCCGTTAAAGAACGGTGGACGAAAGACCGAACAGCCCTCTTGAAAAGTCATTTCTCTCGGGTGTAAATCCGAAATGAGAAATACCCCACTCTGATACCAATTGTTAGGATCGAGAGCACTAAGAGGGGGGGGGTGAATTAGTGCAGCGGAAATCTTACAGCAATTTAAAAACGAAAGTTGCGTTCGTCCGATAAAAAGCGATTTCGATATAAAAGCATAATCACAGTGCAGTTTGCGTCTAAGCGCAGTTTTGCGTCTAAGCACAGTTTGCGTCTAAACACAGTTTGCGTCTAAGCGCAGTTTGCGTCTAAGCGCAGTTTGCGTCTAAACTCAGTTTTACGTCCAAATGCAGTTTTACGTCAAAACGCAGTTTTACGTCTAAACGCAGTTTTACGTCTAAACGCAGTTTTGCGTCTAAACGCAGTTTTACGTCTAAACGCAGTTTTGCGTCTAAACGCAGTTTTACGTCTAAACGTAATTTTACGTCTAAATGTAGTTTTGCGTCTAAAAGCAGTTTTGAACCTTGAAAAGCATTTTACGTAGAAAGCAATTTGCAGTTATAAATGGAATCCGAATGTAAGCGTAAACTGTAGTGTGAAGATCGTACGAAAACACGATTTACGTTTGAATGCAGATTCTGAAAGATCAGAGCTTAGAAACTCGTTCGTAAAGGCGCAGAGGGCAGTAGCAATGTAGGAGGTTTGCAGTAATGATAAAGTGCTCAAGGTAAAAGCAAACCAGAGATTTAGAGTGGTTCGGTCAGTCTTGACCTACTCCACTTTTGGCTTCCTCCTCCGACGAGGTCACCGACGTCAACTAGCTGCCTTCCTTCAATGGGCGAAGGCTAATTGCCCTTTTACAGTTTCTCTCCTTTTGACAGGCTCAGGAGACAACCTTTACAGATCCTTTCTCTCCTCTCTTTACAACTCAAGACTTGAAGAACAGAAGGAGGAGAACTTTAGGACTTTACACAAATTTGAGCTCTTAGAATCACTGAAAAGATCAAGAATTCGGTGTGGATCTATTTCCTTTCAGTGTTGAATGGGTGGGGTATTTATAGGCCCCAACCCAATTCAAATTTGGAGCTCAAAACGATCAAATCCCAGAATTCCGGGATCAGGCGGTTGCACCTCTTGACTGGAGAGGTGGCACCGCCTGGCAGAGCTCGAAGACTGAGCTCAGGCGATTGCACCTATCTGCCAGAGCTCGAAGACTGAGCTCGGTGGTTGCACCGCCTGGCAGAGCTCGAAGACTGAGCTCGGTGGTTGCATCACCTGGCAGAGCTCGAAACTGAGCTCAGGCTGATGCACCTCTCTGCCAGAGCTCGAAACTTGAGCTCTGGCGGTGCTACCTCTTGACAGAGGAGGTTGCACCGCCCAGTCTAGCTCGAAGACTGAGCCCTGGGCGGTTGCACCTCTTGGATGGGGCGGTTGCACCGCCCAGTCCCGCTGGAAGACATGGCCTGGGCGGTTGCACCGCCTGGCTGGGGCGGTTGCACCGCCCAGTCTCGCAGCCCTGGCGGTTGCACCTCCTGGCCTAGGCGGTTGCACCGCCTGGTGCAATCAGGGTCCGAATGGTTCGCTCCATTCGGCCCAATTTGAATCTTTTCAGGGGCCCAATTGCCCCAAGATTAAGCTAATGGGATCACCTCCCATTTTCAAGCTTAATCATCGTGCTAACTACGATTAACTCTAAGACAACTTCTGCAGCTATGCTCCGATGCGTCAATCGCTTCTTCCGGTGAGTTTCCGGCGAACTTCCGTCGATCATCCGATAAACCCTCGGTGATCCTTCTGCGGACATCCGGCATACTCCTGGACTTTGCGACGATCCACTTGGCGAGTTCCGACGAGCTTCGCTTGGCAAGCTTCTGGACTTCTCGGATCTGTTCTCGCTGAACCTCCGACGACCGTCCGAACTTCCGTCGAACTCTCGAACTCCCAACGTGATCATGATCTTTACTCCGGCGCAACACCTGCTGCTTGTCTTACTCTCATCGTAGTTAATCCTGCACACTAAAACAAAACTTCGATCGAGACAATTAATCCTAAGCAATTAACCAAGTTGTCCGACATGTCATTGGTCCCTCGACGCTTCGTCCGATTCTTCGGCGCATCGTCCTCTCCTGCAGCCTATTGCCCAATCGGCCAGTTGACTCCGCAACTCCGATATCCTTGGCACAATACCCGCTCTTCTTGGCCCGATGCCCGAGTCCACGGCCCGAAGCCTTCTGTCGATACGTCGACCGATCCATCGGCCCGACGTCCAATCTTCTGACATGTTCTTTCGGCACAACATGATTTTCCTGCTTTAATTGTCTCATCCTGATCGAAGCATCCTACGTCACTCAAAACGCAGATTAAATCATAAACATATATCAAGTAGTTTCATCATCAAAATACGAGATTCAACAATCTCCCCCTTTTTGATGATGACAACCACTTGATGACGGAGTTAAACTTAACTTCCGGAGTTTAAACAAACTCCCCCTATCAATATGCCATATTGATAGAACCTTGAATTCAAACTGAATTCAAGTCATTGCAATATTCATCATGAATACTTGCAACACGTCAACATGAACATATGCATAAACTTATGCATCACATGTCATGTCATCAACATACTGTCATCAACATACTTCTCCCCCTTTGTCATCAACAAAAAGGAGAAGTATCACAATCAAGTGTTTGTGATATTGATTCAACTCATTGCATGAAAAACATAGTATCAAGTTTTATCATCATGCAATCTTGGAGCTAGAAGATTTAGCAAGTGTTACATCATGCTTAGAACATTCATGCTATCAAGTTTTAGATATGCAAGTTTTATAGCATATAAGATAGCACTTTTGGTAATGTTCAAGATAGCAAGTTCTACATCATGCAAGCTAGCAAATTAGAGATGTTCAAGAAGGCAACTCTTGCTTCTTGAAAATTTTGCTCACTTTGCTAGATGCGCAAGTTAGCATTTTTACCTCTTGAGATAGGCAAGATAGCACATTTGCTTCTTTTGAGATAGCAACTTTTTGCTTTTCTTTAGACCAACAAGCTAGCAATTTTTATGATATACAAGTTTCACAATATATAAGCTAGCAAAAATTTCGAAAGCAAATGCAAGATAAATTTCTTGTGTAAGCTCATGATTCTTGCTTCCTATTGCAATGTGCAAGTTGCAAGTTTTGCTTCTTGAGATATTCAAGATAGTGATGTTCAAGAAGACAATTTTTCTTCTTGAATTAAGCAAGTTAGCAATCTTTGCTTCTTAAAATAGGTAAGCTAGCAATCAAGTTTTTGCATCTTCTTGACTTGTACAAGCTAGCTATCTCCCCCTTTGTCATTGTAAAAAAGAAAGAGAGAATACAGTTTTGTAGTTCTCTTTTCCTTTTAGAACGATTTCAAAATCATGACAAATGATGAATAATCAAGTTATGAATGTCAAGACAATTTTTCATCATGAATATTTTATCATTGCATGCATCATTATCATAAGTTGAAGTATTACATGCATGATATCATATCACCATTCATAATTACATTAATGTTTCATATCATGATGGTATCAATTTTGTCAAATTATATCCTACCATGCATGATCAAAACTTCTCCCCATTTTATCATTGAAAACAAGAAGAAAGTAGGGGGAAGAGCATAAAAGTGTTAAATATTTCAATCATTTCAAGGCATTTACATCATAGATCAAGTCATGATTCGTGATTCATCATAAAGCAAGTTAGTTTTCAATCATCACATAAGGCTTTTAAGGAATTTTTGAAACATAGGAGAATGATTAATTTAAGCATACAATGTTTCAATCCAATTCAAGTCATGAATATCAATGCTTTCATATTGTGAGTATCAATTCATGAATACCACAAGATATTATTTGTGACTTCAATTTTGCAAGATCAAGATTATGATTTAGATAAAACTTATTCAAATCAAATCATTAACTTGAAATTCATAATCAAGTCATTAAAATTAATTTCGAGATTCACAAAATATCATGAAATCATTAATCTCGATCAGATGGGAAAAGCATTTTTTAAGAGATTCTTTTTCATCTAAGCATGCCTTAGTCTTTATATGCCAAATTAAGATAAGCATTAAAGTTCAAGACATAAGGCAAAGAAATCTTGTATTATGAAATATATGATATCAAGGCTCATGATTCATTCGAAAAGATATAGTACAAAGAGCAACTTGAAACATTCTTATCAAGATCACATTTTAAAATATTCCAAGTTTCAAGATATCAATATGACACTTCATTGAATTGCATTTCATTTGAAGAACTCCTTTTTGATAAATGTAGGGAGCATAATGAACGATCTTGATTTATAAAGAGCTTCATGTTATCAAGATCATGATTTTAATAATTATTCTCTTTAGCAAAGAATCACAAAAGCACTTTATTTTTGCATAAGAAATCACATTGTGTTATGATTTATAAATTCTTTTTCTGCACACGAATCATCGGAGATATGAATGTGAAACAAATCTTTGCAAGCAAAAACACTATCATTCATATTTCAAGATGGAGTTTATAAGCATGAATCATTTCATCAAATCCATTTTAGAAAAATATTTTTCATAAGTGTATGAGAAAATCCGATTGTTAGGATACCAATTGTTAAGTAAATCCGAAAATGAAATTAACACTTTCATATATTCAAACATGATTTTTGCTATAGATCTTGAAATTAAGACAAGAAGATCAAACAAGCTCATGATCATGGATAACTTAAAATCACATGCATAAAATTGTTAATAACCATTTCATATTACATCTTTATGCATTACTTTAAATCAAACGTGATTTCATTCAACAATGTTAATCAAACATGATACACATTATTACTTCTTAACCATGATCAAAATCATTTTGTTTGTTTATCATAAAATATGCAATATTATTTTCGAAATTATCAGCATGATCATAATTTTTGTATTTTTATTTTTAAACATGTAATTTTCAAGAAAATTAATTCTAAACTAAAAAAGAAAATATATCATGAAAGCATCAAGTAATTTCAAAATAAACCAAAGGCATTTTAATTACCTCAATGTCGTAGGCTAGTAAGGCGTAGTTTGCCGCCTCGCTTTTGTTGACTTTCTCGTCTTCAGATGAGCTTGATTCATCCCAATTTTTGTTCTTCTTGCGTTTAAAGCAAGTAGTTCCATTCTTTTTGCTTTTTAATTTTCGTTTCATTTGTAGTTTAAGTTCACCATCACTTGAGCTTATGCTCGAGTGGTCTTCAAATGTTCTATGTCCCAAATCCTTCCTGTTCTTTGGAAGGTGGTTCTCAAGTTCTTCACGTGCATTGCACGTCATTTCATATGTGATCAATGAACCAATTAGTTCTTCAAGTGGAAATTGGTTCCAGTTTTTCGATTCTTGAATAGCAGTTACTTTTGAATCCCAAGTTCTAGAAAGTGAGCGCAAAACTTTGTTAACGAGTTCAAAATCCGAAAAGCTTTTACCAAGTGATTTTAAACCATTGACGACATCCGTAAAATGGGTGTACATGTCAACAACGGTTTCGCTTGGTTTCATATGAAAAAGCTCGAAATCAAGCAGTAAAATATTAACTTTCGAGTCTTTGACTCTATTAGTTCCCTCGTGCGTGATTTCAAGAGTGCGCCAAATATCGAAAGCCGTTTCACACGTAGAAATCCGATTGAACTCATTTTTGTCCAATGCGCAAAATAAGGCATTCATAGCCTTTGCGTTTAAAGAAAAATTCTTCTTCTCCAAATCCGACCATTCGTTCATCGGTTTGGAGGGAAGTTGAAAACCGTTTTCAATGATATTCCATAAATCCAGATTTAGAGAAATTAAGAAAACTCTCATTCGAGTTTTCCAATAAGTGTAGTCCAATCCGTTAAAGAACGGTGGACGAAAGACCGAACAGCCCTCTTGAAAAGTCATTTCTCTCGGGTGTAAATCCGAAATGAGAAATACCCCACTCTGATACCAATTGTTAGGATCGAGAGCACTAAGAGGGGGGGGGTGAATTAGTGCAGCGGAAATCTTACAGCAATTTAAAAACGAAAGTTGCGTTCGTCCGATAAAAAACGATTTCGATATAAAAGCATAATCACAGTGCAGTTTGCGTCTAAGCGCAGTTTTGCGTCTAAGCGCAGTTTGCGTCTAAACACAGTTTGCGTCTAAGCGCAGTTTGCGTCTAAGCACAGTTTGCGTCTAAGCGCAGTTTGCGTCTAAGCGCAGTTTGCGTCTAAACTCAGTTTTACGTCCAAACGCAGTTTTACGTCAAAACGCAGTTTTACGTCTAAACGCAGTTTTACGTCTAAACGCAGTTTTGCGTCTAAACGCAGTTTTACGTCTAAACGCAGTTTTGCGTCTAAACGCAGTTTTACGTCTAAACGTAATTTTACGTCTAAATGTAGTTTTGCGTCTAAAAGCAGTTTTGAACCTTGAAAAGCATTTTACGTAGAAAGCAATTTGCAGTTATAAATGGAATCCGAATGTAAGCGTAAACTGTAGTGTGAAGATCGTACGAAAACACGATTTACGTTTGAATGCAGATTCTGAAAGATCAGAGCTTAGAAACTCGTTCGTAAAGGCGCAGAGGGCAGTAGCAATGTAGGAGGTTTGCAGTAATGATAAAGTGCTCAAGGTAAAAGCAAACCAGAGATTTAGAGTGGTTCTGTCAGTCTTGACCTACTCCACTTTTGGCTTCCTCCTCCGACGAGGTCACCGACGTCAACTAGCTGCCTTCCTTCAATGGGCGAAGGCTAACTGCCCTTTTACAGTTTCTCTCCTTTTGACAGGCTCAGGAGACAACCTTTACAGATCCTTTCTCTCCTCTCTTTACAACTCAAGACTTGAAGAACAGAAGGAGGAGAACTTTAGGACTTTACACATATTTGAGCTCTTAGAATCACTGAAAAGATCAAGAATTCGGTGTGGATCTATTTCCTTTCAGTGTTGAATGGGTGGGGTATTTATAGGCCCCAACCCAATTCAAATTTGGAGCTCAAAACGATCAAATCCCAGAATTCCGGGATCAGGCGGTTGCACCTCTTGACTGGAGAGGTGGCACCGCCTGGCAGAGCTCGAAGACTGAGCTCAGGCGATTGCACCTATCTGCCAGAGCTCGAAGACTGAGCTCGGTGGTTGCACCGCCTGGCAGAGCTCGAAGACTGAGCTCGGTGGTTGCATCACCTGGCAGAGCTCGAAACTGAGCTCAGGCTGATGCACCTCTCTGCTAGAGCTCGAAACTTGAGCTCTGGCGGTGCTACCTCTTGACAGAGGAGGTTGCACCGCCCAGTCTAGCTCGAAGACTGAGCCCTGGGCGGTTGCACCTCTTGGCTGGGGCGGTTGCACCGCCCAGTCCCGCTGGAAGACATGGCCTGGGCGGTTGCACCGCGTGGCTGGGGCGGTTGCACCGCCCAGTCTCGCAGCCCTGGCGGTTGCACCTCCTGGCCTAGGCGGTTGCACCGCCTGGTGCAATCAGGGTCCGAATGGTTCGCTCCATTCGGCCCAATTTGAATCTTTTCAGGGGCCCAATTGCCCCAAGATTAAGCTAATGGGATCACCTCCCATTTTCAAGCTTAATCATCGTGCTAACTACGATTAACTCTAAGACAACTTCTGCAGCTATGCTCCGATGCGTCAATCGCTTCTTCCGGCGAGTTTCCGGCGAACTTCCGTCGATCATCCGATAAACCCTCGGTGATCCTTCTGCGGACATCCGGCATACTCCTGGACTTTGCGACGATCCACTTGGCGAGTTCCGACGAGCTTCGCTTGGCAAGCTTCTGGACTTCTCGGATCTGTTCTCGCTGAACCTCCGACGACCGTCCGAACTTCCATCGAACTCTCGAACTCCCAACGTGATCATGATCTTTACTCCGGCGCAACACCTGTTGCTTGTCTTACTCTCATCGTAGTTAATCCTGCACACTAAAACAAAACTTCGATCGAGACAATTAATCCTAAGCAATTAACCAAGTTGTCCGACATGTCATTGGTCCCTCGACGCTTCGTCCGATTCTTCGGCGCATCGTCCTCTCCTGCAGCCTATTGCCCAATCGGCCAGTTGACTCCGCAACTCCGATATCCTTGGCACAATACCCGCTCTTCTTGGCCCGATGCCCGAGTCCACGGCCCGAAGCCTTCTGTCGATACGTCGACCGATCCACCGGCCCGACGTCCAATCTTCTGACATGTTCTTTCGGCACAACATGATTTTCCTGCTTTAATTGTCTCATCCTGATCGAAGCATCCTGCGTCACTCAAAACGCAGATTAAATCATAAACATATATCAAGTAGTTTCATCATCAAAATACGAGATTCAACAAACCTAACTCAAAATTGATAATATTATAATTCAACAAACAATCTAGGATCCAATCACACATTTGAGGTCATTAAGAAAAACATTCAAGTCATTCACCTCTACAATCCACAATTCACAAAACTTGTGCAGTTTATAATCATACATCATGTCATTAGATGATTCTTAAAATCCAAAGGCAACTTAACTAAACCATAACCACATCATAAATCCATAGTTGTGAGAATCTATACAATTACAAAACCAACATGTACCATATGTTTATATCATTCATTACATAATTTTAACTTAACATTCCCAAAATCATAACATGAGAGGTACTTTTCAAATATTTACAGGATACATCAATCTAGATTTGTCTTTGATACACACAAAAGGAACTTATACAACATCAACATATCAAGTACGAAAGATTTGCCCCAAAATCTTCTAGCTTCCCACTGCCTCAACCCAAACTACATATTTTTGTGAGCGATAAGCTATCCTGAAAAATTTATATATCAACGGGGTGAGCATATTGTTAGGATCGAGTGCACTAAGAGGGGGGGGGGGGTGAATTAGTGCAGCGGAAATCTTACAATAATTTAAAAACCAAAAGCTGCGTTCGTTCAAAAACTATTATGATGCAAACTAAAATTCTCAGTTTGTATCTAATTGCTGTTTGCGTCTAAGCGCAGATTGCGTTTAAGCGCAGTTTTGCGTCTAAGCGCAGTTTTGCGTCTAAACTCAGATTTACGTCTAAATGCAGATTTACGTCTAAACGCAGATTTACGTCTAAACGCAGATTTACGTCTAAACGTAGATTTACGTCTAAACGTAGTTTTACGTCTAAACGCAGATTTATGTCTAAACGCAGTTTTACGTCTAAACGTAGTTTTACGTCTAAACACAGATTTACGTCTAAACGCAGTTTTACGTCTAGACGCAGATTTACGTCTAAACTTTGAAACTCGTTTGTATACTCGCAGAAGGCAGTATGCAGTTGAAATCAAGACGTAAACGTGAACTGAAATCTGATGATTGAGCGAGGAAAGCCGATTTACGTCTGAATGCAGTTTTACGTCTAAATGTTGAAACTCGTTCGTAAAATCGTAGAGGACAGATTGCAGTTATTAATAGGATTAAAATGTAAGCGTAAACTGCAAAGAAGCTCGTTTGTAAAAGCACGGAAAACAGTTCTGCAGAATCAAACGTAAACGTAAACTGTAATGTATGAAAATACGAATTTACGTCTGAATGCAGATTTGGAAGAACAGCACTTAGAACTTGTTCGTGAAAGCGCAGAGAGCAGTAGTGATGAGGGGGGTTTGCAGTAATGATAAAGTGCTCGAAAATAAACGCAAACCAGAGATTTAGAGTGGTTCGGTCAGCCTTGACCTACTCCACTTTTGGCTTCCTCCACCGATGAGGTTGCCGACGTCAACTAGGTGCCTTCCTTCAATGGGCGAAGGCCAAACTGCCCTTTTACAATTTCTCTCCTTTTGACAGGCTTAGGAGACAACCTTTACAGACCTTTCTCTCCTCACTTTACAATTGAAAACTTGAAGAACAGAAGGAGGAGACTTAAAGGCTTTACAACACTTTTGAGCTCTTAGAATCACAGAAAAGATCAAGATTTCGGTGTAGGTCTGTATCTTTTCAGTGCTGAATGGGTGGGGTATTTATAGGCCCCAACCCAATTCAAAATTCGAGCTCAAAACGATCAAATCGATCAAATTCCAGAATTCTGGGATCAGGCGGTTGCACCTCTTGACTGGAGAGGTGGCACCGCCTGGCAGAGCTCGAAGACTGAGCTCAGGCGATTGCTTCTCTCTGCCAGAGCTTGAAGACTGAGCTCGATGGTTGCATCACCTGGCAGAGCTCGAAGACTGAGCTTGGTGATTGCATCACCTGGCAGAGCTCGAAACTGAGCTCGGTGGTTGCATCACCTGGCAGAGCTCCAAGCTGAGCTCAGGCTGATCCACCTCTCTGCCAGAGCTCGAAGACTGAGCTCGGTGATTGCATCACCTGCCAGAGCTCGAGACTG
Organism: Musa acuminata AAA Group; assembly: GCF_036884655.1. NCBI lineage: Eukaryota > Viridiplantae > Streptophyta > Magnoliopsida > Zingiberales > Musaceae > Musa > Musa acuminata. The sequence continues at coordinate 18,769,368 of NC_088355.1, read as the reverse complement.
AGCTCAGGCTGATGCACCTCTCTGCCAGAGCTCGAAGACTGAGCTCGGTGGTTGCATCGCCTGGCATAGCTCGAAACTTGAGCTCTGGCGGTGCTACCTCTTGGCAGAGGAGGTTGCACCGCCCAGTCTAGCTCGAAGACTGAGCTCTGGGCGGTTGCACCTCTCGGCTGGGGCGGTTGCACCTCCCAGCCTCGCAGCCCTGGCGGTTGCACCTCCTGGCTGGGGCGGTTGCACCTCCCAACCCCACAGCCCAGGCGGTTGCACCTCCTGGCTGGGGCGGTTGCACCTCCTGGTGCAATCAGGGTCCGAATGGTTCACTCCATTCGGCCCACTTTGAATCTTTTCAGGGGCCCAATTGCCCCAAGATTAAGCTAATGGGATCACCTCCCATTTTCATGCTTAATCATCATGCTAACTACGATTAACTCTAAGACAACTTCTGCAGCTTTGCTCCGATGCGTCAATCGCTTCTTCCGGCGAGTTTCCGGCCAACTTCCGTCGATCAACCGATAACCCTCGGTGATCCTTCTGCGGACATCCGGCATACTCCTGGACTTTGCGACGATCCACTTGGCGAGTTCCGACGAGCTTCGCTTGGCAAGCTTCTGGACTTCTCGGATCTGTTCTCGCTGAACCTCCGACGACCGTCCGAACTTCCGTTGAACTCTCGAACTCCCAACGTGATCATGATCTTGACTCCGGCGCAACACCTGCTGCTTGTCTTACTCTTATCGTAGTTAATCCTGCACACTTATCTCAACACATAGATTAGATAACAAATGACAATTGACTTCATCATCAAAATCCGAGATTCAACAATCTCCCCCTTTTTGATGATGACAATCAATTGATAAAGGAGTTGTCCTTAACTCCCCCTATCTATATGCCATAGTTGAGATAAGTCAACCTTGAATTCAAGACCTAAGAATTCAAGTGACGTATTGATAAGTTAGATCAGTTAAACTTATCAATGTTCCCATCATGATGCCCATCATGATGTATCTCTTCAAGAATTATGTCAAGGCATGACATACATCATCAAGTTTGTATGATAGTGTTTGTAACCATTCATCATGTAATCATATAAAGCTACGAAGGACTTTTTACATGATGCACACATTTGAGATTTTCTAGCAAGTTTGCATTTTCTTCACAATATAGAATATCAAATCAAGATTTGATTCAAACTATAGCACATGTTCACATATCTCTTGGTGATGCAAGGATGGCATAACATTGTTTATAGCATCACTCAAGTATTTGCAACTATGACATAGAGACATAGATATGATTATGGCAGTTCAGCTATGACATAGTGTTTATCAATTCATATGTTTCTCCCCCTTTGTCATCAACAAAAAGCATGATAGCATTATCAAGCATATAAAGGAAGTCATGACACATATATCTCTTTATTGTTTTTGCTTGACGGAGGAAAGTCATTTTCCAAAGAGTTTTCATAAGAGTGTACGGGAACATCCCATTTTTAGCATACAACCCGAAAAATGAACTTTTTACATGCATTTGGTTAAAAATATTTGTCACATAATTTGCAACATGTTATTTGATCAAGCATTGTCAAGGCATGTAATAGTAATAACATTCGAAAAATAATTTTAACTAGTTTAAGTATTCGGACACATCAACATTCCTAATTCTCTTCTTATGTAATCAAATTGTTCTTCACATAGGGGTTTTGTGAAGATATCAGCTAGTTGATGTTTGGTATCAACAAACTCTATGGTTACATCATGATTAGTGACATGATCTCGTATAAAGTGATGTCTAATATCAATGTGTTTTGTTCTTGAGTGTTGTATAGGATTTTTAGTTAAGCATATTGCACTCGTGTTATCACATTTAATGGGAATATCTTTAAGATTCACTTTGTAATCTTCTAAAGTGTTTTTCATCCATACAACTTGTGCACAGCATGCACTTGCTGCAATGTATTCAGCTTCGGTTGTAGATAGGGCAACCGAGTTTTGTTTCTTAGATGACCAGGATACAAGGGCATGTCCTGAAAATTGACATGATCCTGATGTGCTTTTTCTGTCTAGTTTACAGCCAGCGAAGTCCGCATCAGCATAGGCTGTTAATTCAAAATTTTCTGATTTTGGGTACCATAATCCTAGATTGGTAGTTCCATTAAGATATCTGAGTATTCTTTTGACTGCTTTGAGATGAGATATCTTAGGGTCTGATTGAAATCTAGCACAAAGTCCTACACTGAACATGATGTCTGGTCTGGTGGCAGTAAGGTAAAGTAAACTTCCTATCATACCCCTATAGGTTTTTTGATCGAAGCTTTCTCCATTCTCATCAATTTCTAACTTAGTGGAGGTGCTCATAGGAGTGTCAATGGCTTTTGAATTATTCATTTTGAACTTCTTTAGCAAACTCACAGCATATTTGGTTTGACTAATAAATATGCCATTGCTTAGTTGTTTGATTTGTAGGCCTAAGAAGAATGTTAACTCTCCCATTAGACTCATTTCGAATTCATGACTCATAGTTTTCGCAAAGGATTCACAAAGAGATTCATTTGTAGAACCAAAGATAATATCATCAACATAAATCTGAACAATGAGAAAATCATTTTCAAAATTTTTGATAAACAATGTAGTATCAACCTTGCCTTTTATGAAATTATTTTCAATGAGAAAAGAGCTAAGTCTCTCGTACCAAGCCCTTGGGGCTTGTTTTAAACCATAGAGAGCTTTAGTTAATCTAAACACATGATTAGGGTAGCCATTATTTTCAAATCCAGGAGGTTGTTCAACATAAATTTCTTCGGAAATGAAACCATTTAGAAAAGCGCTTTTAACATCCATTTGAAATAACTTAAAATTATTGCAACTAGCGTAGGCAAGGAGCATCCTTATGGCTTCCAATCGAGCCACAGGTGCGAAGGTTTCTTCGTAATCGATACCTTCTTCTTGGTTGAAACCTTTGGCCACTAATCTAGCCTTGTTTCTAACCACGATACCATTTTCATCTTGCTTGTTTCTAAAGACCCATTTAGTACCAATTACTAAATGGTCATTTGGCCTAGGAACAAGCGTCCACACCTCATTTCTCTCAAATTGATTTAATTCATCTTGCATTGCGATAATCCATGAATCATCTTTCATGGCTTCATCAACACATTTGGGTTCAATTTGGGAGAGAAAAGCGGCGTTGGCACAAAAGTTTTTAAAAGAAGATCGTGTTTGAACCCCCTTTGATGTGTCTCCTAGGATTAGCTCCTTAGGATGAGCATCTATATACTTCCAATCCTTGGGTAAGGATGTTTCGGAAGTGGATGCAACCAAGTTGCTGGTTGGAGACGGGGTTTCGTTTAAATTCAAGGAATCAAAATTAACATCATCATCAAGATCATTTTTCTTAATTTCTGAAATCTCATTGAAAACAACATGGATGGATTCTTCAATAATTAAGGTTCTTTTATTGAAGATGCGAAAAGCTTTAGAAATCGAAGAATAACCAAGAAAGATTCCTTCATCAGATTTAGCATCGAATTTTCCTAAGTTATCCTTTTCATTCAAGATAAAACACTTACACCCAAAGACTTTAAAATATGAGACATTGGGTTTTTTGTTATTCCATAACTCATAAGGAGTTTTGGTGAGTAAGGGTCTTACTAGGACTCTATTTAAAATATAGCATGCAGTGTTTACAGCTTCGGCCCAAAAATATTTGGGTAGGCTATGTTCATTCAACATGGTTCTTGCCATTTCTTGTAAATTTCGATTTTTTCTTTCTACTACCCCATTTTGTTGAGGATTTCTTGGAGTAGAGAAGTTATGGTTGTATCCGTTGAGTTCACAGAATTCTTGGAAGTCATGGTTTTGAAATTCTCCACCGTGATCACTTCTAATTGACGAAATCATAGATTCCTTCTCATTTTGAACAAGTTTACAAAACTTGGTAAAAAGTCTAAAGCATTCATTTTTTTGTTTTAAGAAGTAGGTCCATGTATATCTGCTGTAGTCATCAATAATGACAAAGGCGTATTTGCTACCTCCTAGACTCGATGTAGAGATTGGTCCGAACAAGTCCATATGGATCAATTGTAGGGGCCTAGAGGTGCTTATTTGATTCTTAGCTTTGAAGCTACCCCTAATTTGCTTACCTAATTGGCAAGCATCACATACATTATCTTTGATGAACTTGATATGAGGAATTCCTCTTACAAGTTCTCTAGATGATACTTGATTGATTAGTTTCATGCTAGCATGACCTAATCTTCTATACCATAGCCAAGCATCCTCATTCATAACGGCAAAGCACATTTCATCACATAAGTCATTGATGTCAATAGTGTATACGTTGTTTTGTTTTAATGCAATCATAGATATATTTTTGTGTGGTTTTTCAATGATGCAGGCATTAGATTCAAATCTTATAATATATCCTTTATCACATAATTGACTAATGCTCAAGAGGTTATGTTTTAAACCATCAACTAGTAAAACATCTTCAATAGAGAGGTTGGATTTGTTACCTATGGTTCCTTTGCCAATGATTTTACCCTTGTTGTTGTCTCCGAAGGTGACATATCCTTCGTCTATGCTAGAGAGCTTAGAGAATTGAGATGGATCTCCGGTCATATGCCTTGAGCATCCACTATCAAGGTACCATTTCTTGCTCCTAGCTTGCGATTGTTTAGTTTTCTACAAGAAAGGATGATGTTTAGGTACCCATTTGCTTTTGGGTGCCTCATAAATAGATCTACATTTTCTATCATGTTGCATAGAGTTTATCATGGTTCCTTTAGGAACCCAAATTAATTTGTTTGGACTTATTTTCTTGAATGGACAACAATGTGTCTTGTGTCCAGATTTGCAACAAAAGTTGCACTTGGTTTGGTTTTGAACATGTAAGATGGGGCCTTTTACAAAGGTAGTTGGATTTCGGTGAGGACTCCTCACAAATCCAATCCCACTTCTTTTGGGAGCATGACCCTTGTTTGTAAGGATCATGTTTAATGACTTGCTACCAACCTCGAATTTCTTCAAGGTGTCCTTAAGTAGCAAGTTTTCTTTTTGTATAGTTTCTAAATCATGACATTTGATACATGAATTTAAACTATCATGATGTTCGACTTTTAACTTATCAAACTCACAAGTAAGATTATCATGTACCTTTTTTAGCAACTTGTATTTTCTATTTATAACTTTGCATTCATCAAATAAATCATGGAAGGCATTTAATAATTCATCGAAAGATAAATCAGCATCTAATAAATCCGTTACCTCCTCTTCGATGGCCATAAAGGCGTAATGAGCAACTTGCTCGGTGTTGGACTCCTCTTCCTCAGATGCGCTCGAATCATCCCATGTTGCTTGGAGCGCCTTCTTCTTTGTTGTTCTTTTCTTGACTTGGGGACAATCACTCTTGTAGTGTCCCGGCTTTTTACATTCGTAGCAGATTACTTGGTCCTTCTTGGGTTCAAGTTTATTTTTCACATCGTTTTTAAACTTGTTTCTTTTGAAGAATTTCTTAAACTTTCTTGTCAAAAGTGCCAAGTCATCGTCACAATCCTCATCACTTGAGTTTTCTCTCAAGTGGCATTCAGAAGTTTTAAGTGCCATATCCTTCCTGTTCTTTGGAAGGATGTCTTCTTGCTCTTCATGAGCTTTGCAGGTCATTTCGTAGGTCATTAATGACCCGATTAGTTCTTCAAGAGGGAAATTTCGCAGATCTTTTGCCTCTTGAATGGCGGTGACTTTAGGATCCCAACTCTTAGGAAGGGATCTTAGTATCTTATTAACAAGCTCAAAATCCGAAAAGCTCTTTCCGAGTCCTTTTAGACCGTTGACGACATCCGTGAAACGGGTAAACATGTCATCAATGGTTTCACTCGGTTTCATTCGGAAAAGTTCAAAAGAATGCAGCAACAGATTGATTTTTGACTCCTTCACTCTACTTGTGCCCTCGTGGGTCACTTCAAGTGTGTGCCAAATATCAAAAGCAGTTTCGCAAGTTGAAACACGATTAAACTCGTTTTTATCAAGTGCGCAAAATAAGGCATTCATAGCCTTTGCATTAAGAGCGAAAGCCTTCTTCTCCAAATCGTTCCAATCGATCATTGGAAGAGAAGATTTTGAAAATCCATTTTCAACAAGGTTCCACAGTTCAAAATCCATAGAAATAAGAAAGATCCTCATTCGGGTCTTCCAGTAAGTGTAGTCCGTTCCACTGAACATGGGTGGACGTGTAATCGAATGCCCCTCTTGGTTTCCGGCGTATGCCATCTCTCTTGGGTTTTAATCCTTTAGAGAGTTAACCTTGCTCTGATACCAATTGTTAGGATCGAGAGCACTAAGAGGGGGGGGGGGTGAATTAGTGCAGCGGAAATCTTACAATAATTTAAAAACCAAAAGCTGCGTTCGTTCAAAAACTATTATGATGCAAACTAAAATTCTCAGTTTGTATCTAAGTGCAGTTTGCGTCTAAGCGCAGATTGCGTTTAAGCGCAGTTTTGCGTCTAAGCGCAGTTTTGCGTCTAAGCGCAGTTTTGCATCTAAACTCAGATTTACGTCTAAATGCAGATTTACGTCTAAACGCAGATTTACGTCTAAACGCAGATTTACGTCTAAACGCAGATTTACGTCTAAACGCAGTTTTACGTCTAAACGCAGATTTACGTCTAAACGCAGTTTTACGTCTAAACGTAGTTTTACGTCTAAACGCAGATTTACATCTAAACGCAGTTTTACGTCTAGACGCAGATTTACGTCTAAACTTTGAAACTCGTTTGTATACTCGCAGAAGGCAGTATGCAGTTGAAATCAAGACGTAAACGTGAACTGAAATCTGATGATTGAGCGAGGAAAGTCGATTTACGTCTGAATGCAGTTTTACGTCTAAATGTTGAAACTCGTTCGTAAAATCGTAGAGGACAGATTGCAGTTATTAATAGGATTAAAATGTAAGCGTAAACTGCAAAGAAGCTCGTTCGTAAAAGCACGGAAAACAGTTCTGCAGAATCAAACGTAAACGTAAACTGTAATGTATGAAAATACGAATTTATGTCTGAATGCAGATTTGGAAGAACAGCACTTAGAACTTGTTCGTGAAAGCGCAGAGAGCAGTAGTGATGAGGGGGGTTTGCAGTAATGATAAAGTGCTCGAAAATAAACGCAAACCAGAGATTTAGAGTGGTTCGGTCAGCCTTGACCTACTCCACTTTTGGCTTCCTCCACCGATGAGGTTGCCGACGTCAACTAGGTGCCTTCCTTCAATGGGCGAAGGCCAAACTGTCCTTTTACAATTTCTCTCCTTTTGACAGGCTTAGGAGACAACCTTTACAGACCTTTCTCTCCTCACTTTACAATTGAAAACTTGAAGAACAGAAGGAGGAGACTTAAAGGCTTTACAACACTTTTGAGCTCTTAGAATCACAGAAAAGATCAAGATTTCGGTGTAGGTCTGTATCTTTTCAGTGCTGAATGGGTGGGGTATTTATAGGCCCCAACCCAATTCAAAATTCGAGCTCAAAACGATCAAATCAATCAAATTCCAGAATTCTGGGATCAGGCGGTTGCACCTCTTGACTGGAGAGGTGGCACTGCCTGGCAGAGCTCGAAGACTGAGCTCAGGCGATTGCTTCTCTCTGCCAGAGCTCGAAGACTGAGCTCGATGGTTGCATCACCTGGCAGAGCTCGAAGACTGAGCTTGGTGATTGCATCACCTGGCAGAGCTCGAAACTGAGCTCGGTGGTTGCATCACCTGGCAGAGCTCCAAGCTGAGCTCAGGCTGATCCACCTCTCTGCCAGAGCTCGAAGACTGAGCTCGGTGATTGCATCACCTGCCAGAGCTCGAGACTGAGCTCAGGCTGATGCACCTCTCTGCCAGAGCTCGAAGACTGAGCTCGGTGGTTGCATCGCCTGGCAGAGCTCGAAATTTGAGCTCTGGCGGTGCTACCTCTTGGCAGAGGAGGTTGCACCGCCCAGTCTAGCTCGAAGACTGAGCTCTGGGCGGTTGCACCTCTCGGCTGGGGCGGTTGCACCTCCCAGCCTCGCAGCCCTGGCGGTTGCACCTCCTGGCTGGGGCGGTTGCACCTCCCAACCCCACAGCCCAGGCGGTTGCACCTCCTGGCTGGGGCGGTTGCACCTCCTGGTGCAATCAGGGTCCGAATGGTTCACTCCATTCGGCCCACTTTGAATCTTTTCAGGGGCCCAATTGCCCCAAGATTAAGCTAATGGGATCACCTCCCATTTTCATGCTTAATCATCATGCTAACTACGATTAACTCTAAGACAACTTCTGCAGCTTTGCTCCGATGCGTCAATCGCTTCTTCCGGCGAGTTTCCGGCCAACTTCCGTCGATCAACCGATAACCCTCGGTGATCCTTCTGCGGACATCCGGCATACTCCTGGACTTTGCGACGATCCACTTGGCGAGTTCCGACGAGCTTCGCTTGGCAAGCTTCTGGACTTCTCGGATCTATTCTCGCTGAACCTCCGACGACCGTCCGAACTTCCGTTGAACTCTCGAACTCCCAACGTGATCATGATCTTGACTCCGGCGCAACACCTGCTGCTTGTCTTACTCTTATCGTAGTTAATCCTGCACACTTATCTCAACACATAGATTAGATAACAAATGACAATTGACTTCATCATCAAAATCCGAGATTCAACACATATAAAGCTCAGCAAGTGACTAACATATCCATAGCAAAGAGGATAGGTTTCAAACAAATAAGGTATCAAAATACAAAGCAAAGATACAAGATGAAACAGTAACATGATTTGTTTGAATGCAGAATTACAATGTCATATCATTCGAAGAACGTTTTGTTCATACAATTGAGGAAAGGTAATTGGAGCATATCATTGGCATAAGGAGCATATCGATGACATATGGTAATTTCAAGGCATAATAAAGACGTAAGGAGCATTTTGGATATCATGAATGCAGAATTACGATGTCATTTCGTTCGAAGCACGTTTTGTTCATACAATTGAGGAAAGGTAATTGGAGCATATCATTGGCATAAGGAGCATATAGATGACATATGGTAATTTCAAGGCATAACAAAGATGTAACGAGCATTTTGGATATCAATGGCATATGAAATAGTTCGGAACATATCAATGGTGAATGAAATACTTCAAAACGTATCAATGGCATATGGAAATATTTCGGAAGCATAAGAAGCATTTCAGAACATATCAAAGGACAAATAAGAAATAGAAGCTCAAACGTCATACTCTAGCATAGTGCATGTGAGGTTTAACTCAGTGGTGGCTCCACGCCGTGATGAGTTCTCGACTCCATCCACGGGTAGACGTTTCCTACTCGAGCCCTCTCACCCTGCCCAAGTGCTAGGTCAGCTCTGAATTTCATTTTAAACAGATAGAAGGTGAAGTGGGATTCCAAACATAATATGGTCCATCCATTTCTGAATGACCACCAAACATAATCTAGAGCATCGCGGGCACTAAGCACATACCCTTTACCATTTCTAGCAAAGGTCCAAATAATCTCACAAACACCAGAGTACAAAAGGGTATTGTGAATACTGAATTAGGATATATCGGAAGCACATGCGGAACAACGAAATGTACATATGCCTTTCGAGTCAATACGATACAAACATAATCTTTCATAAATGTATTCATATTTGAAAGAAAACAAAAGCAAGAGCATACAAGGATTTCAAGAAATCACATATAGCTCAATTGAAATAAGAAAGTTAGGTGAATTTAATGTCCAACGAAATGAAACTGGAAGAGGCACATATCGAAAGCAAATGCAGAACAATGGGATGCATGTGCCGAATCATTACGATGCAAACATGATCTTTAGATGATAGCTGCAGATGTACAAATAAATAAAGGACAAAAGTATACAAGAATTTAAGATAATATTGTAAAGCTTAACTGAAGTAAGAGTTTTTGCCGAAATCGATTTCCAAAGAGAAGAAACAAGGAAAGCCGAAATCGACCAAAGCTCGATTCTGGTAGAATTTGATAGGAACATTATACGAACTATTTGGATAACCAATTATGCTCCAATTTATACAAAATAGGTGTCATTATAAAGCTTTGTCAATCTAGTTTTAGGCAAATCAAGTTTAACAAGAATTGGAATTTACAAAAGGGAGTTACAGATAATTTCGTAGTGAAAGGTCTGAAAATATTTGCTCTGTTTTACTGAATCCATAGGGTCGATGAAAGCAGATGTTTCAATTAGCAATTGTACTCCAAAAATTTCAAATCAGGTATATACAGAAAGAATTTTGAGTCTAACTTCGAATAAATCATACTTTGTATGAATCTGAGTTCACAGCAGAAAGTTATAAGTAGTTAAGCAACAAGAAGTCAGAAATTTCAGTCCCTATTTTGTAGAATCTATAGGGTTAATTTAAACAGAAGTCATAGTAGGCATTTAAACTCCAAATCATTCTATCTTAGTATCAAAATAAATATTTTTTTATCTACTTTGAAATGGAATAGGTCTTGTCTAAATCAAAGTTTATTACAAAATGTTATGACCGAAACATTGCATAGAGGTCGGATTACCGAAAAATTACAGATTCATAGCTTTATATCAAAATGAAAGGAGGTCTGGTTCTCAATTGAAATCTTTCAAATTTTGCAGAATAAAAATGAAAACAGAGATTAAGGTTACTGTGGGATGGGGTAAGAACACTTGCCTTAAAATTATTTGAATCCCAAATGTGGATAAATTGATGAAAAAAACCCTCAAGTTCTTCTTCTTCTTCTTCTTCTTTTCTCAAACTCACGTTGGCTACAACTCTTCAGGTTTGTTTTCTTTAACCTTTCATCTAATTATTTGGGTTTTAGCTAATGCAAAAGTTGCAAGGTGTCATGCATGCATGAAAGGGGCTAGGTGTCATCTTTAGAGCAAAGATAAGTGGCACCAACCTTAGGTTAGCTAGTGACACATGTCCACTATATTTTTTTCTTTTTTTTTAACTTAAATCTGAATCTTTCATAAATTATATCAACCTTCTAATATTTACTTTGAGGTCCCTAGCCATAAACCTTTAATATAACATCATTTAATATAAAATAATTATTAAATAATCCTTATTTTTACAAACAAACCTTTTACTAAATTTTCAAAAATGGGGGATGTTACACTCTCCCCTCCTTAAAAAAAAAATTTAGTCCTCTAAATTTATCATACCTCATTCGACGAAAAGATGAGGATAAGCTTTCATCATTTCTTCCTCAAGCTCCCAAGTTGTTTCCTCTATAGAATGATATCTCCATATCACTTTAACTAGAGAGATAACCCGATTCCTCAAGATCTTTTCTTTTTTATCAACAATCTGAGTGGGCTCTTCCACATAAGACAAGTCTTTATCAATCATCATCGGCTCATACTTAATGATATGAGAGGGATCAGGTATATACTTTCTGATCATTGAAACATGAAATATATCATGGATATGGCACAATGATGGTGGCAAGGCAATCCTGTAAGCGACAGAGCCAATTCTTTCAAGGATCTCAAAAGGTCCAATGAACCTTGGGTTTAACTTTCCTTTCTTTCCAAATCTTGCAACGCCTTTGAAAGGGGAGACATTTAGGAATACAAAATCCCCTACTTGGAACTTGATATCTCGTCTTTTGTTGTTAGCATAGCTCTTTTGCCGACTCTGAGCAGCCTTTAGCCTTTTTTATGATAACCTGAATCTTTTCAGTAGTCTCTTGTACTTTATCTGGTGCTAACAACTTTCTATCACCAACTTCCTCCCAACATATAGGCGTTCTGCACTTTTGCCCATACAATGCTTCATAAGGAGCCATCTGAATGCTCGAATTGTAACTATTATTGTAAGTGAACTCAATAAGAGAAATATCTTTATCTCATTCGCCTTTCCAATCCATATCATAGGCTCTTAGCAAATTCTCAAGTACTTGAATTGTTCTTTTAGATTGACCATCAGTTTGAGGGTGATAGGCAGTGCTAGACTTTACTTTGGTACCCATAGAATCTTGTAATCTCCTCCACAATCTAGAAAGAAATCTAGAGTCTCTATCCGAGATGATCTCCTTCGGGACACCATGAAGTCTTACTATTTCATCAACATACCAATCTGCAAGCCTATCAAGAGAATAAGTCATATTGATTAGTAAGAAATATGCAGACTTGGTTAACCTATCAACAATAACCCAAATAACATCATCCTTTCTAGAGGTTCTGGGTAGTCTTGAAACAAAGTCCATAGTAATGCATTCTCATTTCCATTCAGGAATATCTAAGGGCTGTATCAAACCTCTAGGTCTCTGGTGTTCTGTTTTGATTTGCTGACATGTCAAACACCTTGAAACATATATTGCAATCTCCTTCTTCATGCCTTTCCACCAATAATGACTTTGGAGATCTCTATACATTTTTGCACTACTAGAATGTATTGTGTACTTTGAATTATGACCTTCGTTCAAGATCTGGTTTTTGATATCTGGGTCATTTGGAAAACATATTCTATCCCTAAATCTCAATAGGCCATCCTCTGAAACTCGAAAATTCACTTTCAATCCCTTTTCTACTTCATTCCTTAAGCAGATCAAGCGTCGATCTCATAGTTGTCCTCCTTTAATTTGTTGAATGAGATCAGATTGCACTTGGATGGAGGCCATTAATATCATTGAGTCTTGCCCTTTTCTCATAACATTCGAATCATAATTCTCTTCTAATAACTTCCATTACTTCACAACCAAAGTCGCCATAAAACTTGTAGATTTTCTACTAAGGACATCTGCTACAACATTAGTTTTACCCGGGTGATAACGAATGGTACAATCATAATCCTTTAGAAGTTCCATCCATTTCCGCTGTCTCATGTTTAACTCTTTTTGAGTAAAAATATACTTTAAACTCTTATGATCAGTAAAGATTTCAAATGTTCGTCCATACAAGTAATGCCTCCAAATCTTTAGGGCAAAAACAATTGCTGCCAATTCCAAATCATGAGTTGGATAATTCAGTTCATAACTCTTTAGTTCTCTAGAAGCATAAGCAATCACTTCCCTTTCTTGCATCAAAACACATCCAAGGCCCTTTCTTGAGGCATCAGTGTAAACCATAAATCCCTCATCACCACTTGGAATAGTGAGAATAGGGGCACTAGTCAATCTCCTTTATATCTCTTGAAAACTTTGCTCACAATCATCACCCCATACAAATTTCACATTCTTTTGAGTGAGTTTGGTGAGAGGTTGAGCGATTTGAGAAAATCCCTCCACAAATCTCCTATAATAACCTGCCATGCCCAAGAAGCTTCTAACTTCTGTCACGTTTGTTGGTACTTCCCACTTAACAACAGCTTCCACTTTCTTTGGATCAACAGATATACCCTTCCCTGAAATCACATAGCCTTAGAAAGCAATTTCATTCAACCAAAATTCACATTTGCTGAACTTTGCATACAACTTCTTTTCTCTTAGTATGGATAATACATGTCTCCAATGTTCCTCATGCTCCTGATTACTCATTGAATATACTAATATGTCATCAATGAATACAATCACACAATCATCCAAGAATGGCTGAAATATCATATTCATCAGTTCCATAAAAGCTGCAGGAGCATTAGTTAAACCAAAAGGCATCACTAAGAATTCATAGTGACCATATCGAGTTCTAAAAGTTATTTTTGGAATATCCTCCTTCATGATCTTCAACTGATAGTAACCTGACCTTAAATCAATCTTGGAGAATACTTATACACCCTGTAATTGATCAAACAAATCATCAATTCTATGTAGGGGATACTTGTTTTTTATGGTCACCCGATTCAATTGTCTATAATCAATACAAAGCCTTAATGTTCCATCCTACTTCTTAACTAATAGCACCGGAGCACCCCATGGTGAAACACTGGATCGAATGAAACCCTTACCTAATAGTTCTTGTAGTTGCTTTTTCAATTCCTCTAGTTCGAGTAGTGCCATTCTGTAAGGAGGCTTAGATATTGGGGTTGTCTCAGGGACCAAATCAATAGTAAATTCACCCTCTCAATCTGGAGGTAAACCAGGCAAGTCATCTGGAAATACATCAGGCAATGAGGTAAATCATGCCCAATACTCTCAAAATAAAAGATGGGATGATCTAGTATGCAAAAAGTGATCATTTTGTATAACAATCTATACTGGTATGATTGGAAGATAGTCAATCCATACTTAGTATAATATCGAACTCCAAATATCTAGGAGAACCAAATCAGCAAGAAGTTCGTGTTCTCCAATAGAAATCAAACAATATGACCATATCGAGTTTGTTATCAAACAATCCACAATAGCCGTATTTACATATAGCATATAATCTAGTGGTTCAGGTTGAATGCCCATGTGATAAGCAAAATATTATGAATCAAATCATAGATGAGACACATGGTCAAACAAATATTTGCATTCTTTCAGAAATATGAATAGTACCTTCGACCACTAATTCAAAAGCTTTACAATCATATCCCGTGATAACATACACTCTGACATGGGCTGATGATTTATGAGGTAGTGATTCTTTCTTTTTGTTCAAAGGGCAATATTTTATTATATGATCCAAATTTTCACAAGCAAAATAGGCTTTAGTCACCTACAAATACAAACTTATTTCATAATTTAACTCGTATCGTATACAGGATTGAATCTTTTGTGGTGACTTCCCTTTTTAAATTGATGATGTCTTGACCCTCTTGTTATCACATTCTGATTCATTTCTAATATTTTTATTTTTATTTATTTTTTGGTAAACTTGTCCTTGCTATTCTTGTTCTTGATCTCTAGAAATTCTTTTGAACATCAGAACAATTTCGTACATCAAATATTTTCTCCAATCACATCATCTTTTTTTTTTTTTTTTGCCACCAATGTATTACGTTCACCACGCTTCTACTATGCCACTGATTTAATATCCCCGATCAACCCTTTCATCGCACTTAATTAATCAAAAGCAGATGAAGTAGGAGGACTAAATATCCTCGTCATCCTAGATTCCTAAAATGCATCAAAGAAATTTTCCACCAATCACTATAGTTCACTAGACCTCAATATATTTTGCATGTGAACATATCAAATATTTCAGTGATCCTCAAATCATGCTCTCATACCACTCTGTCACGCCCCTCCGAATTTAATTCTCATTCAGGAGGTGTGAACCTAACTCAAAATTTATAATATTATAATTCAACAAACAATCCAGGATCCAATCACACATTTGAGGTCACTAAGAAAAACATTCAAGTCATTCACCTCTACAATCCACAATTCACAAAACTTATGCAGTTTATAATCATACATCATGTCATTAGATGATTCTTAAAATCCAAAGGCAACTTAACGAAACCATAACCACATCATAAATCCATAGTTGTGAGAATCTATACAATTACAAAACCAACATGTACTATATGTTTATATCATTCATTACATAATTTTAACTTAACATTACCAAAATCATAACATGAGAGGTACTTTTCAAATATTTACAGGATACATCAATCTAGATTTGTCATTGATACACACAAAAGGAACTTATACAACATCAACATATCAAGTACGAAAGATTTGCCCCAAAATCTTCTAGCTTCCCACTGCCTCAACCCAAACTACATATTTTTGCGAGCGATAAGCTATCCTGAAAAATTTATATATCAACGGGGTGAGCATATAAAGCTCAGCAAGTGACTAACATATCCATAGCAAAGAGGATAGGTTTCAAACAAATAAGGTATCAAAATACAAAGCAGAGATACAAGTTGAAACAGTAGCATGATTTGTTTGAATGCAGAATTACAATGTCATATCGTTCGAAGCACGTTTTGTTCATACAATCGAGGAAAGGTAATTGGAGCATATCATTGGCATAAAGAGCATATCGATGGCATATGGTAATTTCAAGGCATAACAAAGACGTAAGGAGCATTTTGGATATCATGAATGCAAAATTACGTTGTCATTTCATTCGAAGCACGTTTTGTTCATACAATCGAGGAAAGGTAATTGGAGCATATCATTGGCATAAGGAGCATATAGATGACATATGGTAATTTCAAGGCATAACAAAGATGTAACGAGCATTTTGGATATCAATGGCATATGAAACAGTTCGGAACATATCAATGGTGAATGAAATACTTCAGAACGTATCAATGGCATATGGAAATATTTCGGAAGCATAAGAAGCAATTCAGAATATATGAAAGGACAAATACGAAATAGAACCTCAAACATCGTACTCTAGCATAGTGCATGTGAGGTTTAACTCAGCGGTGGCTCCACGCCGTGATGAGTTCTCGACTCCATCCACGGGTAGCCCTTTCCTACTCGTGCCCTCTCACCCTACCCAAGTGCTAGGTTAGCTCTGAATTTCATATTAAACAGATAGAAGGTGAAGTGGGATTCCAAACATAATATGGTCCATCCGTTTCTGAATGACCACCAAACATAATCTAGAGCATCGCGGGCTCTAAGCACATACCCTTTACCATTTCTAGCAAAGGTCCAAATAATCCCACAAACACCAGAGTACAAAAGGGTATTGTAAATAATGAATTGGGATATATCGGAAGCATATGCGGAACAACGAAATGTACATATGCCTTTCGAGTCAATACGATACAAACATAAATCTTTCATAAATGTATTTAGATTTGAAAGAAAACAAAAGCAAGAGCATACAAGGATTTCAAGAAATCACATATAGCTCAATTGAAATAAGAAATTAGGTGAATTCAATGTCCAATGAATTGAAACTGGAAGAGGCACATATCGAAAGCATATGCGGAACAATGGGATGCATGTGCCGAATCATTACGATGCAAACATGATCTTTAGATGATAGCTGTAGATGTACAAATAAATAAAGGACAAAAGTATACAAGAATTTAAGATAATAATGTAAAGCTTAACTAAAGTAAGAGTTTTTGCCGAAATCGATTTCCAAAGAGAAGAAACAAGGAAAGCCGAAATCGACCAAAGCTCGATTCTGGCAGAATTTGATAGGAACATTATATGAACTATTTGGATAACCAATTATGCTCTAATTTATAAAAAATTGGTGTCATTATAAAGTTTTGTCAATATAGTTTTAGGCAAATCAAGTTTAACAAGAATTGGAATTTACAATAGGGAGTTACAGATAATTTCGTAGCGAAAGGTCTGAAAATATTTGCTCTGTTTTTCTAAATCCATAGGGTCGATGAAAGCAGATGTTTCAGTTAGCAATTGTACTCCAAAAATTTCAAATCACGTATATACAGAAAGAATTTTGAGTCTAACTTCGAATAAATCATACTTTGTATGAATCTGAGTTCACAGTAGAAAGTTATAAGTAGTTAGCAACAAGAGGTCAGAAATTTCAGTCCCTGTTTTATAGAATCTGTAGGGTTAATTTAAACAGAAGTCTTAGTAGGCATTTAAACTCCAAATCATTCGATCTTAGTACCAAAATAAATATTTTTTTTGTCTACTTTCAAATTGAATAGGTCTTGTCTAAATCAGAGTTTATTACAAAATGTTATGACCGAAACATTGCATAGAGGTCATATTACCGAAAAATTACAGAATCATAGCTTTATATCAAAACGAAAGGAGGTCTAGTTCTCAGTTGAAATCTTTCAAATTTTGCAGAATAAAAATGGAAACAGAGATTAAGGTTACTGTGGGATGGGGTTAGAACACTTGCCTTAAAATTATTTGAATCCCAAATGTTGGAAAATTGATGAAAAAAAACCTCAAGTTCTTCTTCTTCTTCTTCTTCTTCTTCTTCTTCTTCTTTTCTCAAACTCACGTTGGCTGCAACTCTTCAGGTTTGTTTTCTTTAACCTTTAATCTAATTATTTGGGTTTTGGCTAATGCAAAAGTTGCAAGGTGTCATGCATGCATAAAAGGGGCTAGGTTTCATCTTTAGAGCAAAGATAAGTGGCACCAACCTTAGGTTAGCTAGTGACACATGTCCACTATATTTTTTTTTCTTTTTTTTTAACTTAAATCTGAATCTTTCATAAATTATATCAAACTTCTAATATTTACTCTTAGGTCCCTAGCCATAAACCTTTAATATAATATCATTTAATATAAAATAATTATTAAATAATCCTTATTTTTACAAACAAACCTTTTACTAAATTTTCAAAAATGGGGGATGTTACAACTCCCCCACTTGATCTCGCAATGCATTCTCTCAAGCGAGATCATGCGACGACTCCTCACCGCTTGCTCAGTCTATTAAGCTTCGTGGAGTTGTTGTTTGTTGAGGTACTCCTCCACAACATTTGCGGTCCGTCCTACATGATTCTCCCCCTAGAGAATCGGGACTTATCCCTCCTAGATAATTGTCCTGTTGAAGTAACATCTCTCTTCATTTCAGAGACCACCATCCCCTTGGACTACTCCGATTTGCTGAATAAACTATGCATTGTTCTGTCTCCTGCAAACGCACTTGCTAGATTGTAACTCCATGTCAATACAGCCCCCGCTGCACCACTCAAGGCCTAGCAACATGCTGAACTCATTGCACACTTCAGCCTCCTACGGACGTATCCTTCATATGTATAAGAGAAAGTTTCAATGCTCCATGGCATCGAGTTTCGATCACCTTGGGATGGCCGTGAACATTCCATTGTCCGCATACAAGCCCATGCATGAGTACCGAATTCTTCGAGTTAGTAATTCCCCTCACCTCTGTGAGCTTTGCACAACTCTTTCGATCACTGAGCAACTCATTCCACCTTACATGGTCTCATCCTTTACCAAGCGCCTTGCTTGCCTTGAGCACCATCAAGTATAGTTGTCAACGTTGAGCCGTAGCTCAAACTCAGCCATCCCAACTTTTGTGCGCTCCGCATTCTTCCAAGATTGCCTATTCTTGCGGTGCCTCTTGTACAAAGGGTTGGTCATTCTTCTGAATGCCAATCTTAGATGCTCGCTCCTCCGAGCGACTCCTTTTCCTACATCTCCATGCCCGTTTTCCCCCAAACGGTCGCGCGTGTGCTGACTGCCCTCAATGCAGCCCCGCTAGGTCCCCCACGTTTGCATGCTAAGTATTTCTATGAGTGCTTGTCCCGCTCTGATACCATTTGTCACAGACTTAGCTGGTTTTGCCTAAGTCGTGTGGTGCCCTTGCGTGTCCGTCTGCAAAGGTCAGCCTTCCCGTAGCCTCCCATGGTCCCTTAGGACCCACAAAAGAGAAAACGGGTTAGAGAAAACGCCTCACTCGAGATCCATAAGCAAACATTTCTGAAAACACTTCATAGATAATGTAAATTATAAACAGACTTTACAAGCTCTGAACAGTTGCACAATAAAAGGTCAAAATGATCCACTACAGACCAAAAATCTCTCATAAGTGTCTACATGACACAACCTTTATTTACAAGCCTAAAGCGGCCACCAAACCCAACTAAAATGGGACTATTAAGTTAGTGGGATCACCTCTCAATCCTAACTTAATTTACACTCTAACTACGACATTTAAGACATCATTACTACAATTCATGTTCCGGTGCATAAATCGCTTCTTCCAGCGAGCTTCCGGCGAACTTCCGGTGTACATCCGACGAACTCTTGGTGATGCTCCGACGGACTCCCGGTAAGCTCCTGGACTTTGCGATGATCTTCTTGGGGAGTTCTGACGAGCTTCTATGGCAAGCTCCTAGACTTCTCGACTGGTTCTCGCAGAATTTTTTACGAACGTCTGGAATTCCGACGAACTCTCGAACTCCTAATGTGATCTTGATCTTGACTCCGGCATAACAACTGCTGCATGTCTTACTGCCATCGTAGTTAATCCTGCACACTTTTCTCAACATATAGATTAGAGAAACAAATGATAATTGACTTCATCATCAAAATTCGAGATTCAACAATCTCTCCCTTTTTGATGATGACAATCAATTGATGACGGAGTTAACCTTAACTCCCCCTATCTATATGCCATACTTGAGAAAAGTCATTATTGAATTCAAAGCCTTTGAATTCAAGAGACATATTGATAAGTTAAGTTCATTTAAACTTATCAATACATCCATCATGATTCCTATCATGATGTAACTTTCTGAAAATGATGTCAAGACTTGACATCCATTTTCAAGTCTTATATTTCAAATATGAAGGATAACAATCATAGCAATTCATTCTATGACAAGATATCAATTTGTAATATTTCAAATTAATCTCTAGATATCTTATCATAATGCAAACATTTCAAGTGTAAAATTGCGTACATTTATCATCAATTTACCACATATTGCTTCCCCTTTATCATCAATAAAAAGGAGAACGATTCAACAATATATGCAACTATGGTAAAAATTCATGTCATTAAAAAAATCATACCAATCATATTTTAAGCATTCGTGATATGGTATCATCCAAAAGTTCTCACATTAAAGAGATAGCTTTCGTTACTTCTTCCCTTTTCTTTATCAGCAAAGCTTTCCATGAAGGAGGAGGAAAGTAAAGAGGATAAGTCATTGAGAACCAACTTTGAATGAAGTTAAAAATGATAAGAGATTTTCATTAAATCATGTTTCATTTTTCATAAGGATCAAGATATACATGTGAAATTAAATCCTTGCAAGTGTTCATCTCAAAAAAAATCTACCTTCATCAAGAAGTAATTCATGTGAGAGAATCATTACATCAAATCCATTTCTCAATAAAAATTCACAAAAGATAAGTCCATGAGAGATGCATTTGTCAATTAATCCATGTATCAAAAATCATTTAGTGATGGAGCATGAATATGAAATAAATTTGATATGACATAGGCTCATGAAAGCTCCATTCAAGAACTACAATAAGTCCGGAAGAGAAATACAATAAAATCATGCATTCAAACAATGTTTTGTCATAGCTTTTTAATCACAATCATGAAGGTAAAAACACTAGTGCTTTGCAGTGCTCAAAGATTAAGAATCGATTAAAACTTCTCAAATCACAATAATGAAAGTATAACATGCTCATCATTATGGAAACTTTTAGCATCAAGGCATAAAATTTCCAACATAAAAGTAAACATGTTATTGAAGCACACAATCTTATCATCATGTAAAATTCGTATCATAAATTTTCAGCACCGAATTCAAGTGAGTGATCAAGGAATTAAGAAAGTCCAAAAACAAAGTTCAACAAATTCTTGTATTCGGACAAATC
The DNA here is from genome assembly GCF_036884655.1 of Musa acuminata AAA Group. Taxonomy (NCBI): domain Eukaryota; kingdom Viridiplantae; phylum Streptophyta; class Magnoliopsida; order Zingiberales; family Musaceae; genus Musa; species Musa acuminata. Next base: position 18,748,221 of record NC_088355.1, on the reverse strand, counting down.
AACATTCCTAATTCTCTTCTAATAAAATCAAATTTTCTTCACTTAAAGGCTTTGTAAAAATATCAGCTAATTGATGTTCAGTATCAATAAACTCTATGATTACATTATGATTAGTGACATGATCTTGTATAAAGTGATGCCTAATATCAATATGTTTTGTTCTAGAGTGTTGAATGAGATTCTTTGTTAAACATATTGCACTTGTGTTATCACATTTTATGGGTATATTTTTGTTAGGATCAAGAGCACTAAGAGGGGGGGGGGGGTGAATTAGTGCAGCGGAAATCTTATAATAATTTAAAAACCAAAAGCTGCGTTCGTTCAAAAACTATTATGATGCAAAAGCAAATTCTCAGTTTGTATCTAAGTGCAGTTTGCGTCTAAGCGCAGATTGCGTTTAAGCGCAGTTTTGCGTCTAAGCGCAGTTTTGCGTCTAAGCGCAGTTTTGCGTCTAAACTCAGATTTACGTCTAAATGCAGATTTACGTCTAAACGCAGATTTACGTCTAAACGCAGATTTATGTCTAAACGCAGTTTTACGTCTAAACGCAGTTTTACGTCTAAACGCAGTTTTACGTCTAAACGCAGATTTACGTCTAAACGCAGTTTTACGTCTAAACGCAGTTTTACGTCTAAACGCAGATTTACGTCTAAACGCAGTTTTACGTCTAGACGCAGATTTACGTCTAAACTTTGAAACTCGTTTGTATACTCGCAGAAGGCAGTATGCAGTTGAAATCAAGACGTAAACGTGAACTGAAATCTGATGATTGAGCGAGGAAAGCCGATTTGCGTCTGAATGTAGTTTTACGTCTAAATGTTGAAACTCGTTCGTAAAATCGTAGAGGACAGATTGCAGTTATTAATAGGATTAAAATGTAAGCGTAAACTGCAAAGAAGCTCGTTTGTAAAAGCACGGAAAACAGTTCTGCAGAATCAAACGAAAACGTAAACTGTAATGTATGAAAATACAAGTTTACGTCTGAATGCAGATTTGGAAGAACAGCACTTAGAACTTGTTCGTGAAAGCGCAGAGAGCAGTAGTGATGAGGGAGGTTTGCAGTAATGATAAAGTGCTCGAAAATAAACGCAAACCAGAGATTTAGAGTGGTTCGGTCAGCCTTGACCTACTCCACTTTTGGCTTCCTCCACCGATGAGGTTGCCGACGTCAACTAGGTGCCTTCCTTCAATGGGCGAAGGCCAAACTTCCCTCTTACAATTTCTCTCCTTTTGACAGGCTTAGGAGACAACCTTTACAGACCTTTCTCTCCTCACTTTACAATTGAAAACTTGAAGAACAGAAGGAGGAGACTTAAAGGTTTTACAACACTTTTGAGCTCTTAGAATCACAGAAAAGATCAAGATTTCGGTATAGGTCTGTATCTTTTCAGTGCTGAATGGGTGGGGTATTTATAGGCCCCAAACCAATTCAAAATTCGAGCTCAAAACGATCAAATCGATCAAATCCCAGAATTCTGGGATCAGGCGGTTGCACCTCTCGACTGGAGAGGTGGCACCGACTGGCAGAGCTCGAAGACTGAGCTCTGCCGATTGCTTCTCTCTGCCAGAGCACGAAGACTGAGCTCGATGGTTGCATCACCTGGCAGAGCTCGAAGACTGAGCTTGGTGGTTGCATCACCTCGCAAAGCTCGAAATCTGAGCTCGGTGGTTGCATCACCTGGCAGAGCTCGAAACTGAGCTCAGGCTGATGCACCTCTCTGCCAGAGCTCGAAGACTGAGCTTGGTGAATGCATCACCTGGCAGAGCTCGAGACTGAGCTCAGGCTGATGCACCTATCTGCCAGAGCTCGAAGACTGAGCTCGGTGGTTGCATCGCCTGGCAGAGCTCGGAACTTGAGCTCTGGCGGTGCAACCTCTTGGCTGGGGCGGTTGCACCTCCCAGCCTCGCAGCCCTGGCGGTTGCACCTCCTGGCTGGGGCGGTTGCACCTCCCAACCCCATAGCCCAGGCGGTTGCACCTCCTGGCTGGGGCGGTTGCACCTCCCAACCCCACAGCCCAGGCGGTTGCACCTCCTGGCTGGGGCGGTTGCACCTCCCAACCCCACAGCCCAGGCGGTTGCACCTCCTGGCTGGGGCGGTTGCACCTCCTGGTGCAATCAGGGTCCGAATGGTTCACTCCATTCGGCCCACTTTGAATCTTTTCAGGGGCCCAATTGCCCCAAGATTAAGCTAATGGGATCACCTCCCATTTTCATGCTTAATCATCATGCTAACTACGATTAACTCTAAGACAACTTCTGCAGCTTTGCTCCGATGCGTCAATCGCTTCTTCCGGCGAGTTTCCTGCCAACTTCCGTCGATCAACCGATAACCCTCGGTGATCCTTCTGCGGACATCCGGCATACTCCTGGACTTTGCGACGATCCACTTGGCGAGTTCCGACGAGCTTCGCTTGGCAAGCTTCTGGACTTCTCGGATCTGTTCTCTCTGAACCTCCGACGACCGTCCGAACTTCCGTCGAACTCTCGAACTCCCAACGTGATCATGATCTTGACTCCGACGCAACTCCTGCTGCTTGTCTTACTCTCATCGTAGTTAATCCTGCACACTTATCTCAACACATAGATTAGATAACAAATGACAATTGACTTCATCATCAAAATCCGAGATTCAACAATCTCCCCCTTTTTGATGATGACAATCAATTGATAAAGGAGTTGTCCTTAACTCCCCCTATCTATATGCCATAGTTGAGATAAGTCAACCTTGAATTCAAGACCTAAGAATTCAAGTGACGTATTGATAAGTTAGATCAGTTAAACTTATCAATGCTCCCATCATGATGCCTATCATGATGTATCTCTTCAAGAATTATGTCAAGGCATGACATACATCATCAAGTTTGTATGATAGTGTTTGTAACCATTCATCATGTAATCATATAAAGCTACGAAGGACTTTTTACAAGATGCACACATTTGAGATTTTCTAGTAAGTTTGCATTTTCTTCACAATATCAAATCAAGATATGATGCAAACTATAGTACATGTTCACATATCTCTTGGTGATGCAAGGATGGCATAACATTGTTTATAGCATCACTCAAGTATTTGCAACTATGACATAGATATGATTATGGCAGTTCAGCTATGACATAGTGTTTATCAATTCATATTTTTCTCCCCCTTTGTCATCAACAAAAAGCATGATAGCATTATCAAGCATATAAAGGAAGTCATGACACATATATCTCTTTATTGTTTTTGCTTGACGGAGGAAAGTCATTTTCCAAAGAGTTTTCATAAGAGTGTACGGGAACATCCCATTTTTAGCATACAACCCGAAAAATGAACTTCTTACATGCATTTGGTTAAAAATATTTGTCACATAATTTGCAACATGTTATTTGATCAAGCGTTGTCAAGGCATGTAATAGTAATAACATCCGAAAAATAATTTTAACTAGTTAAAGTATTCGGACAATTCAACATTCCTAATTCTCTTCTTATGTAATCAAATTGTTCTTCACATAGGGGTTTTGTGAAGATATCAGCCAGTTGATGTTTGGTATCAATAAACTCTATGGTTACATCATGATTAGAGACATGATCTCGTATAAAGTGATGTCTAATATCAATGTGTTTTGTTCTTGAGTGTTGTATAGGATTTTTAGTTAAGCATATTGCACTCGTGTTATCACATTTAATGGGAATATCTTTAAGATTCACTTTGTAATCTTCTAAAGTGTTTTTCATCCATACAACTTGTGCACAGCATGCACTTGCTGCAATGTATTCAGCTTCGGTTGTTGATAGGGCAACCGAGTTTTGTTTCTTAGATGACCAGGATACAAGGGCATGTCCTAAAAATTGACATGATCCTGATGTGCTTTTTCTGTCTAGTCTACAGCCAGCGAAGTCCGCATCAGCATAAGCTGTTAATTCAAAGTTTTCTGATTTTGGGTACCATAATCCTAGATTGGTAGTTCCATTAAGATATCTGAGTATTCTTTTGACTGCTTTGAGATGAGATATCTTAGGGTCTGATTGAAATCTAGCACAAAGTCCTACACTGAACATGATGTCTGGTCTGGTGGCAGTGAGGTAAAGTAAACTTCCTATCATACCCCTATAGGTTTTTTGATCGAAGCTTTCTCCATTCTCATCAATTTCTAACTTAGTGGAGGTGCTCATAGGAGTGTCAATGGCTTTTGAATTATTCATTTTGAACTTCTTTAGCAAACTCACAGCATATTTGGTTTGACTAATAAGGATGCCATTGCTTAGTTGTTTGATTTGTAGACCTAAGAAGAATGTTAACTCTCCCATTAGACTCATTTCGAATTCATGACTCATAGTTTTCGCAAAGGATTTACAAAGAGATTCATTTGTAGAACCAAAGATAATATCATCAACATAAATCTGAATAATGAGAAAATCATTTTCAAAATTTTTGATAAACAATGTAGTATCAACCTTGCCTTTTATGAAATTATTTTCAATGAGAAAAGAGCTAAGTCTCTCATACCAAGCCCTTGGGGCTTGTTTTAAACCATAGAGAGCTTTAGTTAATCTAAACACATGATTAGGGTAGCCATTATTTTCAAATCCAGGAGGTTGTTCAACATAAATTTCTTCGGAAATGAAACCATTTAGAAAAGCGCTTTTAACATTCATTTGAAATAACTTAAAATTATTGCAACTAGCGTAGGCAAGGAGCATCCTTATGGCTTCCAATCGAGCCACAGGTGCGAAGGTTTCTTCGTAATCGATACCTTCTTCTTGGTTGAAACCTTTGGCCACTAATCTAGCCTTGTTTCTAACCACGATACCATTTTCATCTTGCTTGTTTCTAAAGACCCATTTAGTACCAATTACTAAATGGTCATTTGGCCTAGGAACAAGCGTCCACACCTCATTTCTCTCAAATTGATTTAATTCATCTTGCATTGCGATAATCCATGAATCATCTTTCATGGCTTCATCAACACATTTGGGTTCAATTTGGGAGAGAAAAGCGGCGTTGGCACAAAAGTTTTTAAAAGAAGATCGTGTTTGAACCCCCTTTGATGTGTCTCCTAGGATTAGCTCCTTAGGATGAGCATCTATATACTTCCAATCCTTGGGTAAGGATGTTTTGGAAGTGGATGCAACCAAGTTGCTGGTTGGAGACGGGGTTTCGTTTAAATTTAAGGAATCAAAATTAACATCATCATCAAGATCATTTTTCTTAATTTCTGAAATCTCATTGAAAACAACATGGATGGATTCTTCAATAATTAAGGTTCTTTTATTGAAGATGCGAAAAGCTTTAGAAACCGAAGAATAACCAAGAAAGATTCCTTCATCAGATTTAGCATCGAATTTTCCTAAGTTATCCTTTTCATTCAAGATAAAACACTTACACCCAAAGACTTTAAAATATGAGACATTGGGTTTTTTGTTATTCCATAACTCATAAGGAGTTTTGGTGAGTAAGGGTCTTACTAGGACTCTATTTAAAATATAGCATGCAGTGTTTACAGCTTCGGCCCAAAAATATTTGGGTAGACTATGTTCATTCAACATGGTTCTTGCCATTTCTTGTAAATTTCGATTTTTTCTTTCTACTACCCCATTTTGTTGAGGATTTCTTGGAGTAGAGAAGTTATGGTTGTATCCGTTGAGTTCACAGAATTCTTGGAAGTCATGGTTTTGAAATTCTCCACCGTGATCACTTCTAATTGACGAAATCATAGATTCCTTCTCATTTTGAACAAGTTTACAAAACTTGGTAAAATGTCTAAAGCATTCATTTTTTTGTTTTAAGAAGTAGGTCCATGTATATCTGCTGTAGTCATCAATAATGACAAAGGCGTATTTGCTACCTCCTAGACTCGATGTAGAGATTGGTCCGAACAAGTCCATATGGATCAATTGTAGGGGCCTAGAGGTGCTTATTTGATTCTTGGCTTTGAAGCTACCCCTAATTTGCTTACCTAATTGGCAAGCATCACATACATTATCTTTGATGAACTTGATATGAGGAATTCCTCTTACAAGTTCTCTAGATGATACTTGATTGATTAGTTTCATGCTAGCATGACCTAATCTTCTATGCCATAGCCAAGCATCCTCATTCATAACGGCAAAGCACATTTCATCACATAAATCATTGATGTCAATAGTGTATACGTTGTTTTGTTTTAATGCAATCATAGATATATTTTTGTGTGGTTTTTCAATGATGCAGGCATTAGATTCAAATCTTATAATATATCCTTTATCACATAATTGACTAATGCTCAAGAGGTTATGTTTTAAACCATCAACTAGTAAAACATCTTCAATAGAGAGGTTGGATTTGTTACCTATGGTTCCTTTGCCAATGATTTTACCCTTGTTGTTGTCTCCGAAGGTGACATATCCTTCGTCTATGCTAGAGAGCTTAGAGAATTGAGATGGATCTCCGGTCATATGCCTTGAGCATCCACTATCAAGGTACCATTTCTTGCTCCTAGCTTGCGATTGTTTAGTTTTCTACAAGAAAGGATGATGTTTAGGTACCCATTTGTTTTTGGGTGCCTCATAAATAGATCTACATTTTCTATCATGTTGCATAGAGTTTATCATGGTTCCTTTAGGAACCCAAATCAATTTGTTTGGACTTATTTTCTTGAATGGACAACAATGTGTCTTGTGTCCAGATTTGCAACAAAAGTTGCACTTGGTTTGGTGTTGAACGTGTAAGATGGGGCCTTTTACAAAGGTAGTTGGATTTCGGTGAGGACTCCTCACAAATCCAATCCCACTTCTTTTGGGAGCATGACCCTTGTTTGTAAGGATCATGTTTAATGACTTGCTACCAACCTCGAATTTCTTCAAGGTGTCCTTAAGTAGCAAGTTTTCTTTTTGTATAGTTTCTAAATCATGACATTTGATACATGACTTTAAACTATCATGATGTTCGACTTTTAATTTATCAAACTCACAAGTAAGATTATCATGTACCTTTTTTAGCAACTTGTATTTTCTATTTATAACTTTGCATTCATCAAATAAATCATGGAAGGCATTTAGTAATTCATCGAAAGATAAATCAGCATCTAATAAATCCGTTACCTCCTCTTCGATGGCCATAAAGGCGTAATGAGCAACTTGCTCGGTGTTGGACTCCTCTTCCTCAGATGCGCTCGAATCATCCCATGTTGCTTGGAGCGCCTTCTTCTTTGTTCTTTTCTTGACTTGGGGACAATCACTTTTGTAGTGTCCCGGCTTTTTACATTCGTAGCAGATTACTTGGTCCTTCTTGGGTTCAAGTTTATTTTTCACATCGTTTTTAAACTTGTTTCTTTTGAAGAATTTCTTAAACTTTCTTGTCAAAAGTGCCAAGTCATCGTCACAATCCTCATCACTTGAGTTTTCTCTCAAGTGGCATTCAGAAGTTTTAAGTGCCATATCCTTCCTGTTCTTTGGAAGGATGTCTTCTTGCTCTTCATGAGCTTTGTAGGTCATTTCGTAGGTCATTAATGACCCGATTAGTTCTTCAAGAGGGAAATTTCGCAGATCTTTTGCCTCTTGAATGGCGGTGACTTTAGGATCCCAACTCTTAGGAAGGGATCTTAGTATCTTATTAACAAGCTCAAAATCCGAAAAGCTCTTTCCGAGTCCTTTTAGACCGTTGACGACATCCGTGAAACGGGTAAACATGTCGCCAATGGTTTCACTCGGTTTCATTCGAAAAAGTTCAAAAGAATGCAGCAACAGATTGATTTTTGACTCTTTCACTCTACTTGTGCCCTCGTGGGTCACTTCAAGTGTGTGCCAAATATCAAAAGCAGTTTCGCAAGTTGAAACACGATTAAACTCGTTTTTATCAAGTGCGCAAAATAAGGCATTCATAGCCTTTGCATTAAGAGCGAAAGCCTTCTTCTCCAAATCGTTCCAATCGATCATTGGAAGAGAAGATTTTGAAAATCCATTTTCAACAAGGTTCCACAGTTCAAAATCCATAGAAATAAGAAAGATCCTCATTCGGGTCTTCCAGTAAGTGTAGTCCGTTCCACTGAACATGGGTGGACGTGTAATTGAATGCCCCTCTTGGTTTCCGGCGTATGCCATCTCTCTTGGGTTTTAATCCTTTAGAGAGTTAACCTTGCTCTGATACCAATTGTTAGGATCAAGAGCACTAAGAGGGGGGGGGGGTGAATTAGTGCAGCGGAAATCTTATAATAATTTAAAAACCAAAAGCTGCGTTCGTTCAAAAACTATTATGATGCAAAAGCAAATTCTCAGTTTGTATCTAAGTGCAGTTTGCGTCTAAGCGCAGATTGCGTTTAAGCGCAGTTTTGCGTCTAAGCGCAGTTTTGCGTCTAAGCGCAGTTTTGCGTCTAAACTCAGATTTACGTCTAAATGCAGATTTACGTCTAAACGCAGATTTACGTCTAAACACAGATTTACGTCTAAACGCAGTTTTACGTCTAAACGTAGTTTTACGTCTAAACGCAGATTTACGTCTAAACGTAGTTTTACGTCTAAACGCAGTTTTACGTCTAAACGCAGATTTACGTCTAAACGCAGTTTTACGTCTAGACGCAGATTTACGTCTAAACTTTGAAACTCGTTTGTGTACTCGCAGAAGGCAGTATGCAGTTGAAATCAAGACGTAAACGTGAACTGAAATCTGATGATTGAGCGAGGAAAGCCGATTTGCGTCTGAATGCAGTTTTACGTCTAAATGTTGAAACTCGTTCGTAAAATCGTAGAGGACAGATTGCAGTTATTAATAGGATTAAAATGTAAGCGTAAACTGCAAAGAAGCTCATTCGTAAAAGCACGGAAAACAGTTCTGCAGAATCAAACGAAAACGTAAACTGTAATGTATGAAAATACGAGTTTACGTCTGAATGCAGATTTGGAAGAACAGCACTTAGAACTTGTTCGTGAAAGCGCAGAGAGCAGTAGTGATGAGGGAGGTTTGCAGTAATGATAAAGTGCTCGAAAATAAACGCAAACCAGAGATTTAGAGTGGTTCGGTCAGCCTTGACCTACTCCACTTTTGGCTTCCTCCACCGATGAGGTTGCCGACGTCAACTAGGTGCCTTCCTTCAATGGGCGAAGGCCAAACTTCCCTCTTACAATTTCTCTCCTTTTGACAGGCTTAGGAGACAACCTTTACAGACCTTTCTCTCCTCACTTTACAATTGAAAACTTGAAGAACAGAAGGAGGAGACTTAAAGGTTTTACAACACTTTTGAGCTCTTAGAATCACAGAAAAGATCAAGATTTCGGTATAGGTCTGTATCTTTTCAGTGCTGAATGGGTGGGGTATTTATAGGCCCCAAACCAATTCAAAATTCGAGCTCAAAACGATCAAATCGATCAAATCCCAGAATTCTGGGATCAGGCGGTTGCACCTCTCGATTGGAGAGGTGGCACCGCCTGGCAGAGCTCGAAGACTGAGCTCTACCGATTGCTTCTCTCTGCCAGAGCTCGAAGACTGAGCTCGATGGTTGCATCACCTGGCAGAGCTCGAAGACTGAGCTTGGTGGTTGCATCACCTCGCAAAGCTCGAAATCTGAGCTCGGTGGTTGCATCACCTGGCAGAGCTCGAAACTGAGCTCAGGCTGATGCACCTCTCTGCCAGAGCTCGAAGACTGAGCTTGGTGAATGCATCACCTGGCAGAGCTCGAGACTGAGCTCAGGCTGATGCACCTATCTGCCAGAGCTCGAAGACTGAGCTCGGTGGTTGCATCGCCTGGCAGAGCTCGGAACTTGAGCTCTGGCGGTGCAACCTCTTGGTTGGGGCGGTTGCACCTCCCAGCCTCGCAGCCCTGGCGGTTGCACCTCCTGGCTGGGGCGGTTGCACCTCCCAACCCCACAGCCCAGGCGGTTGCACCTCCTGGCTGGGGCGGTTGCACCTCCCAACCCCACAGCCCAGGCGGTTGCACCTCCTGGCTGGGGCGGTTGCACCTCCTGGTGCAATCAGGGTCCGAATGGTTCACTCCATTCGGCCCACTTTGAATCTTTTCAGGGGCGCAATTGCCCCAAGATTAAGCTAATGGGATCACCTCCCATTTTCATGCTTAATCATCATGCTAACTACGATTAACTCTAAGACAACTTCTGCAGCTTTGCTCCGATGCGTCAATCGCTTCTTCCGGCGAGTTTCCTGCCAACTTCCGTCGATCAACCGATAACCCTCGGTGATCCTTCTGCGGACATCCGGCATACTCCTGGACTTTGCGACGATCCACTTGGCGAGTTCCGACGAGCTTCGCTTGGCAAGCTTCTGGACTTCTCGGATCTGTTCTCTCTGAACCTCCGACGACCGTCCGAACTTCCGTCGAACTCTCGAACTCCCAACGTGATCATGATCTTGACTCCGGCGCAACTCCTGCTGCTTGTCTTACTCTCATCGTAGTTAATCCTGCACACTTATCTCAACACATAGATTAGATAACAAATGACAATTGACTTCATCATCAAAATCCGAGATTCAACAATTTTTAAGATGAATCTTATAATCCTCTAAAGTTTTTTCATCCACACAACTTGTGCACAGCATGCACTAACTGCAATGTACACAGCTTCGGTTATTGACAGTGCAACTGAGTTTTGTTTCTTGGATGACCAAGAAACAAGTGTGTGTCCTAAAAATTGACATGTTCTGGATGTATTTTTTCTATCTAATCTACATACAGCAAAATCCGCATCAACATAAGCAATCAACTCAAAATTCTCAGATTTTGGATACCATAGTCCTAGATTTGTGGTTCCTTTAAGATATCTAAGTATTTTTTAACTGCTTTGAGATGAGATATCTTAGAATTAGATTGAAACCTAGCACATAGTCCTACACTAAACATGATATCTGATCTAGTTGCAGTGAGGTAAAGTAAACTTCCTATCATACACCTATAAGTTTTTTATCAAAACTTTCTCTACTTCCATCAATTTCTAACTTAGTGGAGGTACTCATGGGAGTATTGATAGCCTTTGAGCTATCCATATTAAACCTTTTTAGCAAATTTAAAGCGTATTTTGTTTGACTAAGAAAAATGTCATTACTTAGTTGTTTAATTTGTAAGCCTAAAAAGAAGGTTAATTCTCCCATCAAGCTCATCTCAAATTCAAGACTCATACTTTTAGCAAATGATTCACAAAGAGATTCGTTCGTAGAACCAAAAATAATATCATCAACATAAATTTGAACAATAAGAAAATTATTTTCAAAATTTTTGATAAACAATGTAGTATCGACCTTGCCTTTAGAGAAATTATTTTCAATTAGAAATGAACTAAGTATCTCATACCAAGCCCTTGGGGCTTGTTTTAAACCATAGAGAGTTTTAGTCAATTTAAACACATGATTAGAGAAACTATCATTCTCAAATCCAGGAGGTTATTCAATATAAACTTCTTCAAAAATAAAGCCACTAAGAAAAGTACTTTTAACATCCATTTGAAACAACTTAAAATTATTACTACTAGCATAGGTAAGGAGCATCCTTATGGCTACTAATCGGGCCACAGGAGCGAAGATTTCTTCATAATCAATACCTTCTTCTTGGTTGAAACCTTTGGCCACTAATCTAGCCTTGTTTCTAACCACAATACCAGATTTATCTTGCTTGTTTCTAAAGACCCATTTAGTACAAATAACTAAATGGTCATTTGGCCTAGGAACAAGCTTCGACACCTTATTTCTCTCAAATTGATTTAACTTATCTTGCATTACGATAATCCATGAATCATCTTTCATGGCTTCGTCAATACATTTATGTTTAATTTAGGAGAGAAAAGCAACGTTAGCACAAAAATTTTTAAGAAAATAACGTGTTTGAACCCCTTTAGATATATCTCCTATGATTAGCTCCTTAGAATGAGCATCTACATACTTTGAATCCTTGGGTAAGGATGTTTCGGAAGTGGATGCATCCAAGTTGCTAGTTTGAGAAGGGGTTTCATTTAAATTCAAAGTATCAAAGTTAACATCATCATCAAAATCATTTTTCTTAATTTTGAAAATCTCATTAAAAACAACATGAATGAATTCTTCTATAATCAAGGTTCTTTTATTAAATATATGAAATGCTTTAAAAATCGAAGGATAGCCAAGAAAAATTCCTTCTTCGGACTTAGCATCAAATTTTCCTAAGGCATCTTTTTCATTCAAGATAAAACACTTACACCCAAAAACTTTAAAATATGAAATATTGGGTTTTTTGTTGTTTCACAACTCATAAGGAGTTTTGGTGAGTAAGGGTCTTACTAGAACTCTATTCATGACATAGCATGTCATGTTTACGGCTTCAGCAAAAAAATATTTGGGTAGGCTATGTTCATTCAATATGGTTATTACCATTTCTTGTAAATTTCTATTCTTTCTTTCTACTACTCCATTTTGTTAAGGATTTCTTGGAGTAGAGAATTTGTGGTTGTATCCATTAGATTCACAAAATTCTTAGAAATCACGATTTTGAAATTCACCACCGTGATCACTTCGAATTGACGAAATCATAAAACCCTTTTCATTTTGAACATGTTTACAAAACTTAGAGAAATACCTAACGCATTCACTTTTATGCGCCAAAAAATAAGTCCATGTGTATCTACTATAATCATCTATAATGACAAAAGCATATTTGCTACCTCCTAGGCTTGATGTAGAAATTGGTCTGAACAAGTCCATATGGATCATTTGCAAATGTCTAGAAGTGCTTATTTGATTCTTAGGTTTGAAGCTACTTTTTATTTATTTTCCTAATTGACAAGCATCACACATATTATCTTTGACGAACTTGATATGAGGAATTCCTCTTACAAGTTCTTTAGATGAAATTTGGGTGATTAGTTTCATTCTAGCATAACCTAATCTCCTATGCCAAAGCCAAGCATCATCATTCAAAACCGAAAAACACATTTCATTGCAAAGATCATTAATGTCAATGATGTATACATTATTTTATTTTAATGCAATCATAGATGTGTTTTTGTGTGATTTTTCAATAATGCAAGCATTAGATTCAAATTTAATAGTATATCCTTTATCTTACAATTGACTAATGCTCAAGAGTTTATGTTTTAAACCATCAACTAACAAAACATCTTCAATAAAGAAGTTGGATTTGTTACCTATGGTTCCTTTGCCAATGATTTTACCCTTGTTGTTGTCTCCGAATGTGACATATCCTTCGTCTATGCTAGTGAGCTTAGAGAATTGAGATGGATCTCCGGTCATATGTCTTGAGCATCCACTATCAATATACCATCTCTTGCTCCTAGCTTGTGATGGTTTACATTTCTACAAAAGAGGATGATTTTTAGGTACCCATTTGACCTTGGGTGCCTCAAAAATTGATCTAAATTGGTTATCATGTTGCATGGAATTTTTTATGATTCCTTTAGGAACCCATATCAATTTGTGTAGACTAACCTTTTTAAATGGACAATAATAAGCTTTATGTCCATGTTTGCAACAAAAGTTGCATTTGTTTTAGGGCGAAATATGTAAGATAGGGCCTTTAACGAAGGTGGTTAGATTTTGGTGAGAGCTTCTCACAAATCCGATTCCACTTCTTTTATAAACGTGACCCTTATTGGTAAGGATCATGTTCAATGACTTGCTACCAACCTCAAATTTCTTTAAGGTATCCTTGAGTAAAAAGTTCTCCTTTTGGATTATTTCTAGATCATGGCATTTCATACATGGAGCTAAATTTCATTATGTTTAATTTTTAATTTATCGAAATTACTAACAAGAGAATTATGCTCCTTTTTTAACAATTTATATTTTTTACTAATTATTTTACATTCATCAAATAAATCATGAAAAGCATTTAATAATTCATCAAATGATAAATTTGCATCAATTGAACTTGATACCTCCTCTCCAAGGGTCGTTAGTGCATAGTGAGCAACTTGCTCGATGTTGGGCTCCTCTTCTTTGGATGCGCATGAGTCATCCCATGTTGCTTTGAGCGCCTTCTTCTTTACTGTCCTCTTCTTGGCTTGGGGACATTTACTCTTGTAGTGTCCCGGTTTCTTGCATTCATAGCAAATTACTTGTTCTTTCTTGGGTTCAAATTTATCTTTAGTGTCATTTTTAGATTTGTTTTTTTTAATAATTTTTTAAAATTTCCTTGTTAAAAGTGTCAAGTCATCATCAAAGTCCTCATCACTTGAGTTTTCTCTTTGAAAGGGTGTCCTCAAGCTCTTCATGAGCTTTGCAAGTCATTTCATAGTTCATTAGTGACCCAATTAATTCTTCAAGAGGAAAGTTGTTTAAATCTTTGGCTGTGACTTTAGGGTCCTAACTCTTTCAAAGGGATCTTAAAACTTTATTAACGAGCTCAAAATTCGAAAAACCTTTACCAAGTCCTTTTAGACTATTGACGATATCCGTAAAATAGGTGTACATGTCTCTAATGGTCTCACTCGGTTTCATTCAAAATAATTCATAAGAATATACTAAAAGGTTGATTTTTTACTCTTTCACTCTACTTGTGCCTTCGTGAGTCACTTCGAGTGTGTGTCAAATATCAAAAGTCATTTCACAAATCGAAACACGATTGAACTCATTTTTATCTAGTGCACAAAATAAGGCATTCATAGCCTTTGCGTTTAAAACGAAAGTCTTCTTCTCCAATTCATTTCAATCAATCATTGGAAGAGAAGACTTTTGAAATCTATTTTCTACAATGTTCTAAAGCTCAAATCCATAGAAATTAGGAAGATTCTCATTCTAGTCTTCCAATAGGTGTAATCCATCCCATTGAACATGGGCGGACGTGTAATTGAGTGACCCTCTTGGTTTTCGGCAAATGCCATCTCTCTTGAGTTTTAAGCCAACTGAGAGTGACTCGCTCTGATACCAATTGTTAGGATCAAGAGCGCACTAAGAGGGGGGGGGTGAGTTAGTGCAGCGGAAAACTTTCACTATTTCAAAAAACCTTATTTCGATTAAAGTCGATTCAACGAGAATGATCTCAACTCAATTCGTTTCGGAAGAAATTTGAGCTTCAAATCTTAAGTGAAAATGCAGGAGAAGACTAAGGTGATTTGCATCAATGTAAATCACACAAATGAAACAACGTAGATTTCATAAAGTCTTCGTAGAAAGCCGATCTCGGAAGATGTTTTACGTCAAAGTGAATGTAAACGTATTTAAAGCACAATAAGGAAGAGAGGCAGTTTGTTATAAAGGAAATATACTCAAAGTAAATGCAAACCGAGATTGTAGAGTGGTTCGGTCAACATAACCTATATCGGCTTCCTCCTCCGACGAGGTCACCGATGTCCACTAGGGGCCTTCCTTCAATAGGCGAAGGCCAACCACCCTTTCACAGCTTTTTTTCTTTTGACGGGCTTAGGGGACAACCCTTACAAGTTTTTACTCCTCTCTTGGATGATCTCAATACTTAGAAAGAATGAGGAGAACTTTAACTTTTACAACACTTTATGGTCTCAAGACTCAAGAGTAATTCAAGAATTTCATTTTTCTTTCATGCAGGAAAGGGTGGGGTATTTATAGACCCCAATGAGTTCAAAAATAGAGCCTAAAAGTATCCATTCCCAGATTTTCGGGATCCTAGCGGTACCACCGCCATTACTGGGCGGTACTACTGCTTGTCATTGGGCACTGGGCAGTTCTACCACTCAGTCTGGGTGGTACTACCGCCTAACAGCGCTCGAAGACTGAGCTCTGGTGGTACCACCACCTAACAGGGGCAGTACCACTGCTAGCAGCAATAACTGTCGGTGGTACCCCCGCCTGACAAGGGTGGTACCATCGCCTAGAAATCCTGGAGACCGAGTCTCCCAAGTGGTGCCACTGCCAGTCAGAAATTCAAGGACCGAATGGGCTGTTCTATTCGGCCCAATTTGGGTCTATCAAGGGCCCAATTGGCCCCTGATTAAGTTAGTGGGATCACCTCCCAATCCTAACTTAATCTACACTCTAACTATGACATTTAAGACATCATTACTGTAATTTATGTTCTGGTGCGTCAATCACTTCTTCCGGTAAGCTTCCGGTGAACTTCCGGCCAACTTCCGGTGAACATCCGACGAACTCTCGGCGATGCTCCGGTGGACTCCCAGCAAGCTTCTGGACTTTACGACGATCTTCTTGGCGAGTTCCGATAAGCTTCTATGGCAAGCTCCTGGACTTCTCAGCTGGTTCCTGCAGAACTTCCGATGAACTCTCGAACTCCCAATGTGATCTTGATCTTGACTCCGGCATAACAACTGCTGCATGTCTTACTGCCATCGTAGTTAATCCTGCACACTTTTCTCAACATATAGATTAGATAAACAAATGACAATTGACTTTATCATCAAAATCCGAGATTCAACAAATAGTAGGGCCATGGGCATGGCAACGCCATGGTACTATAGAGGCGGGACTTCCGTGAACATCATTGATCCCTTGCTCTCATGGAGGGAGAGCGTTTGGTCATGAAAGGGGCCGAGGAGGTGGAGCATGTAGAGGCAAACTCCAAATACCAAGACAAGGCTGAAGGGCCGAGGCCAAGGAAATTCATAAGCCCGATGTCAACGAGCTTCTCATCAAGATAGCCGAAAGTGAAGGACTTCGGGTCATGCAAGAGTGCACGACCAAGGAACGAAGCAAGCAGTATGCGTGTACCTTTGCTACTCAGTGGAGTAGGCGGTAGGGTTGATGGAGAAGACGATACAATCCCAAAGGCAACCAAATCTATTAGAGAATTACTCTAAGTTGAGGTGAAAACTTCCTGAATTCTAGAAGTTCGATGGCATTAAGAAGGTGAATCACAGTAAATAACTCAATGCAATGAGTGCAAACACTTCAAGTGCTTCAGAAGTGTGAGCAAAGAGCAGGCGAAGGCCAGTAACCAGCTTGATGCATAGAGTACAACGTCGAGGAGGCGAGCAGAGGGGCTCTGCATAGGTTCAAACACCCATCGAAGATAATGGAAGATAATAGTTATCAAATTCTCACCAACAGTGATCGGTGCTACTGAGAGTTGATTATCCGTTTCATTTTCCAATGAAATGCCAATCGAAAGTGGAAGTGATGCGAACCTAGTTGGAAGGGACAACTAAGTGAAAGAAAAGTTGATGGACAAATTTTATAGACGAAGGACAAAACTTCATAAATTTGTGAGACGATGCTCATCAAAGCTCCAACAAGCATCTATCCAATTCAAACAGCATGAGTCATTTGAGAGACTGGCGCATAGTAAAGATGGTCTTTTCCTTCATCTAGAGGATCCATAGGAACCAACAAGGATCAACACAACACAGCCAACCCCACACTAGAGTCAGAGTCATTGGTGAGTTGAAGTAGTATAGCGGATCAAAAGTTTGACTACTCAACAACAATAGTGGAGAGTAATGGGAGCCAAAAGAGGCATTGCAGTTGGAGCAGAAGATTGAAGACTCAGCAAAGGCGAGGAGTTGCAGTGTCGACAAAGGTTTCAACGAGGACGTAGAATGAACAAGTGGGAGAGAATGTCATAGACAAACCTCTAAATAGGATGTTTCATGTAATGCTTATGTTGTTAGGACCGGAGCGGCACTAAGAGAGGGGGGGTGAATTAGTGCAACGGTAAAGGATGATAAACTTTCGACGATTTAAACACTTTCGGAAACTTCGTACGATAAAATCAACATTTCGTTTGAAACCATTTCGATTGCGTTTTAACTTGAAGGCAGTAAGCTATTGAAGGGGTTTGCAGTAAGGTAATAGCAGGAAGTAAATGCAAACCAGAGAAGACGGTAGTTTATAGTGGTTCGGTCAATTGTGACCTACATCCACTCCTCTGATTCCTCTTCCGTCGAGGCCACCGGCATCCACAAATTATCTTCCTTTACTAGGCGAAGATCAACCTCCTTCTTACACCCCTCTTACAACCTCTTACACGTGGTTCACCCTTTTACAAAGATTTCAATGAAAAGAAAGGAGGTGAACACTCAAGCTATTGAAAACCAGACTTTTCCTAAAGCTTTTCTCAACTTCTAGCTTCTCAAAAGGTTGTTTTCTCTGCTAAGAAATGAGGTGTATTTATAGGCCTCAAGAGGATTCAAATTTGGGCTCCAAAATTTGAATTCTCTTTGGTTTCCGAGGCCGGCGATCCCGCTGCCTGTTAGTGGCGGTGCCACCGCCTATTAGTGTCTAACACTGACAGTGGACTGGCGGTGCCACTGTCCAGCCAAGCGGTGCCACCGCCCAGCTCTCGGGTGCTGGGCGGTGCCACCGCCTAGTCTAGGCGATGCCACGGCCTAGGCCAATTCAGCTCACTGGTTGGGCTCCAAACTTGGCCCAAACCAGTCCGAACTCGGGCCCAATTGGCCCCTACTTGGGTTATAGGATTAACACCTAATCCTAACCCTAATTAACGTACTAACTACAAATTTAAAGACATTTTCTAAGCTATTACAAAGTCCATAAGTCAATACTTCTTCCAGCGAGCTTCCGGCGAACTTCCGGCGGTCTTCCGATAAACTCTCGAAAACCATTCTACGGACTCCCGACAAGTTCCTAGACTTCACGATTTGATCTTGGCGAGTTCCGATGAGCTTCTTCTTTAAGCTCCGATCTTTCTCGGCGAGCTCCGCGAACTTCCAACGAACCTTACGGCGAGCTTCCAAAAAACCCTTCGGCAAGCTCCCTACTCATTCTCGTTTAGTTCCGGCAGCATTCCCAACGAACCTTCGGACTTCCGTCGAACTCTCGAACTCGTAACAAATCCTTCGCACTTGACTCCGATACATTGTTTTGCTTTATGTCTTCATCGTTATCATAGTTAATCCTGCACACACAAGTAAAAACTCTACTCCGATCTAGACAATTATTACAACGCGAATTGACATTTTGTTGCCCGGCACGTCATTGGTTGGCGCTTCGTCTGATTCTTCAGCACATCGTCCTCTCTTGCAGCTTGTTGCCCAATCGATAGTTGACCTCTGCAACCCCGATATCCTTGGCGTAATTCCGCTCTCCTTGGCCCGATGCCCGACGTTCAAAGCCTTCTGCCGTCCAATATCCTGACGTGATCTCCTCCGGTGCAACGTCAATTCCTCCTGCGTTAACTGTCTAATCCTGATCGAGTAGACCTGCATCACTCAAAATGCAGTTTAAATTATAAACACATATCAAGTGGTTTCATCATCAAAATATGAGATTCAACATATGTATGTTCGTGTCTTTTGGTATGTTCATGCTTTGCACAGCATGTAGAGGGACGGCCAAAGGCTTAATAGTCCCATTTTAGTTAGGTTTGGTGGCCACTTTAGGCTTGTAAATAAAGGTTGTATCATGTGGACACTTGTGAGAGATTTTTAGTCTATAATGGACCATTTTGACCCTTTGTGGTGCAACTATTCAGAGCTTGTAAAGTCTGTTTGTAATTTGCATTGTCTATGAAGTGTTTTTGGAAATGTTTGCTTGTGGATCTCGAGTGAGGCATTTTCTCTAACCCGTTTTCTCTTTTGTGGGTCCTAAGGGACCATGGGAGGCTTCGAGGAGGCTGACCTTTGCGGTCGGACATGCAAGGATACCGCACGACTTAGGCAAAACCAGCTAAGTCCGTGACAATCTAGCGATGCTACCGCCAACTGGGCGGTGCCACCGCCTACAGGTAGTGAGCACTACTCATAAGGTTGTGTGGGGCTAATGTGGGTGATTTCAACTTGAAGGAAGTTTTTCTTTGTGAAGCACACAACCTTATTTACATCATCATGTAAAAATTCACAACATAAGAGGAGAAGATTCGTACTTTCATGATTGATCATATAAAATGCATAACATATGTGCATGATTCATATTAACGCAACGATTCATATCTAAACCTCATATAGAACTCGTAAATACATATGATTCATATCAACTCATCAAAACTCATAAAAATACATAATATAAGTTCATGATTCATCATTTGTACGCAAACTTTGTAAAAAATCATATATAAAAATGCATATGGCTCATTACGCACACTATAAGATCATGATTCAGGTGAGTGATTAAGAAAGTCCGAAAGCGAAAATTCAACACATTCATGATCTTGGTAGACAAAATTCGATAAGAAAAAAAATTAAGAGGGATTGTATCCTAGAAATTTAGAAATCTGGAAGAAGTTAGAAAGGGAACTTGTGCAAAAGAATTTTCAAGTTTGAGAGATCAAGAACTTATACAATGTTTGCATACAAATGATGAATCATGAACTTAGTGTATGTATTTTTACGAGTTTTGAAGAGTTGATATGCATCATATGTATTTATGAGTTCTATATAAGGTTTAGATATGAATCGTTGTGATGAATCGTTGCGTTAATATGAATCGTGCAGGTATGATATGCATGTTATATGATCAATCATGAAAGTACAAATCTTCTCCTCTAATGATATGAATTTTTACTTGATGATGTAAATAAGGTTGTGTGCTTCACAAACAAAAACTTCCTTCAAGTTGAAATCACCCACATCAGCCCCACACAATCTTGTGAGCAATGCTCACTGCCTGTAGGCGGTGGCACCGCCCAACACAGCCTCCCAGGCGGTGGTACCGCCTAGACTGGGCAGTGGTACCGCCTAGTGTCAAACTAATACTTGCGATGGTACCACCTAGCGTAGGCGATGGTACCGCTCGTGCCCGAAAAACCCGGGATGAGATGTTTTTAGGCTCCATGTTTGAATCAACTTAAAGCCTATAAATACCCCTCTCATCCCTGGTTAAGACACAAGTATTGAGAGTAAAAAAGGATAGAAACGCTGCTGCAATCTTGTGTAAGCTCCTCTCAAAGTTCTAAGTGTTAGAATAGTTTAAGAGAGGAGTGAGTGGGGGTGTAAGAGTTATCTCCTAAACCCGATAAAAGGAGAATCGAGTTGTGAAAGGTGGTTGGTCTTCGCCTATTGAAGGAAGACCGATAGTGGATGCCGGTGGCCTCAACGGAAGAGGAATCAGAGGAGTGAATGTAGGTCATGACGATCGAACCACTATAAATCGGTTTGCATTTACTTTGAGAAAATTTACTTTTATAGCAAACTGCCTCTCCTCCTTATTGAGCTTTTACTACACCTATGCTCGCATACACTTTCAAGCAATCTTTACGAAATAGTTTTCGTCGGAATCGTTTTTCTCGTATAAAGGTTATTTGAAGATGTGATTTTACCACTGCACTAATTCACCCCACCCCCCCCCCCTCTTAGTGTCGACCCCGTTCCTAACACATAAACACCATTGTCAAAAGGTTTAGCATAGAAAATTTCAAGAGATGTCTCATACCGATGAGACATGGGATATCGCTTTCTAGGAGTATGTCCCCAAAGACTCCTGAAGAAAAGGCGAACATGGATACGATACCCTATGCCTCAGTGATAGGGTATATCATGTATGTCATGCTATGTACCAGGCCTGATATAGCGTATGCTCTGAGTGTCACGAGAAGATATCAAGCGGATTCAGGCTTGAAGCACTAGAAAGCAGTAAATTGTATCCTTAAGTATTTGAGAATGACTAAGGATCTTTCTTTGGTATATATATGGGGGTAGTAGCCTCAAGGTTGAAGGCTACATAGACTCAAGTTTCTAGTCTAATATCGATGATAGTAAGTCAAATTTAGGGTATGTGTATACCCTAAATAGAGGAGCAATATACTGGAAGAGTTCCAAGCAAGATACTATTGTTGACTTGACAACAAAGGCGAAGTATATTACTGTAGTAGAGGCAATAAAGGAGGGAGTCTAGATGAAGAAGTTCATCACAGATCTAGGAGTCGTGTCGAGCAGCGAGAAGCTGATTCTCTTATATTACGATAATAATGAGGCAATTACTCAAATGAGGAAACCTGAGTCTCATCATAAGTGTTCTTAGGAGGTTCTAGCTTATCAGAGAGATCGTGACTCAAGGAGATGTAGCAGTGGAAAGAGTTTCATCCGAAGATAACATTGCAAATCCACTAATAAAACCATTGTCTCAAATTATTTTTGAGCATCACAGGGGTCTGATGGGGTTCAGACACATAGGTGATTGGCTTTAAGTCAAGTGGGGGATTGCTAGCTATAGGCGCCCTGTAAGCCAATCACATAAGTGATGGCACATATGACTTGACAAGTAGTCTTTTTTCTTATTATTATTTGGTATTTTCTCACTTTATATTGCATGTTGCTTGTCGTATATTATGATATCCATGGATCTGTGTAATGAAAATCAAATCGTGATGAAATCACGATAATGAGATCGATTCACCTTTAAACATAAATACTAGTAATCCCGGTCATAGGTTACTCGAGAGGAACATTAAGATAACCAAATAAACTAGTGTGATGTATGATGGATGCAATTGGTCTAATAGCTGCTCGTGTGGGGACACTAGGGATATAGTTGATGTGCTCATTGAAGGATGAGTTCACTGATTAATCCACTCACGGAATATTGGATGGTTGATGTTGCCTTATTGTCAGACAACGATTCGGTATTCCTAGTGGTGTATCTGGTCCTTAGACTTAAGATACCAAGGATATCCTATATAAATACTATATTCTTTGATACAGGACTTATAGGTTTGGAGGTTCTAGATCTAGCACAACCGGTCATCGAGAGTGGTAGCCTTACAAGGACTATTGAGTGTCGATAGATGATCATCCACTCTCGGTGTGATGAGAGAAATATCCCATGTATTCTTGCTCAGACAGATCCCTAGCTAGGGTCATTCGGATTGGGAGAGAAAGAGTTCTTCGGGAGAATCCGATTAGAGCGAAACTCGAGTAGAAACTGCATGAGTTTGATAACACCATGCCTAGTGTATGGTCTTTGGGATATTAGATGGATGAGGGACTATATGTATATGGTAACTAAGGATAGACAAGTCCAATCGATTGGATTCCCCTGTATCGTTTGGGGACTACAGCGTAGTGGCCTAATACGTCCGTAGTTGATAAGTCGAGTGAATTGTTATGGAGATAATAATTCACTGGGCCAGAAGGAGTTTTGACATGTATGACTCATGACCAACTCGATATTGGGCCTAGAGGGTCATACATATATGGTAGGTATTGCGATGAGTAGAAGTTTGGATATGAGATATCCGTCGGAGCTCCTACCTTATTGGATATAGAATAAGCCCTTGAATCATTGGATCCTATGAATAAGATTCAATAAGAGCCAATGAGAGATTATTGGATAGAGATCCAATAATCTAAGAGGCTTGGGTAGTTGTATAGAGAACCAATACCTAATAAGATAGGATCCATTAGAGTTAAGTTGATAAGGGACCTCTATAAATAGGAGAGAACCAATAGTTCATAGGCTAGAGACTCTTTGGGTTGTCATCTCTGTTGAATCTCGGATTTTAATGATGAAGTCAATTGTAATTTGTTTGATCTAATATATATATTGAGAAAAGTGTGCAGGATTAACTATGATAGCAATAAGACATTAAGCAGGTGTTGTGCCGGAGTCAAGATCGAGATATCATTGGGAGTTCGAGAGTTCGACGGAAGTCCGGACATTCGTCGAAAGTTCTATGGGAACCAACCGAGAAGTCCAAGAGCTTACTATAGAGGTTCATCGAAACTCGCCAAGAAGATCGTCGCAAAGTCTAGGAGCTTACTGGGAGTCCGTCGGAGCATTGCCGAGAGTTCGTCGGATGTTCGCCGGAAGTACGCCGAAAGCTCGCCGGAAGAGCAATTGACACACTAGAATAAGAAGTACAGTAAACATGTTTTAATTGTCACAGTTAGAGCATAAATTAAGTTAGGATTGGGTGGTTATCCTACTAACTTAATTAGGGGCCAAGTGGGCCCTTAATAGGGCTGAATTGGGCCGAATTGAGTATCTAATTCAGCCCTTGAATTCTTGGTCGACGGTGGCACCGCTTGGAAAGCAATACCCCAGGAAATCTGGGTGGTGGTACCGTCGATAGTTATTGCTGCCAACAGTGGTACCGCCTCTATCAGGCGTTGGTACGGCCTAGTGTCAAGTGTTATGCGGTGATACTGCCCAATAATGGCGGTGGTACCGCCAGGACCCCAGAAATCTGGGATTAGATAATTTTTTGCTCCATTTTTGAAGCCATTGGGGCCTATAAAAATCTCACCCTTTTCTGCATGAAAGGGCATGAAAGTATTGGCTTAATCTTGAGTTCTTGAGTCTTAAAGTGTTGTAAAAATTAGAGTTCTCCTCTTTCATCTCTTAGCCTTGTAACCATCCAAGAAAGAGGATTGAGACTTGTAAGGGTTCATCTCCTAAACCCGGGAAAAGGAGAAAGTGCTGTAAAGAGGTGTTCAATCTTCACTTATTGAAGGAAGGCCTTTAGTGGACGCTGGTGACCTCGTCAGAGGAGGAATCCGAAAGTGGATGTAGGTCACATTAACCGAACCACTCTAAAACTCGGTTTGCATTTACTTTGAGCAATTTACTTTTATAGCAAACTACCTCTCTTCCTTACTGTGCTTTTACTACACCTACATACGCTTTCAAGTAAACACATTCTGAGATCGGCTTTAATTTTACAAAAGCTTTCAAGTTTAAATTCTCTCCGAAACAGATTAAATCGAAACCATTTTCGTCAGAATCAGTTTTAATCGAAACAAGTCCTTTGAAATCGTGAAAGTTTTCTGTTGCACTAATTCACCCCCCTCTTAGTTCCGCTCATGATCCTAACAATTGGTATTAGAGCAACATTCACTCTCATTTGGTTTTAAACCAAGAGAGATGACATTTGTCGGTAACCTAGAGGGTCATTCAATTACACGTCTGCCCATGTTCAATGGGACGGATTACATATATTGGAAGACGAGAATGCGGATTGTCTTAATTTCAATGGATTTCAAATTATGAAATATTATAGAAAATGGCTTTCAAAAGTTTTCTCTTCCAATGAACGATAGGAATGAATTGGAGAAGAAGACTTTCGCTTTAAATGCAAAGGCTATGAATGCCTTATTTTGTGCATTAGATAAAAACGAGTTTAATCAAGTATTAGTTTGTGAAACGGCTTTTGATATTTAGCACACATTTAAAGTGACTCATGAAGGTACTAGTAGAGTGAAGGAGTCAAAAATTAATCTTTTAGTGCATTCTTATGAGTTGTTTCAAATAAAATCGAGTGAGACCATTGGAGACATGTACACCTGATTTACCGATATCGTCAATAATCTAAAAGGACTTGGTAAAGGTTTCTAGGATTTTGAACTCGTTAATAAAGTTTTAAGATCCCTTCCAAAGAGTTGGGATCCTAAAGTAATGGTCATTCAAGAGGCCAAAGATCTAAATAATTTTCCTCTTGAAGAACTAATTGGGTTACTAATGACCTATGAAATGACATGTAAAGCTCATGAAGAGCTTGAGGACACCTTTCCAAATAACAAGAAGGACATAGCACTGAGAACACAAGAAGACCACTTGAAAGAAAACTCAAGTGATGAGGACTTTGATGATGACTTGGCACTCTTAACAAAGAAGTTCAAAAGATTCATAAAAAGAAATAAATTTAAAAATGATACTAAAATTAAATTTAAACCTAAGAAAGAACAAGTGATATGTTATGAATGCAAGAAGCCGGGACACTTCAAGAGTGAATGTCCCCACGCAAAGAGGAGACAACCAAAGAAGAAGGCTCTCAAAGCTACATGGGATGACTCAAAGTGCTTCTGAAAAAGAGGAGCCTACCATCACCGAGCAAGTTGCTCACTATGCACTAATGGCCATTGGAGATGAGGTAACAAGTTCATTTGATGCAAATTTATCTTTTGATGAATTATTAAATGCTTTTCATGATTTATTTGATGAATATAAATTAATTAGTAGAAAATATAAATTATTAAAAAAGGAGCATGCTTCTCTTGTTAATGATTTCGATAGTTTAAAAGTTGAGCGCAATGATAGTTTAGCTCCATGTACGAAATGTGATGAACTAGAAATACTTAGAAATGATAACTTGCTACTCAAGGAAACCTTAAAAAAATTTGAGGTTGGTGCAATTCCTTGAACATGATCCTTGCCAATAAGGGTCACATTCATAGAAAATGCGGAATCGGATTCGTGAGTAGCTCTCACCAAAATCCAACCACCTTTGTTAAAGGTCCTACTTTGCATGTCTCACCCCGAAACAAATGCAACTTTTGTTGCAAATTTGGGCATGTAGCTTATCATTGTCCATTCAATAAATGTTGTCTACGTAGATTGATTTGGGTTCCTAAAAGAACCTCAAGTGACTCAATGCAATATAATAAGCTATGTAGATTGATTTTTTAGGCACCCAAGGTCAAATGGGTACCTAAAAATCATCTCTTTTTGTAGAAAAATATACCATCATAAGCTAGGAGTAAGAGATGGTACCTTGATAGTGAATGCTCAAGGCATATGACCGGAGATCCATCTCATTTCTCTAAGCTCACTAGCCTAGACAAAGGATATGTGACTTTCGGAGACAACAACAAGGGTAAAATCATTGACAAAGAAACCATAGGTAACAAATCCAACCTTCTTATTGAAGATGTATTGTTAGTTGATGGTTTAAAGCATAACCTTTTGAGTATTAGTCAATTATATGATAAAGGATATATCGTTAGATTTGAATCTAAAGTTTGTATTATTGAAAAACCATATAAAAACACATCTATGATTGTCCTAAAATAAAATAATGTATCTACTATCGAGATTAATGATATTTGTAATGAAATGTGCTTTTCGATTTTGAATGACGATGCTTGGCTTTGGCATAGGAGATTAGGTCATGCTAGTATGAAACTAATCTCTCAAATTTCATCTAAAGAATTTGTAAGAGAAATTCCTCATATCAAGTTCGTCAAAAATAATATGTGTGATACATGTCAACTGGGAAAACAAATAAAATGTAGCTTCAAACCTAAGAACCAAATAAGTATCTCTAGACCTTTGCAATTGATCCATATGGACTTATTCGGACCAATTGCTACATCAAGCCTAGGAGGTAGCAAATACGCATTAATTATCGTGGATAATTATAGTAGATACACATGGACTTATTTTTTGGTACACAAAAGTGAATGCTTTAGGTATTTCTTTAATTTCTGTAAACTTGTTCAAAATAAAAAATGTTTTATGATTTCGTTAATTTGAAGTGATCACGCTGGTGAATTTCAAAACCATGATTTCCAAGAATTTTATTAATCTAATGGATACAACCACAACTTTTCTACTCCAAGAAATCCTTAACAAAATGGAGTAGTAGAAAGAAATAATTGAAATTTACAAGAAATTGTAAGAACCATGTTGAATGAACATAGCCTACCCAAATATTTTTGGGCCGAAGCCGTAAATACAGTATGCTATGTTAGGAATAGGGTTTTAGTAAGACCACTACTTTCCAAGACTCCTTATGAGTTGTGGAACAACAAAAACCCAATGTTTCATACTTTAAAGTTTTCAGATGTAAATATTTTATTTTGAATGGAAAAGATGCCTTAGTTAAATTTGATGCAAAATCCGATGAAGGAATTTTTCTTGGCTATTCCTTTATTTTAAAATCATTTCGTATCTTTAACAAAAGAACTTTGATTATAGAAGAATCCATTCATGTTGTTTTTAATGAAATTTTCGAAGTTAAGAAAAATGAACTTGATGATAATATTGATTTTGACGCTTTGAATTTCAATGAAACCCATTCTCCAAATACCAATTTGGATACATCTTCTTTCGAACCTTCTTTACCGAAGGAATAGAAGTATGTAGATACTCATCCTAAGGAGCTAATTATAGGAGAAACATCGAAAGGGGTTTAAACTCGTTCTTCTCTTAAAAAATTTTGTTCCAACGCCGCTTTTCTCTCCCAAATTGAACCTAAATGCATTGACGAGGCCATGAAAGATGATTCATGGGTCATTGCAATGTAAGAAGAGTTAAATCAATTTGAGAAAAATGAGGTATGGAAGCTTGTTCCTAGACCAAATGACCATTTAGTTATTGGTATTAAATGGGTCTTTAGAAACAAGCGAGATGAATTTGGTATTGTGGTTCGATACAAGGCTAGATTAGTGGCCAAAGGTTTCAATCAAGAAGAAGATATCGATTATGAAGAGACCTTCGCTCCTATGGCTCGATTAGAAGCCATAAGGATGCTCTTTGCCTATGCTAGTAGTAATAATTTTAAGTTTTTTCAAATGAATGTTAAAAGTGTTTTTCTTAATGGCTTTATTTTCGAAGAAATTTATGTTGAACAACCTCCCGGATTTGAGAATGATAGTCTCCTTAATCATGTGTTTAAATTGACTAAAGCTCTCTATAGTTTAAAACAAGCCCCAAGGGCTTGGTATAAGAGATTTAGTTTATTTCTTATTGAAAATAATTTCTTTAAAGGCAAGGTCGATACTATATTATTTATCAAAAATTTTAAAAATAATTTTCTTATTGTTCAAATTTATGTTGATGATATTATTTTCGGTTCCACAAATGAATCTCTTTATGAATTCATTTGCTAAAAGTATGAGTCTTAAATTTGAAATGAGTTTAATGAGAGAATTAACCTTCTTTTTAGGCTTACAAATCAAACAACTAAGTAATGGCATCTTTCTTAGTCAAACAAAATATGTTTTAGATTTGCTAAAAATATTTAATATGGATAGCTCAAAAGCTATCAATACTCCCATGAGTACCTCCACTAACTTAGACATTGATAAAAGTAGAGAGAGCTTTTATCAAAAAGCTTATAGGGGTATGATAGGAAGTCTACTATACCTCATCGTAACTAGACCAGATATCATGTTTAGTGTATGTTTTTGTACTATGTTTCAATCTAATCCTAAGATATCTTATCTTAAAGTAGTTAAGAGAATTCTTAGATATCTTAAAGGTACCACTAATCTATGATTATGGTATCTAAAATCCGAGAAATTTGAACTAATTGCATATGCTGATGTGGACTTTGTAGGATATAGATTAGATAGAAAGAGCACATTCGGAATATATCAGTTTTTAGGACATACACTTGTTTCTTGGTCATCCAAGAAACAAAACTCGGTTGCACTATCTACAACCGAAGCTGAGTATATTGCAGCTAGTGTATATTGTGCACAAGTTGTGTGGATGAAAAACACTTTAGGGGATTATAAGATTCATCTTAAAAACATTCCTATAAAATGTGATAACACAAGTGCAATATGTTTAATAAAAAATCCTATTCAACACTCTAGAATTAAACATATTGATATTAGGCATCACTTTATATGAGATCATGTTAATAATCATGATGTAATCCTAAAGTTTATTGAT
The DNA here is from genome assembly GCF_036884655.1 of Musa acuminata AAA Group. Lineage (NCBI taxonomy): Eukaryota > Viridiplantae > Streptophyta > Magnoliopsida > Zingiberales > Musaceae > Musa > Musa acuminata. Next base: position 18,719,050 of record NC_088355.1, on the reverse strand, counting down.
ACAAAACATCAATTAGTCAATATTTTTACAAAACCTTTAAGTGAAGAATAATTTGATTTTATTAGAAGAGAATTAGGAATGTTAATTTGTCCAAATACATGAATTTAATATATATCTTTTCTTACTATCTTTCACTTAATGTATTCCTTGAATGGAGCTTTCATAAGTCTATGCCATATCAAGTTTACTTAATACCCTTGCTCCATTACTTAATGATTTTTTATCACTTCATAGATTTCATTGACAAATGCATCTCTCACGGGTTTATCTCTTATAAATTTTTAATGAGAAATTGATTTGATGTGATCATTCATGGAATTTCTTTTATTGGAATTTCTTTTATCCGATGATTCTTTCACATGAATTCTTTCTTAATGAAGGAAGAATTTTTATGATTTTTTTAGTATGAGATGAACACTTGCAAGAGTGAGGATTTGATTTCACATAAATATCTTGATCCTTGTGAAAATTGAAGCATCATTTAATGAAACTCTTTTATCGTTTTTGACTTGATTCAAATCATTTCACAAAGTTGGTTCTCAATGGATTTTCCTCCTTACTCTCCTTCTTTATGCGAAGTTTTGATGAAAAATAAAAAGAGAGAAGTTGATGGAAGCTATCTCTTTAATATTTGTAACTTTTAATGGGAGAACTTTTGAATGATACCATGTCATGAATGCTTGAAATATGATTAGTATACAAATTGAAATATGGCATGAATTTTTACCACACTTGCATTATTGAATCGTTCTCCTTTTTGTTAATGACAAAGGGGGGGGAATAATACCAAAATATGGTAAATTGATGACAAATGTAACAATATATTTCATCATAGATACTTGAAATGTTTGCTTGATAAATTTCTTTCATAAGATATCTAGAGCTTAACTTGCTATTTTTACAAATTGATATCTTGCCATAGAATGATGAACTGCTATCTTTGTCATCTTTCATATTTGAAATATCATACTTGAAAATGGATGTCAAGTCTTGACATCATTTTCATAATGTTAGATCATGATAGGAATCATGATGTGTGTATTGATAAGTTTAAATGAACTTAACTTATCAATATGTCTCTTGAATTCAAAGGCCTTGAATTCAAGAATGTCTTTTCTTAAGTATGGCATATAGATAGGGAGAGTTAAGGTTAACTCTGTCATCAATTGATTGTCATTATCAAAAAGGGGGAGATTGTTGAATCTCGGATTTTGATGATGAAGTCAATTGTAATTTGTTTGATCTAATCAATATGTTGAGAAAAGTATGCAGGATTAACTATGATGGCAGTAAGACATAAAGTAGGTGTTGTGTCGGAGTCAAGATCGAGATCTCATTGGGAGTTTGATAGTTCGACGAAAGACTGGACGTTCATCGAAAGTTCTGCGGGAACCAACCGAGAAGTTCAGGAGCTTACTATAGAAGCTCGTCGGAACTCACCAAGAATATCGTCGTAAAGTCCAAGAGCTTGCCATGAGTCCGTCGGAGCATTGTCGAGAGTTCATCGGATGTTCGTCGGAAGTACGCTAGAAGCTCGCCGGAAGAGCAATTGACACACTGGAACAAAAAGTGAAGTAAAGATGTCTTAATTGTCGTAGTTAGAGCATAAATTAAGTTAGGATTGGGAGATAATCCCACTAACTTAATTAGGGGCCAATTGGGTCCTTAACAGGGCTGAATTGGGCTGAATTGAGCACCCAATTCAACCCTTGAATTCTTAGCTGGCGGTGGCATCGCCAGGGCCGACGGTGGCACCGCTTGGAAAGCAATGCCTCAGGAAATCTGGGCGGTGGTACCACCGGTAGTTATTGCTGCCAGTAGTGGTATCACCGGTAGTTATTGCTACCAGCGGTGGTACTGCCAGAGCTCGGTCTTCGAGCTCTATCAAGCGGTGGTACTGCCTAGACTAGGTGGTGGTATCGCCTAGTATCAGGTGTTATGCGGTGGCATCACCCAGAAATGACGGTGGTATCGCTAGGACCCCGAAAATCCGGGATTAGATAATTTTTTGCTCAATTTTTGACACCATTGGGGCCTTAAAAACCTCATAATTTTCTACATGAAAGGGCACAAAAGTATTGGCTTAATCTTGAGTTCTTGAGTCTTAAAGTGTAGTAAAAGTTAGAGTTCTCCTCCTTCATCTCTTACCCTTGTAACCATCCAAGAAAGATGAGTGAGACTTGTAAGAGTTCATCTCCTAAACCCGGAAAAAGGAGAAAGTGTTGTAAAGAGGTGTTCGGTCTTCGCCTATTGAAGGAAGGTCTTCAGTGGACGCCGGTGACCTCGTTGGAGGAGGAATCTGAAAGTGGATGTATGTCACATTGACCGAACCACTCTAAAACTCGATTTGCATTTAATTTAAGAAATTTATTTTTATAGCAAACTACCTCTCCTCCTTATTGTGCTTTTACTACTCCTACGTACGCTTTCAAGTAAACAACTTCCGAGATCGGCTTTAATTTTATGAAAGCTTTCAAGTTCAAATTCTCTCTGAAACGGATTAAATCGAAACTATTTTCGTCAGAATCAGTTTTAATCGAAACAAGTCTTTTGAAATTATGAAAGTTTTATGCTCCACTAATTCACCCCCCCTCTTAGTGCCACTCTTGATCCTAACAATCTCCTATTCTCTTCCCCTTCTCCTCCTCAGATAGTAGGCCAGGAGTTTTGAGAAGCATCGTCATAGTACTACTATGTAGATCACCACTAGAGAGGAGGACACTTTGTTAGGATCGAGAGCACTAAGAGGGGGGGGGGGTGAATTAGTGCAGCGGAAATCTTTCAGCGATTAAAAACGAAAGCTGCGTTTGTTTGATAGAAACTATTTTGATGCAAAAGCCGATTTTAAGATTACTTATGATTGAGTACAGTTTACGTCTAACCACAGTTTGCGTCTAAGCGCAGTTTACGTAGTTTGCGTCTAAATGCAGTTTGTGTCTAAATGCAGTTTGCGTCTAAATGCAGATTGCGACTAAGCGTAGTTTGCATCTAAGTGCAGTTTGCGTCTTAGGCTCAGATTGCGTCTAAGCGCAGTTTGTGCAGTTTGCGTCTAAGCGCAGTTTGCGTCGAAGCTCAGATTGCGTCTAACCGCAGTTTGCGTTTAAGCGCAGTTTGCGTCTTAAGCGCAGATTGCGTCTAAGCGCAGTTTGCGTCTAAGCGCAGTTTGCGTCTAAATATAGTTTTACATCAAAACGTAGATTCGGAAAGATTTGAACTTAGACACTCATTCGTAAAAGCGCATAAGTCAGTTTGCAATTATAAATGGAATGTAAACGTAAACTGCAGAGAAACTCATTTGTAAAAGCGCAGAAATCAGTTTGCAGTTATAAACAGAATCAAGACGTAAATGTAAACTGCAAAGAAACTCGTTCGTAAAAGCGCATAAGACAGTTTGCAGTTATAAATAGAATCGAAACGTAAGTGTAAACCGCAATGTAGAGATCGTACAAAAACACTGATTTACGTCTGAATGCAGATTCGGAAAGAACATAACTTAGAAACTTGTTCGAAAAAGCGCAGAGAGCAGTAGCTATGTAGGAGGTTTGCAGTAATGATAAAGTGCTCAAAATGAAAGCAAACCAGAGATTTAGAGTGGTTCGGTCAGTCTTGACCTACTCCACTTTTGGCTTCCTCCACCGACGAGGTCACCGATGTCAACTAGAGGCCTTCCTTCAATAGGCGAAGGCCAACTGCCCTTTTACAGTCTCACTCCTTTTGACGGACTCAGGAGACAACCCTTACAGAACCTTTCTCTCCTCTCTTTACAACTCAAGACTTGAAGAACAGAAAGAGGAGAACTTTTGGACTTAACACAAATTTGAGCTCTTAGAATCACAGAAAAGATCAAGAATTCGATGTAGTTCTCTATCTTTTCAGTGCTGAATGGGTGGGGTATTTATAGGCCCCAACCTAGTTCAAATTTAGAGCTCAAAACGATCAAATCCCGGAATTCCGGGATCAGGCGGTTGCACCTCCTGACTGGAGAGGTTGCACCGCCTGGCAGAGCTCGAAGACTGAGCCTCTGGGCGGTGCCACCTCTCTGCCAGAGCTCGAAGACCGAGCTCAGGCGGTTGCACCTCCTAACTGGGGAGGTTGCACCGCCTGGCAGAGCTCGAAACTTGAGCTCTGGCGGTGCTACCTCCTGACAGAGGAGGTTGCACCGCCCAGTCTCGCTCGGAGACTAAGCCCTGGGCGGTTGCACCTCTTGGCTGGGGCGGTTGCACCTCTTGGCTGGGGCGGTTGCACCGCCCAGTCTCGCTGGGAGACATAGCTTGGGCGGTGCTACCTCCTTGCTTGGGCGGTTGCACCTCCCATAGCAACCTGGGTCCGAATGGGTTGAACCATTCGACCCAATTTGAGTTCTTCAGGGGCCCAATTGCCCCAAGATTAAGCTAATGGGATCACCTCTCATTTCTAACTTAATCAAAGTGCTAACTACGATTATTTCCTAAGACATATTCTGCACCTTGCTTTGGTGCGTCACTCGCTTCTTCCGGCGAGTGTCCGGCGAACTTCCGTCGATCATCCGATGAACCCTCGGTGATTCTCCTGCGGACTTCCGGCAAACTCGTGGACTGCGACGATCCACTTGGCAAGTTCCGACGAGCTCCTTTGGCAAGCTTCTGGACTTCTCGGATTTGTTCCCGCAGAACCTCCGACGACTGTCCGAACTTCCGTCGAGCTCTCGAACTCCCAACGTGATCATTGTCATGACTCCCGCGCAACTCCTGCTGCATGTCTTACTTTCATCATAGTTAATCCTGCACACTTATCTCAACACACTGATTAGTCAAACAATTGTCAATTGACTTCATCATCAAAATCTGAGATTCAACAATCTCCCCCTTTTTGATGATGACAATCAATTGATAATGGAGTTAACCTTAACTCCTCCTGTCAATATGCCATACTTCTTGAATTTAAAAACTTTATAAATTCAAGAGACATATTCCCATTATGATTCGTATCATAATGTATCTCTTTGAAGATGATGTCAAGGCTTGACATACATTTTCAAATTTAACAAGTTTGAATGATTGTAATTGTAGCAATTCATCATATTGTAAGATATCGACATGTAAAGCTGTGAAACAAGATTTTGATATCATTACATGATGTACACATTTCAAATATTTTAGCAAGTGTAGCATTGCATCACACGGTAAGATATCAGTTCGTACGATGCAAATTTTTGTTTAATATCTTGATACAAGGTATATGGCAATCATATATTTCTTGGTGATGCAAGTATGGCCTAATCATAGCATCAGTGATAGCAACCATATCATCAAACATATCAGCATCAGTGATCATATCATCATTAGTGATAACAAACATATCATCTTAGTGATGCAAGTATGGCCTAATCATAGCATCAGTGATAGCAACCATATCATCAAACATATCAGCATCAGTGATCATATCATCATTAGTGATAGCAAACATATCAATTCATATATTAGCAAGCATATCAATTCATATATTTCTCCCCCTTTGTCATCAACAAAAAGCATGGTAGCATTCTTAAAAAGCATGGTAGATGTCATTCCAGCAGGTTATCAAGCACATAAAGGAAGGCTTGACATGCATTGAATATTTCTTCTCCTTGTTATGTTATAGTTCTTTGCTTGAAGGAGAAAACTCATTTTTCAAAGGTTTTCATAAGAGTGTACAGGAAAATCCTATTTTTAGCATTCAAACCGAAAATAAGATGAACTTTTCAATGCATTCGGATATGAGTAAGCTACTAATTTCCAAAAACATTTGTCACATAATTTTCAACATGTTATTTGATCAAGTGATACCAAGGCATGTAATTTTAACTAGTTTAAGTATTCGGACACATCAACATTCCTAATTCTCTTCTTATGAAATCAAATTGTTCTTCACTTAGAGGTTTTGTAAAGATATCAGCTAGTTGATGTTTCGTATCAATGAATTCTATGATTACATCATGATTCGTAACATGATCTCGTATAAAGTGATGTCTGATGTCAATATGTTTTGTTCTTGAGTGTTGTATAGGGTTTTTTCTTAGGCATATTGCACTTGTGTTATCACATTTAATGGGAATATTTTGAAGATGAACTTTATAATCTTCTAAGGTATTTTTCATCCAAACAACTTGTGCACAGCATGCACTTGCTGCAATATATTCAGCTTCGGTTGTTGATAGTGCAACCGAGTTTTGTTTCTTAGATGACCAGGAAACAAGGGCATGTCCTAAGAATTGACATGTACCTGATGTGCTTTTTCTATCTAGTCTACAGCCAGCGAAGTCCGCATCAGCATAAGCAATTAACTCAAGCTTCTCTGATTTTGGATACCATAATCCTAGATTTGTGGTACCATTAAGATATCTGAGTATTCTCTTAACTGCTTTGAGATGAGATATCTTAGGGTTTGATTGAAATCTAGCACAAAGTCCTACACTGAACAATATGTCTGGTCTAGTTGCAGTGAGGTAAAGTAAACTTCCTATCATACCCCTGTAGGTTTTTTGATCGAAGCTTTCTCCACTTTCATCAATTTCTAACTTAGTGAAAGTGCTCATAGGAGTGTTAATAGCTTTTGAGTTATTCATATTAAACTTCTTTAGTAAACTCATAGCATATTTAGTTTGACTAATAAAGATGTCATTGCTTAGTTGTTTGATTTGTAGACCTAAGAAGAATGTTAATTCTCCCATTAGACTCATTTCGAATTCAAGACTCATAGTTTTGGCAAAGGATTCACAAAGAGATTCATTCGTAGAGCCAAAGATAATATCATCAACATAAATTTGAACAATGAGAAAATTATTTTCAAAGTTCTTGATAAATAATGTAGTATCAACCTTGCCTTTTATAAAATTATTTTCAATAAGAAAAGAACTAAGTCTCTCATACCAAGCCCTCGGAGCTTGTTTTAAACCATAGAGAGCTTTAGTTAATCTAAACACATGATTAGGGAGACTATTATTTTCAAATCCATGAGGTTGTTCAACATAGACTTCTTCATAAATAAATCCATTAAGAAAATCACTTTTAACATCCATTTGAAATAATTTAAAATCATTACTACTAGCATAGGTAAGGAGCATTCTTATGGCTTCCAATCGTGCCACAGGAGCAAAGGTTTCTTCATAATTGATACCTTCTTCTTGGTTGAAACCTTTGGCCACTAATCTAGCCTTGTTTCTAACCACGATACCATTTTCATCTTGCTTGTTTCTAAAGACCCATTTAGTACCAATTACTAAATGGTCATTTGGCCTAGGAACAAGCGTCCACACCTCATTTCTCTCAAATTGATTCAATTCATCTTGCATTGCGATAATCCATGAATCATCTTTCATGGCTTCATCAACACATTTGGGTTCAATTTGGGAGAGAAAGGCGGCGTTGGCACAAAATTTTTTAAAAGAAGATCGTGTTTGAACCCCCTTTGATGTGTCTCCTAAGATTAGCTCCTTAGGATGAGCATCTACATACTTCCAATCCTTGGGTAAGGAAATCTGGGAAGTGGATGCATCCAAGTTGCTAGTTGGAGACGGGGTTGCGTTTAAATTCAAAGAATCAAAATTAACATCATCGTCAAGATCATTTTTCCTAATTTCGGAAATCTCATTGAAAACAACATGGATGGATTCTTCAATAATTAAAGTTCTTTTATTAAAAATACGAAAAGCTTTAGAAATCGAAGAATAACCAAGAAAGATTCCTTCATCAGATTTAGCATCGAATTTTCCTAAGTTATCCTTTTCATTTAAGATAAAACATTTACATCCAAAGACTTTAAAATATGAGACATTGGGTTTTTTGTTATTCCATAACTAATAAGGAGTTTGTTGAATCTCGTATTTTGATGATGAAACTACTTGATATATGTTTATGATTTAATATGCGGTTTGAGTGACGCAGGATGCTTCGATCAGGATGAGACAATTAAAGCAGGAAAATCATGTTGTGCCGAAGGAACATGTCAGAAGATTGGACGTCGGGCCGGTGGATCGGTCGACGTATCGACAGAAGGCTTCGGGCCGTGGAATCGGGCATCGGGCCAAGAAGAGCGGGTATTGTGCCAAGGATATCGGAGTTGCGGAGTCAACTAGTCGATTGGGCAATAAGCTGCAGGAGAGGACGATGCGCCAAAGAATCGGACAAAGCGTCGAGGGACCAATGACATGTCGAACAACTTGGTTAATTGCTTAGGATTAATTATCTCGATCGAAGTTTTGTTTTTGTTGTGCAGGATTAACTATGATAACGATGAAGACATAAAGCGAAACAAAGTGTCGGAGTCAAGCGTGAAGGATTTGTTGCGAGTTCGAGAGTTCGACGGAAGTCCGAAGGTTCGTCGGGAATGCTACCGGAACTAGCCGAGAATGAGTTGGGAGCCTGCCGAAGGGTTTTTCGAAAGCTCGCCGGAAGGTTCGTTGGAAGTTCGCGGAGCTCACCGAGAAAGATCGGAGCTTGCCGAAGAAGCTCGTTGGAACTCGCTAAGATCAAATCGTGAAGTCTAGGAGCTTGCCGGGAGTCCGCAGAATGGTTTCCGAGAGTTCATCGGAAGACCGCCGGAAGTTTGCCGAAAGCTCGCAAGAAGAAGTCTTGATTTGCGGACTTTGTAATAGCTTAGAAAATGTCTTTAAAATCATAGTTAGCACGTTAATTAGGGTTAGGATTAGGTGTTAATCCTATAACCCAAGTAGGGGCCAATTAGGCCCAAGTTCGGACTGGTTTGGACCAAGTTTGGAGCCAAACCAAGTGAGCTGAAATAGTGAAAGAGATGGCACCACCAGGGTTGGAGGTGGCACCGCCCAGGAGAGGATCTCCCAGCGAAGCTGGGCGGTGCAACCGCCCCAGCCAGGAGGTGGCACCTCCTGAGCTCAGTCTTCGAGCTAGACTGGGCGATGCAACCTCCCTGACAGAGAGGTGGCACCGCCTGAGCTCGGTCTTCGAGCTCTGGCAGAGAGGTGCAACCGCCTCAGTCAAGAGGTGGCACCGCCTGGGGCTCAGTCTCCGAGCCAGACTCAGGCAGTGCAACCGCCCCTGACAGAGAGGTGCAATCGCCTGGGCTCAGTCTCCGAGCTCTGCCAGGCGGTGCAACCTCTCCAGTCAGGAGGTGCAACCGCCTGATCCCGGAATTCCAGGATTTGATCGTTTTGAGCTCCAAATTTGAACTGGGTTGGGGCCTATAAATACCCCACCCATTCAGCATAGAAAGAGCAAGAGACCAACACCGAAATCTTGATCTTCTTTGTGATTCTTAAGCTCAAAATTGTTGTAAAGCCTTTAAGTCTCCTCCTTCTGTTCTTTAAGCTTTTGAATTGTAAAGTGAGGAGAGAAAGGTTCTGTAAGGGTTGTCTCCTGATCCCATCAAAAGGAGTGAAACTGTAAAAGGGCAGTTGGCCTTCGCCCATTAAAGGAAGGCAGCTAGTTGACGTCGGTGACCTCGTCGGAGGAGGAAGCCAAAAGTGGAGTAGGTCAAGACTGACCGAACCACTCTAAATCTCTGGTTTGCTTTTATTTCGAGTACCTTATCATTACTACAAACCTCCTACATAACTACTGCTCTCTGTGCCTTTACGAACAAGTTCTAAGTGATGATCTTTTCGAATCTGCATTCAAACGTAAATCTGTGTTTTTCGTACGATCAGCTTACGTTTGTGTTTTTGATTCTGCAAAACTGTCTTCTGAGCTTTTATGAACTAGCTTCTAAGTTTAGATCCCTTTGAAACTGTTTTAGATGCAAACTACGTTTAGACATAAAACTGGGTTTAGACGCAAACTGCGTTTAGAGGTAAAACTGTGTTTAAACGTAAACTGCGCAAACTATGTTTAAACATAAAACTGTGTTTTAGACGTAAACTTCTTTTAAACGTAAAACTACGTTTAGACGTAAAACTGCGTTTAGACGCAAACTGCGTTTAGACGTAAACTGAGTTTAGACGCAAAATTGTGTTTAGACGTAAACTGCGCAAACTGTGTTTAGACATAAATCTGTGTTTTAGACGTAAACTACTTTTAGACGCAAACTGCGTTTAGACGTAAAACTGCGTTTAGACGTAAACTGAGTTTAGATGCAAAACTGCGTTTAGACGTAAAATTGTGTTTAGACGCAAAACTGCGTTTAGACGCAAACTGTATTTAGACGCAAACTCAGTTTAGACGTAAACTGTGCTTATACGTAAACTTCGCTTAATCTTAAGTAATCTTAGAATCCGCTTTTACATCGAAATCGTTTTTATCGGACGAACGCAGCTTTCGTTTTTAAATCGCTGTAAGATTTCTGCTGCACTAATTCACCCCCCCCCCCCCCCCCCCCTCTTAGTGCTCTCGGTCCTAACAGAGTTTTGGTGAGTAGGGGTCTTACTAGAACTCTATTCAAAATATAGCATGTAGTGTTTACGGCTTCGGCCCAAAAATATTTGGGTAGGCTATGTTCATTCAACATGGTTCTTGCCATTTCTTGTAAATTTTGATTTTTTCTTTCTACTACCCCATTTTGTTGAGGATTTCTTGGAGTAGAGAAGTTATGGTTGTATCCATTGAGTTCACAGAATTCTTGGAAGTCATGGTTTTGAATTCTCCACCATGATCACTTCTAATTGACGAAATCATAGAACCCTTCTCATTTTGAACAAGTTTACAAAACTTGGTAAAATATTTAAAGCATTCATTTTTTTGTTTTAAGAAGTAGGTCCATGTATATCTGCTATAGTCATCAACAATGACAAAGGCATACTTGCTACCTCCAAGACTCGATGTAGAGATTGGTCCGAATAAGTCCATATGGATCAATTGTAAGGGACTAGAGGTGCTTATTTGATTCTTAGCTTTGAAACTACCCTTAATTTGTTTACCCAATTGGCAAGCATCACATATATTATCTTTAATGAACTTGATATGAGGAATTCCTCTTACAAGTTCTCTAGATGATATTTGAGTGATTAATTTCATGCTAGCATGACCTAATCTTTTATGCCATAGCCAAGCATCCTCATTCATAACTGCAAAACATATTTCATCACATAAATCATTGATGTCAATAGTGTATACGTTATTTTGTTTTAATGCAATCATAGACATGTTCTTATGTGGTTTTTCAATGATGCAAGCATTAGATTCGAATTTGACAATGTATCCTTTATCACATAATTGACTAATGCTCAAGAGGTTATGTTTTAAACCATCAACTAATAAAACATCTTCAATAAAGAAGTTGGATTTGTTACCTATGGTTCCTTTGCCAATGATTTTACCCTTGATGTTGTCTCCGAAGGTAACATAGCCTTCGTCTATGCTAGTGAGCTTAGAGAATTGAGATGGATCTCCGGTCATATGCCTTGAGCATCCACTATCAAGGTACCATCTCTTGCTCCTAGCTTGCGATGATGTGGGTTTCTACAAGAAAGGATAATTTTTAGGTACCCATTTGCTTTTGGGTGCCTCAAAGATAGATCTACATTGTTTATCATGTTGCATAGAGTTTATCATGGTTCCTTTAGGAACCCAAATCAATTTGTTTGGACTAATTTTCTTGAATGGACAGTAAAGTGTCTTGTGTCCAATTTTGCATCAAAAGTTACATTTTGCTTGGTGTTGAACATGTAAGATGGGGCCTTTTATAAAGGTGGTTGGATTTAGGTGAGGACTTCTCACAAATCCAATTCCACTTCTTTTTGGAACGTGTCCCTTGTTTGCAAGGATCATGTTCAATGACTTGCTACCAACCTCGAATTTCTTCAAGGTGTCCTTGAGTAGCAGGTTTTCTTTTTGAAAAGTTTCTAGATCATGACATTTGATACATGAATTTAAACTATCATGATGTTCAATTTTTAACTTATCAAAATCACAAGTAAGACTATCATGTTCTTTTTTCAACAATTTGTATTTTCTATTGATAATCTTGCATTCATCAAATAAGTCATGGAAGGCATTTAATAATTCATCGAAAGATAACTCAGCATCTAATAAATTCGTTACCTCCTCTCCGATGGCCATTAAGGTGTAATGAGCAACTTGCTCGGTGTTAGACTCCTCTTCTTCAGACGCGCTCGAATCATCCCATGTTGCTTTGAGCGCCTTCTTCTTTGTTGTTCTCTTCTTGGCTTGAGGACAGTCAATCTTGTAGTGTCCCGGCTTTTTGCACTCATAGCTAATAACTTGATCCTTCTTGGGTTCAAGTTTATCTTTAGTATCATTCTTAAACTTGTTTCTTTTAATGAACTTTTTAAATTTTCTTGTTAGAAGTGCTAGGTCATCGTCACAGTCCTCATCACTTGAGTTTTCTCTCAAGTGGTCTTCCAAAGTTCTAAGTGTCATATCCTTCCTGTTCTTTGGAAGGATGTCTTCTTGCTCTTCATGAGCTTTGCAAGTCATCTCGTAGGTCATTAATGACCCAATTAGTTCTTCAAGAGGGAAGTTGTTTAGATCTTTTGCCTCTTGAATAGCAGTGACTTTAGGATCCCAACTCTTAGGAAGGGATCTTAGTATCTTATTTACGAGCTCAAAATCCGAAAAACTTTTTCTGAGTCCTTTTAGACCGTTGACAACATCCGTTAAACGGGTAAACATGTCGCCAATAGTCTCACTCGGTTTCATCCGAAAAAGTTCAAAAGAGTGTAACAAAAGATTGATTTTTGACTCTTTCACTCTACTTGTGCCTTTATGAGTCACCTCGAGTGTGTGCCAAATATCAAATGCAGTTTCACAAATCGAAACACGATTAAACTCATTTTTGTCAAGTGCGCAAAATAAGGCATTCATAGCCTTTGCATTAAGAGCGAAAGCCTTCTTCTCCGAATCGTTCCAATCGATCATTGGAAGAGAAGACTTTGAAAAACCATTCTCGACAAGATTCCAGAGTTCAACGTCCATAGAAATAAGGAAGATCCTCATTCGGGTCTTCCAATAGGTGTAGTCCGTCCCATTAAACATGGGTAGACGTGTAATGGAATGGCCCTCTTGGTTTCCGGCGTAAGCCATCTCTCTTGGGTTTTAATCCGTTTGAGAGTTAACCGGGCTCTGATACCAATTGTTAGGATCGAGAGCACTAAGAGGGGGGGGTGAATTAGTGCAGCGGAAATCTTTCAGCGATTAAAAACGAAAGCTGCATTTGTTTGATAGAAACTATTTTGATGCAAAAGCCGATTTCAAGATTACTTATGATTGAGTACAGTTTACGTCTAACCATAGTTTGCATCTAAGCGCAGTTTACGCAGTTTGCGTCTAAATGCAGTTTGTGTCTAAATGCAGTTTGCGTCTAAATGCAGATTGCGACTAAGCGTAGTTTGCATCTAAGTGCAGTTTGCGTCTTAGGCTCAGATTGCGTCTAAGCGCAGTTTGTGCAGTTTGCGTCGAAGCTCAGATTGCGTCTAACCGCAGTTTACGTTTAAGCGCAGTTTGCGTCTTAAGCGCAGATTGCGTCTAAGCGCAGTTTGCGTCTAAACACAGTTTTACGTCAAAACGTAGATTCGGAAAGATTTGAACTTAGACACTCGTTCGTAAAAGCGCAGAAGTCAGTTTGTAGTTATAAATGGAATGTAAACGTAAACTGCAGAGAAACTCGTTTGTAAAAGCGTAGAAATCAGTTTGCAGTTATAAACAGAATCAAGACGTAAACGTAAACTGCAAAGAAACTCGTTCGTAAAAGCGCATAAGACAGTTTGCAGTTATAAATAGAATCGAAACGTCAGTGTAAACCGCAATGTAGAGATCGTACGAAAACACCGATTTACGTCTGAATGCATATTCGGAAAGAACAGAACTTAGAAACTTGTTCGTAAAAGCGCAGAGAGCAGTAGCTATGTAGGAGGTTTGCAGTAATGATAAAGTGCTCAAAATGAAAGCAAACCAGAGATTTAGAGTGGTTCGGTCAGTCTTGACCTACTCCACTTTTGGCTTCCTCCACCGATGAGGTCACCGACGTCAACTAGAGGCCTTCCTTCAATAGGCGAAGGCCAACTGCCCTTTTACAGTTTCACTCCTTTTGACGGGCTCAGGAGACAACCCGTACAGAACCTTTCTCTCCTCTCTTTACAACTCAAGACTTGAAGAACAGAAAGAGGAGAACTTTTGGACTTAACACAAATTTGAGCTCTTAGAATCACAGAAAAGATCAAGAATTCGATGTAGTTCTCTATCTTTTTAGTGCTGAATGGGTGGGGTATTTATAGGCCCCAACCCAGTTCAAATTTGGAGCTCAAAACGATCAAATCCCGGAATTCCGGGATCAGGCGGTTACACCTCCTGATTGGAGAGGTTGCACCGCCTGGCAGAGCTCGAAGACTGAGCCTCTGGGCGGTGCCACCTCTGTCAGGGGCGGTTGCACCTCTCTGCCAGAGCTCGAAGACCGAGCTCAAGCGGTTGCACCTCCTGACTGGGGAGGTTGCACCGCTTGGCAGAGCTCGAAACTTGAGCTCTGGCGGTGCTACCTCCTAACAGAGGAGGTTGCACCGCCCAGTCTCGCTCGGAGACTGAGCCCTGGGCGGTTGCACCTCTTGGCTGGGGCGGTTGCACCGCCCAGTCTCGCTGGGAGACATAGCCCGGGTGGTGCTACCTCCCTGCCTAGGCGGTTGCACCTCCCACAGCAACCTGGGTCCGAATGGGTTGAACCATTCGACCCAATTTGAGTTCTTCATGGGCCCAATTGCCCCAAGATTAAGCTAATGGGATCACCTCCCATTTCTAACTTAATCAAAGTGCTAACTATGATTATTTCCTAAGACATATTCTACAGCTTGCTTTGGTGCGTCACTCGCTTCTTCCGGCGAGTATCCGGCGAACTTCCGTCGATCATCCGATGAACCCTCGGTGATTCTCCTGCGGACTTCCGGCAAACTCGTGGACTGCGATGATCCACTTGGCAAGTTCCAACGAGCTCCTTTGGCAAGCTTCTGGACTTCTCGGATTTGTTCCCGCAGAACCTCCGACGACTATCCGAACTTCCGTCGAGCTCTCAAACTCCCAACGTGATCATTGTCATGACTCCCGCGCAACTCCTACTACATGTCTTACTTTCATCGTAGTTAATCATGCACACTTATCTCAACACACTGATTAGTCAAACAATTGTCAATTGACTTCATCATCAAAATCTGAGATTCAACACACTTGACCTTCTTCACCATATCCTAGAGATCTGTAGGGATTCAGGGATATACGATCTCCCTAGGTAACATAATCTTTAACATATGTAGTTTTAAGTTTTGTGAATTTTGTACACCAATCTTCGCTCGACGACGAACACATCTTTGGGAAATTGAGGATTTTGTTTTATGTTATTCCACTGTGCATGTGATGTCACCCCTAGATTTCCCTACACCTCCTTGCCACCATTGCCCTGTTGAATCTTGTACTTTGTAATGAAACCAATTGATAAGTGTTTATGATTTGATCTGTGTTTTGAGTTATGCAGGATGCTTCGATCAGGATGAGATAATTAATGCAGGAAGAATCATGTTGGGTCGGAAGAAAACATGTCAGAAGATTGGATGTGGGGCCGAAGGATCAGTCGACATATCGACAAAAGGCTTTGGGCCATGGATTCGGTCATCGGGCCAAGAAAAGCGGATATTGCGGTAAGGATATCAGAGTTGCGGAGTCAACTGGCCGATTGGGTAATAGGACGCAAGAGAGGATGATGCGCTAAAAAATCAAACAAAGCGTCGAGGGACCAATGACATGCCGGACAACATGATTAATGCGTAATATTAATTGTTTAGATCGAAGTGTGTTTTTACATGTGTAGGATTAACTACGATTGCAAGGCATGAAGCAAAATGAAGTCCCAGAGTCAAGGACGTGATTTCATTGGGAGTTCGAGAGTTCGTTGGAAGTTCTACCGAGAAGTCCTGGAGCTTGCTAGAGAAGCTCGTCGGAACTCACCAAGAAGATCGTCGTAAAGTCCAGGAGCTTGCTAGGAGTCCACTAGAACATTGCCGAGAGATCATCGGAAGTTCGTCGGAAGATCACCGGAAGCTCGCCGGAAGAAACCAAGACTTACGGACTTGTTTAGCTTAAGTATGTCTTAGGAATCGTAGTTAGTATATAATTGGGTTTGGATTTGGGCCAACCCAATTATGGGCCAATTGGGCCCATGTAAGAACTATGTTGGGCCCAATGAAAAGGACCAAACAGTGCCCCAAGAGGTGACACCGTCGTGGCACAATCTCCGAGATTATGTCAGACGGTGGTACCACTGGTCTAGGCGGTGGTACCGCCCAGACACAGCCTCCAAGAGGCTGCAAACAGTGGTACCACCCAATGCAGTGTTAGTGTCAGACTGACACTGGCTATGGTACCGCCCGGACCTAGGAAACTTAGGATGAGATGTTTTTAAGCTCCAAGTTTGAATTAACTTAAGGCCTATAAATACCCCTCTCATCCCTAGTTAACATACATAAGCACAGAGAGTTTAAAAGTGAAGAAACGCTATTGCAATCACTTGAGAAATCCCCTCCTCTAAGTCTAAGTCTAGAATTCAATTTATGATGAGTGAGTGCTTGTAAGGATTGTCTCCTAAACCCGGTAAAAGGAGAAGAGGGGTGTAAGAAGGAGGTTAATCTTTGCCTATTAAAGGAAAATCGATAGTGGATGCCAATGGCCTCGATGGAAGAGGAATCGGAGAAGTGGATGTAGGTCATGACGACCGAGCTACTCTAAAATCTGGTTTGCATTTTAGTTTGAGCAATTTATCTTTACTACAAACCTCTTTAATAGCTTACTGCCTTCAATACATTTACGAACACGTGTTTCAACTTAAGCATTTTCGAGTTCGATTTTTTTTCGTATAAAAAGTTTTCGAAATCGACGTAATTTTTACCACTGCACTAATTCACCCCCCCTCTTAGTGCTGACTCTTTCCTAACATGCCCTCCGAGTCATTCATAGTGTCACAGACTTAGTTGGAATTGCCTAAGTCGTGAGGCACCATTGCGACAAAGTCGTGAACTTAGCTTGAGTTGCCTAAGTCGTGAAGCACCCATGTGTCAACTTCTTGGACATAGTTGGGATTGCCTAAGTCATGACACACCCTTGCGATATGCGTCCACAAAGGGTTAGCCAATTTGCAACCTCACTCAGGTCCCAAAGGACCTATAAAAGAGAAAGTTGATTAGTTCAAAAATAAGCGACATGCAAGTCCCGATGTCTCGCGAAAATGGAAACTTTATAAGCAATTCAGTAAGTACCTTGAGTGCAAGAGAGAAAAGAGAGAGAAGAAAAAAATAAGAACTTTAAAAGGTAGAACAAATAGTTGCAAGTCTACAAACAACTGCTCACCGGGTGCTTGGCACGAAGGTAAGTTCTCGTCAAGTAAACGCGTGAACTTGTGAAGATTGTTCAACGCTCGATAATATATCGAAGCCCCATCCAGCCCTATGCCACCCGCGGGGTTCTAGGGTGCTGAGATGACTAATTTTTCGTGTACAACTGTGGCATGCAAAAAACAAGTCGTAGCACGTGAAAACGGAGCTATTTTGGGGCAATTCGGCTCGATGCGACAAGCGGTCGCACTACAGCACTGCGAACTATCGTTGCTTATATTTTCTAAGAAAAAACATACAAAAGCAAAGCAAAACATGTTGTTATATCTCTGTACAAGCATACAAAAGTGATGAACGATTTGTTGAATGAAATTGTTGCGGGTGTGCGATGACCGTTTGTGACCTTCTCCCCCACTTAAACAGTTGACACCCTCATCGACACTTGTTGGTAATTGTTGATGATTGCTTCTTCGTATCATAGGGCATCTTCGAGCTCCCAACTAGCTTCAATTCGGGAAAGTTTTCACCACTTCACCAAGTACTTGGTCTGCTCAACTCTATTGGGTAGCTTTATCTTGCGATATGCTAAAATTGTTTCAACTCACTTCTCGTATGAGGCTCTGGTGGGGGGTAGCTGAGTTGGAACACTTCGGGAAGCATTTTGCATATCTGAGTGGTAGATTTTCAAGTTGCTAGCGTGAAAAACATTATGAATTTTGAGTCACGCTAGTAGCTACAACTTATAAGAGACATTGCCCACTCTACTGATAATTAGGAATGACCCTTCATACTTGCACACCAATCCTTTATGTACTTTATGCCTAAAAAATTAGAGTTATACTAGTTGGAGCTTCAACAATACCAAATCGCTGACTTTGAACTCTTGTGGTCGCCTTCCCAAGTCGGCCCACTTCTTCATCTTTTTGGTCGCCTTCTCTAAGTAAGCCCGCGCAATATCTGAATTTTGGTGTCATTCTCTTACAAAGTGATATGCTGACAAACTACTTACGGTATACCTGATAGCCAATGTGTGAGGAGTCGATGGCTGTTGTCCTATAATGATCTCGAATGGGCTTTTGTTGGACGTAGAGCTCTGCTACAAGCTATAGGAGAATTGGGCTTTGTCCAATAGCTTCACCCAATCTCGTTGGTTGGCACTCACATAGTGTTGAAGATATTGCCCAAGGAGTAAGTTTATCATTTCGGTTTGGCCATCCGTCTGGGGGTGGAGGCTTATTAAGAAGTATAACTTAGACCCCAACAATTTGAAAGATCAGTCCAGAATCGTCATAGGAATCGAGTGTCTCGATCACTAATGATATTGTGCGGGACTCCCCAATACTTCACCACATTCTTCATCATCAGCTTGGCCGCCTCCTCTACTGAATAGGATATGGGTGCAGCAATGAAAGTTGCATACTTTGATAATCGATCGACCATCATGAGTATTAATCCAAGTCCCCCTATTGTCAGCGAGCTTGATATGAAGTCCAAGGAAATGCTCTCCCATGACCTTTCTGGTATGAGCAACATCTCTAAAAGTCCCACCGGCTTCCACTGCTCCACCTTATCTTGTTGGCAAGTGAGGCACGTTCGAACATATTCCTCCACATCAGTCCCCATCTTCGGCTAGTAGAAGGCCCTCTCTACGAGAGCTAAAGTTCTGTGAATACCCGGATGTCTAGCCCAAAGGGAATCGTGACATTCTCTCAAGAGTTCATTTCTCAAATTATTCACTTGAGGAACATAAACTCTATTCTCTTTTGTGTAAATTAGTCCCTCATAGACCCAGAATTATCATGCCTTGTCTTCTTTGATGAGCTGCATCAGGGTTACTGCTTGAAGATTATTGTATAGTCCATCGCTAATCCCGGAAAGGAAGTTGGAGTGAAATTGACTTACTTGGCCTCTGCCTTCCAACTGTATCACATTCACTCGCTCCACTTTCTTGCTCAATACGTCGGCCACGACATTTGCTTTTCCGGACTTGTACTCCATTGCCATATCAAACTCAACTAAGAAGTCTTGCCATCGTAATTGCTTTGGGGAGAGTTTCTTTTGAGTTTGGAAATAGCTCAAAGCGATGTTGCCTGTCCTTAACACAAATCGCGATCCGAGAAGGTAGTGCCGCCAAACTTGTAAACAATGGACCACAGTTGTCATCTCCTTCTCATGCACCAGATACCGTCGCTCGGTCTCGTTGAGCTTGCGACTCTCGTAGGCCACCAAGTGACCCTCTTACATGAGTACTCCCCCAATAGTGAAATCTAAAGCATCTATATGGACTTTGAAGGACTCCCTATAGTCCGACAATTTGAGCACCGGTCCGTCCAACACAATAGCCTTCAGATCTTAGAATGCAGCTTCATATTTGTTAGACCATCTCTAAGGCTACGCCTTCTTCAACAACTCCATCACTAGAGTTGTGTGTTGCTTTGAATACCTAGTTATGATGCGTTAATAGTAGTTGACGAAACCAAGGAAGGATCTCAGCTCCGACACCTTCTTTGGAGTTTGTCATTCCACAATAGCTTACACCTTCGATTTACCATCACCAATTCGATGCCCTAAGAATAATATCTCCGTTTGAGCAAAGTAGCACCTCTCCCTTTTCATGAACAATGTATTTTCCCTAAGAACCTTGAAAATTATCTAAAGATGCTTGACATGCTCGTCGAGTGTTTGACTGTATATGACAATATCGTCTAATTAGATGATCACAAACTTATCCAAATACTTCTTGAATAGTTGGTTCATAAGAGTGCAGAATGTAATCGGAGCATTGGTTAGGTCGAAAGGCATCACCAAGAACTCAAATGCTCCATACCTGGCCACGCAGGTAGTCTTTGCTTCATCACCTTCAGCAATGCGCACCTGCCAATACCCCGACCGGAGGTCGAGTTTGGAAAAAGACTTTGTTTTGCCCAGTTGGTCAAACAAGTCCGCGATGAGTGGGATGAAATACTCATTCTTCACCGTCACCCTTCGGCAAGCTCCCTACTCATTCTCGGCTAGTTCCGGCAGCATTCCCGACGAACCTTAGGCCTTCCGTCGAACTCTCGAACTCGCAATGAATCCTTCGTGCTTGACTTCGACACTTTGTTTTGCTTTATGTCTTCATCGTTATCGTAGTTAATCCTGCACACACAAGCTAAAACTCTACTCCTATCTAGACAATTATTACAACGCGAATTGACATTCTGTTGCCTGGCACGTCATTGGTTGGCGCTTCGTCCGATTCTTCGGTGCATCGTCCTCTCTTGCGGCTTGTTGCCCAATCGGCGGTTGACCTCCACAACCCCGATATCCTTGGCGCAATTTCGCTCTTGGCCCGATGCCCGACGTCCGAAGTCTTCTACCATCCAATATCCTAACGTGATCTCCTCCGGCGCAACGTCAATTCCTCCTGCATTAACAGTCTAATCCTGATCGAGTAGACCTACATCACTCAAAATGCAGTTTAAATTATAAACACATATCAAGTGGTTTCATCATCAAAATACGAGATTCAACAATCTCCCCCTTTTTGATGATGACAACCACTTGATGATGGAGTTAACATTAACTCCTGGAGTTTAAACAAACTCCCCCTATCAATATGCCATATTGATAGAACCTTGAATTCAAACTGAATTCAAGTCATTGCAATATTCATCATGAATACTTGCAACACATCATCATGAACATATACATAAACTTATGCATCACATGTCATGTCATCAACATACTTCTCCCCCTTTGTCATCAACAAAAAGGAGAAGTACCACAATCAAGTGTTTGTTATATGGGTTCAACTCATTGAATGAAAAACATAATATTAAATTTTTATCATCATGCAATCTAGCAATTTTACAACATTTTAGAACTTGCAAGCTAGCAATTCTCGGTGATGTTCAAGATAGCAATTTCTTCTCTTTTGAGAAGTGCAATTTTTGCTTTTTCTTGAATTGTGCAAGCTAGCTATCTCCCCCTTAGTCATTGTCAAAAGGAAGGGAAGACCCTTTATGTCAATTTCTAAATCATGACAAAGGTGAGTAATCATTCTTATTTAAAAATTCCATAATTGAGATAAACCTTGAATTCAAATTAAGGCAACATTAATCATGATTCACATCATATGTAATACATCACATAAAAAGCAGAAGTATTGCATGCACCATTTTAGTAACAAATCATAGCATTTCATCACATGACAAGATATCAGCAAGTAAAATTACAATGCAAGTTCTTGATATCTTAATATGATGCAAACATGGCATATGGCAATCATAGCATTTCGATTATCAATTTACCATATATTTCGATGCAAGCTTCTTTTGATATCTTAACATAATTCAAATTCAAATATGGCACTTATAGCATTAATTCATATATTTATCATTCAAATATGGCAGTCATAGTATCAATTCATATATTTCTCTCCCTCTTTGTCATTACCGAAAAGAAGGGAGAAATCAATGGCCAAAAGATTTTAATCATTATACAAGCCAACTTATAATATCATGTCATGATATCAAGAAAATTCAAGAAGGACATGATTCATTCAATAAATCCTTTTAATAGAGCAAAAGAATTATACAACCAATATATCAATATCATAGATCAAGTCATGATTCGTGATTCATCATAAAGTAAATTAATTTTCAGTCATCTCATAAGGCTTTTAAAGAATTTTTGAAACATAAGAGAATGATTAATTTAAGCATGCAATGTTTCAATCAAATTCAAGTCATGAATACTAATACTTTCATATTATGAGTATCAATTCATGAATACCAAAAGATATTATTTGTGATTTCAATTTTGCAAGATCAAGATTATGATTTAAATAAAACTTATTCAAATCAAATTGGTAACTTGAAACTCATAATCAAGTCATCAAAATCAATTTCGAGATTCACAAAATATCATGAAATCATTAATCTCGATCAGATGGGAAAAATATTTTTTAAGTGATTCTTTTTCATCTAAGCATGCCTTAGTCTTTATATGCCAAATCAATATAAGCATGAAAGTTCAAGATGTAAAGGCAAAATCTTATAAGACAACTTATTTATAAAATATTCATCATGTTTATTTTCATGAGATTCACAAGATTGGTAAAATAAATTCATTAATCTCAATAGGATAGAAAATTATTTCCATTTCATACAATTGATTTCATGTGAGGGTATTCAAGTCTTTTTGTGAAAATAAGTATCATCATTTAAAATTGAAACATAAGTTTCGTCATGAAGCCGTTAAGACCAAACACATCATGATATCACGTTTATCATCAAAAGACTATCAAGAAATTCATACATAGATGTACATGCACTATGTCATCTTAATATGTCATGAGAATGTCATCTTAATTCATCATAAAAACGATTAGACCAAAAGCATATTAATCAAAAATGAGAGGTTCAAATCAACATTTACTTCAAAAACTCATGCATGACGTATACATATGTATGGATTAATCCTAAGCATTATCACATATCATATTATCATCCCTAATATTGCATCATTCAACATTTCAAAACATAACATGCATGAAACCTTTGCAATATACTTTTCATGATCAATTTTTTTAATTTTTCAAAGATGCTACAAAGAAAAACATGATATGATTTTTGAAAAACAATTTTTTTATTTCTTATTCCTACTATCTAAATTAAGCACTCATGAAGGGCTTTAAGTAATTTCAAAATAATTCAAGAGAGTTGAGTTACTCACCTTGTAGTCGAAGCCCGTCAAAGCCCAATTCTCCGTTTCGCCTTTGGAAGTTTTTGATTCAGCCTTGGTTTCCTTCCTCTTCTTTGGCCTCTTCCTCCGTTCAAGTTCATTATTTATTTTAGATTTTTGTTTAATAAACTTATTAAGATTTAGTGTTCGAAGTTCAAGTTCAACATTTTCCTCATCACTTGAGTCATCGCTCAAGTGGTATTCATTTGTCCGGAGTTCCAAATCCTCCTATTCTTTGGAAGGTGATTTTGTTCATCATGTTCATCATGTGTATTGTGAACCATTTCATATGCCATCAATGAACCAATTAGTTCTTCAAGTGGAAAAATATTTAAATCTTTTGTTTCTTGTATTGCGGTTATTTTAGGATCCCACCTTTTTGGAAGGGATCTTAAGATCTTGCTCACGAGATCAAAATTCGAAAAAGATTTACCAAGAACACTTAGATTATTGACAACATCCGTGAAACGGGTGTACATGTCACATATAGTCTCGCTTGGTTACATTCGAAAAAGCTCAAAATCATGCAATAAAATATTAACTTTCGAGTCTTTGACTCTACTAGTTCCCACGTGCGTGATTTCAAGTGTTCGCCAAATATCAAAAGTCGTTTAGCACATTGAAATCCGATTGAACTCAGTTTTGTCCAAAGCGCAAAATAAGGCATTCATAGCCTTTGTGTTTAAAGAAAAATACTTCTTCTCCAAATCCGACCATTCGTTCATCGGTTTAGAGGGAAGTTGAAAACTGTTTTCAACGATATTCCATAAATCCAAATTCATAGAAATCAAGAAAACTCTCATTCGAGTTTTCCAATAAGTGTAGTCCAATCCGTCAAATAACAGTGGAACGACACTAATGGAAGTGTAGTGCAGCGGATTAGTGCAGCCCTCTTGAAAGCCATGAAGAGCCATTTCTCTCGGGTGTAAATCCGAAATGAGAAATACCGGGCTCTGATACCAATTGTTAGGATCGGAGCGACACTAAGAGGGGGGGTGAATTAGTGCAGCGGATTAAAACTTCGGTTTTGATAAATCTTTCGTACGATGAAAAGCAATATCAAAGAAAATCGATTTTAGAAGCTTGATAACTTAGAAACATATGGAAGTGTAGTAACTAAGTAGAGAAGTTTGCAGTATGTAAATGGCAAGAGTATGATGCAAACCAGATAACGCAGTAGTTTTTAAAGTGGCTCAGTCAAAATGACCTACATCCACTTGTGAAGCCTTCTTCGAAGAGGCTTCCAACTTCCACTAGCAAATTTCTTGTAGGGGAAGGACTAATGCCCCTCTTACAACCTTTACAAGTGGTTCACACTCTTACAATTCTTTTCAACAAGATGGGAGGAGGTGAACACTTAAGTAATATGAAAAACAAGGCTTGCAAAGACTATTCTAAGGCTCTTAACTCAAACTATTACTTTTCAAAAGGTTGTGATCTCAGTTGAGATTTGAGGGGTATTTATAGGCCTCAAGAGGATTCAAATTTGGGCTCCAAAATTTGAATTCTCTTTGGTTCCCGATGTTGGCGGTGCCACCGCCCAGCCAAGCGGTGCCACTGCCCAGCTCTCGGGTGCTGGGCGGTGCCACCGCCTGGCTCTCGGGTGCTAGGTGATGCCACCGCCAAATCTGGTGGTGCCACCTCCTACACTATTTCAGCTCACTGGTTGGGCTCCAAAATTGGCTCAAATCAGTCCGAACTAGAGCCCAATTGGCCCCTACTTGGTTTATAGGATTAACACCTAATCCTAACCCTAAGTAACATGCTAACTACGAATTTAAAGACATTTTCTAAGCTATTACAAAGTCCGTAAGTCAAGACTTCTTCCGGTGAACTTCCGACGGTTTTCCGATAAACTCTCGGAAACCATTCTGCGGACTCCCGGCAAGCTCCTAGACTTCATGATTTGATCTTGACGAGTTCCAACAAGCTTCTTCGGCAAGCTCCGATCTTTCTCGGCGAGCTTCCGAAAAACCTTCGGCAAGCTCCCTACTCATTCTCGGCTAGTTTCGGCAGCATTCCCGATGAACCTTCAGACTTCCGTCGAACTCTCGAACTCGCAATGAATCCTTCGTGCTTGACTCCGACACTTTGTTTGCTTTATGTCTTCGTCATTATCGTAGTTAATCCTGCACACACAAGCTAAAACTCTACTCTGATCTAGACAATTATTACAACACGAATTGACATTCTGTTGCCCGGCACGTCATTGGTTGGCGCTTCGTCCGATTCTTCGGTGCATCATCCTCTCTTGCGGCTTGTTGCCCAATTGGCGGTTGACCTCCGCAACCCCGATATCCTTGGCGCAATTTCACTCTTGGCCCGATGCCCGATGTCCGAAGTCTTCTACCATCCAATATCCTAACGTGATCTCCTCCGGCGCAACGTCAATTCCTCCTGCGTTAACTGTCTAATCCTGATCGAGTAGACCTGGATCACTCAAAATGCAATTTAAATTATAAACACATATCAAGTGGTTTCATCATCAAAATACAAGATTCAATAAGTAGTTCATCTAACTACTTCCTGAGCTCTGCCAACTCTAAAGGAGATATACAGTATGGTGATCTTGCTAGAGGCTTCACTCTCGACTCCAACTCAATATGATGATCCATGCCTCTGCGTGGAGGCAATGTTTTCGGCAACTCAGGTGGCATAACGTCTGTAAACTCCTTCAGAATGTTCACCAACATAGTAGGTTTGTAAATGATCTCCTTGTCGAGTGGCTCTAGCTTCACAACAGCCACGAAGGTTAATTCTCCTTTTCGTACCCCTTTTTTCAATTGTAATATCGATATTTGTTGGGGGTCCTTGGTTCCACTCTGAGAGATGAGAACCACATAGGGGTCGTTGCCTCCCATCAAATATAGGGAGTTCAAGAATGACATAGGCACCAACTTTGCTCCGTGCATGAACTTCATTCCGAGAATTACTTGGAAGTCATTCAGTGGCACCGTCATCATGTTTGTGCTCTCGCTCCATGTCCCGATCTTGATGGAGACTCCCTTTGCTAGCCCAGAGATTCACTTGGCCTCCGAGTTCATTGCCTTCATTTGACTTGGGTTATTCTCCAAGATCAACCCAAGTCGCTTTGCTTCTCGATCGATAATGAAGTTGTGGGTGGCGCCCGTGTCTACCATTGCACGGGTTGTTTGGCCATTGAGCTCAATGTCCATATACATTAGCTCGCTACTCCCTGCTTTTAATAGCTTTTCCTTCATGTTCTCCCCCACTTGACCTCGCAATGCATTCAACAAATGCATTGCTCCCTTTTGGGGACCTTGCAACTCCTCATCGTCGCTACTAGATTCTGAACTGCTTGAACTGAGGGCGACGACCTTGCCTTTGTTTGATTTGGAGGGGTGGATTGAAGTTGTTAAAGCATTGAGTGTATGTTTCTGTGGGCACTCCCTCACCATGTGTTGTTAGGACCGGTGCGGCACTAAGAGGGGGGGGTGAATTAGTGCAACAGTAAAGTATGATAAACTTTCGACGATTTAAACACTTACGGAAACTTCGTACGATAAAAGCAATATTTCATTTGAAACCATTTTGATTGCGTTTTAACTTGAAGGTATATGTAAGAAGGAGACAAAGAAGTAGAGCATCAAAGTGAAGATGGTTTGCAGTAATATAAATGACACTAAGATAAATGCAAACTAGAGAAGACGGTAGTTTATAGTGGTTCGGTCAATCGTGACCTACATCCACTCCTCCGATTCCTCTTCCGTCGAGGCCACCGGCATCCACTAATGATCTTCCTTTACTAGGCGAAGATCAACCTCCTTCTTACACCCCTCTTACAACCTCTTACAAGTGGTTCACCCTTTTACAAAGATTTCAATGAAAAGAAAGGAGGTGAACACTCAAGCTATTGAAAACAAGACTTTTCCTAAAGCTTTTCTCAACTTCTAGCTTCTCAAAAGGTTGTTTTCTCTGCTGAGAAATGAGGGGTATTTATAGGCCTCAAGAGGATTCAAATTTGGGCTCCAAAATTTGAATTCTCTTTAGTTTCCGAGGCCGGCGGTGCCACCGCCTGTCAGTGGCGGTGCCACCGCTTGTCAGTTTCTGACAGACAGTGGACTGGCGGTGCCTCCGCCCAGTCTAGGCGATGCCACCGCCCAGTCTAGGCGGTGCCACCGCCTAGGCCAATTCAGCTCACTGGTCGGGCCCCAAACTTGGCCCAAACCAGTCCGAACTCGGGCCCAATTGGCCCCTACTTGGGTTATAGGATTAACACCTAATTCTAACCCTAATTAATATACTAACTACGAATTTAAAGATATTTTCTAAGCTATTACAAAGTCCGTAAGTCAAGACTTCTTCCGGTGAGCTCCCGGCGAACTTCCGACGGTCTTCCGATAAACTCTCGGAAACCATTCTGCGGACTCCCGGCAAGCTCCTAGACTTCACGATTTGATCTTGGCGAGTTCCAACGAGCTTCTTCGACAAGCTCCGATCTTTCTCGGCGAGCTCCGCGAACTTCCAACGAACCTTCTAGCGAGCTTCCGAAAAACCCTTCGGCAAGCTCCCTACTTATTCTTGGCTAGTTCCAGCAGCATTCCCAACGAACCTTCGGACTTCCGTCGAACTCTCGAACTCACAACGAATCCTTTGTGCTTGACTCCGACACTTTGTTTTGCTTTATGTCTTCATCGTTATCGTAGTTAATCCTGCACACACAAGCAAAAACTCTACTCCAATCTAGACAATTATTACAACACGAATTGACATTCTGTTGCCCGGCACGTCATTGGTTGGCGCTTCGTCCGATTCTTCAGCGCATCATCCTCTCTTGTAGCTTGTTGCCCAATTGGCGGTTGACCTCTGCAGCCCCGATATCCTTGTTGCAATTCCGCTCTCCTTGGCCCGATGCCCGACGTCCAAAGCCTTCTGCCGTCCAATATCCTGACGTGATCTCCTCTGGTGCAACGTCAATTCCTCCTGCGTTAACTGTCTAATCCTGATCGAGTAGACCTGCATCACTCAAAATGCAGTTTAAATTATAAACACATATCAAGTGGTTTCATCATCAAAATACGAGATTCAACATGTGTAGCCCTCCGCATAAGAAGCATCCGCTAGGTTTTGGGCCCTTGCCTTTTAAGCTTAGCCCTTTGTGGGAACTCTTCTTCCTTTGTTTGCCCCCGAGCTCCTTCCCTCAAGAATATTTTGGAGGGTAGTTTCCTGAAGATTATTTCATTTTACTCAAGTCCTCCGAGGAAACAAAGTCGGTGAGCCTTTTTGCGACCGTAATTACCCCGATCACATTAGTGACATTCCTTCGATGCAATTCTTGTTTGAGCCCATGGTTTCAAACCATCGAGGAAGTTGAACAGCTTATCCTTCTTGGGCATGTCCTGTGTGTCCAACATCAGTGCAAAAAATTGCTTCATGTAGTCTCGGATGGAAGTACTTTAGCGGAGTTGTCTCAACTTCCTTCTTGTGATGAACTGTATGTTCTCAAGTAGGAACTAAGTTCTCAACTCCCGCTTTAAGTCAACTCATGTGTCCACTTGACACCAACCTTATTGGATCTCCTCCCAACGGGTCCGCCACCAGAGTTTTGCATCCTCATTCAGATACATGGTTGCTATTGAAACTTTAGTATCTTTAGACAAGCCTTGTAGCTCGAAAGTACTATTTCATGTCAAACAAGAAATTCTCGAGTTCTTTCGCGTCCCTAGCACCTCCATAGCAATGAGGCTCAGATGCCCTCAAGTTTTGTGGTAGCGCGACATGGGTATTGCTCGCTCCTGCATTTAGTACCCTTGTGAGCACTGTCACTCTAGAAGTGAGTTCTGCCACGACCTCATGCAAACATTGTATGGAGTCTTTGGTATCATATGTCATTCGATCGACTAGGGCCTCAACCTTGTCGATTCAGGATTCATCTTGTTCTTGTGAGCTCTCTACCCCAAGAAGCCTTCGTTGGCTTTAGTAGAGTTCCTCCAAGCTCACTTCAAGAACATCTAGGCGGGTTTCTACCGTCGTGAGTCTCTCCTTATAGCTATTTTTTCCAATTGGCACTTCAGATTGTGTCTCCTCCGCTCGTGGAGAGTAGACAACTTCTCGCTCATCATGTTCATTGACATGATCCTCCAAAGTAGCTCCACCAACATGAGAGCGAGTTTGCACTTGTAGCCCACCTACAGTTGCTTGGAGCAATGGTCCGACTTGTCCCGTCTTGCTCAATTCACCACAATGCTTTGCCATGGCGAGATTGCGAAGTTTCTTTGCTACTTACTGAAATTGTAACCTAGCTCTGATACCACAGTGTCATGGACTTAGCTATAATTGCCTAAGTCGTGAGACACCATTGCGGCAAAGTCGCGAACTTAGCTTGAATTACCTAAGTCGCGAAGCACTCTTGCACTAACCTCTAGGACTTAGTTGTGATTGCCTAAGTCATGGTGCGCCCTTGCGATATGCGTCCGCAAAGGGTTAACCAATTTGCAACCTTACTCATGTCTCGAAGGACCTGTAAAAGAGAAAGTTGATTGGTTCCAAAACGAGCGAGGGACAAATTCCGACGTCTCGCGAAAAGAAAAGCTTTACAAGAAATTCAACGAGTACTTTGAGTGCAAGATAAAAAAAAAAAAAAAGAGAAAACAATGACTTTTAGAAGATAGAAAGAACAGTTGCAAGTCTACAAACAACTACTCATCGGGTGTCGGATGCAAAGGCAAGTTTCCATCAAGTTAACGTGCGAACTTGTGAAGATTGTTCAACACTCGACAATATATCGAAGCCTCATCTAGCTTTGTGTCACCCGGGGGTTCCAAGGTGCTGAGATGACTGATGTTTCGTATACAATTATGATGTGCATTAAACAAGCGGTGACATATGAAAACGAAGTTATTTTGGGATAATTCGACTTGATACAGTGCGCGATCGCATTGGAGGGCTATAAACTATCATTGCTTATATTTTCTAAGCAAAAGCATATAAAACTAAAGTAAAACATGCTATCGGTTCTTCGTTGATCATCTTGCTGATTACTGCGACTCCATCGCCTCATCGCCGAGTTCTCCAAGTCCAGCCTCTTTGAGGAGAAAGGCATCGTCGGCTCGCTTACCATCTGCTCCATGCTCCTCTTACTCGCCTTCTTCGCGATCGAAGCATCCGTAAGGAAGGAAACAGCGTGGGCAAGAGCTGAGGAAACAAAAAATTCTACTGTTGGGTTTTTGATTGGGAGGAAGAGGGAGTGGCGGAGGGCGACACGAGCAGAGGATGAGGAAGGCGGATCGACCGAGAGTGGGATGGGCAACGCTGAGGGTGCGGTTGGGGTTGACAGGGCAAGGGGCCCACAAGTGGGGCCAAAGGGCGTCGTAGGTGACCTGGAGGGCAGTGGTGACAAGGAGGAAGATGGAGAACGCCAACTAGAAGGGGCGGGGCGGGAGTGGCGAAGGCGGATGGGGCGACGTCGCACGCGGTGGGAGCGGGGGCGGAGGTGAAGGACCACGCCGCTCACGATGGGTGACCGGTGGAAAATGGGCGTCCCCGAAAAAAATCAATTAGATAAAATATCCATATAATCATTAGATTAAAACCCAACAGTAGAATTTTTTGTTTTTGGGTAAGGATGTATATATATATATATATATATATATATATATATATAATTGCAAGAAAACCCCCGAAATTTGTTTCTGTCGGGAGAACTGCTTCTGAGTTGTTCGTCGAGATTAGAGCAAAGTCGCTTGTTGCGCTGCTGCGAGCGAGACATGTGGTGGCGCTGGCACCAAACCCTTGGGCCGGGCAGAGTACTGCGAAGATCGCCTTGTCGTAAACCGCCATGGCTTCCTTCTTCCTTCTCTTACTCTGATGTCCCGAAAAAGAAGGGAAAGTTGGCACCTTTGCAGGTATCCACTGCCAGTCGCCAATTGTTCCATGAGATCTCTCCATTCGTTCTTGTATTTAATTGAAAGGTTTTTCGTGTTTCACATTTTTTTGTTGTAATGTTCCTACTTTTTTGTCATTTCCGCATGTACCCGCCCATTCGGTTTTCTATGGATCAAAATCACTCCTTTACCTCGTTTTTGGGCACAAGACCTTTTTGTTGTCTTTCTTTGGTTGAAAACTAGGTTCAAGCTAGTTTTGCTGCTCTAATTTGTATGGTGTTTCTTATTGGCTTATGGCACGGAAGCTTTTACCTCGTTTGTTCATCCTTTACAGGAACGGAGGATGGTTGATAGGTTTAGGTTATGGACTAAGGGAGGCGAAGGTGGAAATGGGTGTTGCAGCTATAGACGCAGCAGGACTGACCGTTATGGCAGACCTGATGGTGGAACTATAATATCTTTTGGTTTAGTTAGTTTGTCAGAATTACAACATTGTAATCAAAATATATAATTGTACTGATAACTCACGATTCTGAAATTTTCTCATTAGTTAGAAGGCAGATTATTGATATTCGAAACATGTAGCCTATCTGTTTGTGAAATTTCCCAAACAAAATGACCCCAGCTATACCATATTTGTTTGTGTTTAATCAAATTGTGTGCTTGAAATTTCATATCTTTGCTATTTTCGAAGTAGTGAATCAGTTTTAATAATCTCAAGTTACTTAACAGTGTTGGCTAGTCTGCCAAAGTAGTAATTCTTCTTTCAATAAATACAGGTGGAAATGGTGGAAGAGGTGGTGATGTCATCCTTGAATGCTCTTCAGCTGTTTGGGACTTCAGCAATTTGCAGCATCACTTGGTATGATCGAAGCCTTTCTGTCTATTCTGTTACTTTGTTGGAGTACCATTATGCTTTTTGTACAATGCCTGATAGCTTTAACGGGATTCTTCATAATGTGTACACAAGTAAGCTCATTTAGTTTTATATAAGCATGCTTGTTGTTGAGGGGCTTAAACAGTCTACTACGTGATATTGTAAGCTATGACTAGACCTTGTTTTCCAGAATGCACAAAGAGGAGGGAATGGAACTTCAAAGAGTAAAGCAGGGAGCCGTGGGTCTGACAAGGTGAATTTCCAGTGTCTTTCTCAACTAACATCTTGTGTGATTTCTTTGTGGTATGTCAAGCACTTAGTTCTTATATCTGGCAGGTTGCTCAAGTACCAGTTGGCACTGTAATACACCTAGTTAGTGGTGAAACTTCTTTTGCTGAAAACTCTTCTATCACATCCTTAGACCCTTGGGAAATACCAGGAGCTGTTGACACTGATACAGCTAATTCTGTTCAGCAAAAAAGTGTTAAGGTCAATGCATCTTGTTCAGCACTAATGAAAGATTTGCATATGTCACCTTTGTACTCCGAAGATGATGTTAATAAATCACAGCATGATGTCAAAATAAGTTTTGGTTCTCCTGCCTCCACTGAGGTAGAGTGGGACAAAGACACCGAAGATGATGAACCATGTTGCAAAACTACCTACGAGGAAATTAAAGATGATCAAACTGATGATGCAAATGAAATCAGAGTAGAGGAAGATGAGGAGGTGATGAAGGAGGAAGAAGAAGAGGAGGTGGTGCGATATTCAGTTGCAGAATTAACTCAACCTGGGCAAAGAATAATAGTTGCACGAGGAGGAGAGGGTGGCCTTGGTAATGCTACTTCAAAAAAGGATTCTCGCAAAAGTGTCAGTTACTGCAATGGTGCTTCAAGTCCAGAAACTTTGGATGGTGAATATCAAACTTCATTGGCTGCTGGAAGACCTGGCTCTGAAAGTGTTCTTATACTGGAACTGAAGAGTATCGCAGATGTTGGCCTTATTGGAATGCCTAATGCTGGTAAAAGCACATTGCTAGGGGCCCTATCAATGGCTAGGCCAACTGTGGGTCATTATGCTTTTACCACTCTAAGGCCCAACATAGGAAATCTAAATTACGAGGACTTCTTCTCCGTCAAGGTTGCTGACATCCCTGGTCTTATAAAAGGAGCACATGCAAATCGTGGGCTTGGCCATGCTTTCTTGAGGCACATAGAGCGCACAAGGGTTTTGGCATATGTCGTTGATTTAGCAGCAGCATTGGATGGGAGGAAGGGTATTCCGCCATGGGAGCAACTGAGGGATTTGGCTTTGGAGCTTGAACATCACCGGGAAGGTTTGTCAAATCGACCGTCCTTAATAGTGGCCAACAAAATTGATGAAGAGGGTGCAGAACATGTGTTCCAAGAACTAGAGAGAAGGGTCCAAGGCGTCCCTATATTTCCTGTATGTGCTGTCTTGCAAGAGGGAGTACCTGAACTAAAAGCTGGAATCAGAAGGCTTATAGATGGCAGTGAGTTGCACAGACTTTGTGTCGATAACATATTGACTGACTAGCCTAAGAGTTATTTCATAGTGATGTATCCACCAGCTACTTCATTCAGAGGTCACTGCACATCTTTTGTCAGGTGTCCCCAATAAGTAGAAGAAAGACTTTCCAAAATGCAGCTACGTGCTTGTTTATCTCAATTTTCTTTGAATCTTGCAAGGATGCAGAGCTTGTTAAATGTATTCTGTGTCAATTGGATGGTGGTCAACTTTGTTGAAGATTGTGTCTATCAATATTGTTTCTTACTAAAAGTGGGTAAGAGTGTTTCTTGATTACATCATTATTATAATCCTTGTGACTCCATCAAGTGACATGACTCTGCTTTTGCATCTTTGGTGTTGTTTATGCCAATCCCGTCCTTTACTCCCTCCTCTATCCCTTCTCCCTTCTGCCTTCCTTTCCTAGTCATCAGTGTCGCCACCGCAACCTTCCCCTACTTAGTCTTGTTGTGGCTGCAGCCACCTCCCTCTTCTGCTACCTCCTCTCGCCACGACCAGGAAAAACTTGCTTGTACGATCCTTCGTAGCTCAATCATTCAGCCTCCAATCCTGTGGGACTTATACTTGACGCAGCAGGTCAACATCCGTTATTGGCTAAAAGGCTTACCCAATATGTGATATTTCTGTTGCCTCTATATTTAGAGACTATTATCATGACACAAAATATTGATCTGATAAAGGAGCTTTCTTATCATTATATCAACCCTACATTATCGGTCAATTTCCTTAAATCAAACTCATCAAGTAGTATTTATGGTTCTTATTATGCCAATTGAAAGATATATGCATAACTTCCATCTTTTAGACTACAAACTTGATCTTGGAAGTTCTTTTTGATCAAGAGAAAGAAAGTTCCATTATAATTCATGACTTTATTGTTGATTCTCCTTATTGTTTTTCTCAAATGAGCCTTTCATTCGCCACCATAATTTTATGAGCCAACTATGGATATGTATCTTTGAGGAGACTCTGATGCTAAGGACACAATATAGGCAGTCAAAAACATAAGGACTCGATGTCTAGTAAGCGTGACCTTGATATAATACAATATTCATGCAATGAATGGATACATGAAAGCTCGACGATTCTTACCAACTGTTGTTGAATGAACTGTGAATAATTAATTTATTCGCAATTCTCATTCATATCTTAAGAAATCATCACATAAAAAAACCAACAAATATTTTGAGCTCAGCATCTCCACTGTTGTTTCTCAGCAATTATATGATTCCACAATGCATCAGCAGTAGGTAGATGTCAAAACAGACTGAAAGAAATACATATTAAGTTCGAAATCTTTGCACTGCAGGAAACCAATAAAAAGAAAAAGATCGTGAATGGAATAAAATACGGCATCTCTCTTTGAAATGCACAAAAGGAGACAAAAAAGAAAACCTTGAAACCTGACATGATCCGAGGCATATCCACAGATGATACATTTAACTTACAATACAACCACAAATTTGGCTAATTGGCTAGAACCATGTCTTCTCCTCCGGCCTTGGCTTCAACAACGGCTTCCAGCCTTCTCCATGCCAACTCTCTTTGCTCTTCCACTGATTTTGCCTTCGCTTCCTTTTCTTCGTATTGTCGCTGGCACTCCTCGAACAGCTCGCTGTCCATGTCAAGGAACATTTTCCGCACGTTTGCTGTTAGGCCATGAATCGCTTGGTTCCAATGGGCCTGCATGTTCTTCTCCAGTGCTTCAAATATGATGGGAAATATTACACTGCGATTTTGAGCAATTAAGCTCACTATATGATCATTGTTCCAGAGGAATAACGCCCGTTCAGCAACCTGTAATCCGCCTTCATCATCAATTGACGTTATGATATGTATAAAAATTGGATATAGATCATGGTCATTTAAAGAAAAGTAGGCATCTCAAGTGCTGGAGATCTTCCAGATGGTGCAACAAAAAGAAAAAAAAAAAAGAAAGAAAGCTGCAGTCAGAAGAACAGCAATAGAAACTCTAAACTGATGGAAAATATGTATGAATAAAGCCGATTCAGCTACCTTTAAACCATGTTCATTTACAATAGATAATTAAACATGTAGAAAAACCAAATAAAGGACTGACAAAATATTTGTCAAATAAGGCCTCCCTCATTGCAAGAGATGAAAATGTTCAGACAATAGATAGGTAGTACAGAGAAAATAGAACTGCAATCAGAGAGCAAAAGCAATGCAGAAATAGATAAATGGAGCAGCAACAGAAAATCTAGACTCTGTATATAAGGTTACCATGTGCTATTAATACCATAGGAACATAAAATCACAAATATTCAGGTAAATTTAACAAGAAACCAAGAGAAATCAGTTAAAATAGACAAAATGACCAAGTAGATAAAACAAGTAATAATATTATATCCAACTTTCACTTCACTAATGCTATCTAAAAAGTAAAGTTACATTCTTAGAGCTATGTCCATCTCTATTCACAACAGTTGAATGTTAAAGTTATTGGGAGCATTTCAAAAGCGATATACTACAAGGAAAGCATTTCTTCTACTCCTTGAATCTAGTTAAAAGGAAACTCAGGTTTCAAACAGGGAAGTCCCACATCATTTTCAGGTAACATGAATGAAAAATACGAAGGATATAATATAACAAATAACTAATCCAAGTTAAGTTTGTAAGAAAAGGAATACCATCACTTCATCTGTGTAAAAGGAATGAAGGTCTCAAATTTCTATCAGGAGCTGATAAAGATAAGAGAATCTCTGGAGGTATAATAGCATAATGCTAACTAATCTGCCTATGACAGTCCACACAGCTTAAGACTGAAAGAAGACTGAAACATGTTCTTTCTCATTATCCAAACCAAATTAACATATATCCGGTTTGTATATGGGTTTAAATCTTGTTAACTGCATGTCACAAAGCAGCCCAGATGTACAGCAGAAAGGGTTGATGGGCGCAGGTGGAGATACTAAATGGACTTTGTATTCCAGAGTTTGATTCCTCGCAAAGCTATGATTCTGTTCATTCAGATCAATAAAAAAAATGTTAAGAAATTTGATCATATAGTCTAAACGTCACTCTCTCATTCATACCACATATCGATTGGTTTTTATCAATCCAAGCAAGCATTGTTTATGAACCATACTGTCACGAACGATCATTATGCACCGACAACATCTTCGTCAATGGACTGTTTATCGCTTTTGTTTGCTCACACATATGTTTGGCAACGTGTTTTGCCTTATTTTTGTATGTTTTTGCTTAAAAACTATGAGCAGGAATAGTTTGCAGCACTGCAGAGCGACCGCTCACCAGAATGGACAAAACTACCCCAAAATGGCCCAATTTTCACATGTCATGGCCTGTTTTCTGGAGGCTGCGGTGAGGTGTGAAACGTCAATCATCTCAGCACCCTAGAACCCCCCAAGTGGCATAGGGCTAGATGGGGGTTTAGGGTAGTGTTGGGCATTGATTGGATACACAAGTTCGCACATTAAGCCTATGAAAACTTGCCACGTTAAGCCTACGAAAACTTGCCATCGTGCCTGACACCTAGTGAGCAATCGTTTGCGAACTTGCAACCGTTCGTTTTCCTTCTAAAGTCCTTGTTTTATCCTTCTCTTTTTTCTTTTGCACACAGAGTATTTACCGAATTGCTTGTAAAGCTGCCCTCTTCGCGAGACGTCGAGACTTATCCGTCGCATGCTTTTGAACTAATCAATTTGTTCTTTTACAGATCCTTCGAGACCTGAGAGAGGTTGCAACTAGACTAACCCTTTGCGGACGGATAAGCAAGGGGTGCCCCATGACTTAAGCAATCCTAGCTAAGTCCATGACATTGGCGCAAAGGTACCTCACAACTCAGGCAATTCCAACTAAGTCCGTGACATTGTAGTATCAGAGCGGGCAAGCAATTCGTCCAAACAACAAAAGTTTCGCAATCTCACCATGGTGAAGCATCGTGCCGAATCAAGTAAAATGGGGCAAGCCGGACAATTGCCCCAAGTAGCCACAAGTGGGCTGCAAGTGCAAACTCGCTCTCAAGCTGTTGAAGCTGCTCAAGAGGAGCACAATAGCGAACAAGACGAGCGAGAAGTTGACTTTTCTCCGCGAGCGGAGAAAGCACAATCCGGAGCGCCAACTGGGAAAAGAAGCCATAAGGAGAGGCTTACAACTGCAGAAACCTGCCTTGACGTTCTTGAAGTGAGTTTAGAGGAACTCTATCAAGGCCAATTAAGACTTCTTAGGGTAGAGAACTCATAAGAGGCGGAATCTCGGATCGACAAGGTTGATTCCCTAGTTGATTGATTGATGGAAGACACCAAAGACTCCGTGCAACACCTACACGAAGTCGTGAAAGAACTCATGTCAAGGATTATATTGCTCACAAGGGCTCTTAATGCGGGGAGGAAGCAACACCCGCGTTGCTCCGCCACAAAACTTGAGAGCACCCGAGCCGCATTGCTATGGGGGTGCCAGGGATATGAAGGAGCTCGAGAGTTTCCTATTCAATATAGAACAATACTTTCGATCTACGAGGCCCGATTCTAAAGAAACCAAAGTTTCGATAACAATCATGTATCTGAATGAGAATGTAAAACTTTGGTGGTAAACACGTTGAGAAGAGATCCAACAAGGTTAGTGTCGAGTGGACACATGAGAGGACTTGAAGCGGGAGTTGAGAACTCAGTTCCTACCCGAGAACATTAAGTTTGTTACATGGAAGCTGAGACAACTCTGCCAAAGTACTTCCATTCGAGACTACGTAAAGCAATTTTCTACACTGATACTGGACATACAAGACATGTCCGAGAAGGACAAGCTGTTCAGCTCCCTTGATGGCTTGAAGTCGTAAGCATAACAAGAATTACATCGAAGGAATGTCACCGATGTGATCGGGACAATCGTAGCCACGGAAAGGCTCACCAACTTTGTTTTTTCAAAGGACTCGAGGAAGAAGAAACAATCTTCGGGAAATCGCTCATCCAAATATTCCCTAAGGAAAGGAGTCCGGAAGTGAACAAAAGAAAAGAAGTTCCCATAAAGGGCCAAGCTCAAAAGGCAAGACCCCAAAACCTAGCGGATGCTTCTTGTGCGGAGGACCGCACATTTTGAGGGAGTGCCTATAAAAGCAAGCACTCAATGCATTTACAGCATCATTCCACCCCCCACGATCGGACAAGGGCAAGATCATCGCCCTTAGTTCGAGTAGTTCGAAATCCAGCAACCACGATGAGGAGTCGCAAGGACCCCGGATGGGAGCAATGCATTTGTTGAAAGCATTGCGGGATCAAGTGGGGGAGAACATAAAGACAAAGCAACAGAAAGTAGGGAGCAATGAGCTGATGTACGTGGACATCAAGCTAAATGGCTAAACAACCCATGCGATGATGGACACGGGCGCTACCCATAATTTCATTGCCGACCAAGAAGTAAGGCGACTTGGGCTGAACCTAGAGAAGAGCCCTAGTTAAACGAAGGCTGTGAACTCGGAGGCTAAGCAAATCTCCGGGCTAGCAAAGAGAGTCCCCATCAAGATCGGGACATGAAGTGAAAGCACAAACATAATGGTAGTGCCATTAAATAACTTCCAAATTATTCTCGAAATGGAGTTCATGCATGCAACAAAGTAGGTGCCAATATCGTTCCTAAACTCCCTATGCATGATGAGAGTCGACGACCCTTGCGTGGTTCCAATTTCTTGAGGAGGAACCAAGGATCCACAATAAATATCTGCATTACAACTGAAGAAGGGGGTACGAAAAGGTGAATTAACTTTCATGGCTGCAATAAAGCTAGAGACACTTGGCGTAGAGGCTACTCATGAACCTACTATGGCTATGGACGTTTTGAAGGAGTTCACTGATATTATACCACCCAAGTTGCCAAAACTCAGCTACCGCGCAGAGGCGTGGACCATCACATCAAGTTGGAGCCGGGAGTGAAGCCTCTAGTAAAACCACCATACCGCATGCCCCTCCAGAGTTGGTAAAGCTTAGGAAGCAGTTATATAAACTGCTAAGCGATGATCTCATCCGTAGTTCTAAAGCATCATTCGGAGCTCTAGTCCTCTTCTAAAAGAAACAAGATGGGAGCATCCGATTATGCGTTGACTATTAAGTCATAAACAAGGTGACAGTAAAGAATAAGTATCCCATCCTGCTCATCACGAACTTATTCGACCAGCTAGGCAAAGCAGAATATTTCTCTAAACTCGACCTTCGGTTAGGTTACTAGCAGGTGCATAATGTTGAAAGCGATGAAGTGAAGACTACCTGTGTGACCAGGTATATAGCGTTCGAGTTCTTGGTGATGCCTTTCGGCTTAATGAACGCTCCGACCATATTCTGCACTCTCATGAACTAATTATTCAAGAAGTATCCAGACAAGTTTGTGATCGTCTACTTGGACGATATCATCGTTTACAACCAAACACTCGAGGAGCATGTCGAGCACCTTCAAACAATTTTCAAGGTTCTCAAGGGGAACACTTTGTTTGTGAAAAGAGTGCTACTATGCTCAAACGGAGATTTTATTCTTAGGGTATCGAATCAACGAAGGTTCCTTGGTTTCGTCAACTATTATCGGTGCTTCATAGTTGGGTACTCGAAGTGTATAGCTCCACCAATGGAATTGCTGAAGGAGCAACCTTGGCGATAGTCAAACAAATGCGAAGCGGCATTTCAAGACCTAAAGGCTACTGTGTTAAAAGAATCGATACTCAAATTGCCAGACTATGAGAAATCTTTCGAAGTCCATATGGATGATTCAAACTTCGCTATTGGGAGAGTACTAATGAAGGAGGGTCACCCGATGGCCTACGAGAGCTGTAAGCTCAACGAGACCAAGCAACGATATCTAGTGCACGAGAAGGAGATGACAGCGATGGTCCAATGTCTATAAGTTTGGTGACACTACCTTCTCGGAATACGATTTGTGCTAAGGACGGACAACATCACATTGAGTTACTTCCAAACTCAAAAGAAACTCTCCCAAAAGCAAGCACGGGGGCAGGACTTCTTAGCTGAGTTTGATATAGCAATGGAATACAAGCCTAGAAGAGCAAAAGTCGTGGTCGATGAATTGAGCAAGAAAGTAGAGCTAGTAAATGCCATGCAATTGGAAGGCGGAGGCCAAGCAAGTCAGTTGCACTCCAACTTTCTTTTCAGGATCAGGGATGGACTGTACAATTATCCCCAAGCAATAACCTTTATGCAACTAATCAAAAAGAGCAAGGCACGATGATTTTAGTTCTAGGAAGGACTCATCTACACCAAAGGGAATAGAGCGTCTGTTTCTCAAGCGAACAATTTGAGGCGTGAACTCTTAAGAGAGTATCACTATTCTCTTTGGGCTAGACATCCGGGTATTCACCGAATGTTGGCTCTTGTGGAGAGGACCTTCTATTGATCGAATATGGGGACTGATGTAAAGGAATATGTTCGAACGTGCCTTGCCAACGAGATAAGGTAAAACAATAAAAGCCGGTGAGACTTTTAGAGTCGTTGCCTGTACTAGAAAGGTAATGGGAGAGCATTTCCTTAGACATCATATCAAGCTTGTTGATAGTAGGGGGACTCGAATCGATACTCGTGGCGATCGATCGATTTTCAAAGTATGCAATATTCATTGTTGCACCCCTACGCTGCTCAGTAGATGAGGTGGCCAAATTGATGAAAAAGAATGTGGTGAGGTATTTGGGAGTCTCACATAATATCATCAATGATCGAGACACAGTTTTTGGGACGTTTCTAGACCGAGCTGTTCGAATTGTTGATATCTAAGTTATACTTCTCCACAAGCCTCCAACCTTAGATGGATGGTCAAACTGAGAGAATAAATTCGCTCTTGGAACAATATGTTTGACACTACGTGAGTGCTAACCAACGGGATTAAGTGAAACTGTTAGACATAGCCCAATTCTCCTACAACTTACAACGGAGCTCTGCATTTAACAAGAGTCCCTTCGAAATCATTATGGGATAGTAGCATCGACTCCTCACACCTTGGATTGGTTATACCGGGAGTAGTCCGTCAGCCTATCACTTTGCAAAGGAATGACACCGGAACGTACATATTATGTGGGCTTACTTGGAGAAGGTGGCCAAAAAGATAAAGAAATGGGCAGATTTGAGAATGTGACCACAAGAGTTTAAAATCGACAACTTGGTGTTGGTGAAGCTCCAACCAGCATCACTTCAGTTCTTTAGACATAAAGTGCACAAGAGATTAGTGCGCAAGTACGAAGGACCCTTCCCAATTATCAATAGGGTAGGCAATGACTCCTACAAGTTGCAACTACCAGTATGGCTCAAAATTTACAATGTCTTCCACGCAAGCAACTTGAAATCCTATCATTCAAACCGGCAAGATGCTTCTCGAAGTATTCTAATTCGGCTACCCCCCACCAAAGCCTCCTACGGAAAGCGAGTTGAAATCATTTTAGTGAATCACAAGACAAAGCTACCCAACGAAGTAGAGCAGACTGAGTACTTAGTGAAGTGGTGAAAACTTCCCCGAATAGAAGCTAAATAGGAGCCTGAAAACACCCTACGATATGAAGAAGCAATCATCAAAGCCTACCAGCAAGTGTCGACGACGGCGTCGATAATTTAAGTGGGGGAGAATGTCACAAATAGTCATCATGCACCCACAACATCTTCGTCAACAGACTATTTGTCGATTTTGTTTACTTGTACATATGTTTATCAGTGTGTTTTGCCTTGTTTTTGTGTGTTTTTGCTTGAAACTGTTAGCAGGAACAGTTTGCAACGCTACAGAACGACTGCTCACCAGAATGGGCAAAACTGCCCTAAAATAGCCTAATTTTTGCGTGTCATGGCCTGTTTTCTGCAGACTACAGTACGATGCGAAATGTCAGTCATCTCAGCACCCTGGAACCCCCGGGTGGCACAAGGATAGATGAGGTTTTGGGGTAGTGTTAGTCGTTGATTGGATTCATATATTCACACATTAAGCCTGCGAGAACTTGCCATCGTACTCGACACTCGGTGAGCAGTCGTTTGCGGACTTGCAACTATTCGTTTTCCTTCTAAAATCCTTGTTTTCTCCTTCCTCTCTTTTCTCTCTTGCACATCGAGTGTTTGTTAAATTGCTTGTAAAGTTGTCCTCTTCGCGAGACATCGAGACTTCTCTGCCGCTGGTTTTTGAACTAATCAATTTGCTCTTTTACAGGTCCTTTGAGATGTGAGCTAGGTTGCAACTCGGCTAACCCTTTACGAACATATAATGCAAGGGTGCCTCATGACTTAAGCAATCCTAGCTAAGTCCGTAACAATGGCACAATAGTATCTCACGACTTAGGCAATTCTAGTTAAGTCCATGACATTGCTGCAATGTTGCCTCACGACTTAGGTAATTCTAGCTCGATCCGTGACAATACGGTATCACTTGGTATACTTCTCTATTACTTTTCTTTCCCATGATATCAGATGATATAGGTTGGAATACCCACTTGGTACCTCAAAACACTAATTGTCTGACAGATTATCAAGGCAGATATTAAATTAATATCTAAAATCTTGATTCATGCAGACATAAGTTGGCACAGCAGACCATTTCATATAGTGATGTCAATACATCATCAAAAGTTCAACAAAGAATTTTCCATGTTTTCAGTTCTAAAAAATGTCAGTAACAAACAGAAAGCTTGATTCTTCTTGTAAATTCATTAAATTTGATAGATGATTAAAAATCTCTAGCAAACATCTCAGTCTTATTAAAAAAAATATTTACTAACTTTTGTTTAAACTGTAGGTTTACTTGCCAAAACATAAAAGTTCTTTCAAGATAGGATTCTTGTATTTAAGATGTGCTGATTATGGAATCATAACCTATAAAAAATTTTAAATATGCTCAGTGTACAAGTGCCAACTCTAAAGGGCAGGAGCGATTGAAAAAACATAACACAACATGTTGAATCCAAATTCTAGTCTACAAAATCACACATGATGCCAGAGTCACAATCTTATGTTGTTGCAACAGTATACAGATCTTTGTGTATAGGTTCTTTGCATCCACAATTACAAACAAACTACAAAAGATGGTACTTTCCAGCTCTAGAAAGAAATATTGTAGTGGATAGCTCAGTATGAATTACACAATACAAAAAAGCAGAAAAATCCTAACCATGAAATCATGGAATGTAGAAGAAGCTGGTGTAAAAAGAAGGAATTGTAGATGCTGTTGAAGATTTGCATCAAGGATAACTGACCATATGATCCTTAAATCTTCACAACGCCAAACTTGTTACAATTCTTTCTACCATACCATGTAGTTCATATTAAAAAGTTGAAATGAATATTATTTAATGACTAAAAATACAAAACTAAAAACAAAAGCAGAAACATACAATTAAGTTTGTAAAATTAGTTATTAACAAAGGTCACATTTCAAAACTTGCCAAATGAGTGACCATGGATTGTGATTTCGCCCTTACCAGTACATAGTGACCGGTCTTTACTTGTTCAGGAGAAGGGTCAGACCATCTCATTTCAGGATGGTCCAAGTTGGAAACAAGGTTTACCACACAGTAACCCCTTCAAACCCCTGCACAGTAACCCCAGGTCGGATGGTCCAGGTTGTCACCTCAGCCAAAGAGATTGATAACTTTAAACCTCTTTCCTCTCCCTTTAGTCTCCCCTTGCACATCTTTCTCTTATGCACTCTCATTTCCAACTAATTCTCTCTCAACTCTCTTCCAAAATTAATTTAACTTATTGAGTGGAGGCTTATTTGCTCAAGAAGAAGATTCAAGTGCAAGATTCGATCTAATTTCTCTACAAATTAAGGTAAATCCGAATCTAATCTCTAAGCTAATTTCATGCAATTAGGTTAGGATTTATGCTTTATCTTCCAGCCTTGGCCTAGATCACTTCCATTTAGACCTCATTTAGGGCTTGAACTACAAATGTCAGGTCTTCATTCTTTTAGATCTAAACTAGATTTATTCAGATGTAGGCTAGATGTAATCAGATCTCGCTTGATCCTTGTAGATCTAATATAGATTTAAGCTAATCTAGGCTAGAACCATTCCTATCCAGCAAACATCCGCATGGATCTATGCTATATCTAGCTTAGATCCATATGAATCTAGGCTAGATCTTCACAGATCTAAACTAGATCAGCATGAATCTGGGCTAGATCTTTGCAGATCAAGGCTAGATCTGAATGATTCCATGGTAGACCATCAAGGATCTAAGCTAGATACGAGAGCTGAGATTTTTACAGGTCTAGCATTAATTTTGCAACAAATACAAATCTTATGATTTTTGGATCTAATCATCCATATGTCTAAAACTTTTTCTTAATAAATATGACACCAAATCAGCAAAGTATCGATCTATTATCAATATTAATTTTATTTGTCAATGAAAA
Organism: Musa acuminata AAA Group; assembly: GCF_036884655.1. Classification (NCBI taxonomy): domain Eukaryota; kingdom Viridiplantae; phylum Streptophyta; class Magnoliopsida; order Zingiberales; family Musaceae; genus Musa; species Musa acuminata. The sequence goes on along the minus strand of NC_088355.1, from coordinate 18,674,445 downwards.
AGGTATGCAAGAACCGTAAAATAGGATTTCTTTTAGTTTTTTGCAAAAATTTTGGCCCTTATATATACCATGATAGATACCGACATACCATCTGTTAGTACACTTCAGGGTGGGTCTGGGTTATATAAAACAATAGTTAATGTGTCTTCCATTTCACCATATTCTTGTACAGTCATATAACTTCCTAAATTAGAAGTGGCACCTTGTTCAATTGCATTTTATGCCGAAATAACTCAAAGCAACCTATCTAAGGATCATAAACCAATTCAAGTTTATCAATAGAATAGAACAACTAAAAAGGAATATGCAACAAGGAAAAAGCAAACTGCAACAACTTTCCATGACCTATTAAATGAAATACATCAGAGATGATAAAGGGCTGGATGATATGTCTCTCTTATAATATTGGATGATCCACCGGCATGTTGAAATATGACCAACTTATTCGAAATTTTAATCATTAGCATTTCTTTTTACTCAGATTTGCAAATATATATTATTTTCACTAAGCTTGAATTTCTCTAAGTAACATGATCACTGCAAGTTCTTTCCACAGACAATCTCTTAAATCATACTAATTTCCCCTTTTTCAGCCTAATCTCCCATTTGACACATGGCTTCAAAGATCATTTTTTAACATTCCAATTTAATTTCTCAAATGATAACATGTATTTGGCCAGCAAGTCATTATGCACATAGAGTTTTAGCTTAAAGGTTAGGGGGAAAATAACATTTCAACTTGTATCTTAGTCAGCTAATTGATATGTTCAATGTTCCATGGAAGAGAGAAACTAGATCCGATCCAGTCACTACCAAGAACTATTAACTCTAATCATCCTTGTGCAAGCTTCAAAAGTCAACCAGCCAAACACAACAGATTACTGACATATTCCAGTGAATGTGAAGATATTGATGACAATATGATGGCATATAATGATACTGTAATCGGACATCATGATACCAATTAAGATGTTTGGGATTGAGTGTGGACACCCAACCACCTCATAATGGGAGGAAGCACAAAGCTTCTATGGAGTCCTATAAGCAAACACAATGGTAAGATTGCTTCCTGCGACCTAGGGGGCCAATGTTCGAACATGAAAACAATTAGCTCTATATACAAATATAAGACTGCATATATTCCCCAGATCCTGCAGATCCCACATTGGCACGATCCATGGGCACTGGGTGGCATTGGTACCGAGGGTCAATGATGCAAGAGCAATTTAGTTGGTTTATTTATAAAACAAAGTTGTTTAGCTTAAGGATATTTTGTATATGTAATACATTGTAATATCTCAACTTCTACTCGTTTCAACAAGGAGAAAAAAGAAGCAAATATAGAAAAAATAAAAATTATACATAAATCTTTGATTGAAGATCTTAAATACATCTTTACAACGATGAAAGTCTATTAATCAAGAATATCAGCAGGAAAGAAAGAATCAAGTCAAAAATATTAGCTTCTTCAAAGGAACGAGGATATTGTATATTTGATTTGATGTGATTGTAATTTTTCTTATTTCTGTATTTTCCTTTTTATTCTTGTGCTTGAGCCTATAAAAAATGCTAAAATGCTATAATGGATAATCAAAAGATGAATCAATGAATTGAGTTCCTTGTGTGAGTGGTGTGAGATGTGCAGATCTATGAATTGAGTTATTTCCCTCATAACTGTGCGAGGCGAGATCACAGATTCACAATTATGTTTCTGATGGTATGTTTTCATCGTTCATGTGCGAGACGTGCCGAGCTACAAGAACCTCATCCTAGGTGTTCTCCTTGAGCCAAAGTGACTAGGGTAGTTATCCAATTTTTTCCATTATCTTTTAATTATTATGTTTTTTCTTCGCTTTCTATCCTGCTGTTACTCGCCCTACGTCACCGTGTTAACAACCCCATAGAGAAAAAAGAAAAATCAACCAGAATCCTGTCATCCTACAACAGAAAGAAAGGAGCTTTTGGAATGTCAAGAAACCTACAGTGCCAAGATCATAAACTTTTAATCCACAAAATTACAGAAAGAGTAACTCCATTGGAATTTTTGCCATGATTTTTTTCAAATATTCTAGTTTTCGAATATCACTATGTATACTCAATAAAAAAGTCCATTTTCTTTGTATTATCTAGTCAATTCATTTTAGGAGATGTAATCAACCCCAAAAAGTAGAAAAAAATTATTGTTACACTTACAGTATGCCACATACCCAATCTAACAATAAGACACTGATAGAATAGGAGCAATGTTTCATATGATAGAAGCATGTGATAACTGATTAAGTATACAAGCACCTAACCAAAGAAAATTTGTCATACTATCATCAATACTCATAAATCAGACTGATCAACGGTGTTTATGCTCATAAAAGACATGTCCATGTCAGCGATTTAAAAAGGCGCTCGGGCGCTCGCCTAGGTGCTCGGGCGAGGCGAGGCGAGGCCCGAGCGCCTCGCTAATCTCCCAGGCGACGCGCTTCAAACAGGCGCCGCCTGGGCGCTCACCCAAGCCCAGGCGCTGGGCGCTTCGGGCGAGCGCCTGGGTTAACCAAGGCGACCGAACCAGGATTTTAGGTCTGGTTCGGTCTCCGATGGTTAGTTGGTTCAATCGAACCAACTAAAACCGATATAAGTGACAACCCAACCCTAACCCTCGCCGCTACCGCTCCCGATCCCGATCCCGTTGCTCGCCGCTGTCGCTGCTCGCAAACTCTGCCGCTGTCGTCGCTCGCAAACTCTACCGCTGTCGCCGCTCGCGCCTCCCACTGCTCGCCGCTCCCGCTCCCGCTTCCGCTGCTCGCCGCTCCTGCTGCCGCTTCCTCTTTTCTCAGTCAGCAGGCTTAACACCCCTTTACACTTCCTTTTAACAGTATACATATACTGTATACTGTTAATATTATTAAGTTTATTTAAAATAATTAATTTTCAATACTGTTAATAGATTAATAATATATTATTTTGATTTTAATACTGTTAATTTTTATTTATTTGAAATTATTGCTAGGTTTCTTAATACTGTTAATTTTATATCTTAGATTTTCTTAATTTAATAGCATATTTTTATTTAAAATTTTAAATAATTATATTTATTAATTATATTATATATTTTTATATTTTAGCGCCTCACTTCGCTCGGGCGAGCGCCTAGCGCATCGGGCATTTTGGACCTTGGCGCCTTTTGGCGCCTAACGCTTTTTAAATCACTGGTCCATGTTAGCTTTGAAAGGCTTTGACTCTATATAGCTAGGTTCAAATCTTAAAGTAGGCAAATATTGTCGGTCTATCCAAATTCATGCAAACCACAATTAGTAAAAGTATGATATTCTGGCAGTCACTCCTCTCACATCAGCCAGTGTTCGTTACTCCTTCAATTTATGCAAGTTTTCCAACAACTGACAATGCATTAAAAACTGATGATATGAATCGAATCCTGAATTATTTGGGTTGAATATTAGATCTACTAGAACCTAAAACATGTAAAGATGGCCCACTGAGATATAGTGGGTCATCGTATTTATAACTTTAGATATCAGCAAGGGAAGAACCTTCACTTTCATTTTGAATATTTTCACTCAAGGTAGGCAATACCGAGTGATACCGCCCGGTATGGGCGGTACGTACCAGTCCGACGGTATACCGGTACGTGTACCACCCACTACCAAAAAAATAATTATATATATATATATATATATATATATATATATATATATATATATATATATATATATATATATATATATTTATTTATTTACATTTATATATTAATATTTTAGAAAAAGGCGACGTTCGGCGACGTCGCCGAGGCGACGCGACGTCGTCTTTTTCGGATTATATATATTTATTTATTTATTTATTTATTTAAATAAATAAACGAGGTGACGTCGCCCCATCTGGGAGAAGAGAGAGGCAACGTCGCTTCGGCGACGTCATCGCCGAGCTTTATATATATATATATATATATATATATATATATATATATATATATATATACCAAGCGGTATACCGAATGGTATACCACTCGGTATACAATTTCGTACCGTACCGAGCGAACGTCGAAACTCCGGTACAGTACGAAATTACAGACCTTTTTTTCACTTAATCACTCCTTGCATCACCAAGGTTCAGCACAAGCATGAAGTATTAGAGATATCATCTAATTGAATATTCACTGATTTCTTCTCCAACAAGAACTTGCAAATCCTCAAGTTCGCTGCATGATTGGGAAAATCTGCAAAAAACATGTTCTCAGCAAGTTGATTTATAAAGGAAGTTCGATCCATCAAATTGAGTTCCGGTTTAGGTTTTTGTTCCTAGATAAATAGTCAGACACAGTTTCTGGTAAAACTCACAGGCACTAGACCCACTGTCATCTCAGATAACAACTTAAGAAAATACTGAAACAAATTGTTTGGCGAAGGCCCTTGTTTTGGCATAAGGGTTCCATAACCAAAGGCGTGATGCTTTCAATATGAGCTACCAACAAGAGGAAACAACTAACCAATAAATGTTTCTTATGTAATGTATCTTTTCATTAATGAGTCTCGAATTTGATACACTAGCTTATCAAACCCAACTATGAAATTAGCAAATATATAAAGTTTGTCTCCTTAAACTTACCAGCGAACAGATTGATGTAGACAAACTTATTCTAGTTACCCTCCTAGTTACTCTCCGGTCTTAAAACATTAATCCAGGAACCAGTCCAACTAGAACCATGTATGATCATAACATCTCACAAGGAATAGAGTATCAAGTATCAACTACTAAATCGAAATCCTAAATAGTATTCATTATTAAATGAAGTACCCAAAATTCATTGGAAAACATGGTAAGGCATCACATAGTTTTCCGTTGATTGCTTGCAAAGTCAAAATTAAGGAAAATAATGCAAGTCCTTGTTCATCAGGTTGATTAGCATCCACCAGCATGAATCACTACAGAGCAACAAAGAACAGTGCCCTCCAGATGCCTGTCTGGTCAATGACCAGCATGTGCCAATGAAGATAGGAGAAAGCAAATGTGCGGGTCCAAAAGTGGAAATATCATATTGTGCACTGTCATTGGCATTTAAGGATCACTGGATCAGCATGTTTGCAAAGTGCATAGTACACCAGAGTTGTGCCTACTTCTCAAGCATGGAATGTTGTAAATGTGCATATAATACATATTAATAACTTATTTTAATATTTACCAAGAAGCATCACATAGTATAAAGACTTTAACATCCTTATAATGAGAATTATCCACCCCTTTAGAATGGAGAGATCCATGTAGTTAGGACATCATGGTTTCTTGTTATTTTTCGATGTCTAAGAATGGAAAGAAAAAATAAATAAATAAATTAGGCATTAGGACACGTCAGAATACAAAAAAAAAGTAGATCAGATGTATTACTTTTTTAAAACAATGAATTTTGAGAAAATATTACAAATTTAGAAACTGCACGAGGAGACTTCAATTAGCCATACATGGGTCTAGAAGTATATTAAACTTCATGACAAGAAGCACTCTGTGAACCGGTTGATTTGGATATTTGCAACAAAAGTTTCCAATATGCTAACATATTAAACCTCCAGGAATGATGTTCTCAAAGAAAATACATGACTTAACCTAAATCAAAAACTATTTTGTGGATAGTATCACAAATTTCATAGAACCAAAAAAACATGCAAATTAATAGTTATAACACAAAAGTCAGGTAATTTATTTCTTGAGAAGTTAGACTAACAAATTTTAGCCATTTGCTACCACCTAACCAACTGATGCAAGGAAGTGTCTCACAAAATAAAGAATGGCAGCTAAATGTATATACGATATTGAAATATCTCCTAGCCAATCAAGTTGCATATTTAGTCCTGAAGACCTTAACTTGTCAAGGTCATGAGGATAATGAAAATGCATATAATGACCTGATAATCAGGCAACATTTAACTGCATGCATCTAGCAAACAACCAGAAAAAACAAAAGATGGACCAAGTTCCAGACCTGGAAATGAGAGCTGCTGAGGCAGCGAGCGATCTGCTTGAACAAGGGAACCATGCACCGCTGAAACTCCACAGGTTGCGTCACCTCCAGCACCTCCTCCAATTCACCAAGGAATAACACCTCCTTCTGACAATTAATTACAGGCCAGTACTTCAAGAGCCCCCTAACGACTGTATCAGCTAGCTTGTAATCCTTCTCGACGAACTGCACAATGCAGTAGGAGAGCTGCTGGTGGTACATCCCCACTAACTTTGGTTTGTGCAACGGTATGAGGGCCCGGACAAGAAACAACTTGTGCTCCTCTTTCATCGGCAGAGCGAATCCATTAATAATACTCCCAAGGATCTCCAGCAGCTCGCCAATGCCACTGTGTCGCTGAGTCTCGAAGATGAATCTGTAGAAGATATTGTTGATGGCTTTGCGGATGAAAGGGCGATGGATCATGAACTTGCCGTAGATGCGGTGGAGGATGGTCTTAAGGTACTCGCGCTCGCGGGGGTCCTCCGAATCAAAGAGGTCGAGAATGCGGAGCACGAAGGTGTGGTCGATGTAGCGCTTGGCGACCTTGGTATCGGTGTCGGAGGAGATGACAAAGCGGAGGAGGAGCTCGTAGACGAGCTGGAGGTGAGGCCAGGCAGGATCGAGGTAGGGGTCCTCCTCCTCGGGATCGGCAGCCTCGGAGCCGGTGTTCTCATGGGAGGCCGGGGGAAGGCAGCGGAATATGTTAATGGCGACGGTGCGGATAAGCTGCTCCTGGACAGGCTCAGCGAGACGGCCGGAGCCTGACTGCACGAAGTCGACGAGCTCCGAGAGGGTCTGCCGCTTCACCTCCTTCTCCCGGGCCGACCTGAGCGTGTCGGAGAAGTCGAAGACCACGGCGCAGATCTGGAGCTTGCGGAGGAAGAGCGACTGCCGCTCAGGGACAGGCACGTCGCGGAAGAGCGGGAGGGATTCGATCTGTGGGGCGGCAGCGCCGGTGGGGAGGAGGTTGGCGGTGCCTCCGGGGGAGGGGACGGCCGTGCGGGAGGCGTGGTTGACGGTGACGGAGGAGGAGGCGGGGGCGGAGGCGGGTGGGGGCTCAGCGGCGACCTCCGCTTTGGGGCCCTTGCGGTTGGCCCGTTTCATGATCTTGTTCAACATTTCGCCTTATGTCTCCGGCCGCGCCGCCGCCGACGAAGCCCCAAATTGCTGTCCCCGGATCGATCCCGCGCCCCAATCGAGCTACAACAACGGAGGAGGGCAACGGGGAGAGAGCCTCATAATAGAAGGGGGTGGGAGAAGAGAGAGCAACGAGGAATCTGCGTTAAAATCCATCCGTCCATGGATTTGTGACAAGGAAAGAGAAGAAATGAGGTTCGCAAGGGAGGGGGAAAAGAAGGTAGAATAGTGAAGGGAGGAGGATACAAATGGAGATGAAAGGATGTGGCTTTTTCCCTTTTCTTTTTCTTATTTTTCTCTCTTTATTTTTTTGGCTAAAAGTGGATGGACTACATGTTTGATTTGGATGGATGTGGGTAACTGCGATCGATGTCTGGACCCGATTTTTTTATAGTAAATATACAGGTAGCTTATAACCAAAATACATTTGTAACGAGCTCACTAAAAGATAAAAAAACAATTCCAATAAGTTGGATGATAAAAAGAGCAAAAGGAAAATGGAAAGGAGGAAGACAAAAAGAGGAGAGTGGTGATGATACTCATGAGAATACGAGAAAGGATAGTGACGTGAGAAGCGAGGAGGATAAAGTGGCAATCAGAAAGAGATTAGAATATTACAAGTTTAGAGAGAACATTCATTTTTTTCATAAATACAATCAAAAAATAAATAAAAACTATAGTCCAAATTATTTTAGTCAAAGATGATTGGCCAGATGTAACTCCCGATATTTTCTTATGGGATAACCGTGGTGAAGAGGCAACCAAAGTGCCCATAAGCAATTCACGTGGAAAATAATCTCCATTAACTTTTGCTTTAGGCACATCAAAATTTCTTTCTGCCATTCGAGCAAAAATTCGTCATATAGATCTCCCTCAGCTTGAACCACAAAGGACTCAGGTTTCAAACAACGCTTCAGAAAGGAAAGAAACCCTTGAAATGCCTCGACCAAAATAAAACTTTGAGTTGAAATGGCAGTATTGATCAAAACCAACAAATGAAAACAAAGTGATACGAGATTAGATAAATATGATCAAATGAGTTTAATCAGAATAATCTAAAATAAATTGGCTTCTTTAAGAGACCTTATCACCCTTTCCATAGAAATCCCAATTAATCCAACTTTAGCTAATAAGCACTTAAAAAAGAATTATATTGATTGGCAAGGTTATATAACCTGATATTTTAACTTTTAACACATCCTTAGCTACAACAATCAAGATGTGCATCGATGATAAACTAGGGATCTAACAGTTTACATAAATCCTGAGGTTTATGAGATAACAAGCTACTCATGCAAATTCGCGCAAGCTAAAATGCTACCATAAAAGATGATTTTAGACAAGCTTTTCAAAGAAGTCTAAATGCCAATAAGACCACATTTGAAGTCCAGAAACAGTCCAACAAGCTAGGTTCAGGACAGCAGACAATTGAACGGAAATTTACATGATTTATCAGCATAATTCAGATATATGTACAAACCAAAAATACATATTACTATCCTCCCTTGCTTCCACATCCTTCGTTGTTAGTGCTCGTCCCAAGACACAGCTGCTTTGTCCCAACTGCACCCTTGATCACCTGCAGCTTGTGCATCTTTGGAATTTCTGCATGTACCAGATGCCTCACCAATATCTTCAGTATCCGTGGACCATTTATTCCAAGATGAAGATTGAACAACACCAAATTCCTTGGTCCTGGCCCAGTTCTCTTCTCCAACATCTGCTTCATCTTTGCTCCAGTTTGACGACCTTTTACTGCAGCCAGATGAGTCACCATCATGAGATTTTCCCTTGCTCCAATCATGTTGTTGATTAGTTTTTCCTCCGCATTCGGAATTTGCATGGTCTTTGGACTTTTCCCGACCAGTGTTTTCGTTGCTGCCCCAACTCGATACAGAATTTCTAGGTAATGATCCATCACCACAGCTCTCCCTGTCATCCTTCATATCAGATGAGAAAAAACTACTGTGACCAGGACCCCTACCGCCACCATGACTAAAATGCCTTCCACCATCAAAATTATAACCACTGTTACGCCCCCAACCTCTTCCGCTTCCAGACCATCTGCCTTGCTGGTTGGGTGGCCCATCGGAATTGTCACCTTGACTTTTATCTCTTGTTCCGAATCGGCCTCTTCCTCTTACCCAACTAGATCCCCTGTCTTCACTAAAATCTCTCAGCTTGTTCCATTTGCATTGCTTTTCACCATCAGCCTCATTATTTCCTCCCCTTCCTCTTCCCCAACCAGATCTTTGATTACCAACATGATCCATTTCTTTATTCCAGCTACCACTGTCCCAGCTATTTTGTCCTCCACCTCTTCCTCTACCGAACCCATGACCCCCTTCTCTAGGTTTGCTCCATCTGTCAACCTGATCACCTTTCCCAAATTCTTCACCAGATGATTTTTGCCCGTACCATGTATCATTTTCACTTTGCTTGGATCCTCCTTGTTTCCAATCTTTCGAATCATTTGACTGTCTATCCTTCCACTGACCAGACCAAGAATTCGTTTTTCTTTCCCAACTGCTAACTTGGCCAGAATGTTCCGTTCCTGGTTGTGTAGAATGTAGAACAGCAGCATTCCTGCTGTCAGTTTGATATCCACCTTGAACTGTGAAATCTTCTTTACTTTCTTTTGAATTATCACCCCAATTATTATCTTCATCAGTCTTCTCCCTTTGAGAATTAGTAGTTGTGTCCCAATTGCCATCTGCAGTTCTCTTTTTTCCCTCCATGTCCCAAGCATCTACATTTCCACTGCTAACCTCAGAATGAGTCCAATCACATGACTTGTCCAAAATGACACCTCTTGCTTTTTCATCACTTCTTACAGCTACCTCCCAGCTATTTATACCAGCACCGGTTGAATTTTTGCAAGACTTATCAGCTCTCGGTCCATCCCAAGCTCCTGTAAAAGTGGATGATTGGGTTTGAACAAAAAGCACCAGGAAAAGTCATGAATTGCATTCATACAATCAAGTCATATGTCAAAATAAAGAAGCTAAAATCATTCACTAACCTCTAATTGTTTTCTCATAAGCTTTTACTTCCGAAGCATGGTCAGTCCAGCCACACCAGCCAGAGACTTGTTTTGCACCTGAAGCTTTCATGCTGTCCCATTCATATCCACCTGCAGCCTTACCTTCATCACTGGATGACAATTTATCCCAACCAGGCTTATTACCATCACTTACAATGGACATGTCCTGATTGTCCCCAATGAACCTTCTACAAATGGATATATGCAAATTTTCCGGAGCCGCAGGTACATTTTTTAAAGAATCACCTACCCATCCAGATGTAGTTGTAGTGCTCCACTTGTTTTTGTCATCATTACTCAACTCAAATTGTTCCCCAGCATGAGATTTTTCCCAGTTGCTGCTTCCCTCAGGTAAACTTGCTCCCTTCTCCCAACAAGAAGCATCATCCACACCTTTGGCATCCTTTTTTGCATCAGCATCTTGTGAGAAGCTGCTCCAACTAGACAAGGACTGGCCAGCTAAAGATTTATTTTTGCTCCAGGAATGCATTTGACCAGTTTTTCCCAATGATTCATTTTGATTACAATTTCTCAATTTATCCCAGTCAGCATTTTTATCATTTTCCCAATTAGACAACGAATCCACAGAACTTTGCTGGTTCTTCCAATCTGAAGTTTCAATCGCACCATGGCCCTTATCCCAATTGCAAACTTGCCCAACAGATCTCGTGTCACTAAGACCATCCCTATTACCTCCAGCTTCACCAGAATGTCCCCTGGCCTTGCCTCTGCCTTCATCTCTACCTCCTCCCCTACCAGATGACCACTCTTGATCTCCTGCATCATGCCTCATACATCCACTTACTCCATGGAATCCCCTTCCTCTTTCCCAACTACTTCCTCTAAACACATTAAATTTGTTTTGCCGGCTCCAGTTGTTATCATGGTTCCTATGTCCATTATCTTGTTCCCTTTCTCTTTCCAAACTAGAAGTTTGACCCCAGTTATGGTTCTTACTCCAGCTGTCCTGGGATCTATCATTATCAGTTGCACCTAGACCACCAACACGTTGTAATTCTCTAGGTTTTTCTGAGTTCATCCGAGTATTTGCATCAGCTCCTTCACAGTCTTTTCCTTTGTTCCAGTTGAAATCATAATTTCCTTTGGGTGACATTCGATTGTCCCCTAGACAATTCTGACTTTGGCCAGAAACTCCTGTTTTGCTTAATCTGCCAATTACAGCTTTGTCATTCTCTTTTGCTTTGACACGATAACCAGATAGACTAGCAGATGGACTCTTTGCATTATCCCAATCACCAACCTCACATCCATGGTTTTGAATAGAATGGGACCCACCAATGGCAACAGCATCACAGCTGTTATTGTTTGTATCTTGCAATTTTGCAGCTTTTTGCCAAGCATCATCCTCAGTACTTATTTTGCCTTCTTTATTGTCCCAAGAACATGTATTATTGTTTGATTGAGTCTGACCAATAGCAGCAACATCCCAGTTGTCATTGCTTTTCTCTTGAGATTTTGCAGTTTTGTCCCATGCATCTTCTTTTTTACTCATTTTTCCTATTCCTTCACTGTCCCAAGAACATGCATTACTCTTTTTAACACTCTCATTATCCCAGATTCCTCCAGCATCATCTACGGAAGTTTTTGATTTCTCCCATCCATCCACATCATTCCTCAGAACAACTGCAGCTTTGTTGCTCCAATCATATGATTTTATTTCACTACTTCCAGCTTGATCTCCAGCACCACTGGAAGCCTTCTCCAGCAAACCTGAATTGGATGAATTACCCCATCCACCTATGGCTCCATCAGAAGTAGGTGCATCAGTTCTATTAGCATATGTCACCTTGTTCAAAGGATCAGCTCCAAGTCCTAGACCTGTTCAAGGTTACAGTAGGCAATCAGAGTTCTCATGCAATCAATAGAGTTACAATAGGTAGAATTGCTTAAGCCTTCACAGCAGTAAATGAACCAGTTGTTTTACCCCAACCATCCGTGATCTCAATGGAACCACCTGAGGTCTGTTTACCAGTGGCTGTTGCCATATTACTCCAAGGATCAGCCTCATTTCCATGATCTGTTTAATATTAGAACAAGACAATATAAACTCAACAAAGGTGCAAAGACTAAAAAAGCTATATTAGCGGCAATAAGCATTAAAAATTCCCACTAGTACAAGAACAAGATTTTTTGCCCCAATCATCCATTGTTTTATCATAATCACCTGTGTCAGTACTAGACACAGACACCAGTTTATTACCCCAAGGATCATCTTTGCATCCTTCTGCTTATAAAAATAGGACCAATCCGAAAGTGTTCAAGCAAACAAACAGTGATAAAAGGAAAAAAGGTTTGCCAGCCAACTAAAATTACCAAGCTGTAAACATGATTTAACAAGGTCAAAGTATTTATCAATTCCCCTTCCTTGCTATAGATAACTTCTGCAAACACTTGTTTATAATCTGTCAAATGCATGTTGCAAAATCTATTATAGGGGTGAACTGCACTTCTGCTTTCAGTTGAAACTCATAAACAGGAAAAGATAAAACAACACAGAGGGGTGAACTGTTAAAGCAGAAAATAAGTATTCCTCGATTAGATCACTCATTGACTGAACTTATATGGGTCCTATAACTACCAGCATACTGAAACATGGTATGCCAATATGCTGGTCAACACTGAGAAGGGGAAAGAAGGAGAAGAAAACGAAGAAGACGAAGAGGAGACACTGATTAGGAGAGTAATACAGTACAAGTAGGAAGAGGAAGTGGAGGAGAAGAGAGAAGCAGAGCAGTAAGAGGAAGAAGAGGTATAGGAGGAGAAGAGGAAGAGCAGATGTAACAAGCAGAAGAGTTGTCATGGACTTCTTTGGTTTTTGCCTAAATAGTATGACACCCTTGCGACATCCATCTACAAAAGGCCAGCTTCCAAGAATCTTAGTTGGTTTTTACCTAGGTCATGCAGCACCCTTGCGATATCCATCGCAAACGGTTAGCTACGACATAACCTCATACAGTCCCATAGGGACCTGCAAGCAAAAGAAACGGGTAACATGTTCATTAACTTAAATGCATGTGCAAATCCAAAAAATAAACTCATGATCGCACAAGCACAATTTATGGGCAATACAAAGTACAAAGATAGTCCTAGTAAGCTCGGAATGGCATGATGTCTAAAGCCCCATCTGGCAAAATGCCACCAAAGGGTTCTAGGGTGCCATATTTCACATTGCAAACGTGTGATGGGGGGAACGTTTCAGCCACAAATCAACAGGACTGTTTTGGTCATTTTCCCCACACGACATGGCTTTATCTACAATGCTTGAATGTTTTACAAAAGCAAAATGGGACTGCTAAGACTATTAAATAACCCTTACAAGTTGTCTAGGTGAAAGCAAACAAAAACACCCAAAATCAACACTAAAAAGGGTCTCAGTCGTGAATCGAACTCCTTGACAGCAACACACCGTGACAGAGCAACAATTGTCGAAAGTCGAAGAGGTATTAATGTGAAGCAATGTGAAGGAAATAGGGGATAACAAGAGAGAGGTATTAATAATGCAGACGACTGCCTAAAGTCAGACCGACCAAAATGCCAAATCATTGAAACCGAGACAAGCGATAGGCCTAATTTTTTATAGTTACCAAGCAATAACCTACTCACTGAACTGTACTAGGCAAAAAGGACTAGTCCTGTGTCAGCCGGTTCATGTTCAAACCAATAAATACTATGGGGTATGGACTAGTCCACGTGAAATTTTATACAATGACAAGAACCACACAAAAGGAACTACAAAAGGAAAACCAACTTGAAATGTAGAATATTAACAGGCACATGTTCAATTTAATCACACTAATCTATGACTCGATAATTTTCCAAGTTTGTGATACATAAAGTCATCTAACCAAATTAATATATATTTTAAAAGAGATGGTTCGAATATAAAAATATTATGTGATGCTGCAGCAGAAACATTTGAATTTTAAGTTTGTCTGAACAAAAAAAATTATTCAGTAAAATTAAATTTAGATTAGGCAAGTTTTGAGTCACAATTAAATATTTAATGAACATTTTGGGAAGAAGAATTATGGTCCATCAGAATCATGTAATTGTCTCCATTACACATCCCTTATGTCTTATTTAAAATAGATAAAAAGAATCAACTTAACTCAAAAACTAAGCTGAGTGGAAAAAGAAAAGGCTGTCTCACCGGATGCTGAACATACCAGGAGCGATTCAAACACAGCTCAATATGCCAACAGCCTGGATTCAATCAAAGTTCATGTGCTTTGGCCAACCATTAGTAGTAGTGAGCCAAAACACCTAAGATTCGACTAAAGTTCGTCAAAACCCAACCGTTCAAGCCCATTCATTTGAATAGTTGGGCCAGTTCAACTCATTTAACAGGCAAAATAAAAGGTCCTATATTCTTTCTATTAGCACAAATATTCCAACAACTTCACGCAAGAAAAAGAGCCTCAGAGGTCCATTTTCAATAAGCCAGCTGAAATACAAGGAGGTGATAACTTTTGATGAGATACTCCCCTAATCCTTTTAGACATGCAAGTTCTCTGATTAAATGAAAATTTTGGTGACACCGAAGGCCTCTAGACAACTTGTTAGTCAAGTTTTATTATCATTAGGTGATCTACATTTCATTGTTTTCACATACTCTAGTCTAAAGAAAGTGCAAGATCCAAATACAATTCTACAGGGACTCTGGTGAGTGTGGGTGATCTGAAAAACAGCCTTTTATGCATTTATGTTCTCTGATTGAATGCATTTAACTTTACTGCTGCACGAGATGGTCTATCTAGTTCACAAACCTACATCAGTCCCTGAAGCAACTAAACTGATGACCAATCAATCCTGAATGGCTTAAGCAACAAGTTCACATGCACCATATATGTATGAGTGATTAGGGTCCATGTACATGACTATCAAATAAGATACATGGATCTACCACATTTGGCTCTTGTCGCATGTGCAAGCCCAAGATATAAAATCCTAATTAATTGATCATCGATGGCTACAGACAGAAAGGGCATCTAGAAGCTACCACAATCTATGAACAAAAAACAGCTCAATTCTGTAACAGTCAAGACACAACATACAAAAACTTAAAACTAAAAAGTATCTTCTTAAAATTGAAAACATAAAAATGACCCAGTTCATAATTTGATATCTTCTTTTACATTTCAGATAACATATCCTCATAACTTCAACATGTAGCAGCAAATATGTCAGAGGACAATATAAAGAAAAGGACAGCCAGAGTACAAGGATCCACCATGTCCTAGAACAATACATGAAACACGAAAAAATAAACAGGAAGAAGCATTGACCAAATGTTTACATGATTTATAAGTCTCAGGAGAAAAAGATTGTTAGACTTCAATAGTGTGCATCATAACCACCTTCGACAGAAATAGATTTAGAGAAGGCAACAATGCTAAATACAGTATCATTATATCCTACTAAACATCATTGTTTCCAGCTACAGTGCACAGAAAGGGTCATCACAGTTTAAATTTGTCTTACATACAGAAGTTAATTCACTAATTCTCAATATATGCTCTAAGAGTGTAATAATTGAAAAACTTGGCATTTTATACCTGCAAAATCAATTAGCCAAATCACAGCTGCAGTGATTCAGCAAGAAACGCATGTAACAATATGTAAAAACTATTTAAACACAATGCATATATGGCTCAAAATCGACTTTCCAATGTATAAATGGAAACAATTTGAGTTTGATTGGATGACATCTCCAAAAATAATAACCAGTTCAAACATTGTTACATGAACTCGTACCCGACAATTTAATTCAGCCACACATCCAAGTATCCAGTTAGGCAAGCTGACACAACGGAGATACAAGAACGTGCACAAGAGCAATAATTTGTAAATATACATGTGACAATTGTGCTAAAATGTTGTGAGAAGTGAAGGCCATACAATCAGAAAAGGCTTCATCTCTATGCTGTTATCTCATTTCAAATCGGAAGAGTATAATTGAAGTGTCGGATAAGTGCCCTGCTCACAGATGCATGAATACAAATCCAACATATCTTGTGGGTTTCAAAGTGGAAGTCCATGTAATAGTCACCCAGTCAAATGAAATTAAATAATAACGAACATGAAAAAGATAAGTAGCTTCTAGAATTTGCTACCTGTTTGATTCTCATTGTTACAAGCAACTGATAGATTGGAGGAAGAAAAAGGTTGCCAAGAATCCCTGTGAAGAATTTAAAATGAAAATCAGGAGTGGCCACAGTGATTCACAATGTGCCATATGATTAACAATGCCACAGATTAGTTTAGAATCTTAAGTAAATTGTACGCTTTACTGCATATATTACGAACCACTTTCAGTTAGCCAATTTAATTAAATTAAACAAAGGTAAGAATAAAGTTAAGACAAAACAAACATGCAAAGGAAAGCACAGAGTGGTCACCGAACCTGCCAAATGATGGCATCACAGAGTCCCATGAACTTTTCTCTGCTGGTGTTGATGTTTCTCCAAATGATGGACAAGCTATAAAATTAAAGAATGGTTCAATATTGTAATACAGTAAGACAATAATTAAATCTTGGAATAATTTGATGATCTAGAAAAAAGACAAACATGGATGCAAATACTAGCGAAGGATTAAATAAATTTTCCTTGTAATATGTCAAAAGCACAAGTTGCTACATGTGAAAATCAAGCTGCAAAAGTTAGCAAATCCAGTATTCAGCTCCAACTAAGGATTGTTATTCAGCTTGGAAGACAAAAAAATGCTATACAAAGAAATACCTGTGGACAATCCAAAGTGATCAGAGGATATAGTAGCTTGATCAGATGATCCAGTTGCATTATCTCTTCCATCGAAAACAACAGATAATAAAATCAGAAGGCAGCAAAATACTGCAAAGTAAACCAAGAAGATACATCCAGCGACGAGCATCTATTAAAACTAATGTTTATGTATTTAAGGACATTAAATACCCTTTTATTTTCGGCACTGCTAGAGATTTGTCCGTAACTACATGAAGAACATGAAATATTTGTTAGAGAATAAAGATCAAAAAAATATACATCTTTCCAGTGAAAATCTTCTCAATCAACAAACCTGTTATAAGCTTCACTAAAGAATCCAGCTTAACTGTGACATCAGAGCGGTAGATGCCTACCACACGGCACAGGTACCCTTTCAGTGGACCTTCTCGGATCCTCAATGTCTGGCCAATTGAGAACATTTGCTCATTATCACTTTGGCCACGACGGGTGGCTGCATGTCAAATGCAAGATTAAGACAGTTTTCTTTCCACTAATTCAATGATATTCAGATACATACAGCCATGAGCATTGTTTTCTCGGTCAAATGTTCTTATAGGTGATTGAGAGAATGAAGTGTTTGCTTCTTTTCCCTGAACAGAAAAAATAGACAAAATGAAAAGGTCACAATTACAAGAAAAATCCAGAATAAAATTCCCCACCTTTCCAGCCTTTACACCATAGGAATTCTTCGACTCTTTCACTTTCTCACACGACACGGATTTCACAGAAAAGAAACCACTATTTTTGGTTTCATATTCAGCATGAATAAAGAGTGTGCCCTTGTACATATGTTTCACAACTCCTTCTCTACCCTGCCAAAAAACGTAAACTATCAATCTCAACTATTTTATCAGAAAATAAACAGCCAATGTGAGAAAGAATTATATGCAAGAACAAAAACAAAGCACAGTAACTACTGAAGTAAATACTAAATTGTTCCGATAAACTTCAAAAAGAAAATTTATGAACTAAGTAAACCATCACACACTCCAAGAAACTGTGTAGAACGTTGACCAAAGAACACAATATTATTTAGTTGTCGATGTTTGGTTCAAGCAAAGCTCATTTTTAAGTAAAACTATATCTGATGCATCACAACAAATAAAATGAAAAAGAAAACTAGTCTATTGAACATAACCTCACTATTTACATTATAGGGATTTTACGATGATGTTCAATCTCTCAAACTTGGAGTTGTGTTCTTAAAGATCAATTGATTAAATATTTATTACCTGCAATGGCCCTGCCAAAATTTTGACAATGTCATTAATGAATATGGTTGTCTTCTTCCAATCCAAAGCCATGAACATTTTATCCACACATGAGTTCTTTATGTCCTGAATCTTAACTGTGACCACATTTTCTCCCTCTATGTCACCTTTCAATATCTGAAAAGATTAAAAAAATAAATGCATATTAAAGATTCAAACGGGTGAAGCAATTATTTTAGCAAAAGTGATACCTTGAAACAGTCCTTCTCAACAGCAATAATAACACCATAATGCTTCTGCCTGGAAGTCGGAAAGGAAGAAAGCTATTCAAAATTATATATTGCAGGTGATTAGTCTCAAATATGGAAAATGTGGCAGCACAAACTCACCCAAACAAGACAAGATCATGAAGACCGTAATCATTTTTTGTGACAACTGACACTTCATCATCCAATATTTCAGCTCCCGGCTTTTTCTTACGAGCATTGTAAATGCTTGAAACCCAGTTTAAGTCTTCAACCATATTATTAGTCACATCAGAGAACATTAAAAGCTCACTACTTGATGGCTGGACCCCAGAGAATATTACAGATCCAGTGGAAACCTTTTTGAACAAGTAACCATCCTTCAGCATCATGCCGTCAAGCACCTCAAAAAGTTCTCCAGTCAGCCGATCACGCTTGACTTCAATATGAGGTCTGAAGGACCTGATAGATTGTAGAGTTGACTTTATTTTCTAGAACTAAAATAGTTTAAAGTAAGGTTCGCAATACCGTACCATACCGGTATTTCGACCTGGGCTCGGTACCGGTACGGTATACCGAGCAGTACACCCAGGTGTGCCGAGTACTGTAGCACTGCTACAGTGCTACAGTGCACTCGGACCGGTAACAGGTGATCCGCATACCGACAACCTGTCGGACCGGTACATACCACCCATACCGGCCGGTACGGTTCGATACGGCAGACCCTGATTTAAACAATGAAAAATTAAATAAATATGAAATAAATGATATAATAAACAATTACTCGAGTTCATGAGAGCTTATCAAATGTGGTGCAGGAACAGCAGCAAGCTTCAATGATATCCCACCACCCTGCCAAATTAGAACTGATTTTATCCATGTAGCAACACTGCTAACTTGAGCATTTCATTCATTAATTGTACACATATCAGTAAAACAATGGTATTTACTTAACCCCAAATTCTATTTTTTATTCCATTAACCTTTTCCTAGTACAACTTATCAAAAAAAAAACCTTTTCCTAGTACAGAGTATGAAACAAAGTTTCAGACCAGAGCACAATGTAAAGCCGTGGCAAGAAAATATTCAATTTAGATTACATCACTCGCCATGCATGATCATTGAACAACTTTTACATTACTCTCCATTCACGATCATTGAACAACTTTAAGTTGACAATAAGAAAGAAAAGACAGCAGTATCCTTCAACCTGTCTTTAGAGAAAAATATTCCAAATATAAGAAGCAAGAAATTCCAGGTGCATTACAGAAGCAGATAACTATAGATCTGCATACAGAAGCTACCAAATGCACTCTCTATGAGCAGCATACTAACCAACAGAACCATCACTTGTACACAGGAAGTTTCCAGCAACCAGTAAAATACGTGTAAACTTGTCTTGGGTAAATTTTTTAACAACTAAAACCAGAACATTTTTTTTTATATGACTAAAACATGATGAGTAAACCAGAACATTTGTTTTGGATATGATTAAAACAAAAGTAGTTTTTTTCTTTCTTGAACTGCAAAAATTTCAGCCTTACAAGAGTTCAAGTTATTGAGAACTTCCATAAAAGCACAAAAAATGAAATTTATTTTAAAATAAATGGTCATATTCTACAACATTGTAAATTGTAATCAAATCCAAATTACATAGCATGGATTTATTAAAATTGGTAAATTCTGCCCTGGACAAATTAACCTGGTTAAGAAAACAGTTTTTGTGTTCTAGTTGAGGATGAACTGGGCCGACAGAGAGTATGTGCTCAAGAATATTCCACATACATATTGAGAAAAGAAAACTCCATAAGAATTAATAAGCATCATAAATAAGAGTTTCCCTGGTATATATATAGAAAATTCCACAAATGACATGCATAACTGTTCCCTGTACAAGCAACTCAGATTGATGAGCAAAATAGAAGGAAAACTGAATTTCCAACAATACCCATACAAGTATAGACATTTCAGCAGTAAATAATATTTGTGTAACTTCAGGAAAATTCATATGCCAACATCAAAAGATATTTAATGCGCCTTCATATTTCCACTCAAAAACATGAATTTCACAAGGTAATTTAAAGGCTCCGATAAACATAACCCTCTCATTCATCTCCTTTCATTAACTTTTAGAAAAGAAAGCATTTTCCAGGCATGATATCAATAAGAACAATAAGATGTAACATGGCAGCAACATCAATGGGTCCACTCATCTATGTATCCTGAATGCATTTTAGGATTCTTACACCAACATCTCCAAAAGCAAATCTCTCTCTCTTATTTCCTATATCTTACCTATGTGTTCCGTGATGTTTTGAATATAGTAAGACCACAACCAATCCCCTAAATCCTCCACCCAGCTCTCATAACTGCAGCTAAATCCAAAAGAATGTAGTAAGCTCTAACTGTCAGCAATGTAGCTTCCAAGATGACCATATTCTTAACCATAGACCTATCACCTACTTTTGCATCTAGAAAACCTAGAATCTTCTTCCAAATCCACCACCACCGTCACTCATGCCACTGCACTTGAGCACAGAAAGATAAATAAAGTAGGAAGCACCACCTTCAGTCAGTGCAGGTTATAAAATATAGTGGACTTTTCATGGATGACCATGTTTTTGGCCCTTGATCCCAATTTTTTTCCAATTCCATACAAAGTCTAGTCCAACTTTGTGCTGCCTCAAATCAATTATATATTGAACATGTTTCATCTAAAGGTTATTCAAGCAACCTAGCATATTAAAAATATATACGCAAAGGTGTCAATCAGTCATAAGCAGTTGGTACACATTCTATAAGACCTAACATAACAAATATCTCCTTGTAAAGATAAAGACAGCAAACAAAACAAGCCATCAGATAAAAGGTATCAACTATGATACAATTTGGCTATATAATTTATACACATACCCATCAAAAACACATGATAGAAGAAACAGTCACAAAAAGGTAAACAAAAATGGTCAAACTAGTTGGATATCTTACAAATTTTTTGGCAATAGCTTGTAAATCAATTCTAGGAACCAACTTAATAGTTAATTGTTTCTGTCCATCATCAACCGCCACAACCTACAGAAAATATTCAATAAACATAACTATAGAATATAAAGAAGAATAAAAAAGCCTTGATAAGTAATACCAACAAAAACAAAATAATTACAACCTGTGCCAAGTCCCCTTTGTATTTTCCACTTTTCAAACGAACCCACTTTCCAGTACATACTTCAGGTAATTTGTTCCGAATAGCAAGCAAGTGTGGAACTTCACTTCTTGGGACAATATTGATTCTGCTTGAATATACGCTACAAAACCCTTTGCATGCCTGAAATATAAAAAATATGACAGTCACATGCATATAATGTACTTACTACTCTACACACACACACACAACTTCACTTCTTGGGACAATATTGATTCTGCTTGAATATATGCTACAAAACCCTTTGCATGCCTGAAATATAAAAAATTTGACAGTCACATGTATATAATGTACTTACTACTCTACACACACACACACACACAGAGTAGGACCAAATTAGGACCAAATTAATCATATACTTCAATGATAGGATGGGTATTCCATGTTCATATATCATATATTCTCTTGAAAGAAATCATGAAAAATCACATCTCACATAGGAAAATTACAAATTACTACAACACAAAATGCTGATATACTGACTTAGGATTTGCTATTAGTGTATTACAAATCACTACAACACAAGTTCTAGACTCATCCGAGACTAATAAATTCACTCTTTACAGGCCTTTGTGAATTTAAATAACGATTGATTAGCTTCACAAAGACTAATAACAAAAATTCATGTCAATAAGACAACTCTTGATTCCAATAAAATTTTGACAAAATGGTTACCAAGTGCATAAGGAACTATTTCTCGAACAATGGAGTCTACCAGAAGTTAGCATTAGATACACCTATCAAAAGATTCCAGATGATACACCTATGAAACTTAGTTCAGCATTAAGTCTCTCTTCTTTTTGATAGTACAAGACGTTGATCGGTTGATTGCCTGGTTTAGAAGAATAAGATAAAACATGGCTTCCATATCAGATAAGGATCGAACAATATGGATCAAGGTAAGCAAGCTGAAAATCTAAAGAACAAGTTGACCAAAACATAGAACGCCTGAATTCAAGCAGTGAAAAACAAAGAATGGAACACCAAAATACCACATCTATTGATAACATAACCATGTGCATTAAAGAAATATAAATATCAAGCCCTTCACTTATGAAAGACCTCAGTTTTAAAAGTTTGGTGGTACGTCCGATTATGAATCCCATGCATCAACAAAAACCAAACATAAAGTAACAAAAGTGGTGGATGAGGAGAGAAGAAAAAAAGGTCGAAAAAGCACAGAAAGTAAGCAACAGTCGCAAGTAGAAACAAAGAGAATTTACATTTGTTTCCATTGACTTTATAGTGTTCCTTTGGCTGGATTGTTTGTGCTTTACTTCAATTCAGTTTTTTTGTTATCTATCATTTTTAAACCTAGTGTCCAGCTAAATAGTCAATCTGTCAATGTAATCAACCAATTCTGGCTGATAATTAGTTCCAAGTATTTTTAAATGGTTACGCATGAAGCATTTCATACATTGAACATTGTAAAGGCAATCAACAAAAAAAAAAAAGATTTTACCAAAAAAAAGAAGCAATCAACAAAGATTTTACCAAAAAAAAGATATCCTCTTATGGGCAATATCGCTTGTTACAAGGAGCATCAAATGTTTTTTGATTGCTTCTAACCAAAAGGTCCCAAAATGCTTGAGATGTTAGGCACTCGCCCGAGCGAAGTGAGACGCTCCAAAATATTAATATTTAAAAATATATATTACGAATGATAAATATAAATAAAAATAAAAATGACACAATATGATTTCTACTAATGGAGACCTATGCTAAACAAGTTTCTAACCAGTGCTAAACAGTTCTAAAGAGTGGATCAGTATGCTGCTAAACAATTCTAAAGAGTGAACAAAGAAGAGTTCTAAAGAGTGGATCAATATGGCGCTAAACAATTCTAACCAATGCTAAATAGTTCTAGAGAGGGAACTGAGAAGAGGGGGAACCGACGACTGTCGACAACTGTGGAGGAAGGTGGGGGAAGGAGAGGGCGAACAGACGAAGCTACGAACGAAGGCGAGGGTGACGAAAGAAGGCAGCGGCGGTGGATGAAACTGCAGACGAAGCTACAGATATAGGGTTTCACTTCAGGTATGTCTCACTAGGTTGAGCGGGGGGGGGGAGCGGGGGGCGAGAGAGAGGCGGGGTTGTTTGTGTTAGGGCATATTATTTGGTTTGATTCAAACGATTTGATTGAACCAACTTGCTCGTTCAATCGAACCAAGCTCGAATCTGGACCCAACTTAACTTGGATGCTTGCCTGAGGCACCGAGGCTCAGGCGAGCGCCCGAGCAGCACTTCACTGAAACGCCTCGCACAAAGGTATTGTGAGGCACCTTGCACGAAGGTATTGTGAGACACCTCAACCAAGCACCTTTTGAAAACACCGCAATCAACAAAATCTTCTATGGGTCTTCCTCCACACTCTAACAACAATTGGTAAGGTGACTACAAGAAATAAAAAATTCAATTATAGGTCTATCATGGTTAAAGATAAAATCACTCTTACCGAAGGAAACAAAAAAAATTCATCAATATATGTCCGCTTAACTTGAGCAACCAAAAACACAATAGTAAGATCCAAAACTGATATTTACTTATAATGTGCTAACTGCTAACAAATTTTACAAAGTATAAAGAAATCAAATTACCTCAATAACATCATATAGTTTATCAGCTTCAACAAAAACATAACCTTTGACATGCTCGAGAGCAAACACAGAAGAAATCTGCAGTTTCGTTCCCAAGTTTTCCAACTCAACATACTTTTGCATGAAGCAGAAGGTCATCTGTCGTTCACGTCCAACCTAAAACCAAGCAATTATGAAGCACTAGAATGCCAGTAACTTACAACATTAGGTAAGTCTTCAAGATTTTCCAAAGGTACCATGCATTTGACTTTCCAAATGATCACATCCTTCATTCCATCTGCTTCTGAGGCCTTGACATCACATTCAGCAGAATCATCATTGTATGTCACATGCTCTGAACCATGGGCATACCTATCATTGATTAGTTCTTCTAGTTCATCACCACTCAGCTCCTCTTTCACGAAAAAAGGAAGATGATGGGACTGTCCATCTCCAGTAATTTTTTTATTCTCATATTTTCCATCATCAGCGAAATCTACTATAAGTTGAAAAAAGAAAAATAAAATTAGCAATCATGTCAAAATGTGCCAAGCTAATTAATTCAAACAACCTAGTAATGTATCATTATTTGAACAAAGCACAAAATCACTAGCAAGTAGAAAATACAAACAAAAATATCATAGAAGAAGTAGCAACTGAAACACATGTGCTATATTAAATGGAACATGCTACCAGAAAACTGACTACTACCACACTAACCCCATGTGCAAGAGACTGAAAAAAAAAAACAATAACCTAGTACCACAACCACTTGGAAAATAAAAAAACTAGAAACTGACCCTGATAAAAACATATAAGATACACTAATAACTGTCAATATAAGAGATAATACATGGAACTAAATTTTGATAAAAGAAGATATTGATTCCTCCACTAATAAAAAAACCACCATGTGATATTATGGCCACAAACTCGGTTCACTATGAGTATAAATACAGGTGTTTGTGCTAAGTTCATAATTGATGATAATACTAAAAGTCTAAAACTATTAAGTAACATTAAAATATGGGATATTGCTTTTATAATATGGATATTCCATTCCATCAACTAAAGCAATCAGATAACATATGACAAGGATATAGCAACACATTATGTATCAACATGTACAAATAGTTGTAACCAAGTTCACAATGTTGATGTAAAATTGGTTATTAGGAAGACAAAATAATGTGTTTCCAATTAGGTGTAACCTCACATATGATAAAAGAAGAGAAAACTGTTTCAGATGGTATAGATATATATTAAAAGCAAGTAATGTAATTTTGCCCGGAATGGCACATACCAACCAGTATTAACCAATCCAGTCATGGTTCGGTAATCATCGAATTTCATGTGGTACAAGGCTTACCATGCAGTAAGCCCTGTGAATCAAAGTTCCTATCAGAACTGGACCAAACAATAAGCTCAGTTTCTTTTATTTATTTCCTAATCCTAAATCTGGTAAACCCCCCTCAGCCCTGCATCACACTGCACTGCACACTGCCTGCGCACTCCTCTTCTCATTTTTTCCATTCCATATCCACGAATGCCTCTAAGCCTCCATCTCCATCACCACCACCACCTCCTCCCCTCCCCCCATACACATACACATCAAGCGCTCCCCTAGGCATGCCATGAATTCACTCAGGCATGTTGACTAACATAGGCATTGTGTAAGCAGCCACTGAGTCTGGGGCAAGCTAACATGGGCTCGTGCCAAATGCATTAGCTGATCCAACAGCTCGACTCAATCGTCAGCTTACTACCGGCCTCTCCATCTCCTATACCACAAACTCTTTGTGGCCCTCTCCATCTCGCCAACCGCTTTCACCCACTCCATTCCTCTTTTCCTTGCTTTTGTTAACAACCAAAGCCAATAATCGCCAATGATTGCCTAAAACAAGAGTGAAGTTCATAAAACAAAGGAAAAGTGACCTTATATTGATTAATCATGAATTAATATGTCAAAAGAAATGTTCCATTTAAAAAATGTAATTGCATGGAAATTAAGACCAGTATAAAAATGAAAGAATAGGATAAATATCCAAATATATATAATATATTTTTAAAAAGCATGAATCATATAGGATAACACAAAGAAGTAAAATTTGAGAAGAAACATAATAAAAAAGCAATGTTTCAACTTTCAAGAATCTAAATTATAAATAATTGAAAGAAAAACAGCAAAATCCAACAACTATATACCCATAATTTTCATATCAAGAGTAATTGGATAAAAATCAAAGACGAAAGACATTTAAGTGATAGTAGACAAGATAAAGTAACACATAAGAAGAAGGTAAAAAACCATTATTGGTAGTTGACATGTCGATTGTAGTTGCAAAGAATGAAAAAATGACAAAATGAATAAGCAATAAAGAATAAATAAACAAAAACAAGAATGATATAAAAAAATAAGATAGAAGTAGAAAGACCAACATAATTGGCAAGTAGCTACAAAAGAAAATGTCCAGTGTTAGAAGGGTAATGGATGGAGGAGAGAAGAGGTAGGCAAGAGAGAATGAAAAACATAAACAAAGAAAGAAAAAGATAATCTCACTACACTGGTAGACATCAAAAATAAACACGGGAAAAGGAAAGGACATAAAAGAAAGGACTCTTTAAAGTTAAACAATATGCATCTATTGTGCTTCTGACAGCACCTGTTGCTGCAACTTACTCTAACAATCCCCAAACTATTGAGCCCAATCTGCCTTCACACCAAGATGGAAATGTATACTTCCAATAATGCAAAACCACTACCTACATGTCACATTGAAATGAAAGAAAAAAGTCTAGAATGTGTGGTTAAGTTGGTTCAACCCACAAAATGGCACTCAGTTAAGTGCCTACAAATGGCCTACGATCCTAATCCACTTTTTACAATGCTGCACAAATCACCATCTAGAAGAACATATGTTGTGATAAGGAAAACAAGAGTTCCCAACCCATAACCAGAAGTAAAGATAAACTGGCTCATTTATGACGGACATCCCTATTTAACCATGATGTCAGCGCATAGAAATGACACAAATCCAAAGCAGCATATGGCAGATAACGAGCATACGGTAACATACCGACCGGTATGTTCAAATCCAACAGGCTACCGAACCAGTACCAGGCTGGCATTTTAAAACATGATTACATCTATGCTAGTAGACCGTATGATAGTGATATACAAAATGTATCAATGGCCAACAGGCACAACCTTTGCCAAGAGCTAAATCCTTAATTAGCAAAAGGAATGCTATCTCTCGGCACTGCATACATGCATGTTTAAGACATGAATCATTAGCTTGAAAACAAAGCTTTACAAAAATGAGGGACAAATTATTGCATTTCCTAGTTCAAAAGCAAGAACTCCATTTCACTTGAGGCCCACAATTTTTTCACCAAATAAATCACAGTTGAAAACATAGTTGCAACAGAAAATATCACAGTCGGGCAAAATACCAAGCCCGCAATTATCAAGAGAAGGAATTCAGTAGTTGGTAATAATCCTGATAATAAGATATTGTCTGCGCAGCCAATGTTCCATAAGAAACCCTAGGCTATAACACCAGCCATTGCAAAGCGTTATACAGCTTTATTAGTTCCATTAGGTGTGCGTATTTCCAAAATATTACATTAATTACCAAAAAAACGTAATAATAGCAACCATTACCACAATAATACAAGTCCTTGGTGAGTTCCTAATTGAAATAATCACATCAAAGACAATTTCTCACAGCAAGCAAAAACAATACTTAAATTGCAGAAGCACAAACAGAATATGCTGCAACAATCAAGAACAACACTAATACGGTATCACAACAAGTACAAGAGCTTCATCCCACAAATAGATGATGGTTCACCCTTATAATACCATGCACATACATGCAAAAGAATTCAATGAGTATATGATAGATAGTGCACAAGCATGAGACTAATCAAAACATAATTGATCATAAACAATTGAGAAATTTGGGTTTCATCAAAAAAGAACCATCAAGTTACAAAACAAAGTTGAGTTGCATGAACATCTCTAAGAAATACAGGTGTTTATTTTAAAAATATATATATTCAGATGCCCCAGACAAACTTGGATAGAATTCAACACTAAAACAGCACACACAAACCTATCAACGTATACAACTATTAAGCAACAAAATTTGTGTCTTCAGTAAATTTCAGACATAATAATGACACTCATCACAGTCAGTTAAGGTAATTTTCTAAAATGATTGGTTGCTACAGTGAATTTTAGACATCATAAATTTATGAGTTAAATTAAATGGTAAAGCACAAGTAGGACCCTAACATGACCATTAAATAATTATGTAATGAAAGGAATCGAAAGGATGGTTTCGCCCATCAAAGTCAACTAAAACCAGCACGTCACAGTGAAACTTTCACAAGACACTTGAACAGCCAAAAAACATTTAAACATAAATTCAATATTTGATATGTTTAAAATTAATTATATGAATCAACATCAATATATCAAAAGAATGTTTAACCAACCGAGTGTAAGTGTCATGTGAGTTACTGGATTTAGATTATCCTCAAAACCTGATAAGAAGGCAGTTCTTATTTTCAGTTTTATTAAATCATCCACATGATGTATAACAAACATCTAGATTCTGACAGCCAAGCCTCCGAACTCAAACAACTTAAACATTAGAAACTAGAAAATAACAAATGTCTAGAGGCTAGATTCAGACCTTAAATTTGGATATGAAATACCAGGACAGAACAAAAATCTGATGAAATCCCACATGCAACGCCACAAATTAAATGCCTTTAGAGTTCAAAGAGTATTTGGATGTGTTCAAGATATCAACTAGATAATACCATTGTTGAATCAGAGTTAACCAAGGAAAATTAGATTGAAGAAAGAAGGGTAAAAAGGCTCATAAACAAGATAATGAAGAAGCAAATTGTGAAATTAAAATAAAAAAAAAAGTGTCATGCTTCATTTAAATATAGATTAGTTCATAAAGTTTTGAATGCAAATTATCTTCTGGCAAAGATACAACATTATCGCCATATTGGAAAATTAAGCAACTAACTAGTATTCCACTATACATGACTTTCACATATCAAATTTTAAAATATTGATATAGAGAAGAGATTGTATCCATGGAGATGTAAGCTTAATACAGCTGCTAAACCACCACGACACATTCCGACATGTGTACATATGCCTGTAAAATTTTGATCATGCATGCAACTATGTACATACATATTGTTCCGACATAACTCCCTCCATGATGACAGATGTAATATCATAGAACAAAAATGTGCATCATACACTTAAATTACCAATCCTTGATTTGAATAAAAACACCGTAGCAAATACCCCAGCATAACTCCTTAAAGACATTAGAGCTCAGCAATCCGGACTCATAAACCAACGTTTTTCGAAGCATATAAAAATAAAGCAAACTCCATAAACCTTAAACAGGTAGTTCGAATAGCATGTGATGCCATTTCCCGATGCTTTCAACAGGCACTATAACCAATGGAAACGTATCATTCCACTGCTTGCACACCAGGAAAACGTATTAAAACCCCAGAGCTAGAACTAGTGCGATCGACAACCAAGACACCGAGTGAATCGTCGTTTGCAGGAAAATCAACGGAAAAAGCTAAAGGACAGCAGCGTAAACCCTAGAGTACAGATTGCCGCTCAGAGAGTACCGACATTATACCTAGATCGCTAATTTTTTCATCCACCTCGCTTTCCTCCTTGTTATCGCAGTCAGAATCGGCATCGACGGCCGCATCGTCGAAGAACTGGAGAACCCCAGGTCGCCGACGCCTCTTACGGCAGCCGCCGGGGTTCTCTGACGCCGCTGTCTTCCTCTTCACGGAAGAGGAAGGAGCGGCCGAGGCCGCAACTTTTCCGACGACCTGCTTCCCTTTCCCTTTCATCGTCGTCGGAAAAGGGAAGACGACCACAACAAGAGCATAGTGTGGGTTTGTTTCGCCTTTTGGGCTTCCACTCCACCGTCGTTTTTACCGAGGGCAACGCATCGTCTTAGCTGCCGCGGAGAACGTTAATCAGATTAGTTCTTCCACGTGGCTCTTGTCAGCTTGTTACTCGAATCAGTAACTGGACGCAACGTAGTTCGTATAGGATATATTATATCGTTCTCCAAGTTGAGTTTATCGCCTGTGGTTTGATCACTCTTCGGGCTCCCTTAAGCTGCTGCAGTTCTGGCGGAAATATGTAAACAAAGTAATTCTTTCCTTCTATTCCTTGCCAAGTGGTGCACAACTCGCTTACTAGGCAATAACAATGCGCCACGCAGTAGATGCACGATATATTATACTGCTCTATGAATTGAGTTTATTGGCGATGAGACCTCTTGATACCTGCCAGAGAAACGCCCTCTTTGGTTGCTGTACTCAGCCAATCACACGGTGACCAAGTTAAAGTTCGTCGGACCAACTTCTCATCTAAGCCCAGTTATAGCTTCAAAATAAATGTTGTATTATATTTGTTTCTCCAATTTAAATTTAGTAGATATATCTTTCTTAAAAAGTAAGCATCTACATATATATTACATTTGGTTAATTTTCCTATCATTTGACTGTTAATTGAAGCTACAAATTATATTAATATCTTTTAAATACTCAGCATGATTTAAGAATATTATGTGTATTCTAGATAATTTAGACTTTTTAAACTTAAACTGACCAAGAGTTTCTATATGAATGTTAACTATATATGTTATATCAAAATTTATAAGAAAAAATATGCTACATTTTAAGTTTTGAAAGGGTAACATCTTGGAAATAATACAGTCACATATATGCATACTGACTAACCTAATGGGTCCTTTCTAGAACTAGACGTTTACTATATTTATCTAAATTTTTATTGTTTGACTTATTAATTTAGTTATAATTATTTATAATTTTGTAATAAACTGTCAAGATTTTTATCATATAGATTATATGACACATTTTAGTATTCTATTTCCTCTACTTAATCAGAAAAATATTAATTAATTCGATAATATAAAATCATCCTTCCTTTTATATTGGCCACCTTATTTGACTTATTATCTTTGTTACTTTTTCTTTCCATCTTTATTCTTTGGGTACTTAAACATATATCTCCATATTTATTTTCTGTTTCTACCGAATATGGATTGCTATTTTTGTTGTCATAATCTTACTTTAAAAAAAAAATCAGACTTTTAAATAAGTTGCTTCAAGTGAACATTGTTTAATCATACCGTAAATTTCATTAATTCAACTTAAGAACTTAGATGGTACGAAGCATGAAAAAGATCTTAGGATGAATGTTGATTCATCTATGTTATTTTAAATGATTGCTCATGAAAGTTGACAGGGACGATATGGATTGGTGTCAATCCACGCTAGGGGGTTGTACGGGTCGGTCGCCTGCATGAATGCACCGTAGGAGGTATGGGCAGCCCTTGCAGTTGCAGTTCCCTCATGCTGACTCTACAGGTATAAAAAATGATCTCGACACCTAAACGGAGGACCGATCCCAAAAAAAATTTACACTAGATACAAAACTAATTTTTCATCATCTAACTTAAGCATCAGATGGGTCATATTGAAAATCTCACCTGATATTGATCTAATGTGCAAGATCCCAACGGAGATTAGATCTACTCTAGTTCCACCTTAGAATTGCCCTCGCTAACCCTTACTCAGCTTTAACTACTCCGCTTCTCCCTCGAGAAGACTCATCTAGAAGATTTTGCACTTTCGAGACAAGATCGAATCATACTAACTCCTAGTCCATTGTATAAGTTGTTAATAGAAGTATTTCAAGTTCTTATTTTCGGTTTAGATTGGGCACAAATATGCTTCATTTTTTTCATATTTCACGAGTTAATAGAGATCTTTTTCAATCAAATCATCTTATTTTAGAAATTAAAGAATAATAAAAAATCTATATTGTTATGCAATATAAAATATTTTACAAATATATTTTTGTTTTATGAGGAAATTTATATTCTAATTTTTAAGGTTTTTTTTAACTAATTCTTAATTTGTTTAAACCGATTAAATATATTAACCAAATCAATATCCCATCACTTTTGAGGGGCTTTACAGTTAAAAAGCAAAACAAGGACTTCATGCAGTAAAAGAAACTGAGGAATTATTCTCGTAATAAAACCTATTTTAACTTTACATTAGCAAAAACATAATATTTTATATTGAAAAGAAGGTAAAAGATAAGAAAACATGATATTTGATTGACTTTCGAATGAAATCATATCTATATTTATTACTTCTGTTAGTGAACCTTTACTTGTGGTTAAGTTGTCGGCTTGGTTCAATCTCGGTTGAAGAATCAGACGAAGCATTGATGAACCAATGACATATCGGATAACATGATTCAAGCTTTTTAATAATTGTCTAAGATCAAAAGGTTTTAATTGTGCAGGATTAACTACGATAGCGATCAAGGTATCATTTTAATAAAATCATAAGTATTGCATGTATCATTTTAAATCATAAATATTTCATATCATGATGGTACCAATTTTGTCAAATTACATCCTACCATGAATGATCAAAACTTCTTCCCATTTTAACATTGTAAACAAGAAAGAAGAAGGGAAGAACATAATGGTATAAAATATTTCAATTATTTCAAGGTATACAAGCCATAAATATAAAGAAATCATGTCATGAAAGATAATACCATATATCATTTTTGATAAATTTCTTCTTGTAAATAGAAAGCACGATAGGAAAAGAAGACTCAAGTTATAATTATAAGAATTCACAAGAAATTTTATGTTTCATTTGACAAAAGGATTGTCGATTCATCCATTTGAATAAATATTTTTAAATCATCACTTTAACTCATTCAATTTGTCAAATAAATAAAGTCCCTTTCAAGAGATTCAAAATGAAATAAAAATATTTATCGATCTCTTGAAATGTCAGTGATTTCCTTTCCCCCTTTTATCATTGTAAATAAGAAAGAAGAAGAGGGGAATAACATAAAGGTGTAAATATTCAAGTCATCACATGGAAGATATCAAGAAAATTTTGATGATAAGATATACTTCATGAATACAAGAAATTTTACATAATAAAACTCAAGTCATAAACATCGATAAATGATTCGATTGGATATATCATCTTATTATTAAAACGAATCATACGAAAAGAAATCCAAAATCATCATGTAAAATCATAAAAATCTTTTTCATGGTCCAAGAGATTCATAGGTTCGTTATGATAATTTTCTTCTTTAGACGATAAAATCATATGAAAAAAAAAATGATTCATACAAAATACATCTCATATCATAAACACGAATAAATTAAGTGTTTGGTTAAATATGAAAATAAATTATCAATTCCAAAATGATCATCAAAATCACTTTTCAAATAATTTAAAGAAAGCAACATAGATAGATTAAAAATAGCTCTAAGTTCTTATAGTTCCAAATTTTATGATTGATTTCATGTTCAAGTTTTTCATACAAAGGCCATGCTTCATTATTTATAATAAAAAAAATAATATGAAAATCATAGAAATCATCAAACTCAATAAACCCAAAAATCATCATTACTTCAAATCACTATGCATAATTATAAAATCATTAAATTAAAATCATTCTCAAGAGATTCACAAAAGTGATACAAATATATTCATTAATCTCCTTTTTGAAAAACTCGATAAAATAGAGAAAAAGAAATCTTTCAAGAAGAAACCTATCCTCTTTTTAGTTGTTTCAATTCATGTGATTTATTTCATTTATGCTAAGTAAATACATGCATCAACGTTTAAAACCAAAAGTACAAGATTTATTACGTTAAAGATCAATAAGGCATAAATCACAAAAATCATCATGCATCATTTCTAAATCTCATGCATAGTATAAAATCACCAAGGTACCAAAACTTTTAATATTTTCATTACATAATTTGCATCATCGAAATTGATTTCATCAAACAAAAAACATTTTCCATCAAGATCATTTTGTTTGTTGTAGCCATGCATTTTTCTTTTTAGATGAATCTAACTTTTCATACTTAGTTTTCATACAAAAGCCATGCATCATCATTTATAATCGGAAGGCAATATGAAAATCATTAAGATATACATTATTACTTCTTAAACACATACATAAGATTAATCATATTTGGTGTGCAAGCATTATATTAATATTTTATTATATTTTCATAAAACATATAATTTTTATGATCATTTTCAAAAAATTACTAGAAGGATAAGCATGATTCCTAATTTCTTATATTTTCATTATATTATTAAATATATAATTTTTAAGAAAAATATTTTTTCTAAACTAAATTAAAAATAACTTATGAAAAACATTATGTAATTTCAAAGTAAACTAAGGATATTTTGATTACCTCATCGTTGAAAGTCGTTAAGGAGTAGTTTGCCACCTCGCCTTTGTTGATTTTCTCCTCGTCTTTGGATGAGCTTGATTTATCCAAATGTGCTTCCCTCTTTTTGCGTTCATAGCAAGTAGTTATATTTTTTATTTTTTTAATTTTATTTCATGAAC
This sequence comes from Musa acuminata AAA Group, assembly GCF_036884655.1. Lineage (NCBI taxonomy): Eukaryota > Viridiplantae > Streptophyta > Magnoliopsida > Zingiberales > Musaceae > Musa > Musa acuminata. Next base: position 18,639,720 of record NC_088355.1, on the reverse strand, counting down.
TTTTTAAATTTCTTAGTGAGGAGTTCAAGTTCACCATCACTTAGCTTATGCTCGAGTGATTTTCTTTTGTTCGAAGTCCTAAATCCTTTCTGTTCTTTGGAAGGTGGTTCTCATGTTTGTCAAGTGCCACATTAGTCATTTAATAGATCATCAAAGACCCGATAAGTTCTTCGAGAGGGAAATAGTTTAAGTTTTTTTTATTTTTGAATAGCCGTTACTTTTGAATCCAAAGTTTTAGAAAGTAATCTTAAGATATTATTAATGAGTCCAAAATCCGAAAAACTTTTACCAAGTGCTTTTAAACCATTGACGATATTCGTAAAATGGGTATACATGTCTCCAATGGTTTTGCTTGGTTTCATATGAAACAATTCAAAATCATACATTAAAATATTAATCTTAGAGTCTTTTATTCTACTAGTGCCTTCGTGTGTAGTTTCAAGAATGTGCTAAATATCAAAAACCATTTCGCGCGTAGAAACCTGATTGAACTCAGTTTTGTCTAAGGCGCAAAATAAAGCATTCATCGCTCTAGCATTTAAAGAAAAAGTCTTCTTCTCCAAATCATTCCAATGGTTTATTGGAAGAGAAGATATTTGAAAATTATTTTCAATAATATTCCATAAATCAAGGTTTAAGGAAAGTAAGAAAACTCTCATACAAGTTTTCCAATAAGTGTAGTCCGTCCCATTGAATAAGGGAGGACGAATGAGAGAGTGACCATCTTAAAAGCCGAAAAGAGTCATTTTTCTTGGGTGTTAAACCAAATGAGAAATACGAGGCTCTGATACCAATTGTTAGGAAAAGAGTCGGCACTAAGAGAGGGGGTAAACTAGTACAACGGTAAAAATTACGTCGGTTCAAATCTTCATTGCGATTAAATCCATTTCCGACGAAAAACCGTTTCGTAAAGGTATTAACTTTGAAAGTGTATAGAAGAGCATAGTGGATTAAAGCAAGTAAAGTAGTTTGTAGTAAAGTAAATTGCATAAGAGAAACGCAAACCAGATTTTTATAGTGGTTTGGTTGTCATGACCTACATCTATTTTACTGATTCCTCTTCCGTCGAGGCCACCGGCATCCACTATCAGTCTTTTTTCAATGAGTGAAGACCAACTACCCTTTTACACCCCTCTTCTCCTTTTCACTGGTGTAGGAGACAATATTTTACAACTCTCTTTTACAAGGTATTCCTCTCACACCTCCCTTAGAACTCTCTCTAAGCTTTGAGAGGAGGGAACTCAACTTTCTAAGGTTTACAACTTTAGAATCATAGGGTTTTGCTCAATATTTCTTGTTTATCCATGCAGGAATAGCTGGGGTATTTATAGGCCCCAAATAAATTCAAATTTGGAGCCCAAAATTCAAACCCCTGAAATTTCATGGTATGGGTGGTACCACTGCCCAGATAGTCTCGGAGATTGAGTCTTGGAGATTGTGCCATGATGGTTTCACTTATTTGGTCACTATTTGGGCCTTTCTCTTGGCCTAACACAACCTAAATTGGCCCAACTATCCCTTAATTGGGTTGGCCCAATTCTAATCACTATTATGTACTAACTATGAATTTTAAGACATTTACTAAGCTAAACAAAGTCTGTAAGTCTAGGTTTCTTCCGGTGAGCTTTCGGTGATCTTCCGGCGAACTTCCGACGATCTCTCGGCAATGTTCCAACGGACTCCCGGCAAGCTCCTGGACTTTATGATGATCTTCTTGGCAAGTTCCGATGAGCTTCTTTAGCAAGCTCTGGGACTTCTTGGTCAATTCTAACAGAACTTCCAATAAACGTCTGAATTTTCGACGAACTCTCGAACTCTCAACGAAATCACGTTCTTGACTCCGGGACTTCATTTTGCTTTATGCCTTGCTATCGTAGTTAATCTTGCATATGTTAAAACACACTTCGATCTAGACAATTATTACTAAGCATGAATCATGTTAGCATGTCATTGGTCCAACGACGCATCGTCCGATTATTCAACGCAACGTCCTCTTTTATGCCTTATTGCCCAATCGGCCAGTTGACCTCCGCAACTCCGTTATCCTTGGCCCAATTTCTACTCTTCTTAACCCGATGTCCGAATTCATGGCCCGAAGCCTTCTATCGATACATCATCTGATCCTCCGGCTAGACGTCCAATCTTCTTACATGTCTTTCACTGGCCTAACATGATTCTTTCTGCTTTAATTGTCTTATCCTGATCGAAGGATCCTGCATCACTCAAAATGCAAATCAAATCATAAATACTTATCAATTGGTTTCATCATCAAAATCCGAGATTCAATAGATGTATTCAAGTTGTTAGTTGGAGGAGAGGGTTCATTTAAATTCAAAGCATCAAAATTAAGATCATCATCAAACTCATTTTTCTTAAATTTAGAGATTTCATTAAAGACAACTTGAATATACTCTTCTATGACCAAGATTCTTTTATTAAAGACACGAAATGGTTTTGAAATAGAAGAATAACCAAGAAAAATATATTTATCGGATTTTACATTAAACTTTCTTAAGACATCTTTTTCATTCAAGATAAAACATTTACAACCGAAAACTTTAAAGTATGAAACATTGGGTTTTTTGTCATTCTACAATTCATAAGGAGTTTTGGAAAGTAAAAGTCTTATTAGAATCATATTCATGACATAGCATGATGTATTAATGGCTTCGACCCAAAAATATTTTGGTAGGCTATGTTTGTTCAACATGGTTCTTGCCATATTTTTTCTTTTTACTACTCCATTTTGTTGAGGATTTCTCGAAGTAAAGAAAATGGTGGTTGTATCCATTAGATTCACAAAAAAAATTAGAAATCATGGTTTTGAAATTCACCATGTGATCACTCCGAATTGATGAAATCAAAAATTCGTTTTCATTTTGAACAAGTTTACAAAACTGAGAAAAATATCTAAAGCAATCATTTTTGTGTGCCAAGAAATATGTCCAAGTGTATCTATTATAATCGTCCATAATGACAAAGGCGTATTTGCTACCTCCTAGGCTTGACGTATCAATTAGTCCAAACAAATCTATATGGATCTATTGCAATGGTTTAGAGGTGCTTATTTGATTCTTCGGTTTCAAACTACCTTTTATTTGTTTTCCTAGTTGAGATATATCACACACATTATCTTTAACAAACTTAATGTTAGGAATTCCTTTTACAAATTCTTTGGATGAGATTTGAAAGATTAGTTTCATGCTAGCATGACCTAATCTCCTATGCTAAAGCCAAGCATTGTCATTCAAAACCAAAAAATATATTTCATTACAAAGATCATCAATGTTAATAGTATACACATTATTTTATTTTATAGCAATCATAGAGGTGTTTTTGTGTGATTGTTCAATAATGCAAGCATTGGATTCAAGTCTAATGACGTATCCTTCATCACATAATTGACTAATACTCAAAAGATTATGCTTTAAGCTATCAACCAACAATACATCTTTAATCAAAAAGTTGGATTTGTTATATATGGTTCCTTTGCCAATAATTTTACCCTTGTTGTTATCTCCGAATGTGACATATCTTTCGTCTAGGCTAGTGAGCTTAGAGAATTTAGATGGATATTCGATCATATGCCTTGAGCATCCACTATCAAGGTACTATCTCTTGCTCATAACTTGTGATGGTAAATATTTTTACAAAAAAGGGTAATTTTTAGATAACCATATGACCTTGGGTACCTCAAAAATCGATCTACTCAATTTATCATTTTGTATAGAGCTTTTTATAGTTTCTTTAGGAACTCAAATCAATTTATTTAGATTACATCTCTTAAACGAACATTTATAAGCAATGTGTCCGAGTTTGCAACAAAAGTTGCATTTGATGCAGGGTGATACATGCAAGGTAGGGCCTTTTACAAAGGTGGTTGGATTTTGGTGAGAGCTACTCACAAATCCGATTCCGCCTCTTCTATGAACATGACCCTTCTTGGCAATGATCATGTTCAAGGACTTGCTACCAACTTCAAATTTTTCTAAGGTTTCATTAGTTGTAAATTCTCCTTTTTAAACGTTTCTAATTCATCACATTTTGTACAAGGAGCTAAACTATCATCATGTTTAATTTTTAATCTATCAAAATCATTAACAAGAGAAGCATGCTCCTTTTTTAATAGTTTATACTTTTTACTAACTAATATATATTCATCAAATAATTAATGAAAAGTACTTAAAAGCTCATCGAAAGTAAATTTGCATCTAACGAACTACTTAACTCATCTCTGATAGCCATTATTAGTAGTTAACGATGTCCTTGTTGCTTTGTTCTTCGCCTTTGGAGTCGCTCGAGTCATCCCATGTTGCTTTGAGCATTTTTTTCTTCTTTGGTTGCTTCTTCTTTACTTGGGGACATTCGCTTTTGAAATGTCTCGGCTTCTTGCATTCGTAGCATATAACTTGTTCTTTCTTGGGTTCAACTTTATTTTTAGTATCATTTTTAAATTTATTCTTTTTTATAAATTTTTTAAACTTTCTTGTCAAGAGTCCTAAGTTATCATCAGAGTCCTCATCACTTGAATTTTCTTTCAAGTGGTCTTCATGAGTTCTTAGTGTCATATCCTTCCTATTATTTGGAAGGTTATTCTCAAGCTCTTCATGAGTGTTGCAAGTAATCTCATAGGTAATTAGTGAATCGATAAGTTCTTCGAGAGGAAAGTTATTTAAATCCTTGGCCTCTTGAATGACCGTTACTTTATGGTCCCAACTCTATAGAAGGGATCTCAATATTTTATTAACAAGTTCAAAGTTCGAAAAACATTTGTCAAGAGCTTTTAAACTATTGATAACATCCGTAAAATGGGTATACATATCAACAATAGTTTCACTTGGCTTCATTCGAAATAGTTCATAAGTATGAACTAAAAGATTTATCTTCGACTCCTTTACTCATAAGTGTGAATTAGTGCAGCGAAAAAAATCATCGATTTTGTAAGAAATTCATTCATTGAAAACTAATCTCGGAAAGTACTTGCCTTTAGAGTAAATGAACTAGCAATTAACTTAGAAAGTAATGACAGTAAAGAAAAGCAGAATGGAAATGAGCACACCAGAATTTATAGTGGTTTGATCGTTGTGACTTACATCCACTTCTGATTTCTCCTCCTTTGAGGTCACCGACATCCACTAATGGTCTTCCTTTAATAGGCAAAGACCAACCACCTCTTTACTGCACTTTCTCCTTTTCACGGGTTTAAGAGATAACCCTTACAACCCTCACACCACTTTTTAATTATTACAACACTAGAAAGGGAAGATGAGGACTCTTTACACTTTTACAACACTTTCACACCCCAAGACTTCAATGTTTTGTTCACACTTTTGTGTCATTTCATGTAGAAAAGGGTAGGGTATTTATAGGCCCCAATGGCTTTAGAATTGGAGTAAAAAAGTGTCAAATCCTCATATTTCGGGGTATTGATGGTACCACCACCTGATACTTTGACACTGGGTAGTACGATTGCCTGACAAAGCTCGAAGATCGAGCTCTAGCGGTACTATTGAATCTCGAATTTTGATGATGAAACTAATTGATAAGTGTTTATGATTTGATCTGCATTTTGAGTGATGCAGGATGCTTCGATAAGGGAGATGTTAGGAACGAGTCGGCACTAAGAGGGGAGGGGGTGAATTAGTGCAGCGGTAAAATCACATCGGTTCTAAAAATTTCTTTCATTTCGTACGATAAAACCGATTTCAAAAACTTACTCAGCTTGAAAGCATATTCTAAAACATATTGAAAGTAGTAAGCAAGTAAGGAGGTTTGTAGTAAGATAAATTGCACAAAAGAAAAGGCAAACCAGATTTTTATAGTGGTTCGATCATCGTGACCTACATCCACTCCATCAATTCCTCTTCCGTCGAGGTCACTACCATCCACTATCGATCTTCCTTTAATAGAAAAATATCAACCTCCTTCTTACACCCCTCTTCTCCTTTTTACAGGTTTAGGAGACAGCTTTTACAAGCACACACTCCTCTTTAAACAGAATTCTAAGTTTAAACTAGAGGAGGGGATTTCTCAATAGATTTCTATAGCTTTTTCTCACTTTTAAACTCTCTGTGCTTATGTAAGTTAACCAAGGATGAAAGGGGTATTTATAGGCTTCAAGTTGATTTAAACTTGGAGCCTAAAAAGGTCTCATCCCAGGTTTTCTAGGTATTGGCGGTACCACTGTCGTTCCTAAGCGGTACTATCGCCGCAGGATCTAACTCTGGGCGGTACCACCGCCGAACAAGGGTGGTACAACCGCTGGCAGCATTACTGTCGATGGTATCACCTCCCAGCCTAGGTGGTACCATCGCCCAGAATTCCTGGGGTGCTATTCCCCAAGCGGTACCATCGTCGGCTAGGGTTTTTGCACCCTGGTTAGGCCTTGAATCCTTCCCAAACCAACCCAAGTTCGAGCCCAATTGGCCCCTAACATAGTTGATGGGATTACCTCCCAATCCCAACTCTAATTATATATTAACTACGATTCCTAAGACATATTCCAAGCAAGATAAGTCTGATTTCTTCCGGCGAGCTTTCGGCGATCTTCTGGTGAACTTCCGACGATCTCTCGACAATATTCCGATGGACTCCTAGCAAGCTCCTAGACTTCACAATGATCTTCTTGGTGAGTTCCGACGAGCTTCTTTGGTAAGCTCCCAGACTTCTCAGTTGGTTCCGGCAGAACTTCCGATGAACGTCCGGACTTCCGACGAACTCTTGAACTCCCAACAAAATCACGTTCTTGACTCTGTGACTTCATTTTGCTTTATGCCTTACTATCGTAGTTAATCCTGCACACACAAAAACACACTTCGATCTAGACAATTATTACTACGCATGAATCATGTTGTCAGGCATGTCATTAGTCCATCGATGTTTCACCCGATTCTTCGGCGCATCGTCCTCTCATGTGGCCTATTGTCCAATCGACCAGTTGACCTCTGCAACTCCAATATCCTTAGAATAATATCCGCTCTTCTTAGCCCAATGCTCGAATCCATGGCTTGAAGCCTTCTATTGATACGTTGATTGATCCTTCAGCCCGACATCTAATCTTTTGACATGTTTTTCTCCGGCCCAATATGATTCTTCCTGCTTTAATTGTCTCTCCCTAATCGAAGCATCCTGCGTCACTTTTTGATGATGACAACCAATTGGTTTTATCATCAAAATCCGAGATTTAACAATCTCCCCCTTTTTGATAATGACAACCAATTGATGACGGAGTTAACCTTAACTCCCAAAGTTTAAACAAACTCCCTCTATCAATATGCCATATTGATAGAACCTTGAATTCAAGCTGAATTCAAGTCATTGCAAATTTCATCATGAATATTTGCAACACGTCATCAGGCATAACATGATCATACTTCTCCCCCTTTGTCATCAACAAAATTATATTCTTCCCTTCTTTTTGACAATGACAAAGGGGAGATAGTTAGCTTGCTAGCTAGCTTTCACAGGTCAAGAAAATGCAAAACATGCTAAACTTGCACATCTGGCAAAATTTATAAACTTGCAAAAACTCAAGAAATATTGCTAGCTTGCATGATGATATATGGAGAAAGAATCGCTTGAAACACAAAAATGCTAGCTTCCACGTTTTAAGTAGATGAAAAAACACGCTATCTTGCATATATCAAAAGGTGTAAAAAGTTTACAAAAAACTCACTAGCTTGCATAATGTAAAACTTGTTAGCTTGCTTCATGCAAAATATTGTATCTTGCTAGCTTGTTATCTTGCATTATTTTTCAAAAACTTGCTAGCCTTCATACTTCAAAGAGAAATAACACTTGTCAAATTGGTAGCTTGCATGTTGTATAATAATTTAAAATTTTGCTAGCTTGCACTTTGCAAAGGAAGCAAAAATGGCACTTCTCAAAAGAGAAGAAAGAGCTTACTATCTTGAACATCACTATCTTGCCTATCTCAAGAAGCAAAACTTGCAACTTGCACATTGCAATAAGAAGCAAGAATCGCTAGCTTACACTTCAATAAGAAAGCTATCTTGCATTTGTTTTCAAAATTTTTGCTAGCTTGTATGTTGTAAACTTGCTATCTTACTACCTTGCATATCTACAACTTGATAGCTTGCATGATGTAGCACTTGCTAAATTTTCTAGCTTATAAATTGCATGATGATAAAACTTGATATTATATTTTTTATGCAATGATTTGAACTTGTATGGCTAAACACTTGATAGTTGAACTTCTCATTTTTGTTGATGACAAAGGGGGAGAAGTATGATGATGTTATGTATAAGTTTTATGATAACATATTTCTTGGATTTTTGAATCCTAGAGTTCTATCAATATGGTATATTGATAGGGGGAGTTTGTTTAAACTCCGTCATCAATTGGTTGTCATCATCAAAAAGGGGGAGATTGTTGAATCTTGGATTTTGATGATGAAACCAATTGATAAGTGTTTATGATTTGATCTGCGTTTTGAGTGACGTAGGATGCTTCGATCAAGGAGAGACAATTAAGGCAGGAAGAATCATGTTGGGCAGATGGAACATGTCAGAAGATTGGACGTCGAACCGGAGGATCGGTCGAAGTATCGATAGAAGGCTTCGAGCCATGGATTCGGGCATTGGGCTAAGAAGAGTGGAAATTGCACCAAGTATATCGGAGTTGTGAAGGTCAACTGGCTGATTGGACAATAGGTCGCAAGAGAGGACGATGCGCTGAAGAATCGGACGAAGCGTCGATGGACCAATGACATGCCGGACAACATGGTTCATGCTTAGTAATAATTATCTTGATTGAAGTGTGTTTTATATGTATGGGATTAACTATGATAGCAAGGCATAAAGCAAAATGATGTCCCGGAGTCAAGAACGAGATTTCATTGGGAGTTCGAGAGTTCGTCGAAAGTCCAAACGTTTGTTAGAAGTTCTATCGAAATTGATCGAGAAGTCCCAGAGCTTACCAAAGAAGCTCATCAGAACTCTCTAAGAAGATCATCGTGAAGTCCAGGAGCTTGCCGGGAGTCCGCTGGAACATTGCCGAGAGATCGTTGGAAGTTCGTAGGATAATCGTAGGAAGCTCACTGGAAGAAACCTAGACTTACAGATTTTGTTTAGCTTAGTAAATGTCTTAAAATTTATAGTTAGCATATAATTGGGATTAGAATTGGGCCAACCCAATCAAGGGATAGTTGGGCCAAGTTTGGGCTGTGTTGGGCCAAGAGAAATACCCAAACAATAAACAAACGGGTGAACCATCGTGGCATAGTCTTCGAGACTATGTCAGGCGATGGTATTGCCAGTCTGGGTGGTGGTACAGCCCACACACAGTCTTCTAGGCGGTGGTACCACTAGACTAGGCAGTGGTACCGCCCAGTGTTAGACTGCAGGCGATGGTACCGCCCAGTGTAGGCGATGGTACCGCCCAGTGTAGGCGGTGGTACCGCCCGTATCCTGAAATTTCAAAGATTTGAATTTTGGCTCCATTTTTGAAGCCATTTGGGGTCTATAAATACCCTAGGTATTCCTACATAGAGGAGTAAGAAAATTGAATAAAAACTCTGTGTTTCTAGAGTTGAAAACTTTTGTAAAGTATAGAGTCCCTCCTCCTAAACTTTAGAGATCATTCTATGGGAGAGTGTGAGGGAAGCTTTGTAAAAAGAGGGTGTAAAGGTTCTCTCCTGAGCCTGCAAAAGGATAATAGAGTTGTAAGAAGGAGGTTGATCTTTATCTATTAAAGGAAGATTGTTAGTGGATACCGATGGCCTCGACGGAAAAGGAATCGGTGGAGTGGATGTAGGTCACGACGACCGAACCACTATAAATTTTGGTTTGCATTTTGTTTTAAGCAATTTACTTTAACTATAAACCATTTTACTTACTTACTGCCTTCAATATATTTACAAATATGTTTCAAGTTAAGATCTTTATGAAATAGTTTTTGTCGGAATCGATTTTAATCGAAACGAAATGATTTAAATACTTAATTTTTACTGCTACACTAATTCACCCCCTCTTAGTGCTGACTTATTCCTAATAGTTGGTATCAGAGCCACGTTTTTCTCATTTGGTTTAACACCCAAAGAGAAATGACTCTTTTCAGCTTTCAAGAGAGTCACTCTCTCATTCGTCCTCTCATGTTCAATGGGACAGACTACACAAATTGGAAAACTTGAATGAGAGTTTTCTTGCTTTCTTTGGATTTAAATTTATGGAGTATTGTTGAAAATGACTTAAAAAAATCTTCTAAACTAATGAACAAATGGAATGATTTGGAGAAGAAGATTTTTTCTTTAAATGCTAGAGTGATGAATGCTCTATTTTGTGCCTTAGACAAAAACAAATTTAATCATGTTTTTATTTGCGAAACGACTTTCGATATTTGGCACACTCTTGAAATCACACATGAAGGCACTACTAGAGTTAAAAATTCTAAAGTTAATCTTTTAATGCATGAGTTTGAACTATTTCAAATGAAGCCGAGTGAAACCATTGTTGACATGTACACCCATTTGACGGATGTCGTCAATGGTTTAAAAGCACTTGGCGAATGTTTTTGAATTTTGAAATTGTTAATAAAGTTTTACAATCACTTTCTAAAAATTGGGATTCAAAAGTAACTACCATACAATAGGCAAAAGACTTAAACAAGCTTCCACTCGAAGAACTAATTAGGTCTTTAATGACCTACGAAATGACCAATGTGGTACAAAACGAACTTGAGAACAACCTTCCAAAGAACAAGAAGGATTTTAGACTTAGAACAATTGAAGACCACTCAAGCATAAGCTCAAGTGATGGTGAACTTGAACTCCTCACTATGAAATTTAAAAAGTTCATGAAACAAAAATTAAAGAACAAAAAGAACGTAACTATTTACTATGAACACAAGAAGAGGGAAGTACTTTGGAATGAATCAAGCTCATCCGATGACAGGGAAGAAACTGATGAAGAATAAACCAACAAAGGCGAGGCGGCAAACTAAGCCTTAACGACTTTCGACGATGAAGTAATCAAAATCCCTTTAGTTTATTTCAAAATTATATGATGCTTTTCATGAGTTATTTTAATTTAGTTTAGAAAATTATTTTTCTTGAAAATTACATGTTTAATAATGTAATGAAAATGCTAAAAAAAATGAGGATCATGCTTTTCCTTTTTTAGCTAATTTTGAAAATGATTATAAAAATTACATGTTTAATGATGTAATAAAAATATTAAATATTTTGAAACCATGCTTGATGTTTTAATAAAATAATATAATGATGATTTGTGATCATGCTTAATGAGTTTGTCTTTCAAAATTATGCACGATGATTCTTGTGATTTATGGATTATCGATCTTTGCCGTAATGAAAGTTCTTTTCATTTTAAACGATGATGCATATTTTTGTTTGGCATAAAAAGATAAAGGCATGCTTATATGAAATCAAATCACTTAGATTAAAACAAAAAGGGAGAATCCATATTTTTCTTGAAAATATCTCTAAAGCTTTTCGATTTTTCAACAAGTGATTCTTTGTGATGAATCTATCTTATGTAATCTCTTGAAAATGATCTTGATTTGATGATTTAAATTTAAATGAGCTTTATCTTGATTTTTCAAAATTTATAACTTCAGATTTCTTATGTATGAATCAAGATCTCCTATGTTTTCTTTTATCCACTTATAAAAAGAGATTTATTGAAATAAATCATGTCTTATGGCATTCATGAAAAATTGAGATATTATACATGAATCGAGTTCTCATGAGAATCTATTTACGTTGTCTTCATTGAATTTTTTTGAAAAGATATTGATGATTTTGATTATTTAAATTTGATTGAGTTTTTACCTATATCGTGATTTTGATTCCTCGGAATTACTTGAGATTTGAATTTGAATCATAAAATTTCTTATGCATGAATTGAAATCTTTTTCTCGTATGTTTCCTTTTGCGATTTACAAAAGAGAATATCTTTTTAGGAATTCAAGACTTAAAATTTTTGTTGAATATCATTTACTATTTGATCTCCTATGATTTTACTTGCTATATATTAAAAAGAAGTATTATTGAACTCATGATCTTAGATTCTCGGAATCAAATCTTGATATTTTCCTTAATTGAATCAAGATTTCTTATTTTTTATTCTCGAATGATTTCTTGCAGGTTATTAATAAGAATATTTGTCCAAATGAATCACAATGTTTCCATGATTTTTTTTACTCACAACTTGAGATGATGTGCTTTGAAGTTTGGAACATGGTATATATAACTTGATTTTTCTTTCATCTTTCGAAACCCCCTTGTATTTATTTAGTGTATATCTCATTACCCAATTAATTTTTGATATTCTTCATGTGATAAAATGAATATGATGATTTGAAATTATGCATGAAATACTCATGATGTTATGTTGATGCATACAAATGAGAAGTTATGATCATACATGGTAGGATGCAATGTAATTTGACATTTTGATACCATCATGATTTGAAATATTCGAAATGATGCATGCAATAATATGATTTTTTATGATATGAAAGTCAACAATTATCATTTTCTAAAATGATACCATATTGCAATTAAGAATGATAAAATATTCATGATGAAAAATTATTTTGACATTTATAACTTGATTTTTCATTCATCCTTTGTCATGATTAGAAAATTATTGTAAAGAGAAAAAGAGATACAAAATTGTATTCTTCCATTCTTTTTGACAATGACAAAGGGGGAGATAGCTAGCTTGCTAGCTAGCTTACACAAGTCAAGAAGATGCAAAACATTCTAAACTTGCACATCTAGCAAAATTTACAAACTTTCAAAACTCAAGAAACATTGCTAGCTTGCATAATGATATATGGAGAAAGAATTGCTAGAAATGTAAAAATGCTCGCTTGCACATTTTAAGTAGATTGAAAAACATGCTATCTTGCATATATCAAAAGGTGTAAAAAGTTTGCAAAAAACTCACTAGCTTGCATAATGCAAAACTTGTTAGCTTGTTTCATGTAAAACATTGTATCTTGCTAGCTTGTTATCTTACATTATTTTTCAAAAACTTGCTAGCCTTCACACTTCAAAGAGAAGTAACACTTGTCAAATTGCTAGCTTGCATGTTATAAAATAATGTAAAATTTTGCTAGCTTGCACTGCAAAGGAAGAAAAAATGTCACTTCTCAAAAGAGAAGAAAGAGCTTGCTATCTTGAACATCACTATCTTGCCTATCTCAAGAAGCAAAACTTGCAACTTGCACATTGCAATAGGAAGCAAGAATCGCTATCTTACACACTTTAACAAGAAAGCTATCTTGCATTTGCTTTCAAAAATTTTGCTAACTTATATGCTGTAAACTTGCTATCTTACTACCTTACATATCTACAACTTAATAGCTTGCATGATGTAGCACTTGCTAAATTTTCTAGCTTACAAATTGCATGATGATAAAACTTGATATTATGTTTTTTATACAATGATTTGAACTTGTATGTCTAAACACTTGATAGTTGGACTTCTCCTTTTTGTTGATGACAAAGGGGGAGAAGTATGATGATGTTATGCATAAGTTTTATGATAACATGTTACTTGGAATTTTGAATCCAAGAGTTCTATTGATATGACATATTGATAGGGGGAGTTTGTTTAAACTCCGTTATCAATTAGTTGTCATAATAAAAAAGGGGGATATTGTTGAATCTTAAATTTTGATGATGAAACCAATTGATAAGTGTTTATGATTTGATCTGCGTTTTGAGTGACACAGGATGCTTCGATCAGGGAGAGACAATTAAAGCAGGAAGAATCATGTTAGGCCGGTGGAACATGTTAGAAGATTGGACGTCGAGCCGGAGGATCGGTCGACCTATCGATAGAAGGCTTTGGGCTATGGATTCAGGCATTGGGCTAAGAAGAGCAAAAGTTGCACAAAGTATATTGGAGTTGTGGAGGTCAACTGGCCGATTGGGCAATAGGCCGCAAGAGAGGATGATGCGTTGAAGAATCGGACGAAGCGTCGATGGACCAATGACATGTCGGACAACATAATTCATGATTTGTAATAATTGTCTAGATTGAAGTGTTTTATGTGTGCAGGATTAACTATGATAACAAGGCATAAAGCAAAATGAAGTCCCGAAGTAAAGAACACGATTTCGTTGAGAGTTCGAGAGTTCATCGGAAGTCCGGATGTTCGTCAGATATTTTACCGGAATTGGCCGATAAGTCTACGAGCTTGCTAAAGAAACTCATCAGAACTCTTTAAGAAGATTATCGTGAAGTCCAAGAGCTTGCTGGGAGTCCACTAGAACATTGCCGATAGATCGTCGGAAGTTCGCCGGAAGATCGCTAGAAGCTCATGGAAGAAACCTAGACTTATAGACTTTGTTTAGCTTAATAAATATCTTAAAATTCATAGTTAGTATATAATTAGGATTAGAATTGGGCTAACCCAATTAGGGGACAGTTGGGCCAAGTTTGGACTGTGTTGGGCGTGTTGGGTTAAGAGAAAGGCTCAAATAGTGACTAAACAGGTGAAACCGTCATGGCACAGTCTTCGAGCCAGTGTCAGGCGGTGGTACCACCCAGACACAGTTTTCTAGGCAGTGGTACTGCTAGACTAGGCGGTGGTACTGCCCAGTGTTAGACTGCAGGCGATGGTACCGTTAAGTGCAGGCGGTGGTACCGCTCGTAGCTTGAAATTTCGGGGATTTAAATTTTGGCTCTATTTTTGAAGCCATTTGGGGTCTATAAATACCCTAGATATTCTTGCATAGAGGAGTAAGAAAAGTAAATAAAAACTATGTGTTTCTAGAGTTGAAAACCCTTGTAAAGTATTGAGTCCCTCCTCCTAAAGTTTAGAGATCATTCTAAGAGAGAGTGTGAGGAAAGCTTTGTAAAAAGAGGTTGTAAAGGTTCTCTTCCGAGCCTGCAAAAGGAGAATAGAGTTGTAAGAAGGAGATTGATCTTTGCCTATTAAAGGAAGATCGTTAGTGGATGCTAGTGGCCTCGACGGAAGCAGAATTGGTGGAGTGGATGTAGGTCACACCGATCGAACCACTATAAAATCTAGTTTGCATTTTGTCTTGAGTAATTTACTTTAACTGTAAACCACTTTACTTGCTTACTACTTTCAATACATTTATGAACATATTTCAAGTTAAGATCTTTATAAAATGGTTTTCGTCGAAATCAGTTGTAATCGAATTGAAACGATTTGAATACGTAATTTTTACTACTGCACTAATTCACCACCCCTCTCTTAGTGCTGACTCATTCCTAACAGGTACCACCACTTGGCAGCATTAACTACTGGTGGTACCACCGCCCAAACCACTTGGGAGATTGAGTCTGTAGGTAGTGTCACCGTCGGTCGTGACTTCATGTGCTGAATAGATTGTTCAACAGGCCCAGTTCAGCCCTGTTTAGGGCCCAATTAGCCCCTAACCAAGTTAGTGGGATTACCTTTCAATCCTAATTCAACTTAAGGTCTAACTACGATAATTAAGACATTTAAATAGGCAATCTCTATATGGTATGTCGATTGTTCTCTCGATGATCTTTCGACAAACTTCTCGGTGAACTTTCGGCGAACTCCTGACAAACTCTCAGCGAACTCCCGACGAACTCTCGGCGAGCTCCTAACGAACTCTCGGCAAGCTTATGATAAACTTCTAGTACATTATCTGAATCTTCGACATATCGTCCGATCTTTGACTTCAGCCCAACATCTACTTTATGCCTTACTGCTATCGTAGCTAATCCTGCACACTTATCTCAATATATATATTAGATCAAATAATTTACTAATTGATTTCATCATCAAAATCCGAGATTCGACAAGATCTGAAACCTCTAAACTGATAAGTCTGGTATCAAATAATGTAGTACCCATATAGGACATCCTTAGTGTCTTAAGTCTAAAGACCAGATACACCACTGGGACTATGGAATCGCTGTATGATAATAAGGCATCATCAACCATCCAACATTCCATAAGTGGATCAATCAATTAACTCATTCTCCAATGAGCACTTGTACTGTATCCCTAGCGTCCTCATATAAGCAGCTATGAGACCAGCTGCATCTATCATATGGACGGATATATATGATACTAGTCTGTCCGGTTATCTCGATGTCTCTCTTAAGTAACCTATGACTAGGATTATTTAGGGTATGTGTTTAAAGGTGAATCAGTCTCATTATCGTGATCTCATCACGATCCGATTCTCATTGCACAAATCCAAGGACATCATAATATATATATGTATATATGCAGCAATCAATATAAAGTGATAAAATGCCAAATAATAATAATAAGCAATAAGACTGCGTGTCAAGTCACACGTGCCATCATTCACGTGATTGGCTTGTAGGACACCTATGACTAATATCCTTAAATACTTGAGAATGACTAAGTATCTTTTACAGGTATATGGAGGTACTAGCCTTAAGGTTAAAGGCTACATATACTTAAGTTTCCAATCCGATGTCAATGATAGCAAGTTAAATTCAGGGTATGTGTATACCTTGAATGGAGGAGCAGTATGCTGGAAGATTTCCAAGCAAGATAGTACTGCTGACTCGACCATAGAGGCGGAGTACATTACTACAATAGAGGCAGCAAAGGAGGGAGTCTAGATGGAGAAGTTCATCATAAATTTGGGAATCGTGCTAGGCAGTGAGGAGCCAATTTCCTTATATTGTGACAACAACGGGGTGATTGCTCAAGTGAAAGAACCCGATCAAGCGGTTGGCTTTTATACCTGTGAATGAGGGTCGGTCATGCATGATTTGTTAATGGCAGCCAACTTCTCGGGTGGCCGGCTTGTACCTCATATGTGAGCGTTGATCGACCTGCACAGATTTGTGCCATGTGGCACCATTCCGAGCTTTCCGTTGCAGCTTTGTGCTATGCAGCATTGTCTCATATGACTTCGGATAGAGCGGGAACAAGCGACCATTCCATCTGAGTCAGGGGTGTCACGTCGATGTAATACACCATATCAGCCCTAAGGCTCTACGTTGGCATTGATGTGGCTACGGACTATTACTGTGGGGGTGATTGCAATCCGCAATTGAAATGAGAATAAGATTAATTCCATCCAAATATTAACCACATATTCATTTTTCATATTACCAAAAGAATCAGATATCCATTTTTTTTCTAACTATGCAAAGTCTCATCAAATATTTGTAGCTACTAACAGATTTAATTCTAAGCAAGCATAGAATTGGTTAGATTCCAAAGAGATCACCAACAAGTGTGAGCATAAGAAAGCAATATCATGCAAGCCATGGCTCATTGCCACCTCAAGATGGTATAGTACTTGCAAAAGGTCATCCCGTACAACATCCAAAGCTGTTTCCGTCGAGATGGGGGATCTTAGCAAGGATCGTCAATTTTTTTTATAGAATTATAATTTTTTTATACATTAATTAGGATAATAAAATAAAATATTTTTTTTATTAATATATAATAAATATTTTATTATAATTTATTATTCATCAAAATTAATTTTTTATTAAGAAACATAATGATATTAACTTAAAAATAAAGTTTAATTGACTTTACTAGCAATAAAAAAATGTCTGCTCATTATTGAAATTGAATCTAGTGCTAATAGAAGACTGTTTTGAAAATTAAAAATAAAATAAAAAAATCAATAATGCTAAGTATGAATCTCTATAAGTCGTGTAAAACAAATACATATCTAAATGTTAATCATCTCACTAGCATATATCAAATATATGAAATAGCACTCCCTATATAGTGGATAGAGATGCTTTATTCTACAAAATAAGTTTATATTCTCCCAATAGCGGATGGAGACACACCTATATCATATTTCTAACTATGGATATATTGATGTTCCTTAACCATCAAAGCGAGAACATGCTTCTCCCAATAGTGGACGGAGAAATTATCCAACTATCACGCTTATCGGCTCGCTAATCTTAAAAAAGAATCACCTTGCTTGCCCTCGGCAAGGAAACAAAATTATCTATACTTATTGTGTCCATATTGGAATGAAATAATATATTAAAATATCATAATATATCTTTTAAATATTATTAATCTCAAATAATATTAATTAGTCCTCAATTGACATTAATCATTTCTTAATTTATCCAATTAAACTTGATTTAATTAGAACCTACCTGAATCGATCTCTAATCTTTATTACTAATATAATTTGAATTAGTTTATATTCAATTTAGGTTAAACTAACTTAAATAAGTCAAATTAATTCGGAATCACCTTGAATCGATATAAATCGATCAAATTTTATTTAGTTCAATAAATGTTTGGGCTTAAATCAAATAAATTAGGAGGTAATAGACTAGGTTGCATAGTAGTAAACGAGTTGGGCTAGCCTATGTATTGGTCATGTGCACTGTACTTGACTATACATGTACAATACCAGGTTGGGTTAGCTCATAGCCCATTAACCGGTCATGTGCGTTACAGTGATAAAAATGACGGTTGTGATTCTAAATCTTTTCGAATTGATAAAAATGTAATGAAGAAATTGTATCAAGAAGATGTCGACTTGAAGTAAATTGACAATGCAGTGCAGCTAAGTAATGAAAGTAAGAAGTAAGGAAAGAAGACACCAGATTTATAGTGGTTCAGTCGTTGTGACCTATGTCTACTTCTGATTCCTCCTTTGTCGAGTCACCAGCATCCACTAATGGTCTTTCTTAGTGGGCTAAGACCAACCTGTTGAATCTCGGATTTTGATGATGAAGTCAATTGTCATTTGTTATCTAATCTATGTGTTGAGATAAGTGTGCAGGATTAACTACGATGAGAGTAAGACAAGCAGCAGGAGTTGCGCCGGAGTCAAGATCATGATCACGTTGGGAGTTCGAGAGTTCGACGGAAGTTCGAACGGTCGTCGGAGGTTCAGAGAGAACAGATCCGAGAAGTCCAGAAGCTTGCCAAGCGAAGCTCGTTGGAACTCGCCAAGTGGATCGTCGCAAAGTCCAGGAGTATGCCGGATGTCCGCAGAAGGATCACCGAGGGTCATCGGTTGATCGACGGAAGTTGGCCGGAAACTCGCCGGAAGAAGCGATTGACGCATCGGAGCAAAGCTGCAGAAGTTGTCTTAGAGATAATCGTAGTTAGCATGATGATTAAGCATGAAAGTGGGAGGTGATCCCATTAGCTTAATCTTGGGGCAATTGGGCCCCTGAAAAGATTCAAGTGGGCCGAATGGAGTGAACCATTCGGACCCTGATTGCACCAGGAGGTGCAACCGCCCCAGCCAGGAGGTGCAACCGCCTGGGCTGAGGGGTTGAGAGGTGCAACCGCCCCAGCCAGGAGGTGCAACCGCCTGGGCTGAGGGGTTGAGAGGTGCAACCGCCCCAGCCAGGAGGTGCAACCGCCTGGGCTGCGAGGCTGGGAGGTGCAACCGCCCCAGCCAAGAGGTTGCACCGCCAGAGCTCAAGTTCCGAGCTCTGCCAGGCGATGCAACCACCGAGCTCAGTCTTCGAGCTCTGGCAGAGAGGTGCATCAGCCTGAGCTCAGTCTCGAGCTCTGCCAGGTGATGCATTCACCAAGCTCAGTCTTCGAGCTTTGGCAGAGAGGTGGATCAGCCTGAGCTCAGCTTGGAGCTCTGCCAGGTGATGCATTCACCAAGCTCAGTCTTCGAGCTCTGCCAGGTGATGCATTCACCAAGCTCAGTCTTCGAGCTCTGCCAGGTGATGCAACCATCGAGCTCAGTCTTCGAGCTCTGGCAGAGAGAAGCAATCGGCAGAGCTCAGTCTTCGAGCTCTGCCAGGCGGTGCCACCTCTCCAGTCGAGAGGTGCAACCGCCTGATCCCAGAATTCTGGGATTTGATCGATTTGATCGTTTTGAGCTCGAATTTTGAATTGGTTTGGGGCCTATAAATACCCCACCCATTCAGCACTGAAAAGACACAGACCCATACCGAAATTGTGATCTTTTCTGTGATTCTAAAGAGCTCAAAAGTGTTGTAAAGCCTTTAAGTCTCCTCCTTCTGTTCTTCAAGTTTTCAATTGTAAAGTGAGGAGAGAAAGGTCTATAAAGGTTGTCTCCTAAGCCTGCCAAAAGGAGAGAAATTGTAAGAGGGAAGTTTGGCCTTCGCCCATTGAAGGAAGGCACCTAGTTGACGTCGGCAACCTCATCGGTGGAGGAAGCCAAAAGTGGAGTAGGTCAAGGCTGACCGAACCACTCTAAATCTCTGGTTTGCGTTTATTTTCGAGCACTTTATCATTACTGCAAACCTCCCTCATCACTACTGCTCTCTGCGCTTTCACGAACAAGATCTAAGTGCTGTTCTTCCAAATCTGCATTCAGACGTAAACTCGTATTTTCATACATTACAGTTTACGTTTACGTTTGATTCTGCAGAACTGTTTTCCGTGCTTTTACGAATGAGCTTCCTTGCAGTTTACGCTTACATTTTAATCCTATTAATAACTGCAATCTGTCCTCTACGATTTTACGAACGAGTTTCAACATTTAGACGTAAAACTGCATTCAGACGTAAATCGGCTTTCTTCGCTCAATCGTCAGATTTCAGTTCACGTTTACGTCTTAGTTTCAACTGCATACTGCCTTCTACGAGTATACAAACGAGTTTCAAAGTTTAGACGTAAATCTGCGTCTAACTGCGTTTAGACGTAAATATGCGTTTAGACGTAAAACTGCGTTTAGACGTAAAACTGCGTTTAGACGTAAAACTGCGTTTAGACGTAAAACTACGTTTAGACGTAAATCTGCGTTTAGACGTAAAACTACGTTTAGACGTAAAACCGCGTTTAGACGTAAAATTGCGTTTAGACGTAAATCTGCATTTAGACGTAAATCTGAGTTTAGACGCAAAACTGCGCTTAGACGCAATCTGCGCTTAGACGCAAAACTGCGCTTAGACGCAATCTGCGCTTAGACGCAAACTGCACTTAGATACAAACTGAGAATTTGCTTTTGCATCATAATAGTTTTTGAACAAACGCAGCTTTTGGTTTTTAATCGTTATAAGATTTCCGCTGCACTAATTCACCCCCCCCCCCCTCTTAGTGCTCTCGATCCTAACAATTGGTATCAGAGCAAGGTTAACTCTCTAAAGGATTAAAACCCAAGAGAGATGGCATACGCCGGAAACCAAGAGGGGCATTCGATTACACGTCCACCCATGTTCAGTGGAACGGACTACACTTACTGGAAGACCCGAATGAGGATCTTTCTTATTTCTATGGATTTTGAACTGTGGAACCTTGTTGAAAATGGATTTTCAAAATCTTCTCTTCCAATGATCGATTGGAACGATTTGGAGAAGAAGGCTTTCGCTCTTAATGCAAAGGCTATGAATGCCTTATTTTGCGCTCTTGATAAAAACGAGTTTAATCGTGTTTCAACTTGCGAAACTGCTTTTGATATTTGGCACACACTTGAAGTGACCCACGAGGGCACAAGTAGAGTGAAAGAGTCAAAAATCAATCTGTTGCTGCATTCTTTTGAACTTTTCCGAATGAAACCGAGTGAAACCATTGGCGACATGTTTACCCGTTTCACGGATGTCGTCAACGGTCTAAAAGGACTCGGAAAGAGCTTTTCGGATTTTGAGCTTGTTAATAAGATACTAAGATCCCTTCCTAAGAGTTGGGATCCTAAAGTCACCGCCATTCAAGAGGCAAAAGATCTGCAAAATTTCCCTCTTGAAGAACTAATCGGGTCATTAATGACCTACGAAATGACCTGCAAAGCTCATGAAGAGCAAGAAGACATTCTTCCAAAGAACAGGAAGGATATGGCACTTAAAACTTCTGAATGCCACTTGAGAGAAAACTCAAGTGATGAGGATTGTGACGATGACTTGACACTTTTGACAAGAAAGTTTAAGAAATTCTTCAAAAGAAACAAGTTTAAAAACGATATGAAAAATAAACTTGAATCAAAGAAGGACCAAGTGATCTGCTACGAGTGTAAAAAGCCGGGACACTACAAAAGTGATTGTCCCCAAGTCAAGAAAAGAACAACAAAGAAGAAGGCGCTCCAAGCAACATGGGACGATTCGAGCGCATCTGAGGAAGAGGAGTCCAACACCGAGCAAGTTGCTCATTACGCCTTTATGGCCATCGAAGAGGAGGTAACGGATTTATTAGATGCTGATTTATCTTTCGATGAATTACTAAATGCCTTCCATGATTTATTTGACGAATGAAAAGTTATAAATAGAAAATACAAGTTGCTAAAAAAGGTACATGATAATCTTACTTGTGAGTTTGATAAATTAAAAGTCGAACATCATGATAGTTTAAAGTCATGTATCAAATGTCATGATTTAGAAACTATACAAAAAGAGAACTTGCTACTTAAGGACACCTTGAAGAAATTCGAGGTTGGTAGCAAGTCATTAAACATGATCCTTACAAACAAGGGTCATGCTCCCAAAAGAAGTGGGATTGGATTTGTGAGGAGTCCTCACCGAAATCCAACTACATTTGTAAAAGGCCCCATCTTACACGTTCGACACCAAACCAAGTGCAACTTTTGTTGCAAATCTGGACACAAGACACATTGTTGTCCATTCAAGAAAATAAGTCCAAACAAATTGATTTGGGTTCCTAAAGGAACCATGATAAACTCTATGCAACATGATAGAAAATGTAGATCTATTTATGAGGCACCCAAAAGCAAATGGGTTCCTAAAGATCATTCGTTCCTATAAAAACATTAGGCCGGAGCAAGAAATAATGTTCTGCTCCTTGACTCTCAATGGTCATAAACCAAGAATCAAAAAGGGACTCGCAACGCTTAAGTAACAAGTGGAAACTATGAAATCACAAATACGATACAATTAGAAATATATCATACCCCCCTGATCTTCAAAACCTGTTCATCTACGAATTAATTCTTGTAGAAACTAAATATGTCATGATCTTAAAAGGGACACCAAACAAACATACGTACGCACGTTAAAAGATCTATCTTACAAAGAGCTTCTTCCTTAGATAAAAACTCATACGAAATCATGTAACAAACATCAATTGCTCTGAAACTCTCCTCAAGGCAAAGGCTCCCTAATCAAATTATCTTGAGAGCTCACCTGCTGCAGGCGGTGGCACCTCTCCAGCTGGCGGTTGCACCTCCAGCTATCACGGGTTGCCAGAGGTTGCACCGCTCCAGCCAGAGGTGCAACCGCCAGCAGCTCTGCTCTTTAAAATCACGCTAGGGCCGGCTGAGGAACCGACCCCAACTCACCCCCATTTCCTCCTCTACTCTTTCAAGTCTCCTCCATTCCCATTTCACTCCTCTAAGCCTTCCAAATACCTCTTATTTCGGAGCAAAACATCAAGAATCCTTCCTTCTCTTGAAGATTTCACAAAGGTACTCTTTAAGAAGCTCTTAAATTCTGTTTTGTTCTTCATTTACTTTAGCTCATCATCATCCCTCTAAACAGCAGTAGTAATGGGATCTAGAAGATCCTCAAGGGACAAGGGAAAGAGGAGAGTAGTAGAAGAGTTTGATCTCACTCTTTTTGATTCCAAAAACCATGCTGAAAAATTTCTCTCCTTCGAACTAAGAAGCATCAATAAGGGAAAATACGTAGATCTGAATGAACTAAGAGATGTAGAGGCTATCCATTGGTTTGCCAACCTAAATCTACTTCCCATTTTGCAGATCAACGAACCCATTTATCCTAGACTAGTTAGATTGTTTTATAACAACATGCAAAAAGATGATGAAGAAAGGATATCAACCTATCTCTTAGGACAACACATCTCAATCACTGATAGATTCATTTGTGATATGATAGGTATTCCCATGAAAAGCATAGGACTTTACTTCAAAGGATCATGGGATGAAAAAACTATTGAAACATCCTACATTGAAGCCTTAGGAACAATCCTTGCCAATCCTAACGTAGAATCTATTCCTAAAAGTTGTGAACATCTAATGCCCTTTAACACTAAGATACTTCATCATATCATGACTAGTATAATTCTTCCTAAGCAATACCATCATGATGAAGTGAGTCAATTGGAATTAGGAATTATGTACCTAATTATGAAAGAACGTGACATTTGTCTTGGGTATCTGATCCAACAAAACATGTGGGAATTATCTACGAAAGATATGATGCTCCCATATGGTGGAATTATTACTAGAATAATGAAAGCTTACGACATTCAAATACCACTAGAAGAAGAAGTAATGAAATCAGATAGATACAGCATAATAAACAAAAATCTACTTCACCGACTAAGATGTCACTATAGGAACGGTAACTGGGTTAGAATGCCTAGAAGAACTGATCCCCCTCAACCTGAACCTGAACCAGAGCCGGAAACCCCAGTCTTTAGGAGTACCCACTCTCCTCCGATCTGTCCCTATGAGGAAACACATCCGGTTGAGCAAACTCACACATCATCCATCGAAGATATCGGGATTCGGATGGACCGATTTGAGCAACGACAAGAACGGCTAGAACTTCGACAAGATCAAATCCTAACCGAGCTACAACAAATCCATCGACAATTTGACTCTTTACTTAGGCACTTTAATCTTCCACCTCATGAATAAGCTTGTATAGACATCTGATGTTTTTGATATGACATGTTGTAAACTCCTTATGTTATTTATGAAGGACTTTGTCTTTATGGTTACCTGATATGCTGTACATATGTTACCCTGATATGGTTATCTTTGTCTGTGTAAGCATATTTGCAAACATCTCTTGTTGTTTATCTCGGTTTTTGCACTGAAACTAAAAAGGTTTAAAAGCCTATGCCTTGAAAATATGAAGCAACATACCAATGTAAGTTGATAAGTCAGCAGTATGACATTGATATGGTTGCTATTGCTAATATGATTGCTATCATGCCATGTATCAAGATGCCAAACAAAAATTTGCTGAAATAAAAATCCTGCTATGCAATATGATACAATGCTACACTTGCTGAAATAAGAATCTTGCTATACAATATGATATAATGCTGCACTTGAAATAATTGTGTTACTACATCAAAAGCTTAACACTCAAGAATCAAACGCATTGATATTAGACATCACCTTATACGAGATCATGTCTCTAATCATGATGGAACCATAGAGATTATTGATGTGTCCAAATACTTTAACTAGTTAAAATTATTTTTCGGATGTTATTACTATTACATGCCTTGACAAACGCTTGATCAAATAACATGTTGCAAATTATGTGACAAATATTTTTAACCAAATGCATGTAAGAAGTTCATTTTTCGGGTTGTATGCTAAAAATGGGATGTTCCCGTACACTCTTATGAAAACTCTTTGGAAAATGACTTTCCTCCGTCAAGCAAAAACAATAAAGAAATATATGTGTCATGACTTCCTTTATATGCTTGATAATGCTATCATGCTTTTTGTTGATGACAAAGGGGGAGAAAAATATGAATTGATAAACACTATGTCATAGCTGAACTGCCATAATCATATCTATGTCATAGTTGCAAATACTTGAGTGATGCTATAAACAATGTTATGCCATCCTTGCATCACCAAG
Organism: Musa acuminata AAA Group; assembly: GCF_036884655.1. Classification (NCBI taxonomy): domain Eukaryota; kingdom Viridiplantae; phylum Streptophyta; class Magnoliopsida; order Zingiberales; family Musaceae; genus Musa; species Musa acuminata. The sequence continues at coordinate 18,614,244 of NC_088355.1, read as the reverse complement.
AGATATGTGAACATGTACTATAGTTTGCATCATATCTTGATTTGATATTGTGAAGAAAATGCAAACGTACTAGAAAATCTCAAATGTGAGCATCATGTAAAAAAGTCCTTCGTAGCTTTATATGATTACATGATGAATGGTTACAAACACTATCATACAAACTTGATGATGTATGTCATGCCTTGACATAATTCTTGAAGAGATACATCATGATAGGCATCATGATGGGAGCATTGATAAGTTTAACTGATCTAACTTATCAATACGTCACTTGAATTCTTAGGTCTTGAATTCAAGGTTGACTTATCTCAACTATGGCATATAGATAGGGGGAGTTAAGGACAACTCCTTTATCAATTGATTGTCATCATCAAAAAGGGGGAGATTGTTGAATCTCGGATTTTGATGATGAAGTCAATTGTCATTTGTTATCTAATCTATGTGTTGAGATAAGTGTGCAGGATTAACTACGATGAGAGTAAGACAAGCAGCAGGAGTTGCGCCGGAGTCAAGATCATGATCACGTTGGGAGTTCGAGAGTTCGACGGAAGTTCGGACGGTCGTCGGAGGTTCAGAGAGAACAGATCCGAGAAGTCCAGAAGCTTGCCAAGCGAAGCTCGTCGGAACTCGCCAAGTGGATCGTCGCAAAGTCCAGGAGTATGCCGGATGTCCGCAGAAGGATCACCGAGGGTCATCGGTTGATCGACGGAAGTTGGCCGGAAACTCGCCGGAAGAAGCGATTGACGCATCGGAGCAAAGCTGCAGAAGTTGTCTTAGAGATAATCGTAGTTAGCATGATGATTAAGCATGAAAGTGGGAGGTGATCCCATTAGCTTAATCTTGGGGCAATTGGGCCCCTGAAAAGATTCAAGTGGGCCGAATGGAGTGAACCATTCGGACCCTGATTGCACCAGGAGGTGCAACCGCCCCAGCCAGGAGGTGCAACCGCCTGGGCTGAGGGGTTGAGAGGTGCAACCGCCCCAGCCAGGAGGTGCAATCGCCTGGGCTGAGGGGTTGAGAGGTGCAACCGCCCCAGCCAGGAGGTGCAACCGCCTGGGCTGCGAGGCTGGGAGGTGCAACCGCCCCAGCCAAGAGGTTGCACCGCCAGAGCTCAAGTTCCGAGCTCTGCCAGGCGATGCAACCACCGAGCTCAGTCTTCGAGCTCTGGCAGAGAGGTGCATCAGCCTGAGCTCAGTCTCGAGCTCTGCCAGGTGATGCATTCACCAAGCTCAGTCTTCGAGCTTTGGCAGAGAGGTGGATCAGCCTGAGCTCAGCTTGGAGCTCTGCCAGGTGATGCATTCACCAAGCTCAGTCTTCGAGCTCTGCCAGGTGATGCATTCACCAAGCTCAGTCTTCGAGCTCTGCCAGGTGATGCAACCATCAAGCTCAGTCTTCGAGCTCTGGCAGAGAGAAGCAATCGGCAGAGCTCAGTCTTCGAGCTCTGCCAGGCGGTGCCACCTTTCCAGTCGAGAGGTGCAACCGCCTGATCCCAGAATTTTGGGATTTGATCGATTTGATCGTTTTGAGCTCGAATTTTGAATTGGTTTGGGGCCTATAAATACCCCACCCATTCAGCACTGAAAAGACACAGACCCATACCGAAATTGTGATCTTTTCTGTGATTCTAAAGAGCTCAAAAGTGTTGTAAAGCCTTTAAGTCTCCTCCTTCTGTTCTTCAAGTTTTCAATTGTAAAGTGAGGAGAGAAAGGTCTGTAAAGGTTGTCTCCTAAGCCTGCCAAAAGGAGAGAAATTGTAAGAGGGAAGTTTGGCCTTCGCCCATTGAAGGAAGGCACCTAGTTGACGTCGGCAACCTCATCGGTGGAGGAAGCCAAAAGTGGAGTAGGTCAAGGCTGACCGAACCACTCTAAATCTCTGGTTTGCATTTATTTTCGAGCACTTTATCATTACTGCAAACCTCCCTCATCACTACTGCTCTCTGCACTTTCACGAACAAGATCTAAGTGCTGTTCTTCCAAATCTGCATTCAGACGTAAACTCGTATTTTCATACATTACAGTTTACGTTTACGTTTGATTCTGCAGAACTGTTTTCCGTGCTTTTACGAACGAGCTTCCTTGCAGTTTACGCTTACATTTTAATCCTATTAATAACTGCAATCTGTCCTCTACGATTTTACGAACGAGTTTCAACATTTAGACGTAAAACTGCATTCAGACGTAAATCGGCTTTCTTCGCTCAATCGTCAGATTTCAGTTCACGTTTACGTCTTAGTTTCAACTGTATACTGCCTTCTGCGAGTATACAAACGAGTTTCAAAGTTTAGACGTAAATCTGCGTCTAACTGCGTTTAGACGTAAATCTGCGTTTAGACGTAAAACTGCGTTTAGACGTAAAACTGCGTTTAGACGTAAAACTACGTTTAGACGTAAATCTGCGTTTAGACGTAAAACTACGTTTAGACGTAAAACTGCGTTTAGACGTAAAATTGCGTTTAGACGTAAATCTGCATTTAGACGTAAATCTGAGTTTAGACGCAAAACTGCGCTTAGACACAATCTGCGCTTAGACGCAAAACTGCGCTTAGACGCAATCTGCGCTTAGACGCAAACTGCACTTAGATACAAACTGAGAATTTGCTTTTGCATCATAATAGTTTTTGAACAAACGCAGCTTTTGGTTTTTAATCGTTATAAGATTTCCGCTGCACTAATTCACCCCCCCCCCCTCTTAGTGCTCTCGATCCTAACACAACCACTCTCTTATAACACTTTCTCCTTTTCACGGGTTTAGGAGACAACCCTTACAAGCCTCACACCTCACTTGAATTATCACAATACTTAGAAAGGGAGGAGGAGGACATTTAGTACTTTTACAATACTTTCACACCCCAACACTTCAAGATTTTTGTTCACACTTGGGTACCTTTCATGCAAAAAAGAATGGGGTGTTTATAGGTCCCAATGGCCTCAAAATTGGAGCCAAAAAGTGTCTTGTCATGGGTTTCTGGGGTACAGACAGTGGGTGGAATTACCACTTAACAATCTGACACTAGGCGATACCATCGCCCAGTCTGACGGTTCTACCGCTTGATAGAGCCTTGGAGATTGGGCTCTGACGGTACCACCGTTGGATAGGGCGGTACCATCACCTGATAGCATTAAGTGTTGGTGATACCATGGCCTAGTCTGGGCGGTACCATCGCCTAGACCACTTGGGCGGCTGAGCCTCAAGTAGTTCCATCACCCATCCTAGGCGGTGCCATCACCTAGCATAGCTCTAAGTGGATAAGTGGGCCATCCATCCAACCCAACTCAGCCCTGTTTTGGGCTTAGTTGGCCCCTAATTGAGTTAGTAGGATTTATCTCAAATCTAACTCAAATTAAGTTGTAACTATGACAATTAAGATATTAACTAAGCAATCTTTGTCCGGTATGTAAATTGTTCTTCCGGCGAAATCTCAATGAACTTCCGGTGAACTCTCGGTAACCTTTTGGCAAACTCCCGATGAATTCTTAGTGAACTCCCAATGAACTCTCAGCAAACTCTTGACGAGCTCCCGATGAACTCTCGGCAAGCTTCCGGCACATCGTACGAATCTTTAACGTATCGTTCGATCATTGACTCCAGCCAACATCTTCTTTTTGCCTTATTTATTATCATAGATAATTCTGTAACAATCTTCTCAACATATAGATTAGATTAATAATTTAATAATTGATTTCATTATCAAAATATGAGATTCAACGATCTTCCCCTTTTTTATGATGACAACCAATTGATGATGGAGTTAACCTTAACTCCCCCTATTTGTATGGCATATTGAGATAAGCAAACTTGAATTCAAAAGGAATCATAACCTTTAAATTCAAGTAAAACAATTTCGATCACGACGATCGAATGTAATAATCAAATTAAAATTTTATATGTTTATGCATTATTATAATTTTAAATTAAAATATGCATAATTTTAAAATGTTACATTTCATCATCACTTTGTTAGGATCAAGAGTGACACTAGGGGGGGGGGTGGGTGGGTTGGAGAATTAGTGCAACAGAAAAATCGTTGGTTTTGTAAAATATTCATTCATTAAAAATCAATCTCGGAGAGTGCTTGACTTTAGATTAAATGAACTAGCAATTAACTTAAAAAGTAATAGCAGTAATAAAAAGCAGAATAGAAATAAGCACACCGAAATTTATAGTGGTCCAGTCATTGTGATCTACATCTAGTTCTGATTTCTCATCCATCGAGGTCATCGGCGTCCGCTAATGGTCTTCATTCAATGGATGAAGACCAACCACCTTCTTTACAACACTTTCTCCTTTCCATGGGTTTAGGAGACAACCCTTTCAAGCCTCACACATCTCTTGAATGATCACAAGACATAGAAAGGGAGGAGGAGGACTCTTAGCACTTTCACAACACTTAACACCCCAAGACTTCAAGATATTATTCACACTTTCGTATTCTTTCATGGAGAAAAATGTAGTGTATTTATAGGCCCTAATGGTTTTAAAATTGGAGTCAAAAAGTATCTCATCCCAGATTATTGGGGTACCAGCGGTACCATCGCCTATAGAATGACAATGGCCAGTACCACCGCTTTGTTTGGGCGGTACCACCGCCTGACAGAGCTCGGAGACCGAGCTCTAGTGGTACCATCACCTGCAAGGTGGTACTACTGCTTGACAACATTAACTGTTGGTGGTACCATCGCCCAGACTACTTAGGAGATTGAGTCCTAAGCGATGCCACCATCGGCCCTGGCGATGCCATCGCCGGCCATGACTTTAGGTGCTGAATTGGCTATTCAACCGACCCAATTCAGCCCTGTAAAGGGACCAATTGCCCTATAACTGAGTTAATGGGATTACCTACCAATCCTAACTCAACTTATGGTCTAACTAAGTAATTTATGTTTGGTATGTCAAGTGTTCTCTTGGTGAATTTTCGGTGAACTTCCGACGAACTCCCAATGAACTCTCAACGAACTCCCAATGAACTCTCGGCGAGCTTCCAGCAAACTTCTAGCACATCACCCGAATCTTCGACATATCGTCCGATTTTTGACTCCGGCCCAACATCTGCTTTATACCTTATCGCTATCATAGTTAATCTTGCACACTTATCTCAATATATAGATTAGATCAAACAATTTACCAATTGACTTCATCATCAAAATATGAGATTCAACAATCTCCCCCTTTTTTACGATGATAATCAATTGATGACGGAGTTAATCTTAAATCCCCCTATCTATATGCCTTACTTGTGAAAAGACACTCTTGAATTCAAGGCCTTTGAATTCGAGCATCAAACTGATAAGATACATGTATTAACTTTATGCCTTGCTATCATAATTATTCCTGCATAGTTAAAATATACTTCGATCTAGACAATTATTACTAAGCTGGTCAAATATTGTCTGGCATGCCATTGGTTCATCGACGCTTCATATGATTCTTCGGCGAACCGTCCTCTCTTGTGGCCTATTGCTCAATCAGCCAATTGACCTCTACAACCCTGATTTCCTTGGTGCAATATATGCTCTTCTTGGTCTGATGCCTGAACTTATGGCTTGAAGCCTTCTGTTGATATGTTGACCGATCCTTCGGCTCGATGTCCAATCTTCTGACATGTTTTTCTCCGGCCCAACATGATTCTTCCTGCTTTAATTTGTTGAATCTCATATTTTGATGATGAAACCAATTGATAATTGTGTTTATGTTTTGATCTGCATTTTGAGTGATGCAGGATGCTTCGATCAGGATGAGACAATTAAAGTAGGAAAAATCATGTTGGGCCGGAGGAACATGTTAGAAGATTGGACGTTGGGTCAATGGATCGGTCGACATATCGACACAAGACTTCGGGCCATGGACTCGGGCATCGGGCCAAGAAGAGTGGGTATTACGCCAAGGATATCAGAGTTACGGAGTCAATGGCTGATTGGGTAATAGGCCGCAGGAGAGGACGGTGCGCCGAAGAATCGGACGAAGCATCGAGGGACCAATGACATGCCAGACAACTTGATTAATGCTTAGTATTAATTGTCTAGATTGAAGTTTTGTTTTACATATGTAGGATGAACTACGATAGAAGTAAGACATGCAGCAAGAGTTACACTGGAGTCAAGACCATGATCACATTGGGGGTTCGAGAGTTCGACGGAAGTCCAGACGGTTGTCGGAGGTTCTGTGGGAACAAATCCGAGAAGTCCAGGAGCTTGCCAAAGAAGTTCATCGGAACTCGCCAAGTGGATTGTCGCAAGTCCAGGAGTTGGCCGGAAGTCCGCCGGAGCATCGCCAAGGGTTCATCGGATGTTCGCCGGAAGTTCACCGGAAGCTCGCCGGAAGAAACGATTGACGCACTGGAGCAAGTTGCAATAAATGTCTTAAAGAAATACCGTAGTTAGCATGTAGATTAAGCTAGGAATGGGAGGTGATCCCATTAACTTAATTTGGGGATAATTGGGCCCTTGATAGACCTAAATTGGGCCGAATGGATCAGCCTATTCGGACCCAGATTTCCTAGCCGATGGTGGCACCGCCTAGGAGCTCAGTCTCCTAGGAAATCTAGGCAGTGCAACCACCCAGGTCAGGTAGTGGCACCGCCTAGGCTCAGTCTCCGAGCGAGACTGGGCAGTGGAACCACCCTAGTCAGGTTTGACGGTAGTACCGCCCAGTTTGACGGTAGTACCGCCAGGACCTCGAAAATCCGGGAGATGACATTTTTGAGCTCCAAATTCAAACCAATTTGGGGCTTATATATACCCCACCCTTTCCTGCATAAAAGGGCACCGAAAATCCAATCTTATTCTATGATTTTTAGAGCTCAAAAGTGTTGTAAAGGCTAGAAGTTCTCCTCCCTCTTTTCTTCCAAGTTTTGATCTTTCAAGAGAGGAGAGAAAATTTTGTAAGGGTTGTCTCCTAAGCTCGCCAAAAGGAGTGAAACTGTAAAAGGGTGGTTGGCCTTCGCCTATTGAAGGAAGGCCTCTAGTAGATGCTAGTGACCTCGTCGGAGGAGGAAGCCGAAAGTGGATGTAGGTCACGTTTGATCGAACCACTCTAAAATCTGGTTTGCATTTCTTTTATGCTAGTTATCTTAACTACAAACTGCCTTCCTTACTTTACTTCAAATACGTTTCTGTAAGCTTTTAAAGTTATTATCTACACGAAATGACTTTTACGTCAGAATCAGATTTCAACGTATGAACGCAGTTTTAAATGTCGAAAGTTTTCCGCTGCACTAATTCACCCTCCCCCCCTCTTAGTGCTCTTGCTCCTAACGATTGGTATTAGAGCCTCATTATTTCTCACTTGGATTAACACCCAATAGAAATGGCTCTTTTCGGCAACCAAGAGGGTCACTCTCTCATTCGTCCTCCCTTCTTCAATGGGACGAACTACACTTATTGGAAAACTCGAATGAGAGTTTTCTTGCTTTCGTTGGATTTGAATTTATGGCACATTGTCGAATCCGATTTTGAAATGTCTTCTCTTCCAATGAATCATTGGAATGATTTGGAGAAGATGTTTTCTCTAAATGCAAAGGCTATGAATGTCTTGTTTTGCGCCTTAGATAAAAATGAATTCAATCGGGTTTCTTTGTGTGAAACGACTTTCGATATTTGGCGCACTCTTGAAATCACACACGAAGGAACAAGTAGTGTAAAAGATTCTAAAGTAAATTTTTTGATGCATGATTTCGAGCTTTTTCGAATGAAGCCGAGCGAAACTATTGTTGACATGTATACCTGGTTCACGGATGTTGTCAATGGTTTAAATGCTCTTGGCAAATGTTTCTTGAATTTTGAACTTGTTAGTAAAGTTTTACGATCACTTTCTAAAGTTTGGGAATCAAAAGTAACTGCAATACAAGAAACAAAAGATTTAAATATTTTATCACTTGAAGAACTTATCGGTTCATTGATGACATATGAAATGGTGCATAATGCACATGATGAACATAATGAACAAAATCACCTTCCAAATAATAGGAAGGATTTGGGATATAGAACATTTGAAGACCACTCGAGCATAAGCTCAAGTGATGGTGAATAAGAACTACTCACTAAGAAATTTAAAAAATTAAAAAAACATAAATTTAAGAATAAAAAGAACGGAACTTCTTGCTTTGAATGCAAGAAGAAGAACACAAAGTGGGATGAATCGAGCTCCTCCGAAGACGAGGAGAAAATCAAGAAAGGCGAGGTGGCAAACTATGCCTTAACAACATTCAACGATGAGGTAATCAAAACCCCCTTAATTTATTTCGAAATTACATGATGCTTTTCATAATGCATTTTCTTTTTTAGTATAGAATTAATTTTCTTGAAAATTATACGTTTAAATAATATAATAAAAATGCTAATGAATTAGGATTATGCTTATCATGCTTACCTTTCCAATGATTTTAAATAATCATGAAAAATGCATATCTTATGATAAACAAACAAAATGATTTTTGATTGAAAATATGAAATCATGCTTGATGATTTAATAATGCATAATGATGTTTTAATACCATGATTAATGATTTTATTTTATGCATGAGATTTTAAAGTTATACATGATGATTTTTGTGATCTTGATGGTTTTTATGATGGAGTTTATTTTTCGATCCTAAACGATTGATGATATATATTCTTTTTGGCACAAAAAGGATAAAGGCATGCTTGTATGAAACAACTAAATAGATAAAAGTATTTTTCTTGAAAATTCGTTTTCTCTATCTTATTGACTTTGATGAATCTATTTTATCAGAATCTCTTGAAAATGATTTTGATTTGATGATTTGAATTTGAATGGGCTTTATCTTGATTTTTTGAAATTTAAAACTTGAGATTTACTCTATAAAAATCGAGATCTTTTATCCTCAATGTTTCTTTTTGCCATCTACCATCCAAATGAATCATGATAGGTATCATTGCTATATTTCTTCTTGTCGTGTACTAAAGAAAAAATTTTCCTAAATGAATCATGATTTTTCGGAACCACAGTTATTTTTTATGATTCATAATGAATTAAGAAATTTTATATGCTTAAGTTAATATCTTGTTCTTATATAAGATTGAATGAATTTTATCTATATCATGATCTCCTAAGAATTTATTTTATTTTTTATTTAAAAAGGAGATGTGTCAAAATGAATCATGTCTTTTGGTATTCAAGTAATTTTATCTTTCATGACATGATGTGATTGTATTTATGGCTTGTATGCCTTGAAATGATTAAAATATTTTACACTATTTTGTTCTTCTCTTCTTCTTTTTTGTTTACAATGATAAAATGGGGAGAAATTTAGATCATGCATAGTAGGATATAATTGCTATGATGAGAATTTTACACTATTGCATGCCTTAATAACATGTTGGAAATTATATGTTTTGAAAACAAAAATTTTCATGTTGATGAACATGTTTTATCTTCATTAAAAAACTATGGCAAAAATGTGCTCAAATGCATGAACTTGTTAAGATTATTTTTCGGACTTTCTTGATTCAATGATCAATTCATTTAATTGCCATAATGATTTTACACAATTACATGCCTTAATAACATGTTGGAAATTATGTGTTTTGGATATAAAATTTTTCATGATAATAAGCATGTTTTATCTTCATGATTGAATTTGAAAATCTATAGCAAAATCTTGTCCGAATGCATGAAAGTGTTAAATTTTATTTTCGGATCTTCTTGATCCTAACAATCGGATTTTCTCGATACATTATTCTCTTTCGGACTTAATAAACATATGTCATATCAAGTTTGATTCATATCATTGATTTTTGACATATGGAATCAACTAGCAAATGCATCTCTTATAGACTTATCATATGAAAAATATCTTTCAAGAAATGGATTTGATGATTCTTTCTTATATCTTTAGAGAAATAATTTTACGTGCAAGGATTTGATTCACACACATATCTTGAGCCTTGTAAAAATGAAGTGTGCTTTAATATCTTATCAATTTTAACTTCATTCGAGTAAGCTCACAAGTGACTTTCCTCCTTCATGCAAAAAGATAATAACAGATAAAGAGGAAGAAGTAATGAAAGCTATCTCCATGTCATGTTTTCCTTGAGATGTTTGTATAATTGATATCCTATCACTCATTGTTGAAAAATGATATAAACCTAGTTATGGCATGAATCATTACCGCACTTACATTTAAAATTTGCTTATATCATTCTCCTTTATGTTGATGACAAAGGGGGAGAAATATATGAATTGATACTATGAGTGCCATATTTGAATGAGAAATATATGAATTGATGCTATGAGTGTCATATTTGAATTTGAATTATGTTAAGATATCAAAAGAAGCTTGCATCGAAATATATGGTAAATTGATGATAGAAATGCTATGATTACCATATGCCATGTTTGCATCATGTTAAGATATCAAGAACTTGCGTCGCAATTTTACTTGCTGATATCTTGCCATGTGATGAAATGCTATGATTGCTAAATAATTGAAATTTTGAATCATGTTAAGATATCAAGAACTTGTATCATAATTTTACTTGCTGATATCTTGCCATCTGATGAAATGCTATGATTTGTTGCTAAAATGATGCATGCAATACTTATGCTTTTTATTATGATGTATGTGATGTATTGCATATGATGTGAATCATGATTAAAATTGTCTTATTTTGAATTCAAGGTTTATCTCAATTATGAAATTTTGAAATAAGAATGATTACTCACCTTTGTCATGATTTAGAAATTGACATAAAAGGTCTTCCCTTCTTTTTGACAATGACAAAGGGGGAGATAGCTAGCTTGCAAAATTCAAGAAGAAAGGAAAAATCCGTGTTGCAAGTATTCATGATGAATATTGCAATGACTTGAATTCAGTTTGAATTTAAGGTTATATCAATATGGCATATTAATAGGGGGAATTTGTTTAAACTCCGGGAGTTAAGTTTAACTCCGTCATCAATTGGTTGTCATCATCAAAAAGGGAGAGATTGCTGAATCTCGTATTTTGATGAAGAAACCAATTGATAATTGTGTTTATGTTTTGATCTGTGTTTTGAGTGATGCAGGATGCTTCGATCAGGATGAGACAATTAAAGTAGGAAAAATCATGTTGAGTCGGAGGAACATGTAAGAAGATTGGACGTCGGGCTGGTGGATCGGTCGACGTATCGATAGAAGGCTTCGGGCGGTGGACTTGGGCATCGGGCCAAGAAGAGCGGGTATTGCACCAAGGATATCGGAGTTGCGGAGTCAACTGGCCGATTAGGCAATAGGCCGCAGGAGAGGACGATGCGTCGAAGAATCAAACGAAGCGTCGAGGGACCAATGATATGCCGAACAACTTGATTAATGCTTAGTATTAATTGTCTAGATCGAAGTTTTGTTTTACATGTATAGGATTAACTACGATGGAAGTAAGAAATGTAGCAGGAGTTATGCCAGAGTCAAGACCATGATCATGTTAGGGGTTCGAGAGTTCGACGGAAGTCCGGACGGTCGTCGGAGGTTCTGCAGAAACAAATCCGAGAAGTCCAAGAGCATGCCAAAGAAGCTCGTCAGAACTCGCCAAGTGGATCATCGCAAGTCCAGGAGTTGGCTAGAAGTCCGTCGGAGCATCGTCGAGGGTTTGTCGGATGTTCACCGGAAGTTCATCGAAAGCTCGCCGGAAGAAGCGATTGACGCACCGGAGCAAGCTGTAGTAAATATCTTAAAGAAATATCATAGTTAGCATGTAGATTAAGCTAAAAATGGGAGGTGATCCCATTAACTTAATCTGGGGGCAATTGGGCCCTTGATATACCCAAATTGGGCCGAATGGATCAGCGCATTCGGACCCAGATTTCCTGGCCGACTGTGGCACCGCCTAGGAGCTCAGTCTCCCAGGAAATCTAGGTGGTGCAACCACCCAGGTTAGGTGGTGGCACCACCAGAGCTCGGTCTCTGAGCTCTGTCAGGCGGTCGTACCGCCTAGTCTGACGGTAGTACCGCCAGGACCCTGGAAATCTGGGAGATGACATTTTTGAGCTCTAAATTCAAATCAGTTTGGGACCTATATATACCCCACCCTTTCCTGCATAAAAGGGCACCGAAAATCCAATCTTACTCTGTGATTTTTAGAGCTCAAAAGTGTTGTAAAGGCTAGAAGTTCTCCTCCCTCTTTTCTTCCAAGTTTTGATCTTTCAAGAGAGGAGAGAAAATTCTGTAAGGGTTGTCTCTTGAGCTCGTCAAAAGGAGTGAAACTGTAAAAGGGTGGTTGGCCTTCGCCTATTGAAGAAAGGCCTCTAGTAGATGCCGGTGACCTCATCGAAGGAGGAAGCCGAAAGTGGATGTAGGTCACGTTTGACCGAACCACTCTAAAATCTGGTTTGCATTTCTTTTGTACTAGTTATCTTAACTATAAACTACCTTCCTTACTTTACTTTAAATACGTTTCCGTAAGCTTTCAAAGTTATTATTTGCATGAAATGACTTTTACGTTGGAATCGGATTTCAACGTACGAATGTAGTTTAAACGTCGAAAGTTTTTCGCTGCACTAATTCAAACCTGTTGGGAAATCATGGGGGGCGACATCATATGCGCAGCGATAGAACAAGAAAACAAAAATCCCCGATTCCCAAAAAGATGTTCGTCGTCGTGCGAAGATTGGTGCGCAAAAATCCGCAAAACACAAAACTGCGTATAGAGATTGTGTTACCTAGGGAGATCGTATATCCCTGTTTCCTTGCAGATCCTTAGGAGAGGGTAAAGGAGGTCAAGCGTCCTCCTCTCTAGCGGTGATCCACACAGCAGGGTTGCGACGACGCTCCTCAAAACTCCTGGCCTGCTCTGAGGTGGAGAAGAAGAGGAGAATAGGAAAGGCAAGCAAAGACTCTAGCCTTTGAGGCTGTGAATCCCTCCTATTTATAGAGATCCCGTGTCAAACCCTAATGGGTCCTTCCCTAGTGGGTATTGGATCTGCATCCAATAAGACAAGGGCTCCGTCAGATATCTCATATCCGAACCTCTACTCATCGCAATGCCTACCACATGTGTGTGACCCTCTAGGCCCAATATCGAGCTGGCCGTGAGTCATACCTGTCAGAACTCCTTCTAACTCAGTGAATTATTATCTCTGTAATAATTCACTCGACTCATCGACTACGGACGTACTAGGCCACTACGCCGTAGTCCCCAAACGATACAGGGGAATCCAATCCTTTGGACCTGTCTGTCCTCAGTTACCATGTACCTATAGTCCCTCATCCATCTAATATCCCAGAGACCGTATATCGAGAGCATGGTGCTGTCAGACCCATACGGTTTCTACTCGAGTCTTGCTCTAATCGGATTCTCTCGAAGAACTCTTTCTCTCTCAACCCGAATGACCCTGACCAGGGATTTGTCTGAGCAAGAACACATAGGATATTCCTCTCATGACGCCGAGAGTGGATGATCCTCTGTCGACACTCAATAGCCCTCGTAAGGTCGACTACCACTCCCAATGACCAGCTGTACTAGATCTGGGATAGCCAAACCTATAAGTCTGGTATCAAAGAGTAGAGCACTCATACAGGACATCCTTGGTGTCTCAAGTCTAAGGACCAGATACACCACTAGGACTACGGAATCCCTGTCTGACAATAAGGCATCATCAACCATCCAGCATTTCGTAAGCGGATCAATCAGTGAACTCATTCTCCAATGAGCACCTGTACTGTATCCCTAGTGTCCCTACACGAGCAGCTATGAGACCAACTACATCCATCATATGGACGGGTATACAGCACACCAGTCTATCCAGTTATCACGATGTCCCTCTCGAGTAACCTATGACTGGGATTATTTAGGATATGTGTTTAAAGGTGAATCGATCTCATTATCGTGATCTCATCACGATCCGATTCCCATTGCACAAATCCAAGGACATCATAATATATATATGCATTTATGCAATAGTTATAAAGTGATATACACCAAAATATAATAAGCAAAAAGATTCTGTATCAAGTCACACGTGCCATCACTCACGTGATTGGCTTGCTGGGCACCTATGACTAGCAAACCCCCCCCCCCCCCCCCTCTTAGTGCTCTTGATCCTAACATAATTATCTCTCCCTGATCGAAGCATCCTGCGTTACTCAAAATACAGATTAAATCATAAACACTCTTAATTGGTTTTATCATCCAAATCCGAGATTCAACAATCTTCCCCTTTTTTATGATGATAACCAATTGATGATACAGTTAACTTTAACTCCCCCTATCAATATGTTATATTGATAGTACTCTTGGATTTAAAAATCCAAGCAACATGTCATGATAAAATCATGCATAACATCATACTTCTCCCCCTTTGTCATAAAAAAAAGGCGAAGTTCAACTATCAAGTGTTTAGACATACAAGTTCAAATAATTTCATAATAATCATAATCTTAGGGTTTATCATCATACAAGCTAGCAATAATTTTGAGTCTTATAAGTTTGTAAATTTTGCTAGATTAGCAAGTTAGCATGTTTTGCTTCTTGACATAAGCAAGATAGCACTTTTGTTTCTCTTGACATTGCAAGCTAGCAATTCTTGGTGATGTTCAAGAAAGTAAGTTCTTTCTTCTCTTTTGAGAAGTGCAAGCTAGTAAGTTTTAGATATGTAAGCTAGTAAGATAGCAAGTTTTACATCAAGCAAGCTAACAAATTTTGCACCATGCAAGCTAGAAAATTTTACATCATTTTAGAAAATGTAAGCTAGTTCTTTTTCCGCCTTTGTCACGGTAAAAAAGAAGGGAAGAATACAATATTGTAATTCTTTTTCCTTTACTACAATCTTTAAAGCATGACAAGGATAAATAACAAAGATCAAGTCATGAATATCAAAATAATTTTTCATCATGAATATTTCATCATAGCATGCATCATTATCATAAGTTGAAGTACTACATACATAATACCAAATCATTATTCCAATCATAAAAAATGAAAGATCAAGTCTAAAATTTGATAAATTAAGATCATGTTCTGAAAAATGTATAAGAAGAATTTATGCATTTGGGAGCTCTAAAATGTCTAAGTTTATCCTCTTGAGACGCTAACTATTTTCTTTCCCCCTTTTGTCATTGTAAACAAGAAAGAAGAAGGGAAGAACATAATGGTATAAATGTTCAAGTCATCACAAAAATATAAAGGTGTCATATAAAAATCATGACATGAAATATATTAATATTAAATCATGAATATCACAAGACATGATTTATTTCAACAAATCTCTTCTTTTTATAACTGGCAAAAGGAAACATAGGAGATCAAATGATATAATATCTTGATTCATGCATAAGAAATCTCAAGTTATAAATCTCAAAAAATCAAGATAAAGCTCATTCAAATTCAAACCATCAAATTATCAAAATTACTTTTAAGAGATTCAAAATGACATAAACAACTTTATCAATCTCTTAGTGAAAAATTGATAAGATAGAGAAAATATTTTTTTTAAGAAAAATACTTTTCTCTTTTTAGTTGTTTCAATTCATGTGATTTATTTCATAGAAGCATGTCTTTTTCTTTATTCCAAATAAAAACATGCATCAACGTTTAAAACCGAAAATGAACTTTCATTACAGCAAAGATCGATAATCCATAAATCAAAAAAATCATCATGCATAATTTTAAAATATAAACTTATTAAGCATGATCATTATGCATCACTAATTTGGGCATGAAATCAAAACATAGTTTTAAGTTTTCATGGTATAACATTGATAATTTCAAATTATAAACTCATTAAGCATGATATCATCAAACATGATTTCATAAAGTATTTTCAATCAAAATAAAAAATTATTAATTTAGATACACATTATTTTTTCTTTAAAATATACATAGGATTAGATTTAAATATAATATTTTGTTGTGTTTTCATAAAGCATACAATTGTCATTCTCAATTTCAAAATTAGCTAGAAAAGGATGCATGATATATATTTTTTATTTACTAACTAATTTAAAAATAACTCATAAAAAAGGCATTAAGTAATTTTGAAATAAGGGAAAGAGGTTTTGGTTATCTTGTCATCGAAAGTCATTAAGGCATAGTTTGCCATCTCGCCTTTGTCGGTTTGTTCTTCATCTTCAGATGAACTCGTTCATTCCAAGTCACCTTGAGTACTCTCTTCTTCTTTGGCAACTTCTTTTTAAGTTTATTTTTATTTTTTTAAATATTATTTAATGAACCTTTTAAATTTTATAGTGAGAAGTTCGAGTTCATCATCACTTGAGCTTTCGCTCGAGTGGTCTTCAATTGTTCTAAGTGTTAAATCCTTTCTATTCTTTTGAAGGTTATTATTAAGTTCATCATATTCAACATGTGCCATAAAGCTCATTTCATAGGTCATTAAAGACCCAATAAGTTTTTCGAGTGAAAAATGGTTCAAGTTCTTAGATTCTTGTATTGTCGTTATTTTTGAATCCCAATTTTTAGAAAATAATCGTAAAACATTATTAACAAGTTCAAAATTCAAAAAACATTTGCCAAGTATTTTTAAACTATTAATGACATCCATAAAATGAGTGTGTATGTCAACAATGGTTTCACTCGACTTCATTCGAAATAGTTCAAAATCTTGCATTCAAAGATTGACTTTAGACTCTTTAACTCTATTCGTGCCATCGTGTATGATTTCAAGAGTATGCCAAATATCAAAAGCCAGTTCACATATAGAAATTTGATTGAATTCATTTTTGTCTAAGGCGCAAAATAAGGCATTTATAGCCTTTGCATTTAAAGAGGAAGTCTTCTTCTCCAACTCATTTCAATCGTTCATTGGAAGAGAAGACTTTTGAAAATCAAATTCGACTATATTCCATAAATCGAGATTCAACGAAAGCAAGAAAACTCTCATTTGAGTTTTTCAATATGTGTAGTCCGTCCTATTGAACATAGGAGAATGAATGAGAGAGTGACCCTCTTTAAAGCCGAAAAGAGTCATTTCTCTTAGGTGTTAAACCAAATAAGAAATAACGTGGCTCTTGTTGAATCTCATATTTTGATGATGAAACCAATTGATAATTGTTTATGATTTGATCTGCATTTTGAGTGATGCTTCGATCAGGGAGAGACAATGAAAGCAGGAAGAATCATGTTGGGCCAGGGGAAAATATGTCAGAAGATTGAACATTGAGCCGGAGGATCGGTCGACGTATCAACAGAAGGCTTCGGGCCATGGATTCAGGCATCGGGCCAAGAAGAGCGGATACTGTGCCAAGGATATCGGAGTTGTAGAGTCAACTGGCCGATTGGGCAATAGGCCGTAAGAGAGGACGATGCGCCGAAGAATCGGATGAAGCGTCGAGGGACTAATGACATGCCAGACAATATGATTAATGCTTAGTATTAATTATCTAGATCGAAGTATATTTTTACATGTGCAGGATTAACTACGATAGCAAGGTATGAAGCAAATTGAAGTTCCAGAGTTAAGGATGCGATTTTGTTGGGAGTTCGAGAGTTTGTTGGAAGTCTGAACATTCATCGGAAGTTCTGGCGAAACTAGTCGAGAAGTCTCGGAGCTTGCTAGAGAAGCTCATCGGAACTCACCAAGAAGATCGTCATGAAGTCCAGGAGCTTACCGGGAGTCCGCTGGAACATTGCCGAGAGATCGTCAGAAGTTCGTCGGAAGATCGCCGGAAGCTCGTTGGAAGAAACCAAGACAGAGGGACTTGTTTACCTTAGCAAATGTCTTAGGAATCATAGTTAGCACGTAATTGGGTTTGGATTTGGGCCAACCCAATTAGGGGCCATTTAGGCCCATGTAAAGACTGTGTTGGGCTTAATGAGAGGCCTAAACATTGCCCCAAGAAGTGACACCATCATGGCATAGTCTCTGAGACTGTGTCAGGTGGTTGTACCGCCAGTCTGGGTGGTTGTACCACCCCTGGTAGGGTGCTAGGCGGTGGTACCACTAGTCTGGCCAATGGTATTGCCCAGCACAGCATCCCAGGTGGTGGTACCACCCAGTGTAGTGTTAGTGTCAAACTGACACTAGCAATGGTACCACTCAGCTCAGGCGATAGTATCGCTCGTGCTCGGGAAACCCGGTATGAGATATTTTTAGGCTCCAAGTTTGAATCAACTTGAAGCCTATAAATACCCCTTTCATCCCTGGTTAAAAAACACAAGCACAGAGAGTTTAAAAGTCAAGAAACGCTGTTGCAATTTCTTTAGAAATTCCCTGCTCCACTAAGTTTAGAATTCTATTTAGGAGTGTGAGTGCTTGTAGGGGTTATCTCCTAAACCCAGTAAAAGGAGAAGAGGGGTGTAAAAGATGGTTGGTCTTCGCCTATTGAAGGAAGACCGATAGTGGATGTCGGTGGCCTCGACGGAAGAGGAATCGGCAAAATGGATGTAGATCACGATGATTGAACCACTCTAAAATATGGTTTGCATTTCTATTGTTGCCATATACATACTGCAAACTACTTTACTTAGTCACTACGCTTCTATATGCTTTCAAGTTAAGTTTCCGAAATCATTTTCATCATAAACAGATTTTATCGTATGAAAGTTTTTGAAGACGTGATTTTATCGCTGCACTAATTCCACCCCCTACCCCCGCCCCACCCCACCCCCCTCCCCACCGCGCCCCCTCCCCCCCCCCCCCCTCTTAGTGCCAACCCTGCTCTTGATTCTAATAATTGGTATCAGAGCCTCGCGATTTCTCATTTGGTTTAACACCCAAGAGAAATGATTCTTTTCGACTTTCAAGAGGGTCACTTTCTCATTCGTCCTCTCCTTTTCAATGGGACATACTATATATATTGGAAAACTCGAATGAGAGTTTTCTTGTTTTCATTGAATCTCAATTTATGGCACATAGTCGAATTCGATTTTCAAAGGTCTTCTTTTCCAATAAACCATTAGAATGATTTGGAGAAGAAGGTTTTTTCTCTAAATGCAAAGGCTATGAATGCCTTATTTTGCGCCTTAGACAAAAACGAGTTTAATCGGGTTTCTACTTGCAAAACGGCTTTCGACATTTGGCATATTCTTGAAAGTACTCACGAAGGCGTAAGTAGATTAAAAGGTTCGAAAATCAACTTTTTAATGCATGATTTTGAACCTTTTCGAATGAAGCCAAGTGAAACCATTGTTGACATGTACACCCATTTTACGGATGTCATTAATGGTTTAAAAGCACTTGGTAGAAGTTTTTCGAATTTTGAACTTGTAAACAAAATTTTATATTCTCTTAATAAGAGTTGGGATCCGAAAGTAACCGCAATACAAGAGACTAAAAACCTAAACAACCTACCACTTGAAGAACTAATTGGGTCTTTAATGACATATGAAATGACTAATATGGCATTTGATGAACATGAGAACTACCTTCCAAAGGACAAGAAGGATTTCGGACTTAGAACGTATGAAGTCCACTCGAGCATAAGCTCAAGTGATGGTGAACTTGAACTCATCACTATGAAATTTAAAAAATTCATGAAACAAAAGTTGAACAAAAATAAACTTAAAAAGGATGCAACTACTTGCTATGGACGCAAGAAGAAGGAAGCAATCTTGGATGAAATGAGCTTATCCGAAGAAGAAGGACAATCTAACAAAGGCGAGGTGATAAACTACGCCTTAACAGTTTTCGACGATGAGGTAATCAAAATGCCTTTAATTTATTTCAAAATTATATGATGCTTTTCATGATGTATTTTTTTATTTAGTTTAGAAAATTTATTTTTTAAAAATTACATGTTTAAAAATATAATAAAAATGAAAAAATTAGGATCATGCTAGTAATTTCAAAAATTATAATAAAAATTACATGTTTAATAACAAAATGATTTTGGTTGAAAATACCTTATGCTCAATGAAACCATGATTGATAAATATGCTTTATGTTTAATGATTTCTTTGGCTTGTATGTCCTATCATGATGAATATTTTAAAAATAAATAAAATCATGTTTGATTTGAAGTAATACATAAATGAAAATGGCTTAATGAGTTTTTCTTTCGAAATTATGCATGATGATTCTTACGATTTATGGATTATCGATTTTTACAATAATGAAAGTGACTTTTTCGGTTTTAAAATAGATACATGTTTTTATTTGGCATAAATAAAAAAGGCATGTTTCTATGAAATAAATCCTATGAATTGAATCAACTAAAAAGAAAAAAATTATTTTAAATTTTTTTTTTCTCTATCTTATCAATTTTTCACTAAGAGATTGATAAAGTTGTTTGTGTCTTTTTGAATCTCTTGAAAGTAATGTTGAGATTTTGATGATTTGAATTTGAAATGAGTTTTATTAAAATCATGATCTTGATCTCTTAGAATTACTTGAGATTTTTTTTCAAGATCTCTTCTTTGTACTCCTACGATTTTTTTCTTGATATTTTATTTAAAGAAGAGATTTACTATATGAATCATGTCTTTTGGTATTTAATTAGTCTTATCCTTCATGACATGATTTCTTTATATTTTATGGCTTGTATGGCTTGAAATGTTTTGGAATGATGCATGCAACACTATGATTTAAAAAAAAAAAAAGTGAAAATAAATCATTATCATTTTTTGAAATAATACTCTAGAATGATGATTTGGAATCATGCATGTAATGATGATTTTATATTTTGAAAACATACATGATGATTTGGTATTATGCATGCAATACTTATGCTTTTTATTATAGTGATGTATTGCATATATTGTGTATCATGAATGCTCTAAATGATGAATATATTGATAAATGTTTAAAAATTTTAATATTTTAGTATTATGTATGATATGCTCATAATGATGATTGATTTATTTTTCAGTATCATGCATGAAAAATAAAATGTAAGGTTTTAAAATTGTGCATGTTGTAAATTGAAACTATAATGATGCACAAACATGTTGACATATGGTTGATACTTTACCTTTGTCATAATTTGAAAATTGATGTAAAGGGTCTTCCCTTCTATTTGACAATAACATAGGGTGAGCAAATTTTGCTAGTTTGCTAGCTAGCTTGCATACTTCAAGAAGAAGCAAAAAGCTTGCTCATATCAAAGGATGAAAAAATCTTGCCAACTTTCATATGTGTAAAATTTACTAGCTTACAAATTGCAAGGAGAAGAACTTGATATCTTGAACATCACAAAAAATTTGCTACCTTGCATGATGTAAAATTTGCTAGAATTGCTAGCTTGTAATCTAAAGAGAAGCAAAGAGTTGTTATCTCAAAAGAAGCAAAAGTGCTATCTTGCCTATCCCAAGAAGCAAAACATGCTAAATTTGTACATGCTAAATTTGTACATCTCTAATTACTGCTAGCTTGCATGATGTAGAACTTGTTATCTTGAACATCACCAAGACTTGCTAGCTTGCATAACGATAAAACTAGAAATTATTTTTATTATGCAATGTTTGACATTATATCTCAAACATTTGATAGTTGGAACTTCTCCTTTTTGTTAATGATAAAGGGGGAGAAGCATGTTGATGTTATGTATGATTTTATCATGACATATTGCTTGGATTGTTGAATCCAAGAGTTCAACTCAAATATGGCATATTGATAGGAGGAGTTTGTTTTAACTCCATCATCAATTGGTTGTCAAAAAAAAAAAGGGGGAGATTGTTGAATCTTATTTTTTGATGATGAAACCAATTGATAATTATTTATGATTTGTTCTACATTTTGAGTGATGCAGGATGCTTCGATCAGGGAGAAACAATTAAAGCAGGAAGAATCATGTTGGGCTGGGGGAAAACATGTCAGAAGATTGGACGTTGAGCTGGAGGATCGGTCGACGTATCGACAGAAGGCTTTGGGCCATGGATTCGGGCATTGGGCCAAGAAGAGCAAATATTACGCTAAGGATATCAGAGTTGCGGAGTCAACTGACCGATTAGGCAATAGGCTGCAAGAGAGGACGATGCGCCGAAGAATTGGACGAAGCGTTGAGGGACCAATGACATGCCAGACAACATGATTATTACTTAGTATTAATTGTCTAAATCAAAGTATATTTTTACATGTGCAGGATTAACTATGATAGCAAGGCATGAAGCAAAATGAAGTCAAGGATGCAATTTTGTTAGGAGTTCGAGAGTTCATCGGAAGTCCAGACGTTCGTCGGAAGTTCTGGCGGAACTAGCCGAGAAGTCTTGGAGCTTGCTAGAGAAGCTCATCGGAACTCACCAAGAAGATCATCATGAAGCCCTAGAGCTTGCCGGGAGTCCGTCGGAACATTGCCAAGAGATCATCGGAAGTTCATCGGAAGTTCGCCGGAAGCTCGTCGGAAAAAACTAAGACAGAGGGACTTGTTTAGCTTAGCAAATGTCTTAGGAATCATAGTTAGCATGTAATTGGGTTTGGATTTGGGCCAACCTAATTAGAGGCCAGCTAGGCCCATGTAAAGATTATGTTGGGCCCAATGAGAGGCCCAAACAGTGCCCCAAGAAGTGGCACCATCATGGCACAGTCTCCGAGATTGTGTCAAGCGATGGTACTGCTAATCTGGGCAATTGTCTGCCCCTGGCAGGGTGTCAGGTGGTGGTACCACCCAGCACAGCATCCCAGGCGGTGGTACCACCCAGCACAGCATCCCAGGTGGTGGTACCGCCCAGTGCAATGTCAGTGTTAGACTGACACTAACGGTGGTACCGCCCAGCATAGGCGGTGGTACCGCCCATTCCCGCGAAACCCAGGATGAGATGTTTTTAGGCTCCAAGTTTGAATCAACTTGAAGCCTATAAATACCTCTCTCATCCCTGGTTAAAAAACACAAGCACAGAGAGTTTAAAAGTGAAGAAACGCTATTGCAATCTCTTTAGAAATTCCCTCCTCCACTCTAAGTTTAGAATTCTGTTTAGGAGGAGTGTGAGTGCTTGTAAGGGTCATCTCCTAAACCTGATAAAAGGAGAAGAGGGGTATAAAAGGTGGTTGGTCTTTGCCTATTGATGGAAGATCGATAGTAGGTGCCGGTGGCCTCGATGAAAGAGGAATCGACAAAGTGGATGTAGGTCACGACGATCGAACCACTCTAAAATTTGGTTTGCATTTCTATTGTTGCCATTTACATACTGCAAACTACTTTACTTAGTCACTACGCTTCCATATGCTTTCAAGTTAAGTTTCCAAAATCTTTTTCAACGTAAACAGATTTTATCATATGAAAGTTTTTGAAGACGTGATTTTACCGCTGCACTAATTCACCACCCCCTCTTAGTGCCGACTCCGCTCTTGATCCTAACAGCTCTGATACCAACTATTAGGAATGAGTCGGCACTAAGAGGGGGGGTGAATTAGTACAGTAGATAAAATTACGTCGGTTCAAAATCTCGTTGCGATTAAACCCATTTTGGAAGATATTAACTTGAAGCATACGGAAGAGTGTAGTGGATGTAAAGCAAGTAAGGCAATTTGCAGTTAAGGTAAATAGCAAAATAGAAATGCAAACCAAATTTATAGTGGTTCGGTCGTCGTGACCTACATCCACTCCACCGATTCCCCTTCCGTCGAGGCCATCGATGATACGACGTATTTTGGGTCCAAGACACGTCACAGCTAACGCCACACGCCAAGTCAGAATCGTACCAAGAAGCTATTCCACATGTCCCGTCCCGAGAGCTTGGGGCGGTGCCGTTTGACGCTGCTCCGCATGCTCTGAGACGGTGACCGATCAAAAGTGTCGTCCCATCCCTCGAGGTTAAGCGTTCATGCCGAACCGACGTGCTACCGACCCTCATACAATAGTATAAAGCCCCTGGCCGGTATCTGGCCCGGGGAGGGGAATAAAAATAGAAAACAATCCAACCCACTACTGACTTGCTCGGCAGAGGGGCTAAAGTCGGGGATCACCCGACGAGGGCCATTTTTGTAGGCGAACGACCACCCACGAGCCGCGAGCGTCTCAACCCAAGGGTCGCCATCCACACGTAAGGACGAACTATCAATTGGCCAGAGCCCGACCAATGCCAACATGCATTCCTTCCCGAGGGCTTGACCACCTTATCATCTAGCTCACTCGACAGAAGGCTCCCAACATTGACCCTTGGACCAAACCATGCTGACTCATCAGCCACGGTATATTTGTTCACTAACATTTTGGCACTAGAAGGAGGGCCATATCGCAGGAGCATCTCATAGGAGCTCTCCTCGAGGGAGAACCGCCGACTAGGTCTCCCCTCTGTCGAGCCTGAAAATCAGCCCCTCCCCACCCTTGGAGATGGGGGGATCCCGGCCTCAACGTCAGATCGCTACTGGTGCCTGTTTAGCGACCCAGGGTTGTCGCCCCCCAAACTAACCATAGGACCCTCGGCCGTGACATCCAAGGCTTTTCTCAGCCTAACCTAGCAAGTGCAAGCCATAGCGGGCATGATGCAGATGCTCTCTCCGCTCATTCCTCAGATCGTGCGGCTAGCGGCTCCCCGACTTGACCCGACTCGACAGAGGCCGAGTGGGGAGTAAGTCAAGATGGGAGAAGCCCGAGAGCAAGCAACGGACCCGAGAGGTCCACCCGAGCAGAACATGCCCGCACCCTGCTAAATTACACTACCCCACTTTGAGCCTGACACCATATCGTTTGCCTCCACGGATGACTCGCTTAGGGCCCAACTGTCCAAGGTTAACTAACGCCTGGATGAGTTCTAGCACGAGTTCCAAAAATCATGGAACGAGTCCAGCGAAGGCGGCTTAGGCGGGTCCCCTTTCACTCAGGAAGTACAGGACAAGCCGGTACCCCTCAACTTTAGGCCGCTGGCATTGGAGACATACGATGGTGGCTTCGATCCTGCGAAGCACGTCTCCGCATTTTGGGCTCCGATGGCCCTCTATGGCACCCCTGATGCATTGATGTGCTGGGCATTTCCGACCACCCTAAGGAGACCGGCACGAGCGTGGTTCAGTTGGCTGCGCCAATCCTCGATCTTGTCCTTCGACCAGCTCGCTAGGGAGTTCAAGCAGAACTTACTCTTTAGCATGCGACCTAGGCCTTCCATGGCCACCTTGCTCGTGTTGTCTTAGCGCGAAGACGAGTCGCTCTCCTAGTTCATGGCACGTTTTGCCACTAAGATCCGGGGATTCCCGAACGCTCACCCCTCTTTAATCATGCAGGCATTTCTTATGAGTTTGTGTTAGAACCCTTGTAGATTCTAAACTTGGGGTTGATCTCTTTAGGGGATCGACCTCCTTGGAACTCTATAGGGGTTCCTCCCTCCAAGTTGCTGCTTAAAGACTGTAGAAAAGATTCATCTATTGCTTATGAAAGGAGGAGGAATATATGGCTATTTATAGGGCTTCTAAAACCTTAACTCATAATACGACTCCTATTCAAGACTCCTACTTCTAACCAACTCCTAATAGGACTCATACTCAAGACTCATATTCCTTTACAACTCTTAATTCTTCTCTAAGAAACAATCTCCTAACCCTAGCCGGCCTCTTCACCTCTTTAATAGGGGTCGGCTTAGGTAGGTTTTACATGAATGTCCCTCTCAATTAGGACTCTCCTAGCCAGAGTCCTAACAGACCCGCCCTCTTCAAATCAGCCTTGTCCTCAAGGCTGATGATTCATGAATTCTGGGAATTTGATTTTCAAGTTGTCATAGTTCTCCCAAGTGGCATCTTCTGTTGGTAGGTTCGCCCACTGTATTATCACTTTAGTAGTGGGTCATCGTCGTCGCATCATGATCCGTCGATCAATAATGGCACTTGGCTGGGTCTGGAGTTCTCCTTCGGTAGTCTTATTTGATGGGTGGCTTTGGGCTGCCTCCAAGCATCTATTTACAACTTTCGTCTGGCCATCGGTTTGTGGGTGATATGCCATACTCCTTTTCAATTTAATACCCTGCATATGGAATAACTTTGTCTAAAATCTGCTCGTGAAGATGCAAGTAGAATTTGTCACAAGCACAATGCGTCTTTATAGTGTAATTCTTTTGAGTCCCAATTGTAATGATCCATGGAGCTTGGTGCTTCCTCTAATTTTTTTTTGATCTTACTGGTCTCCGAATCTTCCTACCATTCCATCTTAATATCCTTAAGGAAGTCGCTGGTCAGAAGTGAAACGGTCGAAAATTCAGCTTGCTCGGGTAGTTGCGAAAGCGCATCTGCAACAACATTCTCTTTCCCCTTTTTGTAAGTTATTTCATAATCAAATCTAAGAAGTTTTTATACCCATTTTTGCTGCTAAGGGAATGTTATCTTTCGCTCCAAAAAGTACTTGAGTCTTTTATGGTTGGTTTTAATTTGAAATTGTCGACCGATCAAGTAGGGTCTCCACCTCATTGCTGCGTGCACAATGGTGAGCATCTCCTTATCATATATTGACATATTTTGATGGGAGGGAGATAATGTCTTGCTAGTGTATATGAGTGGTCGACCATCTTGCATGAGAATGGATCCAATTCTGACTCCAGATGCGTCGGCCTCAATAATGAAGGGTCGGTTGAAATTTGGTAGTGCTAGCACTGACGTCGTCATTATGACTGCCTTAAGTTTGTTAAAGGTAGCGGAGGCTCTATCCGACCATTGGAAGATATCTTTTTTCAATAAGGAAGTAAGTGGTGCACTGATCTTTCCATAGTTTTTCACAAACTTGCGGTAGTAGCCTGTTAAACCTAGAAAGCCATGTAGCAATTTTATGTTCCTCGGGGTCTGCCAGTTTTGCATTACTCCAATTTTGAAGGGGTCCACCACCACACCTTCCTCTGATATGATATGCTCAAGATATTCCACCTTCTATTGAAGAAAGCAAAAATTCGTAATAGTTGTTGTGTTCAAAAGGTGGTTTTCGGTATGTCTTCTTCGCACACTCGTATTTGATGATACCCAGATCAAAGGTCTATCTTTGTGAAGATTTATGCTCCCTTTCATCTAGCAATTCATCTACTATTGAAATAGGATATTTGTCCTTGATGGTTATGCCATTGAGAGCTCGGTAATCAATACACAACCGCCATGTTCCTTCCTTCTTTCGTACGAGAAGCACCGGTGAAGAGTAGGAGCTGCAACATGGCCGAATAACTCCTATTTCGAGCATCTCTTTTACAATCCTTTCTATTTCATCCTTCTGGAGATGTGGATATTGATATGGTTGAGTATTTGCTAGAGATTTGCCTAGAAGAATCGTTATACAATGATCATGTCGATGGGTAAGAGGTAGGTTGCGTGGTTCATCAAATATATCTGAAAATTCAGCAAGCAAAGGAAGTAGATTTGGATCTCCAAATTTTGTTGGCTCTCCCTTAGTTTGCTGCTCCAGTTGTACCAAAAAGCCGCTGCATGCTTTATACAAAACCTTCTCCATTTGTTATGTGCAAATCGTTGTTACGTCGCCCCCACGTTTCCCTTGCAGTATCACTTGTTTCTCTTTACTATAAAATTTCATAATTAGTTTCATAAAAATTCAAGAAACATCACCTAATGTCATCAACCATTTAATTCTAAGCATGGCCTCATGATCATCAAGAGGGAGGAGAAAGAAATATGCAATTATCTCTTGGTCCTACAACAGTAGTTTCGCCCGCGAGCATCTTTGGTCGCACTTTAGGGTTCTGCCATCGGCGACCTTTACATCGGACTTGATGAAACCTTCGATATGGAGTGCTATCCGAGTTGCAACCTTACTATTTAGGAAGTTATTAGTGTTGCCCGTGTCGATGAGAATAGTGATCGATTGTTGTTTGAGAAGGCCTCCAACTTTCATCATTTACGGGTTTGAGTAGCCAGTTAGTGTGGGTACCGTAACGTCGGCCAGTTGTTGTTCTTCTTCCATATCTTCTTCTTCATGTTCAAGGCTCTCTTCTAGATGTTCAATGACCTCTTCTTCTACTGGTTCAATCATAAGAAGGCTCCCTTTACTACAACAATGCTCACAGCTCCACGGCTCGACGTAGTGCCAACACAACCCCTTCGCATATCGCTCCCGAAGCTCTTCTCTTGTCAACCTCATTGGTGCAGGGACTCGGTCGACAGTAGGGGGGGCTGAGGGCTTTGGTATTGCTGGTCGAGGAGCGACCCTAGTCCTCCGAGCTTCATGGTTCAATCACTCCTCTTGATGTCATGCGAAAGATATGGCTGCCATAAGCGTGTATGGTTGTCGCGCTTTAACTTTTCCCCAGATCTCCAGCTTTAAGCCCTCAATGAAGGTCTCCAATAGCTATTTTTGAGACCAATCATGAGTTTGATTAGATAACCTTTCAAACCTGGTTTGGTACTTTGAATGGTGGAGGTTTGTCGGATCTTTGCTAGTTGTCCGTCAATGTTCTCGTAATCGGTTGGTCCGAAGTGGATCAGCAGTCTTTCTTTGAATTATCGCCATAAGAGGACTCTATGAGTGTGTTCAAACCAGTCAAACCACTGCATGACATCCCCTTCAAGATGTATGGCTATAATTTTCACCATAGATGCGTCCGCGGTTTTGTGGTACCAAAAATATCGTTCCATGCGCGAGATCCAACCAATTGGGTCTCCTTCTTCCCATCTAGGGAAGTCCACCCTCATGCATGGATAGTTGGGGTAGGTCATAAAGCCTCCCCTCTCTTGGAAGTCATCTCTTTGGGCTTAGTGCAATTGGTCAAAGCTCTCTCCTTGATGTGATTTCTTCGGGCTTAGTGGTCTGCCCAATCTGAGTTCGGTAAAGAGCGTCTGAATCTTATCCTCTATTCGTGCCTCAAAGGCTTCGAATTTAGCATTGATTTTCTTCTTAGATGCCATAGTATATGCCTCCAAATATGTGATGTTAAGATCTTTCTTTTGTTGTCAGGTTAAAGGCATGTATAGGTTGAGAGAAGTGATCGTCGAAAGGGTTGGTGGATCGGTAGATGTAGGCTGCGGTTTAGGCTTGTTTTGTGGCTATTTTGGGTGCAGTTTGAGGGTATGGTTTGATAGAGTTTTAGGGCTATGGATGAAAGTTTTAGATCTATGGTAGATGACAACAAAGGTTTGATAGAAATCAGTGGAAGTTGCTGCAAATATGTGCTGTCTTGTAAGAGCAGAATTATCGTCAAAGAAACAGTGGTGTCTCAATCAAATTTCTACCAAAAACTTGAGAGATTTAAGGAGGGAATTGACAGCAATATCTCAGTTTATATGACAGCAAGGATGTCTAATTTAATTAAGAAAATTTTGACAGTAACAAAAAGAAAATTGGTGCAAGTTGCGATAGCAGAATTCTCGTCAAAAAATTTTAACGGTTTACGACAAAAATTTACAGCAACACAAAATTATTTTTAGAGATGAATTCCTCAATAGATCAATCTTAGATGGAAGCCAAGATGATCTATAAAGTGTATAAGAAATTTCATTCAAAAAAGATTGTAAATAGATGGGTTAAGGCAACAATATGCGGCTGAAATTTTCTATAGCACAGATTTTTAAGTGTAGAAGATTGGACGTAAAAGATCAATAGTTTTTATTGAGAATTTTTTGATGAAACCAAAGAGAAATCTACTGTTAGAAGTGTTAAAGCTATCATAAAAATTTCATAGAGATTTGGATAGAAAAAATGTAGTATCAAGATCAAATAAACAGTGCTATGCGACTAAAATTTTACAATACATATTTTCAAGTATAGTAGATTAGACGTAAAATATCAATGGTTTATATTGAGAATTTTTTGACAAAACCAAAGGAAAATCTGCTGTTAGGAAGTGTCAAAACTATTATAAAAATTTCATAGAGATTTAGATAGAAAAAACATAGTAGCAAGATCAAACAATCTGTGTTATGCGGCTAAAATTTTGCAGTGTATCTTTCGTCGTAGAGATGAAAACTTTACGACGAAAAGTTTATGCAGCAATTTTGGAATAATTTTTTTTATATTTTTGAATAAGGATAACTAAATTGCAGTAGCAGTAAGATAGGAAACCAGAACCTATTGTAATTCACGGGGAGATCAAAGGATGATCCGCGGTGGTGGAGATGACGACGGAATTTGACGACGATCTTTTAAGCAATTACTTTGGGCGGCTGTGGAGGGTTAATGGATGGCTGTGGAAGGGCAGCGAGATGCCAAGAACACTGTTCTAATACCAAGTGTTAGAACCCTTGTAGATTCTAAACTTGGGGCTGATCTCTTTAAGGGATCGACCTCCTTGGAACTCTATAGGGGTTCCTCCCTCCAAGTTGCTGCTCAAAGGCTGTAGAAAAGATTTATCTATTGCTTATGAAAAGAGAAGGAATACATGGCTATTTATAGGGCTTCTAAAACCCTAACTCCTAATAGGACTCCTACTTCTAACCAACTCTTAATAGTACCTATACTCAAGACTCCTATTCTTTTACAACTCCTAATTCTTCTCTAAGAAACAACCTCCTAACCCTAGTCGGCGTCTTCACCTCTTTAATAGGGGTCAACTTAGGTAGGTTTTACATGAATGTCCCTCTCAATTAGGACTCTCCTAGCTAGAGTCCTAATAGTTTGAAGCCTTCGAGGTTCTTTTGGTCACTAATTGAGAAGCTGCCAGTAACCGTCTCCGAAATATTCTAGCGTGCTAACCAGTACGTCATCACCGAAGCATTAGTGGCAGGGAAGTGCATGGTCGGTAAGAGGCCAAGGGCAGAACAATCCTACGGAGCGACCTCAGCAGCCCCGACGCCACCCCACCGGAGGCCCGACCGACAAGAGCTACTGCTCCCGAGGCCCCCGCCTCTCCTCTTGAATACGTCTCGCACCAAGATCTTTCTCCAAATTAGGGAAAATGGTCTCTTGCAACAGCCTCATCCCATGAGGGCCACTCACAAAGATCAGTCCAAATATTGTAGGTTCACCGAGACTACGGCCATGACACGGAGGACTGCCACGACCTTCATAATCAAATAGAGAGACTGATCCAGAGAGGTCACCTTGGACGCTATCTCAAGGAACCCCGGGAAGCGACTCCACACCCCAGGGGACTCGTTGAAAGACAAATCAATGTCATCTCTGGGGGACCTACAGCCGGCGGCAATAGCTCTGTGGCGAGGAAGGCCTACGTCCGTAGCATGGTTGAGAAACGTCCCCAGCCCGAGCTCAAGCCTAAAATCACCTTCAGGGCTAGAGAAGTCGAGCGATCCCATCATGACGATGCTCTGGTGATCTCCATCCAGATCGCTAACGCCCGAGTCAAAAGGGTGATGGTTAACACCGGGAGTTCTACCGACGTCCTTTACTTCGACGCCTTCAAGAGGCTTGGTTTGACCGAGGGAGACCTCACCCCCATGGCGTCAGCACTCACCGAATTCACGGGGGATTCCATCTCCCCGCTCGGGACCATGTCCTCCCTGTCACCATTGGGGAGGAGCCGAGAGTGAAGATAATAATGACCACCTTCATGGTAGTTGATCTGCCCTCGGCCTATAACATCATCCTCAGCCAACCGATGCTCAACAAATTAAAGGCGGTGGTTTCCACCTACCACAGGGCCATCAAATTTTCGACCTTGACGGGGATCAGGGAGGCCTGAAGTGACCCGGGAGAGTCAAGGTGATGCTATCTCACGACGGTTACTCTCCTGGGGAAATCGTGCCCAACTCAAGTCCCTGACCCCCGTGAAGGACCTATAGCACCGATGCCGCTGGAGCCTCTCGAGCGACTCCCCGAGGTACCCCTGAAAAGGAGCCGACTCGATCTGATCGTCAAGGTCGGAACCACACTCCCCAAAGTAGATTAGCTCTACCTCATTGACTTCTTGAGGAAAAACACCGATATGTTCGCATGGTCCCTCGAGGAGATGCTCGAGATCAACCTAGAAGTGGCCCAACATCGGCTCAACATCGACCCCGAGGCTCGGCCAGTGAGATAAAGACCAAGGAAGTTCGCTCCTGACTGATAGAAGGTAATCAACAATAAGGTCGATCGTCTTAAAAGGGTCGGATTCATTACCGGGTATGCCCAAGGACTACTATCTGCTCCTTAGGATAGACCAATTAGTCGACGCCACCACCGGCCAGGAACTCCTTTGTTCATGGACGCATTCTCGGGCTATAACCAAATTTGGATGGCAACTCACAATCAAGAGAACACCGCCTTCATCACCAATAGAGGGGCGTATTGTTATAAATGTTGAATCTCGTATTTTGATGATGAAACCACTTGATATGTGTTTATGATTTAATCTGCGTTTTGAGTGACGCAGGATGCTTCGATCAGGATGAGATAATTAAAGCAAGAAAATCATATTATACTGGAGGAACATGTTAGAAGATTAGATGTCGGGCCGGTGGATCGATCGACGTATTAATAGAAGGCTTCGGGCCATGGATTCGGGCATCGGGCCAAGAAGAGCAGGTATTGCGCCAAGGATATCGGAGTTGCAGAGTCAACTGGCCGATTAGGCAAAAGGCCGCAAGAGATGACGATGTGCCAAAGAATCAGACAAAGCGTCGAGGAACCAATGACATGCCAGACAACTTGATTAATTGCTTAGGAGTAATTGTCTAGATCGAACTTTTGTTTTACAAGTGTAGGATTAACTACGATAGCTTGAAGACATAAAGCAAGTCTACTGGAGTCAAGTTTGATGGGTGTTCGAGAGTCCGAAGATTCATCGGAGATGCTGCCGGAACCAACCGAGAAGAAATCGGGGACTTGTCAGAGTTTTCGAAAGTCCGCCAAAGAGATCGTCGGAGTTTCATAGAGATCACCGAGAAGGCTCAGCTACTCGCTGAACTCGCCACAAGATCGGGAGCCTACTGGGAGTCCGCTGAAAGAAATCCATGGGTGTATCAGAAGTCCACCGGAAGATCGTCAGTAAGCTCACCGGAAGGAGACTCGACGTTTGCCGGTTGAAAACTTGCTTAGGACTATGTTTTCAGTTGCGTAGTTTGCATATAATTAGGGTTAGGATTAAGGGATAATCCTATATCCTGGTTATGGGCCAATTGGGCCCGATATTATCTAGTTTCGACCAGATTTGAAGCCCATCTAGTGACCCGTAGGACCGGACGGTGGTATCGCCGGATTGGGTGGTGGCACCACCCAGCACCCGAGAGGTCCGGCGGTGGCACCGCCAGTACACTATCAGTGTCAAACACTGACAAGCGGTGGCACTGCCACTAATAGGCAGTGGCACCGCCAACATTGGGAACCCAAAATAATTTAAAATTTGGAGCCCAAATTTGAATCCTCTTGAGGTCTATTAATACCCCTCAATTCTCAGCAGAGAATACATCCTTTGAGAAGTTAGAGATCGAGATAAAGCCTTAGCAAAGTCTTTAGTAAATCTTGTTTTCAATTGCTTAAGTGTTCACCTCCTTTCTT
This sequence comes from Musa acuminata AAA Group, assembly GCF_036884655.1. Lineage (NCBI taxonomy): Eukaryota > Viridiplantae > Streptophyta > Magnoliopsida > Zingiberales > Musaceae > Musa > Musa acuminata. The sequence continues at coordinate 18,581,079 of NC_088355.1, read as the reverse complement.
ATTAAAAATTTGTAAGAGTGTGAACCACTTGTAAAAGGTTGTAAGAGGGGTATTTGTCCTTCCCCTTCAAAGTGATTTGCTAGTAGAAGTTGGGAGCCTCATTGAAGAAGGCTTTGCAAGTGGATGTAGGTCATTTTGACCAAACCACTTTAAATTGGTATGTCCCTTGAATGTGTGAGTATTTACTTTTCTGAAACCATTATTTACATAGCAGCAAGCTTCCGGTTTTCATCTTCTCACATTACTCGAGCTACTTTCACCAAGTCATTTATTATTGAATCAAAATCTCTACGCATTTACGAAATCGTTTTCAAACTAATGAGTTAAAACTCTGCCCCCCCCTGTACTAATTCACCCCACCCCCCCTCTTAGTGCCGCTCCGATCCTAATAATTAGTATCAGAGCCTCCTTATTTCTCAGTTAGTTTAACACCCAAGAGAAATGGCTCTTTACGGCCTTCAAGAGGGGCATTCTCTCATTCGTCTTCCCTTTTTCAATGGGACGGGCTACACTTATTGGAAAACTCGAATGAGAGTTTTCTTACTTTCTTTGGATTTGAATTTATGGCACATAGTCGAAAATAGATTTGAAATGTCTTCTCTTCTAATGAATCATTGGAATGATTTAGAGAAGAAGATGTTTTCTCTAAATGTAAAGGCTATGAATGCCTTATATTGTGCATTTGACAAAAATGAATTTAATCGCGTTTCGAATTGTGATTCAGCTTTTGATATTTGGAGAACTCTTGAGGTCACTCATGAAGGCACTAGCCGAGTGAAAGAGTCCAAAATCAACATTCTTGTGTATTCTTACGAACTTTTCCGGATGAAACCAAGTGAGTCCATCGGAGACATGTACACTCATTTCACGGATGTCATCAATGGACTTAAGCTCTTGGTAAAGATTTTTCTAACTTTGAACTAGTAACTAAAATTTTAAGATCTCTTCCAAAGAGTTGAGATCCAAAAATTACGGCCATTCAAGAGGCCAAGGACCTTAAAACATTTCCTCTCGAAGAACTTATTGGGTCTCTAATGACCTACAAAATAACGTGCAATGTACGTGAAGAACTTGAGAACTACCTTCCAAAGGACAGGAAGGATTTGGGACATAGAACATTTGAAGACCACTCGAGCATAAGCTCAAGTAATAGTGAACTTAAACTACAAATGAAACAAAAATTAAAAAGCAAAAAGAATGGAACTACTTGCTTTGAACGCAAGAAAAGAAACAAGAATTGGGATGAATCGAGCTCCTCTGAAGATGAGGAGAAAATCAAGAAAGGCGATGTGACAAACTACGCCTTAACCACTTTCAATGATGAGGTATTCGAAATCCCCCTAATTTACTTCGAAATTACATAATGCTTTTCATAATGCACTTCTTTTTATAATTTAGCTTTGAATCAATTTTTTTAAAAATTAAATGTTCAAAAATGAAAATGCAAAAATATGATCATGCTCGTAATCTTGAAAATGACAATGAAAATTGCATGTTCTATGTTAATGCAATAAAATATTAGATATAAATCTAATGCTTGTACACCTAGTAAGATTAATCTTATGTATGTGCTTGAGAAGTAAGAATGTATATTTTGATGATTTCCATATTGATTTTCAATGATGATGCATGACTTTTGAATGGACGGCTTGATGATTTTTTTATGAACCTTGTCTTTGGTTTTCAAACATGATGTATGGTTTTGACATGAGAACAAAATTTGAGCATGCTAATATAAAGTCAATCATATAAATTAAAATTAAAGAAGTTTTAGTTATCTATAAGAATCATTCAAAATTATGTTCAATGAAACCAATACAATAAAGTTGTAATGAAAATATTAAAATTTTGATACCATGATTTGATGATTTTATGTATGAGATTTTAAAAGTTATACATGATGTTTTTTTGTGTTTTATTGTTCTTGATGGTTTTTATAATGAAACTTATTTTTCAATCTTAAACGATTGATGATATATATATTTTTTGGCACAAAAAGGATAAAGGCATGCTTATATGAAGCAACTAAATAGATAAAAGTATTTTTCTTGAAAATTCTTGGTTTGATGAATCTATTTTATCATCTTTTTATGAATATCTTGAAAATGATTTTGATTTGATGATTTGAATTTGAATGAGCTTTATCTTGATTTTTCGAGATTTATAACTTGAGATTTACTCTATAAAAATTGAGATCTTTTATCCTCAATGTTTTTTTTTAGCATCTACGATCCAAAGGAATCAAGATTCGTATCATTGCTATATTTCTTCATATCGTGCACTAAAGGGAAATTTTTCCTAAATGAATTGTGATTTTTCGGAAACACAATTCTTATTATGATTCATAATGAATTGAGAAATTTTATATGCTTGAATTAATATCTTGTTCTCCTACAATATTGAATGAATTTTATCTATATCATGGTCTCCTAAGATTTTCCTTTGATTATTTAAAAGGAGATTTTTCAAAAGAAAACGTGTCTTTTGGTATTATCTTTTCTTGATATGATTTTTATGCAATTACTTGTATTCATGAAATATTTATTTCATCACCAAAATTTTCTTGATATTTTGAATGTGATAAAATGTAATAATGCAAGAAATGTTGAATCTCATATTTTGATGATGAAATCACTTGATATATGTTTATGACTTAATCTGCGTTTTGAGTGACACAGGATGCTTCGATCAGGATGAGACAATTAAAGCAGGAAAATCATGTTGTGCCAGAGGAACATGTCAGAAGATTGGACGTCGGGCCGGTGGATCGGTCGACGTATCGACAGAAGGCTTCGGGTCGTAGACTTGGGCATCGGGCCAAGAAGAGCGGGTATTGCTCCAAGGATATCGGAGTTGCGGAGTCAACTGGCCGATTGGGCAATAGGCCGAAAGAGAGGACGATGCGCCGAAGAATCGGACGATGCATCGAGGGACCAATGACATGCCGGACAACTTGGTTAATTGCTTAGGATTAATTGTCTCGATCAAAGTTTTGTTTTAAGTGTGCAGGATTAACTACGATGGAAGAAAGACATGCAGCAGGAGTTGCGTCGGAGTCAAGCCTATGATCACGTTGGGAGTTCGAGAGCTCGACGGAAGTCCGGACGGTCGTCGGAGGTTCTGCTGGAATAAATTTGAGAAGTCCACGAGCTTGCCAAAAGAAGCTCATTAGAACTCGCCAAGTGGATCGTCGTAAGTCCAGGAGTTTGCCAGAAGTCCGTCAGAGCATCACCGAAGGTTCCGTCGGATGTTCGCCGGAAGAAGCGATTGACGCACCAGAGCAAGCTGTAGTAAATGTCTTAAGAATTATCGTAGTTAGCATGTAGATTAAGTTAGGAATAGGAGGTGATCCCATTAACTTAATCTAGGGGCAATTGGGCCCTTGACAAACCCAAATTGGGCCGAATGGATCAACCCATTCGGACCAGATTTCCTACTAGGCGGTGGCACCGCCAGGATTGGTGGTGGCACCGCCCAGGAGAGGGTCTCCCAGGAGAGCTGGGTGGTGCAACTGCCCCAGGCAGGCGGTGTCACCGCTTGGGCTCAGTCTCCGAGCGAGACTGGGTGGTGCAACTGCCTTTGACAGAGGTGGAACCGCCTAAGCTCAGTCTCCGAGCTCTGGCTGGGCGGTGCAACCGCCCTAGTCAGGCAGTGGCACCACCTGAGCTCAGTCTCCGAGCTCTGGCAAGAGGTGGCACTGCCTAGAGGCTCAGTCTTCAAGCTCTGCCAGGTGGTGCAACTGCCCCAGTCAAGCGGTGCAACCGCCAGACCCCGGAATTATGAGAATTAACTGTTTTGAGCTCGGAATTCAAACTGGATTGGGGCCTATAAATACCCCACCCTTTCAACAATGGCAGAGTAACCCAAAAGCACCGAAAGCTAGATCTTACTCTGTGATTTTAGAGCTCAAAAGTGTTGTAAAGTCTAGAAGTTCTCCTTGTTGAATCTCGTATTTTGATGATGAAACCACTTGATATATGTTTATGATTTAATCTGCGTTTTGAGTGACGCAGGATGCTTCGATCAAGATGAGACAATTAAAGCAGGATAATCATGTTGTGCCAAACTTATGCTTAAAATTTGCTTATATCGTTCTCCGTTTTGTTGATAACAAAGGGTGAGAAATATATGAATTGATGCTATGATTGCCAAACTTGCATTATGCCATGTTTGCATCATGCGTTAAGATATCAAGAGCTTGTATCGTAATTTTACGCATTGATATCTTACCATGTGATGAAATGCTACAATTGATAAACACTTGAAATGTTTGCGTTATGATATCAAAAGCTTACATCGTAATTTTTCATGTTGATATTAGCAAACTTGCATGATGATAAAACTTGATACTATCTTTTTCATGCAATGAGTTGAATCTATATCACAAACACTTGATTGTGATACTTCTCCTTTTTGTTGATGACAAAGGGGGAGAAGTATGTTGATGAAAGTATGTTGATGACATGACATGTGATGCATAAAGTTTATGCATATGTTCATGTTGACGGGTATTGTGCCAAGTATTCATGATGAATATTGCAATGACTTGAATTCAGTTTGAATTCAAGGTTCTATCAATATGGCATATTGATAGGGGGAGTTTGTTTAAACTCCGGAGTTAAGTTTAACTCCGTCATCAAGTGGTTGTCATCATCAAAAAGGGGGAGATTGTTGAATCTCGTATTTTGATGATGAAACCACTTGATATATGTTTATGATTTAATCTGCGTTTTGAGTGACGCAGGATGCTTTGATCAGGATGAGACAATTAAAGCAGGATAATCATGTTGTGCCGAAGGAACATGTCAGAAGATTGGACGTCGGGCCGGTGGATCGGTCGACGTATCGACAGAAGGCTTCGGGCCGTGAACTCGGGCATTCGGCCAAGAAGAGCGGGTATTGTGCCAAGGATATCGGAGTTGCGGAGTCAACTGGCCGATTGGGCAATAGGCTGCAGGAGAGGACGATGCACCGAAGAATCGGACGAAGCGTCGAGAGACCAATGACATGTCGGACAACTTGGTTAATTGCTTAGGATTAATTGTCTCGATCGAAGTTTTGATTTGTTGTGCAGGATTAACTACGATAAGAGTAAGACAAGCAGTAGGTGTTGCGCCGGAGTCAAGATCATGATCACGTTGGGAGTTCGAGAGTTCGACGGAAGTTCGGACGGTCGTCGGAGGTTCAGCGAGAACAGATCCGAGAAGTCCAGAAGCTTGCCAAGCGAAGCTCGTCGGAACTCGCCAGGTGGATCGTCGCAAAGTCCAGGAGTATGCCGGATGTCCGCAGAAGGATCACCGAGGGTTTATCGGATGATCGACGGAAGTTGGCTGGAAACTCGCCGGAAGAAGCGATTGACGCATCGGAGCAAAGCTGCAGAAGTTGTCTTAGAGTTAATCGTAGTTAGCATGATGATTAAGCATGAAAATGGGAGGTGATCCCATTAGCTTAATCTTGGGGCAATTGGGCCCCTGAAAAGATTCAAATTGGGCCGAATGGAGCGAACCATTCGGACCCTGATTGCACCAGGAGGTGCAACCGCCCCAGCCAGGAGGTGCAACCGCCAGGGCTGCGAGGCTGGGAGGTGCAACCGCCCCAGCCAAGAGGTGCAACTGCCCAGAGCTCAGTCTTCGAGCTAGACTGGGCGATGCAACCTCCTCTGTCAAGAGGTTGCACCGCCAGAGCTCAAGTTTCGAGCTCTGCCAGGCGATGCAACCACCGAGCTCAGTCTTCGAGCTCTGGCAGAGAGGTGCATCAGCCTGAGCTCAGTCTCGAGCTCTGCCAGGTGATGCAATCACCGAGCTCAGTCTTCGAGCTCTGGCAGAGAGGTGCATCAGCCTGAGCTCAGTTTCGAGCTCTGCCAGGTGATGCAACCACCGAGCTCAGACTTCGAGCTCTGCCAGGCGGTGTAACCACCGAGCTCAGTCTTCGAGCTCTGCCAGGTGATGCAACCATCGAGCTCAGTCTTCGAGCTCTGGCAGAGAGGAGCAATCGACTGAGCTCAGTCTTCGAGCTCTGCCAGGCGGTGCCACCTCTCCAGTCAAGAGGTGCAACCGCCTGATCCTAGAATTCTGGGATTTGATCGATTTGATCGTTTTGAGCTCGAATTTTGAATTGGGTTGGGGCCTATAAATACCCCACCCATTCAGCACTGAAAAGATACAGACCTACACCGAAATCTTGATCTTTTCTGTGATTCTAAGAGCTCAAAAGTGTTGTAAAGTCTTTAAGTCTCCTCCTTCTGTTCTTCAAGTTTTCAGTTGTAAAGTGAGGAGAGAAAGGTCTGTAAAGGTTGTCTCCTGAGCCTGTCAAAAGGAGAGAAATTGTAAAAGGGCAGTTTGGCCTTCGCCTATTGAAGGAAGGCCCCTAGTTGACGTCGGCAACCTCGTCGGTGGAGGAAGCCAAAAGTGGAGTAGGTCAAGGCTGACCGAACCACTCTAAATCTCTGGTTTGCGTTTATTTTTGAGCACTTTATCATTACTGCAAACCTCCTTCATTACTACTGCTCTCTGCGCTTTCACGAACAAGTTCTAAGTGCTGTTCTTTCGAATCTGCATTCAGACGTAAATTCGTATTTTCATACATTACAGTTTACGTTTACGTTTGATTCTGCAGAACTGTCTTCCGTGCTTTTACGAACGAGCTTCTTTGCAGTTTACACTTACATTTTGATCCTATTGATAACTGCAAACTGTCCTCTACAATTTTACGAACGAGTTTTCAACATTTAGACGTAAAACTGCATTCAGACGTAAATCGGCTTTCCTCGCTCAATCATCAGATCTCAGTTCACGTTTACGTCTTGATTTCAACTGCATACTGCCTTCTGCGAGTATACAAACAAGTTTCAAAGTTTAGACGTAAATCTGCGTCTAGACGTAAAACTGCGTTTAGACGTAAATCTGCGTTTAGACGTAAATATGAGTTTAAGACGTAAATCTGAGTTTAGACGTAAATCTGCGTTTAGACGTAAAACTGCGTTTAGACGTAAATCTGCGTTTAGACGTAAATCTGCGTTTAGACGTAAATCTGCGTTTAGACGTAAAACTGCATTTAGACATAAATCTGAGTTTAGACGTAAACTGCGCTTAGACGCAAAACTGCGCTTAGACGCAATCTGCGCTTAGACGCAAACTGCACTTAGATACAAACTGAGAATTTGCTTTTGCATCATAATAGTTTTTGAACGAACGCAGCTTTTGGTTTTTAATCGCTGTAAGATTTCCGCTGCACTAATTCACCCCCCCCCTCTTAGTGCTCTCGATCCTAACACTCCTCCCTCTTTTCTTCCAAGTTTTGATCTTTCAAGAGAGGAGAGAAAAGTTTGTAAGGGTTGTCTCCTAAGCTCGTCAAAAGGAGTGAAACTGTAAAAGGGTGGTTGGCCTTCGCCTATTGAAGGAAGGCCTCTAGTGGATGTCGGTGACCTCGTTAGTGGAGGAAGCTAGAATTGGATGTAGGTCAAGATTGACCGAACCACTCTAAAATTATGGTGCTCTCTGGTTTGCATTTACTTTAAGCATATTATCTTTACTGCAAACCTCCTCAATAGCTTACTACCTTCTGCGTATTTACGATCGTGTTTCAAAGTTCAGTATTTTCCGAATCGGTGTTTAGACGTAAATCAGTTTTATTGTACGAACATCATATTTCAGTTTGCGCTTACATTCTGATTTCCATCATAACTGCAAACTGCCTTTATAGATTCGCTTTAACTGCATCTTGCTTGATTATAAGTTAAAGTGATTTACGAATCAGGTTTTCTATCAAAATCACTTTTATCGTATGAACACAATTTTAATCGTCGAATGTTTTCCGCTGCACTAATTCACCCCCCCCCCCCCCACCTCTTAGTGCTCCTTATCCTAACAATTGGTATTAGAGCCAGGTATTTCTCATTTTAGATTTACACCCGAGAGAAATGGCTCTTCATAGCTTTCAAGAGGGCTTATCGGTTGTTCGTCCACCATTGTTTAACGGATTGGACTACACTTATTGGAAAACTTGAATGAGAGTTTTCTTTATTTCTATGAATTTGGATTTATGGAATATTGTTGAAAACGACTTTCAACTTCCCTCTAAACTGATGAACGAATGGTCAGATTTGGAGAAGAAGTACTTTTCTTTAAACGCAAAGGCTATGAATGCCTTATTTTGCGCTTTGGACAAAAATGAGTTCAATCGGATTTCTATGTGTGAAACGGCTTTTGATATTTGACAAACACTTGAAATCACGCACGAGGGAACTAGTAGAGTCAAAGACTCGAAAGTTAACATTTTATTGTATGATTTTGAGCTTTTTCGAATGCAATCAATCGAGACTATAGGCGACATGTACACCCATTTTGTGGATGTCGTCAATGGTTTAAGAGTTCTTGGAAAATATTTTTCGGATTTTGAACTCGTAAACAAGATTTTGCGTTCTCTTTCTAAGAAGTGGGATTCAAAAGTAACTGCAGTACAAGAAGCTAAAAACCTAAACAATTTACCACTTGAAGAACTAATTGGTTCGTTGATGACATATGAAATGGTGCACAATGCACATGATGAACATGATGAACAAAATCACCTTCCAAAGAACAGGAAGGATTTGGAACTCTGGACAAATGAATACCACTTGAGCGATGACTCAAGTGATGAGGACAATGATGAACTTGAACTTTGAACACTAAATCTTAATAAGTTTATTAAACAAAAATCTAAAATAAACAATAAACTTGAACGAAGGAAGAGGCCAAAGAAGAAGAACACAAAGTGGGATGAATCGAGCTCCTCTGAAGACGAGGAGAAAATCAAGAAAGGCGAGGTGGCAAACTACGCCTTAATCGTTTTCAATGATGAGGTAATCGAAATCCCCCTAATTTATTTTGAAATTACTTGATGCTTTCATGATGTGTTTTCTTTTTTAGTTTAGAATTAATTTTCTTAAAAATTACATGTTTAAAAATAAAAAATTATGATCATGCTAGTAATTTCGAAAATGATAATATTGCATATTTTATGATAAACAAACAAAATGATTTTGATTGAAAATATGAAATCATGGTTAAGAAGTAATAATGTGTATTACGTTGATTTCCATTGTTATTTCTCGATTTTGATTAAATAAAATCATGTTTGATTTGAAGAAATACATAATGATGTAATATTAAATATTTTGATTAACAATTTTATGCATGAGATTTTAAGCTATACATGATGATAAGCATGTGTTATTTTCATGAGTGTATTTGAAAAACTATGGCAAAAATGTGCCCGAATGCATGAACTTGTTAAGATTATTTTTCGGACTTTCTTGATTCAATGATCAAATCACTTAATTGCCATGATGATTTTACACTATTACATGCCTTAATAACATGTTGGAAACTATGTGTTTTGGATACAAAAATTTTCATGATCAAGAGCATGTTTTATCTTCATGATTGAACTTGAAAATCTATAGCAAAATCATGTCCCATGAAAGTGTTAAATTTTATTTTCGAATTTTCTTGATCCTAACAATTGATATTTTTGGATTTTCTCGATCTATTATTCTCTTTCAGACTTAATAAACATATGTCATATCGAGTTTGATTCATATCATTGATTTTTGACATATGGAATCAACTAGCAAATGCATCTCTCATAGACTTATCTTGTGAAAAATATCTTTCGAGAAATGGATTTAATGATTCCTTCTTATATCTTTAGAGAAATAGTTTTACGTGCATGGATTTGATTCACACACATATCTTGACCCTTGTAAAAATAAAGAATGCTTTAATATCCTATCAATTTTAACTTCATTCAAGTAAGCTCACTAGTGACTTTCCTCCTTCATGCAAAAAGATAATAACAAATAAAGAGGAAGAAGTAATGAAAGCTATCTCCGTATCATGTTTTCCTTAAGGTGTTTGTATAATTGATATCCTATCATTCATTGTTGAAAAATGACATAAATCTAGTTATGGCATGAATCATTACGCACTTACGTTTAAAACTTGCTTATATCGTTCTCCTTTTTGTTGATGAAAAAGAGGGAGAAATATATGAATTGATACTATGAGTGCCATATTTGAATGAGAAATAGATGAAATATTTGAATCATGTTAAGATATCAATAACTTGCATCATAATTTTACTTGCTGATATCTTGCCATGAGATGAAATGCTATGATTTGTTCCTAAAATGATGCATGTAATACTTATGCTTTTTATTATGATGTATGTGATGTATTGCATATGATGTGAATGATGATTAAAATTGCCTTAATTTGAATTCAAGGTTTATCTCAATTATGGAATTTTGAAATAAGAATGATTACTCACCTTTGTCATGATTTAGAAATTGACATAAAGGGTTTCCCTTCTTTTTGACAATGACAAAGGGGGAGATAGCTAGCTTGCACAATTTAAGAAGAAAGCAAAAATTAAACTTCTCAAAAAAGAAGAAATTGCTATCTTGAACATCACCGAGAATTGCTAGCTTGAAATCTCAAGAAAATACAAAAATGTCCTATCTTGCCTATCTCAAGATGCAAAACATGCTAACTTGCACTTTGCAACGGAAGCAAAATTGCTAGCTCAAACTTTGCAAAGGAAGCAAGAAATTGCTCAGCTCAAAAGAGAAGCAAAGATTGCTAACTTGCATATTTCTAGAAGCAAAAGTGCTATCTTACCTATCGCAAAGAAACTTGCATATCTTTGAATTTGCTATCTTATATGTTGTACAAGTTGCATATCTAAAACTTGATAGCTTGAATGTTCTAAGCATGATGTAACACTTGCTAAATTTTCTAGCTTCAAAACTGCATGATGATAAAACTTGATATTATGTTTTTCATGCAATGAGTTAAACTAATATTCCAAACACAAGAATAGTTGGACTTCTCATTTTTGTTGATGACAAAGGGGGAGAAGTATGATATTATGCATAAGTTCATGATGACGTGTTGCAAGTATTTATAATGAATATTGCAATGACTTGAATTCAGTTTGAATTCAAAGTTCTATCAATATGGCATATTGATAGGGGGAGTTTGTTTAAACTCCGAGAGTTAACTTTAACTCCGTCATCAAGTTGTTGTCATCATCAAAAAGGGGGAGATTGTTGAATCTCGTATTTTGATGATGAAACCACTTGATATATGTTTATGACTTGATCTGCGTTTTGAGTGACGCAGGATGCTTCGATCAGGATGAGACAATTAAAGCAGGAAAATCATGTTGTGCCGGAGGAACATGTCAGAAGATTAGACGTCGGGCTGGTGGATCGGTTGATGTATCGACAGAAGGCTTTGGGACAAGAAGAGCAGGTATTGTGCCAAGGATTTCGGAGTTGCGAAGTCAACTGGCCGATTGTGCAATAGGCCGCAGGAGAGGACGATGCGCCGAAGAATCGGACGAAGCGTCGAGGGGCCAATGACATGCCGGACAACTTGGTTAATTGCTTAGGATTAATTGTCTCGATCGAAGTTTTGTTTTAATTGTGTAGGATTAACTACGATGGAAGAAAGACATGCAGCAGGAGTTGCGCTAGAGTCAAGACTATGATCACGTTGGGAGTTTGAGAGCTCGACGGAAGTCCGGACGATCGTCGGAGGTTCTGCGGGAACAAATCCGAGAAGTCCAGGAGCTTGCCAAAAGAAGCTCGTTAGAACTCGCCAAGTGGATCATCGTAAGTCCAGGAGTTTGCCGGAAGTCCATCGGAGCATCGTCGAAGGTTCGTCGGATGTTCGCCAGAAGTTCGTCGGAAGCTCGCCGGAAGAAGCGATTGACACACCAGAGCACGTTGTAGTCAATGTATTAAGAATTATCGTAGTTAGCATATAGATTAAGTTAGGAATGGGAGATGATCCCATTAACTTAATTTGGGGGCAATTAGGCCCTTGACAGACCCCAATTGGGCCGAATGGATCAACCCATTCGGACCATATTTCCTACTAGGCGGTGGCACTGTCCAAGAGAGGGTTTCCCATGAGAGCTGGGTGGTGCAACCGCCCTAGGCAGGCATTGGCACCGCCTGGGCTCAGTCTTCGAGCGAGACTGGGTGGTGCAACCGCCGTTGACAGAGGTGGAACCGCTTGAGCTCGGTCTCTAAGCTCTGGCTGGGCGGTGGCACCGCTTGAGCTCGATCTCCGAGCTATGGCATGAGGTGCAACCACCCCTGACAGGAGGTGGCATCGCTTAGAGGCTCAGTCTTCGAGCTCTGCTAGGCGGGGCAACCGCCCCAGTCAGGCGGTACAACCGCCAAACCCCGGAATTCCGGGAATTGACAGTTTTGAGCTCGGAATTCAAATTGGGTTGGGGCCTATAAATACCCCACCCTTTCAGCAATGACAGAGTAACCCAAAAGCACTGAAAGCTTGATCTTACTCTGTGATTTTAGAGCTCAAAAGTGTTGTAAAGTCTAGAAGTTCTCCTCCCTCTTTTCTTCCAAGTTTTGATCTTTCAAGAGAGGAGAGTGTTGAATCTCGGATTTTGATGATGATCTCAATTGTCATTTGTTATCTAATCCATATGTTGAGATAAGTATGCAAGATTAACTACAATGAAAGTAAGACATGTAGCAAAAGTTACGCCGGAGTCAAGACTATGATCATGTTGGGGGTTCGAGAGTTCGGCGGAAGTCCGGACGGTCGTTGGAGGTTTTGCGAGAACAAATCCGAGAAGTCCAGGAGCTTGCCAAAGAAGCTCGTCGGAACTCACCAAGTGGATCGTCGCAAGTCCAAGAGTTTGCCGGAAGTCCGTCGGAGCATTGCCGAAGGTTCGTCGGATGTTCGCTGGAAGCTCACCGGAAGAAGCAATTGACGCACCGGAGCAAGTTGCAGTAAATGCCTTAAGAAATTTGTAGTTAGCACGATGATTAAGTTAGAAATGGGAGGTGATCCTATTAATTTAATCTTGGGGCAATTGGGCCCTTGAAAGGCCCAAATTGGGCCGAATGGATCAGCCCATTCAGACCCAGATTACTTGGCCAAAGGTGGCACCGCCTGGGTCGGTGGTGGCACCGCCTGGGTCGGTGGTGGCACCGCCTAGGGCTCAGTCTCCGAGCTCTAGCTGGGCGGTGCAACCGCCTTTGATAGAGGTGCAACCGCCTGAGCTTGGTCTCCGAGCTCTGGCATGAGGTGCAACCGCCCTTGACAGGAGGTGGCATCGCCCAGAGGCTCAGTCTTCGAGCTCTGCCAGGCGGTGCAACCGCCAAACCCCGGAATTTCGAGAATTGACAGTTTTGATCGTGGAATTCAAATAGGGTTGGGGCTTATAAATACCCCACCCTTTCAGCAAAGACAGAGTAACCAAAAACTACCGAAATCCTGATCTTACTCTATGTTTTTGAGAGCTCAAAAAGTGTAGTATGAGTTAAAAGTTATCTTTCCTCTTTTCTTCCAAGTTTTGATCTGTCAAGTGAGGAAAGAAAATTCTGTAAGGTTGTCTCCTAAGCCCGTCAAAAGGAGTGAAACTGTAAAAGGGTGGTTGGCCTTCGCCTATTGAAGGAAGGCCTATAGTGGATGTCGGTGACCTCATCGGTGGAAGAAGCCAGAAGTGGATGTAGGTCAAGATTGACCGAACCACTCTAAATCTCGGTTTGCATTTACTTTGAGTATATTATCTTTACTGCAAACCTCCTCAATAGCTTACTGCCTTCTACGCATTTACGATCGTGTTTCAAGTTCAGTATTTTCCGAATCGACGTTTAGACGTAAATCAGTTTTATCATACGAACATCAAATTTCAGTTTACGCTTACATTCTAATTTCCATCGCAACTGCAAACTGCCTTCATAGACTTGCTTTAACTGCATCTTGCTTGATTACAAGTTAAAGTGATTTATGAATCGGATTTTCTACCGAAATCGCTCTTATCGTACGAACGCGATTTTAATCATCGAAAGTTTTCCGCTGCACTAATTCACATCCCCCCTCTTAGTGCTCTTGATCCTAACAATTGGTATCAGAGCGGGGTTAACTCTTAAATGGATTAAAACCTAAGAGAGATGGTATACACCGGAAACCAAGAGGGTCATTCTATTACACGTCCACCCATGTTCAATGGGACGGACTACACCTATTGGAAGACCCGAATGAGGATCTTCTTTATTTCAATGGATTTTGAACTTTGGAATCTTGTTGAAAATGGATATTCGAAGTCTTCTCTTCCAATGATCGATTGGAATGAATTGGAAAAGAAGACTTTCACTCTTAATGCAAAGGCTATGAATGCCTTATTTTGTGCGCTTGATAAAAATGAGTTTAATCATGTTTTGGTTTGTGAAACCGCATTTGATATTTGGCATACACTCGAAGTGACTCACGAAGGCACAAGTAGAGTGAAAGAGTTAAAAATCAATCTTTTGATACACTCTTTCGAACTTTTCCAAATGAAACCGAGTGAGACTATTGGCGACATGTACACCCGTTTCACGGATGTCGTCAATGGTCTAAAAGGACTTGGCAAAAGTTTTTCGGATTTTGTGCTAGTAAATAAGATTCTAAGATCCCTTCCTAAGAGTTGGGACCCTAACGTCACTGCTATTCAAGAGGCTAAAGATTTAAACAACTTCCCTCTTGAAGAACTAATCAGGTCATTAATGACCTATGAAATGACATGCAAGGCTCATGAAGAGCAAGAAGACATCCTTCCAAAGAACAGGAAGGATATGACACTTAGAACTTTAGATGACCACTTGAGAGAAAACTCAAGTGACGAGGACTATGACGATGACTTGGCACTTCTAACAAGGAAATTCAAAAAATTCATTAAGAGAAACAAGTTTAAAAATGACATAAAAAATAAACTTAAACCTAAAAAGGACCAAGTTATTTGCTACGAGTGCAAAAAGCCGGGACACTACAAAAGTGATTGTCCCCAAGCCAAGAAGAGAACATCAAAGAAGAAGGCACTCAAAGCAACGTGGGATGACTCGAGCGCGTCTGAAGAAGAGGAGTCCAAAACCGAGCAAGTTGCTCATTACGCCTTAATGGCCATCGGAGAGGATGTAACAAATTTAATTGATGCAGATTTATCATTTGATGAGTTATTAAATGCCTTCCATGACTTATTTGATGAATATAAGATTATTAGTAGAAAATACAAATTACTAAAAAAGGAGCATGATAGTCTTACTTGTAATTTTGATAAGTTAAAAACTGAATATCATGATAGTTTAGGTTCTTGTATAAAATGCCATGATCTAGAAACTATCCAAAAGGAAAACTTGCTACTTAAGGACACCTTGAAGAAATTCGAGGTTGGTAGCAACCCTTTAAACATGATCCTTACAAACAAGGGTCACGTTCCTAATAGAAGTGGGATCGGATCTGTGAGAAATCCTCACCAAAATCCAACCACCTTCATAAAAGGCCCCATCCTACATGTTCGACACCAAAGCAAATGCAACTTTTGTTGCAAACATGGACACAAAACGTATTATTGTCCATACAAGAAAATTAGTCCGAACAAATTAATTTTGGTTCCTAAAGGAACCATGACAAACTCTATGCAACTTGATAAACGATGTAGATCAGTTTTTGAGGCACCCAAAAGTAAATGGGTACCTAAAAATTATCCTTTCTTGTAGAGACATACACCATCACAAGCTAGGAGCAAGAGATGGTATCTTGATAGTGGATGCTTAAGGCATATGACCGGAGATCCATCTCAATTCTCTAAGCTCACTAGCATAGACGAAGGCTATGTCACCTTCGGAGACAACAACAAGGGTAAAATCATTGGCAAAGGAACTATAGGTAACAAATCCAACTTCTTTATTAAAGATGTTTTGTTAGTTGATGGTTTAAAACATAACCTCTTGAGTATTAGTTAATTGTGTGATAAAGGATATATTGTCAAATTCGAATCTAATGCTTGCATCATTGAAAAACCACACAAAAACACATCTATGATTGCATTAAAACAGAATAACGTATACACCATTAACATCAATGATCTTTGCAATGAAGTATGTTTCTCAGTTTTGAATGAGGATGCATGGCTTTGGCATAGGAGATTAGGTCATGCTAGCATGAAACTAATTACTCAAATATCATCCAAAGAACTTGTATGAGGAATTTCTCACATCAAGTTCATCAAAGATAATGTGTGTGATGCTTGTCAATTAGGAAAACAAATTAAGAGTAGTTTCAAATCTAAGAATCAAATAAGCATATCTAGGCCCTTACAATTGATCCATATGGACTTGTTCGGACCAATCTCTACATCAAGCATAGGAGGTAGTAAATACGCCTTCGTCATTGTAGATGACTATAGTAGATACACATGGACTTTATTTTTGAACCACAAAAATGAATGCTTTAGATATTTCACCAAGTTTTGTAAACCTGTTCAAAATGAAAAGGGTTTTATGATTTCATCAATTCGAAGTGATCACGGTGGTGAATTTCAAAACCGTGATTTCTAAGAATTTTGTGAATCTAATGGATATAACCACAACTTCTCTACTCCAAGAAATCCTCAACAAAATGGAGTAGTAGAAAGAAAGAATAGAAATTTATAAGAAATGGCAAGAACCATGTTGAATGAACATAGCCTACCCAAATATTTTTGGGACGAAGCCGTAAACACTGCATGCTATATTTTGAATAGAGTTTTAATAAGACCCTTACTCACCAAAACTCCCTATGAGTTGTGGAATAATAAAAAACCCAATGTTTCATATTTTAAAGTTTTTGGGTATAAGTGTTTTATCTTGAATGAAAAAGATGCCTTAGGAAAATTTGATGCTAAATCCGATGAAGGAATTTTTTTTTGTTATTCTTCGGTTTCTAAAGCTTTTCGTATCTTCAATAAAAGGACTTTAATTATAGAAGAATTCATTCATGTTGTTTTCAATGAGATTTTTGAAATCAAGAAAAATGACTTTGATGATGATGTTAATTTCGATTCTTTGAATTTGAATGAAACCCCTTCTCCAACTAGAAACTTGGATGCATCCATTTCTGAAACATCCTTACATAAGGATTGGAAGTATGTAGATGCTCATCCTAAGGAGCTAATCCTAGTAGACACATCTAAGGGGGTTCAAACATGTTCATCTCTTAAAAATTTCTGTACCAACGCCGCTTTTCTCTCCCAAATTGAACCTAAATGTATTGACGAAGCCATGAAAGATGATTCATGGATTATCGTAATACAAGATGAGTTAAATCAATTTGAGAGAAATGAGGTGTGGAAGCTTGTTCCTAGGCCAAATGACCATTTAGTTATTAGTACTAAATGGGTCTTTAGAAACAAGCAAGATGAATATGGTATCGTGGTTAGAAACAATGCTAGATTAATGGCCAAAGGTTTCAACTAAAAAGAAGGTATCGATTACGAAGAAACCTTCACTCTTGTGGCTAGATTAGAAGCCATAAGGATGCTCCTTGCCTATGCTAGTAATAATAATTTTAAGTTGTTTCAAATGGATGTTAAAAGTGCTTTTCTTAATGGCTTTATTTCTGAGGAAGTTTATGTTGAACAACCACCCAGATTTGAAAATAATAGCCTCCCTAATCATGTATTTTAATTAACCAAAGCTCTCTATGGTTTAAAACAAGCCCCAAGGGCTTGGTATGATAGACTAAGTACTTTTCTTATTGAAAATAATTTCACAAAAGGCAAGGTCGATACTACATTGTTTATCAAGAACTTTAAAAATAATTTTCTCATTATTCAGATTTATGTTGATGATATTATCTTCGGTTCTACGAATGAATCTTTTTGTGAATCTTTTGCTAAAACCATGAGTCTCGAATTTGAAATGAGTTTGATGGGAGAATTAACCTTTTTCTTAGGCTTACAAATTAAGCAACTAAGCAATGACATCTTTATTAGTCAAACTAAATATCCTTTAGATCTACTGAAAAGATTTAATATGGATTGCTCAAAAGCTATTAACATCCCTATGAGCACCTCCACTAAGTTAGAAGTTGATGAAAGTGGAGAAAGATTCGATCAAAAAACTTATAGGGGTATGATAGTAAGTTTACTTTACCTCACTACAACTAGACCAGATATCATGTTCAGTGTAGGACTTTGTGCTAGGTTTCAATCGAACCCTAAGATATCTCATCTCAAAGCGGTTAAAATAATACTTAGATATCTTAAAGGTACCACAAATCTAGGATTATGGTATCCAAAATCCAAAAATTTTGAGTTAATTGCTTATGCTGATGCGGATTTTGCTGGGTGTAGACTAGATAGAAAAAACATATTAGGAACATGTCAATTTTTGGGACATTCCCTTGTTTCCTGGTCATCTAAGAAATAAAACTCGGTTGCACTATCAACAACCGAAGCTGAATATATTGCAGCTAGTGCATGCTGTGCACAAGTTGTGTGGATGAAAAACACCTTAGAAGATTATAAAGTCTATCTTAAAAACATTCTCATTAAATGTGATAACACGAGTGCAATATGTTTAATAAAGAATCTCATTCAACACTCAAGAACAAAACATATTGATATTAGACATCACTTTATACGAGATCATGTTACTAATCATGATGTAATCATAGAGTTCATAGATACTAAGCATCAACTAGCTGATATTTTTACAAAACCTCTAAGTGAAGAACAATTTGATTTCATAAGAAGAGAATTAGGAATGTTGATGTGTCCGAATGCATAAACTTGTTAAAATTTTTTATTCGGACTTTATTGATTGAATGATCAAATCACTTAATTGCCATTACATGCCTAAAATGACATGCTGAAAATTAATACAAAAATTTTCATAACAATGAGCATGTCTTCATGATTATAGTCTTGTCTGTTTGCATGAAAGTGTTAAATTAACATTTCAGTTCCAATCAGATTTCATGAATACATTATTTTCTTTCAGACTTAATAAACATATGTCACATATAGTTTCATTCACATCATTGATTTTTGACAAATAGAATCATCTAGCAAATGCATATCTTTTAGACTTATCATGTGAAAAATATTCTCCCTGAGAAATAGATTTGATGATTCCTTCTTATAAAAGGAAGATATTTTTATGTGCAAGGATTTGATTCACATAAATATCCTGATCCTTGTAAAGCATGCCTTAATATCCTATCGATTTGAACTACACAAATGACTTTCCTCCTTCATGCAAAAAGATAATAACAAATAAAAAGGAAGAAGTTTTCACTCTATGTAAATAATCTCCATGTCATGTTTCTTGAGAGGTTTGTAACCTATCACTCTATGTAGATAAATGACATGAACTTACTTATGGCATCGTACGTATATTTAAAAGTTATTTATATCGTTCTCCTTTTTGTTGATGACAAAGGGGGAGAAATATATGAATTGATGCTATAAATGCTATATTATGTTGAAAGAAGCAGATATATGTGTATTGATGCTATGCCATGCTTGCATCATCGAAAATATATGAATTAATGATAACTATGATTGCCATATTAGCAATATGCCATGTTTGCATCAGGTTAAGATATCAAGAACTTGCATCATAGTCCTACGTATTGATATCTTACCAAGTAATGAAATGCTATGATTACTAAAATACTTGAAATATGTGCATCATGTTAAGATATCAAAATCTTACTTCGAAATTTTACATGTTGATATCTTACCATATGATGAATTGCTATCATTACCATAATTCACATTTGAAATTTGAAAATAGATGTCGAGTCTTGACATCATACATCATTTTCAGAGAGATACATCATGATGGGAGTATTGATAAGGTTAAATGATTTTAACTTATCAATATGTCTCTTGAATTCAAAGGCTTTGGAATTCAAGAATGACTTATCTCAATTATGGCACATAGATAGGGGGAGTTAAGGTTAACTCCGTTATCAATTGATTGTCATCATAAAAAAGGGGGAGATTATTGAATCTCGGATTTTGATGATGACGTCAATTGTCATTTGTTATCTAATGCATATGTTGAGATAAGTGTGCAGGATTAACTACGATGAAAGTAAGACATGCAGTAGAAGTTGCACCGGAGTCAAGACTATGATCATGTTGGGGGTTCGAGAGATCGACGGAATTCCGGACGGTCGTCGAAGGTTCTGCGAGAACAAATCCGAGAAGTCCAGGAGCTTGCTAAAGAAGCTCGTCGGAACTCGCCAAGTGGAACGTCGCAAGTCCAGGAGTTTGCCGGAAGTCCATCGGAGCATTGTCGAAGGTTCATCGGATGTTTGCCGGAAGTTCGCCGGGAGCTCGTCGGAAGAAGCGATTGACGCACCGGAGCAAGTTGCAGTAAATTTCCTAAGAAATTCGTAGTTAGCACGATGATTAAGTTCAAAATGAGAGGTGATCCCATTAACTTAATCTTGGGGCAATTGGGCCATTGAAAGACCCAAATTGCGCCGAATGGATCAGCCCATTCAGACCCAGATTACTTGGCCAGAGGTGGCACCGCCTGGGTCAGCGGTAGCACCACCTAGGTCAGCGGTAGCACCGCTTAGGGCTCAGTCTTCGAGCTCTGGCTGGGCGGTGCAACCGCCTCTAACAGAGGTGCAATCGCCTGAGCTCGGTCTTCGAGCTCTGGTTGGGCAGTGCAACCGCCCTAGTCAGGCGGTGGCACCGTCTGAGCTCGGTCTCCGAGCTCTGGCAGGAGGTGCAATCGCCCCTGACCGGAGGTGGCACCGCCCAGAGGCTTAGTCTTCGAGCTCTGCCAGGTGGTGCAACCGCCCCAATCAGACGGTGCAACCGCGAGACCCCGAAATTCCGGGAATTGACAGTTTTGAGCTCGGAATTCCAACTGGGTTGGGGCCTATAAATACCCCACCCTTTCAGTAATGACAGAGTAACCAAAAACCACCGAAATCCTGATCTTACTCTATGTTTTTGAGAGCTCAAAAAGTATTGTATGAGTTAAAAGTTCTCCTTCCTCTTTTCTTCCAAGTTTTGATCTATCAAGAGAGGAAAGAAAATTCTGTAAGGGTTGTCTCCTAAGCCCGTCAAAAGGAGTGAAACTGTAAAAGGGTGGTTGGCCTTCGCCTATTGAAGGAAGGCCTCTAAT
This sequence comes from Musa acuminata AAA Group, assembly GCF_036884655.1. Classification (NCBI taxonomy): domain Eukaryota; kingdom Viridiplantae; phylum Streptophyta; class Magnoliopsida; order Zingiberales; family Musaceae; genus Musa; species Musa acuminata. The sequence continues at coordinate 18,560,105 of NC_088355.1, read as the reverse complement.
GGATGTCAGTGACCTCATCGGTGGAGGAAGCCAAAAGTGGATGTAGGTCAAGATTGACCGAACCACTCTAAATCTCGGTTTGCATTTACTTCGAGCATATTATCTTTACTACAAACCTCCTCAATAGCTTACTACCTTCTGCGTATTTACGATCGTGTTTCAAGTTCAGTATTTTCCGAATCGGCGTTTAGACATACATTAGTTTTATTGTACAAATATTATATTTCAGTTTACACTTACATTCTAATTTCCATCACAACTACAAACTGCCTTTATAGACTTGCTTTAACTGTATCTTGCTTGATTACAAGTTAAAGTGATTTACGAATCGAATTTTCTACCGAAATTGCTCTTATCGTACGAACGCGATTTTAATCGTCGAAAGTTTTCCACTGCACTAATTCACACCCCCCCCCCCCTCTTAGTGCTCTTGATCCTAATAGAGAGAAAAGTTTGTAAGGGTTGTCTCCTAAGCCCGTCAAAAGGAGTGAAACTGTAAAAGGGTGGTTGGCCTTCGCCTATTGAAGGAAGGCCTCTAGTGGACGTCGGTGACCTCGTCGGTGGAGGAAGCCAGAAGTGGATGTAGGTCAAGATTGACCGAACCACTCTAAAATTGCGGTGCTCTTTGGTTTGCATTTACTTTGAGCATATTATCTTTACTGCAAACCTCCTCAATAGCTTACTGCCTTCTATACATTTACTATCGTGTTTCAAAGTTCAGTATTTTCTGAATCGATGTTTAAACGTAAATCAATTTTATCGTACGAACATCATATTTCAGTTTGTGCTTACATTCTGATTTCCATCATAACTGCAAACTGCCTTTATAGATTCGCTTTAACTACATCTCGCTTGATCATAAGTTAAAGTGATTTACGAATCGGGCTTTCTATCGAAATCGCTTTTATCGTATGTGTTGGGAAATCATAGGGGGCGACATCATATGCGCAGCGGAAGAACAAGAAAACAAAAATCCCCGATTCCCAAAAAGATGTTCATCGTCGTGCGAAGATTGGTGCGCAAAATCCGCAAAAAACACAAAACTGCGTATAAAGATTATGTTACCTAGGGAGATCGTATATCCCTGTTTCCTTGCAGATCCTTAGGAGAGGGTGAAGGAGGTCAAGCGTCCTCCTCTCTAGCGGTGATCCACACAGCAGGGTTGCGACGACGCTCCTCAAAACTCCAAGCCTACTCTGAAGGGGAGAGGGAGAGAAGAATAGGAAGGGCAAGCAAAGACTCTAGCCTATGAGGCTGTGAATCCCTCCTATTTATAGAGATCCCGTGTCAAAACCCTAATGGGTCCTTTCCCTAGTGGGTATTGGATCTGCATCCAATAAGACAAGGGCTCCGTCGGATATCTCATATCCGAACCTCTACTCATCGCAATGCCTACCATATGTGTGTGACCCTCTAGGCCCAATAACGAGCTGGCCGTGAGTCATACCTGTCAGAACTCCTTCTAACTCAGTGAATTATTATCTCTGTAATAATTCACTCGACTCATCGACTACGGAAGTACTAGGCCACTACGCCGTAGTCCCCAAACGATACAGGGGAATCCAATCCATTGGACCTGTCTGTCCTCAGTTACCATGTACCTATAGTCCCTCATCCATCTAATATCCCAGAGACCGTATATCGAGCATGGTGCTGTCAGACCCATACGGTTTCTACTCAAGTCTCGCTCTAATCGGATTCTCCCGGAGAACTCTTTCTCTCTCAACCCAAATGACCCTGGCCAGGGATTTGTCTGAGCAAGAACACATGGGATATTCCTCTCATGATACCGAGAGTGGATGATCCTCTATCGACACTCAATAGCCCTCGTAAGGTCGACTACCACTCCCAATGACCAGCTGTACTAGATCTGGGAACAGCCAAACCTATAAGTCTGGTATCAAAGAGTGGAGCACTCATACAGGACATCCTTGGTGTCTCAAGTCTAAGAACCAGATACACCACTAGGACTACGGAATCGTTGTCTGACAATAAGGCATCATCAACCATCCAGCATTCCGTAAGCGGATCAATCAGTGAACTCATTCTCCAATGAGCACCTGTACTGTATCCCTAGTGTCCCTACACGAGCAGCTATGAGACCAGCTGCATCCATCATATGGACGGGTATACAGCACACCAGTCTATCCGGTTATCACGATGTCCCTCTCGAGTAACCTATGACCGGGATTATTTAGGATATGTGTTTAAAGGTGAATCGATCTCATTATCGTGATCTCATCACGATCCGATTCCCATTGCACAAATCCAAGGACATCACAATATATATGCATTTATGCAATAGTTATAAAGTGATATACGCCAAAATATAATAAGCAAAAAGATTCTGTATCAAGTCACATGTGCCAACACTCACGTGATTGGCTTGCTGGGCACCTATGACTAGCAATCTCCCACTTGACCTAAAGCCAATCACCTATGTGTCTGATCCCCATCAGACCCCTGTGACGCTCAAAGACAATCTGAGACAACGGCTTTGTTAGTGGATCTGCAATGTTATCTTCGGATGGAACTCTTTCCACTGCTACATCTCCTCGGGTTACGATCTCTCTTATAAGCTGGAACCTCCTCAGAACACTTCTGATAAGACCCGGGTTCCCTTATTTGAGTAATCACCTCATAGTTGTCGCAATATAAGGAAGTCGACTTGTCGCTATCTGTATCGACTCCCAAATCTGTGATGAACTTCTTCACCCAGACTCCCTCCTTTGCTGCATCTGATGCAGCAATGTACTCCGCCTCTGTGGTCGAGTCAGCAGTGGTATCTTGCTTGGAACTCTTCCAGCACACTGCTCCTCCATTCAAGGTGTACACATACCCTGAATTCGACTTGCTATCATCGACATCAGACTGAAAACTTGAGTCAGTGTAGCCTTCAACCTTAAGGCTATTACCTCCATATACTAGTAAAAGATCCTTAGTCCTTCTCAAGTACTTAAGGATACACTTTACTGCTTTCCAGTGCTCCAAGCCTGGATCCGCCTGATACCTGCTCGTGACACTCAGAGCATGCGCTATATCAGGCCTAGTACATAGCATGGCATACATGATAGACCCTATTGTTAAGGCATAAGGTATCATATCCATGTTCGCCCTTTCTTAGAATTTTCAATGCCAAACATTTTGACAATGGTTTCTATGTACCTGGACTGGGACAAGCCAAGCATCCTCTTGGATCTATCTCTATAGATTCTAATCCCCAAGATATAGGATGCTTCCCCTAAGTCCTTTATGGAGAAGTGTCTAGATAACCAAGTCTTTACAGTGGATAGCATTCCTACGTCATTCCCAATGATGAGGATGTCATCCATATATAACACCAAAAAGGTGATAGCGCTCCCACTTACCTTTCTGTATACACAAGGCTCATCTTCGTTCTTAACAAAGTCATAAGATCTGATTGCCTCATCAAATCTTATGTTCCAACTTCGGGAAGCTTGCTTTAGTTCATAAATGGATCTAAGCAACCTACACACCTTATCTGGGCAGTTCTTGGACACGAATCCCTCAGGTTGCATCATATACACCTCCTCCTCCAGGTTCCCGTTGAGGAATGCGGTTTTCACATCCATCTGCCAGATCTTATAATCATAGTGTGCTGCAATAGCCAATAGAATTCTGATGGATTTTAGCATTGCTACGGGTGAGAAAGTTTCGTCGTAGTCAACACTTTGCCTTTGACGATACCCCTTAGCCACTAGCCTTGCTTTATAGGTCTCTACCTTTCCATCTACTCCGATCTTTTTCTTAAAGATCCACTTGCAACCGATGGGTACAATACCTTCGGGTGCATCAACTAGGTTCCAAACCTTATTGGAGTACATAGAATCCATCTCAGAATTCATGGCTTCTTTCCACTTCCCGGAGTCTATACTCATAATAGCCTCCTCGTAGGTCTGAGGATCAATATCCTCTACATCCTCTGCTCTAATATGTCCCACATATCTCTCAGGAGGATGGGATACTCTATCAGACCTGCGTAAAGTTGAAACTTGTGTATTAGATACCTGAACAGACTCGGGCTGTAGAGTGGTGCTTGAGCTTGGTTCTCCAACCTCGCTCAATTCTATCATTCTCCCACTGTCTCCGTCAAGAATGTGTTCCTTCTCAAGGAACACTGCTCTCTTAGCTACAAAGACCTTTTGGTCCTCGAGATGATAGAAGTAATACCCACAAGTTTCCTTGGGGTATCCCACAAATTTACATCGCCCTGTCCTTGATTCTAACTTATCGGAGTTGTGTCTTTTAACATGGGCAGAGCAGCCCCAAATCTTAACTACTTTAAGATCAGGCTTCTTCCCTTTCCATATCTCATATGGTGTAGACACCACCGACTTAGTTGGAACTCTGTTCAGAAGGTAAGCTGCGGTTTCTAGGGCATATCCCCAGAATGAGATGGGTAGGTCAGCGAAACTCATCATGGACCGTACCATATCTAATAATGTACGATTTCTCCTTTCAGAGACACCATTGAGCTGAGGTGTATAAGGAGGTGTCCATTGGGATAATATCCCATGGTCCTTGAGGAAGTGAGTAAACTCTGTACTTAAGTACTCACCTCCTCGATCTGATCGAAGAGTTTTGATACTCTTTCCAGTCTGGTTCTCCACCTCATTCTTATACTCTCTGAATTTCTCAAAGGCCTCGGACTTGTACTTCATTAAGTACACATATCCATACCTTGAGAAATCATCAGTAAATGTAATGAAGTAGGAGTAACCTCCAATGGCATGAGTTGACATGGGTCCACATACATCACTATGTATGAGTTCCAACAACTCAGTGGCTCTCTCTCCAGTTCCACTAAATGGAGAGTTGGTCAGTTTTCCACGAATGCAAGGCTCACAAGTTGCATATGACACATAGTCGAATGGATCTAGATATCCATCATTTAGCAACTTTTGAATCCTTCTTTCATGGATGTGACCTAGCCTACAATGCCACAGGTATGCACTGTTCAACTCATCTCGTTTCCTTTTGGACACACATTTATATTCATGATATGTGGAGTGGTGTCTAACATAAATAAACCATTATGCAATGTTCCTTTCGTGATGATCTTATCATCTAATAATATCGAACAACCATTGTTCTCAAAAACAAATTTATATCCACTAACTGTTAAACATGAAATGGAGATAATGTTTTTGATAATAGAAGGAACAAAATAACATGCATCTAATGCAATAAAAGCTCCACTAGGCAGATGTAGGGCGACCTCGCCAACAGCTAATACAGCAACTTTTGCTCCATTACCCATCTTGAGGTCCATCTCGCCTCTCTCTAGTCTCCTAGGCTTTGCCAGAACCTGCAATGAATTACATATATGATAAGCACTACCGGTATCTAATACCCATGTGTTATCATAAGAGTCTGACAAATGGAGACTGATCATGAATGTACCTGAAGCTTCATCAAGCTTTTGTTTCGCCCTTTCTGCAAGGTACTCTTTGCAGTTTCTCTTCCAGTGCCCATCTTTACCACAGTGGAAGCACTGGCCTTTGTCCTTTGTTGGGTCTTTCTTAGCAACCTTTGCTTTACCTTGTTTGCCCTTGCCCTTTCCCTTCTTAAGGGACCTTTCTGCTTTCCTTTTCTTTCTGGTCTCACTAGTGTAGAGAACTGGCTTCTCTTTCTTAATAGTACTCTCTGCCTCCCTCAACATATTGAGGAGCTCTGGGAGAGTCACCTCAAGCTTGTTCATATTAAAATTCATTATGAACTGTGAAAAGGAATCTGGTAGGGACTGAAGCACAATGTCCACACACAAGTTATCCTCTAGGACCATTCCTAGACCTGTGAGTTTCTCTATCCACTCAATCATCTTTAGGACATGGTTCTGAACCGGTGTCCCCTCAGTCATCCTAGCGCGGAAAAGGCTCTTGGATATCTCATATCGTTGAGTCCTTCCCTGTTCCTCAAACAATTTACGGACATGTAGGAGAATGGATCTGACATCCATCTTTTCATGTTGTCTCTGTAACTCTGGAGTCATAGAGCCCAACATATAGCACTGAGCAAGAGTGGAGTCATCAATGTACTTCACGTAGCGAGCGATCTCATCCTCGCTTGCCCCTTCTTCGGGCGTAGGCATCACTGTATCAAGGACGTACACGATTTTCTCCGCTGTGAGAACAATTCTCAAGTTACGGAGCCAATCCGTATAATTTGGACCAGTGAGGCGGTTGACATCAAGTATGCCACGTAAGGGATTTGAAAACGACTTTTTCTGAAAATAAAGATGTAGCAAAAAATGAATAACATGCAGATTTTGCAAGAAATAAACTATCAAGATATGGACTTCTATCTTAATATGCTCCCACTATTTTACTAACGAGTCACGCGACACCCTCAGCACGTGAAACGGAAGTCTCCGGCAGACTTCTAGTGGGGATCAGGATCCAATCAGCGTCTTAGTGTAACCTCGAGGGACTCGACCAATCACACTAAGCCTAAAAGGTAGACAACTCTTGCCGATCACAACTCCTTGTGATTCCCGTCCTGTTCGGCCTCCGAATCACCATGGCCTCGAGGGACTCGACCAACCATGATGCTCGGTTAAGTCAACACCTTCGTTACAAGATGAGTCTGATTTGATGATATACCCTCGAGGGACTCGACCAAGCATATCATGCCCTCAGGTCACCGGTGACATCTCTATGTCGTAAGCAAGATAGCGAATCGCGATATAGGTGAGTCTCGAGGGACTCGACCAACTCAACCTACACCGGGATTCGGTTCCTACTCATAACGATGGAAGGCCACGTGGGTCAATCTAATTGCCTCACGTTTACCGACTTAATATTATCGAGAGATGTTTCTATGATTTGGTCTCCTAATATGACATGTCACACATATACATATTTAATATATATCTACATCGCATGCAAATATATATACATATCTAGTATGTGTATAAGCAATCACACCAGATGATCATGGACCACAACCTAATATGATTAGGCCCGAGCCAGTAGGCCTAATCACTCACATCAAGATCTATGTGTGCAACGGTGCATCTCCATGCCTTGTGATCGTCCATCTCGTCCTCGTCGGTTCCGTCGACATCTTGATGCATCTCCATGCATCACGATCGTCCGTCTCGTGGGTCCCGCTATGGCTTCCACGCTCCCGCTGCGCCTCCTCATGTGATTACAACTTAATCATAGGCACGCAGGCCCGACAATAAACGAGAAATATAATGGAGGTTCGCAGACCTCAATAATAATAATCACAAGTACACACATCACACGGTCCATGATCATCCGTCCACTCATCATACATCACATGTATAAATAATCATCATCATGTAGGACTACTAGATAATAATAAAAATAATAATCAACTAAACCTTTTAATTAATTAATATTTTCTGAAATCAGGGATATATAGGGAATTTCTCAATTCCTAAGGGTATTTTCGTAATTTGGACAAAAGACAGAAACTGGAATTTCTCAAATTCCGAGGGGGCAAAACTGTCTTTTTTCCCAGAAAACCCTAATGCCCTTCTCCTCCTTGCTGCTGCGCCGCCGCCGCCGCCACCCTGCTGGCGGCGGCCTGTGCGGCGAGGGCGAGGGCACTGCCCTCGCCTGCAGGTGGCACGCCCGTTGGGTCCGCTGCCGCTGCAGGTGGGCGCCCCCGCGGGCGCCGCCGCCTCCGCGGGCGGTTCTGCCCGCGAGTCAGCGCCCGCAGATGGTGCTGTCTCGCTGGCGGCCGCCCCTGCGGGGTTTTTGCCCGTGGGAGCAGCGGCCACAGGCGCCGCTGCCCTGCGGTGCCTCAGCCCGCGCTGCTGCCCCGCGGCGCCTCTGCCCGTGGGCTCAGTGGCCGCAGGCGCTTCTACCGAGCGGGCTGCCAGCCCCGCCGACCGCAAGCCTGCTGCAAGCAGACCGCCGGCCGGCTGCTGCAGGCACAGCGCTTGCGCATGCGCCGGCGCTGTGCTGCCTGGCTGCGGCTGCGGCTAGCTGCAGGCATGCAGATCGAGGGCAGCAACTGTTGCTGCCCTTCCTTGCTTTTGCGTCAACGATTTTGACGTCAATATTCTTCCTAAACACAACACACGCAGTTCAAAAACCAATCATTCGCACGAACAACCTGGCTCTGATACCACTGTTGGGAAATCATAGGGGGCGACATCATATGCGCAGCGGAAGAACAAGAAAACAAAAATCCTCGATTCCCAAAAAGATGTTCATCGTCGTGCGAAGATTGGTGCGCAAAATCCGCAAAAACACAAAACTGCGTATAAAGATTGTGTTACCTAGGGAGATCGTATATCCCTGTTTCCTTGCAGATCCTTAGGAGAGGGTGAAGGAGGTCAAGCGTCCTCCTCTCTAGCGGTGATCCACACAGCAGGGTTGCGACGACGCTCCTCAAAACTCCAGGCCTACTCTGAAGGGGAGAGGGAGAGAAGAATAGGAAGGGCAAGCAAAGACTCTAGCCTATGAGGCTGTGAATCCCTCCTATTTATAGAGATCCCGTGTCAAAACCCTAATGGGTCCTTTCCCTAGTGGGTATTGGATCTGCATCCAATAAGACAAGGGCTCCGTCGGATATCTCATATCCGAACCTCTACTCATCGCAATGCCTACCATATGTGTGTGACCCTCTAGGCCCAATATCGAGCTGGCCGTGAGTCATACCTATCAGAACTCCTTCTAACTCAGTGAATTATTATCTCTGTAATAATTCACTCGACTCATCGACTACGGAAGTACTAGGCCACTACGCCGTAGTCCCCAGACGATACAGGGGAATCCAATCCATTGGACCTGTCTGTCCTCAGTTACCATGTACCTATAGTCCCTCATCCATCTAATATCCCAGAGACCGTATATCGAGCATGGTGCTGTCAGACCCATACGGTTTCTACTCGAGTCTCGCTCTAATCGGATTCTCCCGGAGAACTCTTTCTCTCTCAACCCGAATGACCCTGGCCAGGGATTTGTCTGAGCAAGAACACATGGGATATTCCTCTCATGATACCGAGAGTGGATGATCCTCTATTGACACTCAATAGCCCTCGTAAGGTCGACTACCACTCCCAATGACCAGCTGTACTAGATCTGGGAACAGCCAAACCTATAAGTCTGGTATCAAAGAGTGGAGCACTCATACAGGACATCCTTGGTGTCTCAAGTCTAAGAACCAGATACACCACTAGGACTACGGAATCGTTGTCTGACAATAAGGCATCATCAACCATCCAGCATTCCGTAAGCGGATCAATCAGTGAACTCATTCTCCAATGAGCACCTGTACTGTATCCCTAGTGTCCCTACACGAGCAGCTATGAGACCAGCTGCATCCATCATATGGACGGGTATACAGCACACCAGTCTATCCGGTTATCACGATGTCCCTCTCAAGTAACCTATGACCGGGATTATTTAGGATATGTGTTTAAAGGTGAATCGATCTCATTATCGTGATCTCATCACGATCCGATTCCCATTGCACAAATCCAAGGACATCACAATATATATGCATTTATGCAATAGTTATAAAGTGATATACGCCAAAATATAATAAGCAAAAAGATTCTGTATCAAGTCACACGTGCCAACACTCACGTGATTGGCTTGCTGGGCACCTATGACTAGCAGTATGAACGCAGTTTTAATCGTCGAAAGTTTTCCACTGCACTAATTCAACCCCCCCCCCCCCCTCTTACTACTCTTGATCCTAACATGAAATACAAATGAGAAGTTAATGATCATGCATGATAGGATGTAATGAATTTTGACATTTAGATACCATCATTTGAATAGCTATGATCATGTTGCCAAAATGATATATCATGAATGCTTGAATATCATATATGATATGCCCATAGTGATGATTGATTTATTTGTATCATGCATGAAAAATGAAAGGTATAGTTTTGAAATTGTGATGTATTGCATATGATGTAAATCATGATTTAAAATGCTATGAGTTGTTACTAAAATGATGTATGTTGATTTAATGCTTTGTGTCATGAATGCTCTAAATGATGAATGTTTGGTATCATGATCAAAATATTGATAAATAGTTAAAAATTTTAGTATCATGTGTGATATGCTCATAATGTTGATTGATTTTTTCAATATCATGCATGAATGAAATATAAAGTTTTTGAAAAGGTGCATGTTTTAATTTGAAAATATAATAATGCACGAATAAGATTGATGCTTACCTTTGTCATATTTGATGTAAAGGGTTTTCCCTTCTTTTTGACAATGACAAAGGGGGAGATAGATAGCTTACACAAGACAAGAGAAGCAAAAAAAATTACAAACGTACACATCACAAAAACGGGCAAAACTTATTTGCTTGCTCATCTCAAAAGCAAGAAATGCTATCTTGTAATCTCAAGAAAATGTGTTATCTTGCCTATCTCAAGAAGCAAAACTTGCAACTTGCACATTGCAATAGGAAGCAAGAATCATGAGCTTACACAAGAAAGCTATCTTGCATTTGCTTTCCAAATTTTTGCTAGCTTGTATGTAGTAAAACTTGCATATCATAAAAATTGCTAGCTTGTAGTCTAAAGAGATGCAAACAGTTGATATCTCAAGATGCTAAACATGATAAACTTGTACTTTGCAATGGAAGCAAAATTGCAAGCTCAAACATTGCAAAGGATGCAAAATTTGATAGCTTGCAACTTGCATATTTCAAGAAGCAAGAGTTGATTTTTGAACATCTTAAAACTGCAAGCTTGCATGTTCTAAAATGTTGTAAAGTAGGACATGCTACTTTACTATCTTGCATATCTAAAACTTGATAGCTTGCATATTCTAATGTGATATAGCACTTGCTAAATTTTTGCTAGTTGCATGATGTAGCATTTGCTAAATTTTCAAGCTTACAAATTGCATGATGATAAAAATTGATATTATGTTTTTCTTACAATAAGTTGAATTCATATCTCAAACACATAGAAAGTGACACTTCTCCTTTTTTTTTATGACAAAGGGGGAGTAGTATGATCCTGTTATGCATGATGATGTATTGTAAATATTTATGATGAATATTTGCAATGACTTGAATTTGGCTTGAATTCAAGGTTCTATCAATATAGCATATTGATAGAGGGAGTTTGTTTAAACTCCGAGAGTTAAGGTTAACTCCGTCATCAAGTGGTTGTCATCATCAAAAAGGGGGAGATTGTTGAATCTCGTATTTTGATGATGAAACCACTTGATATGTGTTTATGATTTAATCTGCGTTTTGAGTGGCACAGGATGCTTCGATCAGGATGAGACAATTAGAGCAGGAAAATCATGTTGTGCCGAAGGAACATGTTAGAAGATTGGACGTCGGGCTGGTGGATCGGTCGACGTATCGACAGAAGGCTTCGGGCCATAGATTCGGGCATCGGGCTAAGAAGAGCGGGTATTGTGCCAAGGATATTGGAGTTACGGAGTCAACTGGCTGATTGGGCAATAGGCCACAAGAGAGGATGATGCGCCGAAGAATCGGACGAAGCGTCGAGGGACCAATGACATGCCAGACAACTTGATTAATTTCTTAGGAGTAATTGTCTAGATCAAACTTTTATTTTACATGTGCAGGATTAACTACGATAGCTTGAAGACATAAAGCAAGTCTACCAGAGTCAAGTTCGATGGGTGTTCGAGAGTCCAAAGATTCGTCGGAGATGCTGCCGGAACCAACCGAGAAGAAATCGGGGACTTGTCGGAGTTTTTCGAAGTCCGCCGAAGAGATCGTCGGAGGTTCGCGGAGTTCACCGAGAAGGCTCAGCTACTCGCTGAACTCGCCATAAGATCAGGAGCCTGTTGGGAGTCCACCGAAAGATCATTGGAAAGCTTGCCGAAAGGAGACTCAATGTTTGCCAGTTGAAAACTTGCTTAGTGTTAGAGCTAGCCCCAGGAAATTTACCACAAGGTAATTTTGGCAACCCAACAAGACAATAAAACAGAAAGAATAAAAGCGAGACAAGAACACCAGAACACCAGATATACGTGGTTCGGTCAATTGACTTTGACCTACATCCACGGACGAAAGAGGAGCAAATTACTACTGCAAAAGAGGGACAATTACAAATGCCTTAGGAAGATGTACCTAGGCCATAAAACACCTGAAAATACTAAACAAGAAAAACCTCAACTATAAGCCCAAACTATTTAACTGAGTGTGGACTTAAACTAAAGCAAACACTTAGGTTTTTCTTGTGGTGCCAATTGTGGTACCTCTTATGGTGCATTTGACTTCAAAGCCCAGGCCCTTATTTATAGTTCCAAGACGAGATAACAAGTCTGATTTTCCCGATGTGGGACTATGGGACTTGCCAAACTAACAAATCTCCACCTTGGTATGTCCTAACAAAACTTGCTCCACTTTCTTCATAAAAGCCCCAATGGGCAATCACCAACAATGAATACCAACCAAGTCCAAGCAATGCTTGAACTTGTAAACCGGAAGAGGCTTTGTAAGCATATCAGCTGGATTGTCCTTCGTATGAATTTTCTGAACAAAGACCTTTCCCTCAGCAATAGTGTCCCATCTGCATCCAACAATTTTCTTACCCAAAGGCGACTTCACAAGATCCCAAGTTCTATTCCGATGGAGAGATTCAATTTCTTCATTCATCGCAATCAACCACTTAGCGGAATTATCACAAGAAACTGTATTTGAGTAGGAAGTAGGCTCACTAACTTCACTTGTCTCTTCTGCAATAGACAAAGCATATGCAATCAAATTTGCATATCTTTGTGATGGTCGAATATCTCTTCGTGGTCTATTATTGGCTATAGAATATTGCTCTTCCTCTGGATCATCTGCGTCAGTAGACTCGGGACCACCTACTGGCATTCTTTGAGTAGAAGAGTTCGACTTAAAAGAATCTGAACTACCAATCTCAAACTCCACCTGCTTCTGCGCACTATCATTTGTACAACTAGTAGAATCCTCTTTGGAAGATAACATAAACAATTCATCAAAAATAACATCTCTACTGATTATAAATTTTGGGGATTTGGGATCAGAACACCATAATCTGTATCCTTTCACCCCAGAAGCATACCCAAGGAAAATATACCTTTTAGCCCGAGGCTCTAATTTTCCTTCATTTACATACATGTATGCTGGACACCCAAAAATTTTTAAATCAGAGTAATCAGCAGGAGCACCTGACCAAACTTCCTCCGGAGTTTTAAAGTTAAGTGCTGCAAAAGGAGCGCGGTTGACAACGTAACAGGCCATATTAATCGCCTCTGCCCAAAAGTCCTTTGTCAACCCTGCATTTGAGATTATACACCTTGCTCTCTCCAAGAGTGTTCTGTTCATACGTTCGGCCACACCATTTTGCTGAGGCGTCATCCTAACAGTGCGATGCCGAACGATTCCTTCATTTTTACATAATTCTTCAAAATCACCTTCACAAAATTCCATGCCATTATCTGTTCGAAGCTGCTTACTCTGTTTACCTGTTTGTTTCTCAATCAAAGCCTTTCATTGTTTAAATGTTAGAAAAATATCATTTTTATGCTTCAAAAAATAAACCCAAACTTTCTTGGAATAATCGTCAATGAAAGTCAACATATACCTGGCACCACCCTTAGATTGAACATGAGCTGGACCCCAAAGGTATGAATGAATATAGTCAAGAGTACCTTTCGTTTTGTGAACTGCCGGAGAAGTGAAGCTGACTCTTTTCTGCTTTCCAAAAATGCAGTGTTCACAAAAATCAAGTGGCCCAGTACTCTGTCCGCAAAGTAGACCCCTTTTGCTCAATATGCTCAAACCTTTTTCGCTCATATGATCCAAACGCATATGCCATAATTTGGTGATGTTAGAATCAGACAATGATGACGACGAAACTGCAACCGAACCTGTGATAGTAGTTCCCTGCAGAATATACAAGCTACCAGACCTACAAGCTTTCATAACAATAAGGGCACTTCTAGAAACTTTCATAACTCCACCTTCAGCTGTGTATTTATACCCAAGGGCCTCTAGGGTGCCTAAAGAGATGAGATTCTTTTTTAAATCAGGAACATGTCTAACATTAGTGAGCGTCCTCATAATACCATCATGCATTTTAATTCGGATTGTACCTCTACCAACAACATCATATGCAGCATTATTGCCCATCAAAACAATTCCACCATTACAAGATTCATATGTGGAAAACAAATCCCTATTGGGACACATGTGATAAGAACAGCCCAAATCTAAAATCCATTCATTTTTAGACCTCGTCCTGTCATCAATAGCAGAGAAAATATTTTCAACATTCTCATCAGTTGCTACACTAACTTCAGCGGATTCAATAGTTTTCTCAACAAATTTTTCCTTTTGCTTTAATTTATTTTTCAATTTAAAGCAATCAGATTTAATGTGTCCCATTTTATGACAATATCTGCATTCCAAATTTCTATGTCTAGATTTAGATCTAGATTTAGATCTACTACTGTCAAATTCTCTTTTATCCATTCTCCCCCTAACAACCAGACCCTCAGCCTGATTCTCTCTACTTTCCCCAGTGATATTCCTGTCTATCTGCTCCTTAGATTTTAGTGCAGATTTAATTTCTTGATACAAAACTGTTTCTTTTCCATAAATCAAAGTATTACGGAAATGCTTAAAAGATTAGAAAAGAGAACACAAGAGTAACAAAGCCTTATCCTCATCATCAATTTTTGCATCTATATTCTCCAAATCCATAACCAAAGAATCAAACTTATCAAGATGCGAGAGTATAGATGTACCTTCAATCATCCGAAGCATATACAAACTTTGCTTCAAGTAGAGATGATTCTTCATTGTCCTCTTCATGTACAAGGCTTTAAGCTTGTCCCAAATTTGAATCCTCATGGGGTCTATAAATACCCCTCAATTCTCAGCAGAGAATACAACCTTTGAGAAGTTAGAGATTGAGATAAAGCTTTAGCAAAGTCTTTAGTAAGTCTTGTTTTCAATTGCTTGAGTGTTCACCTCCTTCTTTCTCATTGAAAATTTGTAAGAGTATGAACCACTTGTAAAAGAGTGTAAGAGGGGTATTTGTCCTTTCCCTTCAAAGTGATTTGCTAGTAGAAGTTGGGAGCCTCATTGAAGAAGGCTTCGTAAGTGGATGTAGGTCATTTTGACCGAACCACTTTAAATTAGTGTGTTCCTTGAAAGTATGAGTATTTACTTTTTTGAAACCATTATTTACATAGTAGCGAGCTTCTGGTTTTCATCTTCTCACTTTACTCGAGCTACTTTCACTAAGTCATTCATTGTTGAATCGAAATCTCTACACATTTACGAAATCGTTTTCAAACTTATGAGTTTTAATCCGCTGCACTAATTCAACCCTCCCCCTCTTAGTGCTGCTCCGATCCTAACAATAAAGTGATGCCCTTCGGCCTGAAAAACGCTAGGGCGACTTACCAAAGGATGGTTGACAAACTTTTCAAGCACCAGCTCGGGAGGAATATGGAAGTATACATGGACGACATGATCGTAAAGAGCAAGGCCACGAGCGCGCATCTGACCGATCTGGCGGAAACGTTCCAAATGCTCAGACGGTTCAGCATGCATCTGAATCCTGCGAAGTGTGTCTTTAGGGTCAGCTCGGGAAGGTTCCTCGGCTTTATCATTCACCAAAGGGGGATAGATGCCAACCCATAAAAGGTGCAGGCCATAACCAAGATGCGCTCCTCTGGCTCGGTCAAGGAGGTGCCGCGACTCATCGGGAAGTTAGCAGCGCTCAGCAGATTCATGTTGCATTCAAGCGATAAGTGCCTTCCCTTTTTCCAGGCTCTGTAGCAGGCCGACAACTTTACTTGGACTTCAGAGTGCGAAGAAGCCTTCGAAAAGTTGAAGGCGTGCCTCGCCCGCTTGTCCCATCTTGCCTCGCTCGAGCCGGGCGAAACCCTTAGTCTCTACTTGGCGGCCTCGATGTAGGCAGTTAGCTCATGTTAGTTTGGGAGACACCACCAATGCAGCAACCCATGTACTACATCAGCCATATCCTCGTCGGGGCACGGTATTCCCCGATCGAGAAGCTAACCTCACGCTAATGAAGACGACCCGAAAACTGCGGCCCTATTTCCAAGCCCACACAATCAAAGTAATCACTGACTAGCCACGACGACAAATCCTTTCCAATTTCAATGCATTAGGTAAGATGCTACGGTGGTCGGTCGAGCTCAGTGAATTCGACATTCAGTACTCTCCCAAGACCTCCATCAAAGCTCAAGTACTAGCTAACTTTATTTCCGAGCTAACTCCTGAAGACCATGCTAGGGGGCAGGAGAACAACAAGAGCATGTGGACCTTGTACGTGGATGGCTCGTCCACTGTCGGAGCGGCCGGGGTCGGGTGTTAGGACTCTAGCTTGGAGAGTCCTAATTGAGAGGGACATTCATGTAAAACTATTAGGACTCTAGCTAGGAGAGTCCTAATTGAGAGGGACATTATGTTAGAACTCTAGCTAGGAGAGTCCTAATTGAGAGGGGCATTCATGTAGGAGGTTTTTTCTTAGAGAAGAATTAGGAGTTGTAAGGGAATATGAGTCTTGAGTAGGAGTCCTATTAGGAGTTGGTTAGAAGTAAGAGTCTCAAGTAGGAGTCCTATTAGGAGTTAGGGTTTAGAAGCCCTATAAATAGCCATGTATTCCTTCTCTTTTCTTAAGCAATAGATGAATCTTTTCTGCAGCCTTTGAGCAGCAACTTGGAGGGAGGAACCCCTATAGAGTTCTAAGGAGGTTGATCCCCTAAAGAGATCAACCCCAAGTTTAGAATATGCAAGGGTTCTAACACTTGGCATCAGAGCAGCATTCTTGGCATCTCGCTGCCCTTCCACTGCCATCCATCAGCCCTCCACAACCGCCCAAAGCAATTCCCACAATTGCTTAAAAGATCGTTGCCGAATTCCGCCATCATCTCCACCACCGAGGATCATCCTTTGATCTCTCCGTAAATTGCAACAGGTTCTGGTTTCCTACCTTACTGCTACTGCAATTTAGTTATCCTTATTCGAAAATCCAAAAAAAAAAACTATTCCTATATTGCTGCATAAACCTTTCGTCACAAAGTTTTCATCTCTACGATGAAAGATACATTGCAGAATTCCAGCCGCATAGTACCATCTGTTTGATCTTGCTACTATGCTTTTTCTATCCAAATTTCTATGAAATTTTTATGACATCTTTGACACATCCTAACAGCAGATTTCCCTTTGGTTTTTTCAAAAAATTCTCAATATAAACTATTGATCTTTTACGTCAAATCTGCTATACTTGAAAATCTGCACAGTAAAATTTCAGCCGCTTAGCACTGTTTATTTGATCTTGATACTACATTGTTTCTATCCAAATCTCTACAAATTTTTTATGATAACTTTGATACTTCCTAATAGTGGATTTCCCTTTGGTTTCATCAAAAAATTCTCAATATAAACCACTGATCTTTTACGTCCAATCTGCTATACCTAAAAATCTGTGCTGCAGAAAATTTCAGCTGTATATTGTTGCCTTAACCCATCTATTTGTAATCTTTTTTGAATGAAATTACTTATACACTTCATAGATCATCTTGGCTTCCATCTAAGATTGATCTATTAAAAAATTCATCTCTAAAAATGATTTTATGTTGCTGTAAATTTTCGTCGTAACCCGTTGAAATTTTTTGATGAGAATTCTGCAATTGCAACTTGCACCAATTTCCTTGCTGTTATACTGCCAAAATTTTCTTAATTAAATTAGATATCCTTGCTGTCATATAAACTGTGATTTTTTTTATCAATTCCCTCCTCAATTCTCTCAAGTTTTTGGTGGAAATTACGTCGAGAAACAATTATTTCTTTGACGACAATTCTACTCTTACAAGACAGCACATACTTGCTGCAACTTCCACTGATTTCTATCAAACCTTTGCTGTCATCTACCACAGATCCAAAACTTTTATCTATAGCCCTAAAACTTCACTAAATCACACCCTTAAACTGCACCCAAAACAGTCATAAAATAAGCCTAAATCGTAGCCTACATCCACCGATCCACCAATCCTTTCGACCATCACTTCTCTCAACTATACATGCATTTAACCTGATAATAAAATAGAGATCTTACCATCATAGATTTGGAGGCATATACTATGGCATCTAAGGAGGCAATCAATGCTAAATTTGAAGCCTTAGAGGCGCGAATGGAGGATAAGATTCAGACGCTCTTTACCGAACTCAGATTGGGTCGACCACTAAGCCCGAAAAAACCATATCATGGAGAGAGCTTTGCCCAATCGCACCAGGCCCGAAGAGATGAGTTCCAAGGGAGGGGAGGCTCTATGATTGAACCCAACTATCCATGCATAAAAGTGGACTTCCCTAGATGGGAAGAAGGAGACCCGATTGGTTGGATCTCGCGCGTGGAGCGATATTTTCAGTACCACAAAACCGCGGATGCATCTATGGTGAAAATTATAGCTATACATCTTGAAGGGGATGCTATACAATGGTTTGACCAGTTTGAACATACTTATGGAGTCCTTTCATGGCAACAATTCAAAGAAGGACTGCTGATCCGCTTCAGACCAACCGATTACGAGAATATTGACGGACAACTAGCAAAGATCCAACAAACTTCCACCATTCAGGAGTACCAAACCAGGTTTGAAAGGTTATCTAATCAAACTCATGATTGGTCTCAAAAACAGCTATTGAGGACCTTCATTGAGGGCTTGAAGCCGGAGATCCGAGGAGAAGTTAAAGCGCGACAACCGTATACGCTAATGGCAGCCATCTCTTTCGCACGACATCAAGAGGAGCAATTGAACCATGAAGCTCGGAGGACTAGGGTCGCTCCTCAACCAGTAATATTGAAGCCCTCAGCCCCCCCTACTATTGACCAAGTCCCTACACCAAAGAGGTTAACAAGAGAGAAGCTTCGGGAGCGATATGCGAAGGGGTTATGTTGGCATTGTGACGAGCCGTGGAGCCGTGAGCATCACTGTAGTAAAGGAGGACTTCTTATAATTGAACTGATAGAAGAAGAGGTCATTGAACATTCAGAAGAGAGCCTTGAACATGAAGAAAAAGATGCAGAAGAAGAGTCACAACCGACTGAAGTTATGATACATACACTAGCTGGCTACTCAAACCCGCAAATGATGAAAGTTGGAGGCCTTCTCAAACAACAACCGATCACTATTCTCATCGACACGGGCATCACTAATAACTTCTTAAACAGTAAGGTTGCTGTCCATATGAACTTACCTATTGAGAATTCTAAATATTATATAATGCCTAAGGTATCTCCTTTTAATATATAATGTATTTTCAAAATATATTTGGAACGTCTAGTATGCCTAAAGTGTATTCTTTTACGAGTGGTACAGGAATATATATATATATATATATATATATATATATATATATATATCCAGTCCTCGTGCACAACAAAAAAAAAGCATAAGAAGCATGTATTTCATCATTAATGCAACATTTATTTCATCAAGAAAGTCATCACATTCAAATAAGACAAAAATATATATCTAAACTAATGATATGCCTAAAATATATATTTTTGATATATAATACGTAGGTCCAAAACAAAATAATATTTAAAATTATAAAAAAAATCATTTGTGTGGGACATGTGGCTCGGGAAGAAAAGCCAACCAATAGGATCATCGACAGCCCCTTATATGCGATTCATCCACTCATGAAAAAAAAAAAAAAACCTTTCTTTTCTACCATGTGCATTCGTCCAAAATGAAAAAAATAAATAAAAAAACTATTTAATTATTTATAATATAAGTAACAATGATCTGTTATAAATTGTTCAAATTAAAAAGAAAAAAAAAGAATTTCTTTTCAAAATATTTATTTGAAAATGTGTTTTCTTTTATTTTTTGATAGTTATTTTTCAAAGATCGTGTCTTTTGAGAAAATAGTTATAATTTTCAAAGGTTGTGTCTTTTGAGAAAATAGTTAATTTTCAAAGGTCATGTCTTTTGAGAAAATATCTATAAATAGCTATTTGGGGGTAAATTACAAATACAACTCTTTCATGCTCTTCTTCTTTACTCTTCAAGTGATTGAGTTAGACATTCTCTAATTCCTCTCTGAAGATTCTTTATTGTTTGCTCAATACAGATCTTCTAATGGCTTGTCATATCCACTAAAACTATTTGCATCAAACCCAGAACAATCTTATTGAGAAGAAGGTGCAAATATCGTTTTTAGGAAAGTGTTTATACACGTTTCAAGCCTAAATATCTTTCCTAAAGTATTCTTAATCTTGTGTTTGTTATTTGTTTCCATAATGTTTTTTATCCTCTTCTTTGTCGTATCTTTTTCCCAACAATCTAAAAACGATATCTTGTGAGTTTATACAAATTCACTATGGAGGCTACAAATACCATCAAATTATTGAATCAAGATTTTGTTCGTTTGGATCGTTTTGATGGAACGAATTTTACCCGTTGGCAAGACAAGATGAAGTTCATGTTGACTGCTTTGAAGATCTTCTATGTGCTTGATCCAAATCTTCAACCAATTCTTGATCCAACCGACGATAACACCGATGAAATCAAGGCTGAACAAAAGAAAAGAAATGAAGATGAAGTCATGTGTAGAGGACACATTCTTAATGCTCTTTCGGACCGGCTTTATGATCTTTATACGGTAGAACCATCTGCAAAAGCAATTTGGAATGCTTTGGAATTCAAATATCATGCCGAGGAAGAAGGTACAAAGAAATTTTTAATTTCTAAATATTTTGATTACAAGTTTGTGGATGGCAAGCCAATCTTGGCACGAGTACATGAGTTGCAGGTCATTGTTAATCAATTGAAGGCTGAAAAAATTGAACTTCCTGAACCTTTTCAAGTAGGGGCTGTAATAGCCAAGTTGCCTTCATCTTGGAAAGGGTATAGGAAGAAGATTTTGCATGACTCCAAGGATATCACTTTGGAGCAAATTCAAAAACATCTTCGAATCGAGGAGGAATCGAGGATGAGAGATAAGAGTGAGAACTCTTTTTGCAATATAAAAGCAAATGTTGTGAATCAGCCTAAGAATTCCAATAAAAGCAAACAAAACAAGGAGAATCATTTTGGCCCCAAAAGGGATAAAAAAAATTTAAGAAGCCACAGAGTGGAGGTTGTTTTGTTTGTAGAAAACCTGGTCATTTTGCTAGGGATTGCAGATTTAAAAAAGGCCAGAAACCAAAAGTCAACTCCGTTGAGGGAGATGATAATATAATCGCTACGGTAAGCGAAGTGAATGTCATATTTGGCAAGGTTTCTGGTATGTGGTACGATACTTGTGCTACCGTCCATGTTTGCTATGATAAGGGACTCTTCAAGACTTATAGAGAAGTCACAGAAGGGCAAGAGATTCAAATGGGAAATGAAGTTCGTTCTGTTAGGATCAAGAGCACTAAGAGGGGGGGGTGAATTAGTGCAGCGGAAAACTTTCTGCGATTAAAACGAAACTGCGTTCGAACGATAAAAACGATTTCTGTGTGAAAGCCGATTCTAGGATTACTTTAACTTAAGATCAAGTAAGATGATGTTAAAGTCAATCTATGAAGGTAGTTTGCAGTTATGATGAAAACCAGAATATAAGCGCAAACTGAAATACGACGTTCGTACGAAGAAACTGATTTACGTCTAAATGCTGATTCGTAAATCACTTGATTAGGCGAGATGCAGTTTAAGCAAGGGTATAAAGGTAGTTTGCAGTTATGGTAGAAATCAAAACGTAAACGCAATATGAAATATGATGATCGTATGAAAAAGCAGATTTACGTCTAAACGCTGATTCAGAAACTGCAAAGCTTGAAACCCGATCGTATATGCGCAGAAAGCAGTAAGCTTCAGAGGAGGTTTGCAGTAAAGATAATATGCTCAAAGTAAATGCAAACTGAGATTTAGAGTGGTTCGGTCAATCTTGACCTACTCCACTTTTGGCTTCCTCCACCGACGAGGTCACCGACGTCAACTAGAGGACTTCCTTCAATAGGCGAAGGCCAACCACCCTTTTACAGTTTCACTCCTTTTGACGGGCTTAGGAGACAACCGTTATAGAATTTTCTCTCATCTCTTTACAACTCAGAACTTGGAAGAACAGAGGGAGAAGAACTTTTGGCCTTTATAATAATTTTGAGCTCTAAGAATCAGAGAAAAGGATCAAGATTTCGGTGTAAGTTCATACCCTTTCAGTGCTAAATGAGTGGGGTATTTATAGGCCCCAACCCAGTTCAAATTTGGAGCTCAAAACTGTCAATTCCTGGAATTTCAGGATCAGGCGGTTGCACCTCCTGACTGGAGCGGTTGCACCGCCTGGCAGAGCTCGAAGACTGAGCCTCGGGCGGTGCTACCTCCTATCAGGGGCGGTTGCACCTCCTGACAGAGCTCAAAGACTGAACTCAGGCGGTTGCACCTCCTGACTGCGGCGGTTGCATCGCTTGGCAGAGCTCGAAGACTGAGCTCAAGCGGTGCCACCTCCTGTCAGGGGAGGTTGCACCGCCCAGTCTCACTCGGAGACTGAGCCCCAAGCGGTGCCACCGCCTGGCTGGAGCGGTTGCACCTCCCAGTCTCGCTCGGAGATTGAGCCCAGGCGGTGCAACCTCCTGCCTTGGCCGGTTCAACCGCCTGGCAGAAATCAGGGTCCGAATGGGTTGATCCATTCAACCCAATTCAGGTTTTTCAGGGGCCCAATTGCCCCAAGATTAAGTTAATGGGATCACCTCCCATTTCCAACTTAATCAATATGCTAACTACGATTTTTCCTAAGACATTTACTGTAACTTGCTCCGGTGCGTCAATTGCTTCTTCCGTTGAGCTTCCGGCGAACTTCCGTCGATCATCTGATGAACCCTCGGTGATGCTCCTGCGGACTTCCGGCAAATTTCTGGACTTGCGACGATTCACTTGGCGAGTTCCGACGAGCTTCTTTGGCAAGCTTATGGACTTCTCGGATTTGTTCCCGCAGAACCTCCGACGATTGTCTAAACTTCCGTTGAACTCTCGAACTCCCAACGTGATCATTGTCTTGACTCCGGCGCAACTCCTGCTGCATGTCTTTCTTCTATCGTAGTTAATCCTGCACACTTAAAACAAAACTTCGATCGAGACAATTAATCCTAAGCAATTAACCAAGTTGTCCGGCATGTCATTGGTCACTCGATGCTTCGTTCGATTCTTCGGCGCATCGTCCTCTCCTGTAGCCTATTGCCCTATCGGTCAGTTGACTCCGCAACTCCGATATCCTTGGCACAATACCCGCTCTTCTTGGCCCGATGCCCGAGTCCACAGCCCGAAGCCTTCTGTCGATACGTCGACCGATCCACCGGCCCGACGTCCAATCTTCTGACATGTTCCTCAAGCACAACATGATTTTCCTGCTTTAATTGTCTCATCCTGATCGAAGCATCCTGCGTCACTCAAAACGTAGATTAAATGATAAACATATATCAAGTGGTTTCATCATCAAAATACGAGATTCAACAATCTCCCCCTTTTTGATGATGACAACTACTTGATGACGGAGTTAACCTTAACTCCCGGAGTTTAAACAAACTCCCCCTATCAATATGCCATATTGATAGAATCTTGAATTCAAACTGAATTCAAGTCATTGCAATATTCATCATGAATACTTGCAACACGTCATCATAAACTTATGCATAAACTTATGCATAACATGTCATGTCATCAACATACTTCTCCCCCTTTGTCATCAACAAAAAGGAGAAGTACCACAATCAAGTGTTTGTGATATTGGTTCAACTCATTGCATGAAAAACATAATATCAAGTTTTATCATCATGCAGTTTTGAAGCCAGAAAATTTAGCAAATGTTACATCATGCTCAGAACATTCAAGCTATCAAGTTTTAGATATGCAAGTTTTACAACATACAAGATAGCACTTTTAGAACATGCAAGCTAGCAATGTTACAATATTTTAGAACTTGCAAGCTAGCAATTTAGAGATGTTCAAGAAGGCAACTCTTGCTTCTTGAAATATGCAAGTTGCAAGCTAGCAAATTTTTACGATATGCAAGTTTTGCTTCTTGAGATAGGCAAGATAGCACTTTTGCAATTTTTGTTTGGCAAGCTTATGATGTTCAAGATAACAAGCTTTTTCTTCTCTTTTGAGAAGTGTCATTTTTGCTTTCTTTGCAAAGTGCAAGCTAGCAAAATGCCAAACTAGCAAGAGATAATGTTTTACATGAGGCAAGCAAACAATTTGGCAAGTGTTACATTTGCATCTTCTCTTTAGAGGAGTGTAATTTTTGCTTTCATCTTGAATTGTGTAAGCTAGCTAGTTTGCCTCTTTTCATGATGTCCACACTAGAAATTCTTGCTCCCCCTTTGTCATTGTCAAAAAGAAGGGAAGACCCTTTTTTCAATTTTCAGATTATGACAAAGGTAAGTATCAATTTTATTTGTGCATCATTATATATTCAAATTAAAACATACACAATTTCAAAAGCCTTATTTTTCATGCACGATACCGAAAAATAAATCAATCATCATTAATGGATATATCATACATGATACTCAAACATTAAAATTTTTAAGCATTTATCAACATGTTGATCATGATACCAAACATTCATTATTTAAAGCATTCATGATACATATCATATGCAATACATCATGTACATCATTGTCATAAGTATTGCATGCATCATTTCAAATTCATGAATATTTCATCATTGCATGCATCTTGCCAAATCATAAAATATACAATCATCATTAATGCATGATTCCTAATCATCATTTATTTTACAACATGATGGTATCAAATTTGTCAAATTACATCCTACCATACATGATCGAAACTTCTTATTTGTATACATCAAAACAAATTAATGAATATTTCATGTATTCTTCTCATCACATAAGGAATATCAAGAAGAATTATTAGGTGATGAGATAAACATTTCATGAATACAAGGAATTGCATAAAAATCATATCATAAGTATTTCATGTATTCATATTATCACATGAAGCATACAAGACAACAATGCAAAGAAATCATGTCATGAAGAATATCAATGTGAAAATTCAGCAAAGATCACATGATACAATCGCAAAGTATGATATAATTATGTGATATATCATGAGATGATAATTTATCATATCAATGAAAGATATCAATGAGGATCAATTCGTGAATACCAAAGATATGATTCATGGTTCATTAAAATTCTTCTTAACAAGTTCACGATCAAGATTCATATAATTCTTAATAAAGCAAATTGATGTACAATCATCACACAAGACATACAAGGCAAAGAAATCTTGTCATTTCTATATTATGAAATATATGATATCAAGGCTCATGATTCATTTGAAAAGATATAGTACAAAGAGTAACTTGAAACATTCTTATCAAGATCACATTATTTTAAAATATTCCAAGTATCAAGATATCAATATGACACTGTATTGAATTCTGAGAAATCAAAAGACAAGTTACATTTCATTTGAAGAACTCATTTTTTGATAAATGTAGGGAGCATAATGAACGATCTTGATTTATAAAGAGCTTTATGTTATAATTATCAAGATCATGATTTTAATAATTATTTTCTTTAGCAAAGAATCACAAAAGCACTTTATTTTTGCATAAGAAATCTCATTGTATTATGATTTTTAAATTCTTTTTCTGCACATGAATCATAGGAGATATGTACGTGAAACAAATCTTTGCAAGCAAAAACACTATCATTCATATTTCAAGATGGAATTTATAAGCAGGAATCATTTCATCAAATCCATTTCAGAAAAATATTTTTCATATAATAAGTGTATGAGAAAATTCGATTGTTAGGATACCAATTGTTAAGGAAATCCGAAAATGAAATTAACACTTTCATGCATTCGGACAAGATTTTGCTATAGATTTTCAAGTTTAATCATGAAGATAAAACATGCTCATGATCATAAAAATTTATGTATCCAAAACATATAATTTCCAACATGTTATTAAGGCATGTAATAGTGTAAAATCATCATGGCAATTAAGTGATTTGAACATTGAATCAAGAAGGTCCGAAAAATAATCTTAACAAGTTCATGCATTCGAGCATATTTTTGCCATACACTCATGAAAATAACACATGCTTATCATCAGCTTAAAATCTCATGCATAAAATTGTTAATCAAAATATTTAATTTCATCATTATGCATTTCTTCAAATCAAACATGATTTTTAATCAAAATCGAGAAATAACAATGGAAATCAACGTAATACACATTATTACTTCTTAACCATGATTTCATATTTTCAATCAAGATCATTTTATTTGTTTATCATAAAATATGTAATATTATCATTTTCGAAATTACTTAGCATGATCATAATTTTTTTTTTAAAACATGTAATTTTTAAGAAAATTAATTCTAAAATAAAAGAGAAAATACATCATGAAAGCATCAAGTAATTTCAAAATAAATTAGGGGGATTTCGATTACCTCATCATTGAAAGCGATTAATGCGTAGTTTGCCACCTTGCCTTTCTTGATTTTCTCCTCGTCTTCAGAGGAGCTCGATTCATCCCACTTTGTTTTCTTCTTCTTTGGCCTCTTCCTTCGTTCAAGTTTATTATTTATTTTAGATTTTTGTTTAATAAACTTATTAAGATTTAGTGTTCGAAGTTCAAGTTCATCATTGTCCTCATCACTTGAGTCATCGCTCAAGTGGTATTCATTTGTCTAGAGTTCCAAATCCTTCCTGTTCTTTGGAATGTGATTTTGTTCATCATGTTCATCATGTGCTTTGTGCACCATTTCATATGTTATCAACGAACCAATTAGTTCTTCAAGTGGTAAGTTGTTTAGGTTTTTAGCTTCTTATATTGTAGTTACTTTTGAATCCCACTTCTTAGAAAGAGAACGCAAAATCTTGTTTACGAGTTCAAAATCCGAAAAACATTTTTCAAGAGCTCTTAAACTATTGACGACATCCGTGAAATGGGTGTACATGTCACCTATAGTCTCACTTGGTTGCATTCGAAAAAGCTCAAAATCATGCAATAAAATGTTAACTTTCAGTCTTTGACTCTATTAGTTCCCTCGTGCGTGATTTCAAGTGTTCGCCAAATGTCAAAAGCCGTTTCGCACATAGAAATCCGATTGAACTCATTTTTGTCCAAAGCGTAAAATAAGGCATTCATAGCCTTTGCGTTTAAAGAAAAATACTTCTTCTCCAAATCCGACCATTCGTTCATCGGTTTAGAGAGAAGTTGAAAACCATTTTTAACGATATTCCATAAATCCAAATTCGTAGAAATCAAGAAAACTGTCATTCGAGTTTTCCAATAAGTGTAGTCCAATCCGTTAAACAACGGTGGATGAAAGACCGATAAACCCTCTTGAAAGCCATGAAGAGCCATTTCGGTGAATTAGTGCAGCGGAAAACTTTCTGCGATTAAAACGAAACTGCGTTCGAATGATAAAAACGATTTCTGTGTGAAAGTCGATTCTAAGATTACTTTAACTTAAGATCAAACAAGATGATGTTAAAGTCAAACTATGAATGTAGTTTGCAGTTATAATGAAAACCAGAATATAAGCGCAAACTGAAATACGACGTTCGTACGAAGAAACTGATTTACGTCTAAATGTTGATTCGTAAATCACTTGATTAGGCGAGATGCAGTTTAAGCAAGGGTATAAAGGCATTTTGCAGTTATGGTAGAAATCAAAACGTAAACGCAATCTGAAATATGATGATCGTACGAAAAAGTAGATTTACGTCTAAACGCTGATTCGGAAAGTGCAAAGCTTGAAACCCGATCGTATATGCGCAGAAAGCAGTAAGCTTCATAGGAGGTTTGCAGTAAAGATAATATGCTCAAAGTAAATGCAAACCGAGATTTAGAGTGGTTCGGTCAATCTTGACCTACTCCAATTTTGGCTTCCTCCACCGACGAGGTCACCGACGTCAACTAGAGGACTTCCTTCAATAGGCGAAGGCCAACCACCCTTTTACAGTTTCACTCCTTTAGACGGGCTTAGGAGACAACCGTTACAGAATTTTCTCTCCTCTCTTTACAACTCAGAACTTGGAAGAACAGAGGGAGAAGAACTTTTGGCCTTTACAACCATTTTGAGCTCTACGAATCACAGAAAAGGTTCAAGATTTCAGTGTAAGTTCATACCCTTTCAGTGCTGAATGAGTGGGGTATTTATAGGCCCCAACCCAGTTCAAATTTGGAGCTCAAAAATGTCCATTCCCGAAATTTCGGGATCAGGCGGTTGCACCTCCTGACTGGAGCGGTTGCACCGCCTGGCAGAGCTCGAATACTGAGCCTATGGGCGGTGCTACCTCCTATCAGGGGTGGTTGCACCTCCTGACAGAGCTCGAAGACTGAGCTCAGGCGATTGCACCTCCTGACTGAGGTGATTGCACCGCCTGGCAGAGCTCGAAGACTGAGCTCAAGCGGTGCCACCTCCTGTCAGGGGAGGTTGCACCGCCCAGTCTCACTCGGAGACTGAGCCCCAAGCGGTGCCACCGCCTAGCTGGAGCGGTTGCACCTCCCAGTCTCGCTCGGAGACTGAGCCCAAGTGATGCAACCTCCTGCCTTGGGCGGTTCAACCGCCTGGCAGAAATCAGGGTCTGAATGGGTTGATCCATTCAGCCCAATTCGGGTTTTTCAAGGGCCCAATTGCCCCAAGATTAAGTTAATGGGATCACCTCCCATTTCCAACTTAATCAATGTGCTAACTACGATTTTTCCTAAGACATTTACTGCAATTTGCTCTGGTGTGTCAATCGCTTCTTCCGACGAGCTTCCGGCGAACTTCCGTCGATCATCCGATAAACCCTCGGTGATGCTCCTACGGACTTCCGGCAAACTCCTGGACTTGCGATGATTCACTTGGCGAGTTCCGACGAGCTTCTTTGGCAAGCTTATGGACTTCTCGGATTTGTTCCCGCAGAACCTCCGACGACTATCCGAACTTCCGTCGAACTCTCGAACTCCCAACGTGATCATTATCTTGACTCCGGCGTAACTCCTGCTGCATGTCTTTCTTCCATCGTAGTTAATCCTGCACACTTAAAACAAAACTTCGATCGAGACAATTAATCCTAAGCAATTAACCAAGTTGTCTGGCATGTTATTGGTCCCTCAACGCTTCATCCGATTCTTCGGTGCATCGTCCTCTCCTGCAGCCTATTGCCCAATCGGCCAGTTGACTCCACAACTCCGATATCCTTGGCACAATACCCGCTCTTCTTGGCCCGATGCCCGAGTCCACGGCTGTAATATCCCTCACTTTTGAAAATTATTAATAAAGATTTATTTATAAATCGGAGGACCTATATGTAAATATGGAAATTTCAAGGACTAAATTGTTAAGTTGTAAAAAGAAGAAAATAAAGAAAACCGAAAATTTCGGTTTTATCCCACTGCCTCCCACGCTCTCTCTGTTTCTTCGAGAAACAGAGAGAAGCGGTGGGGCGTGGGGAGAAGAAGAAGAGAAGTAGAGGGAGAAGAGAAGAAGAGGGAAAAGAAGAGAGGAGGAAGAGGGAGAAGAGAAGAAAAGAAGAAGAAGAAGAAGAGAGGGAAGATGGAGAGGAGAGGGAGAGGCAGCAGCAGCAGCTAGGGCTGCTGCACCTCTGTTTCCCGCAGGTGGAAACAGAGGAGAGGATGTGTGGGGCGTTGGGGAGAAGGGAAGAAGAAGAAGAAGAAGAAGAAGAAGAAGAAGAAGAAGAAGAAGAAGAAGAAGAAGAAGAAGAAGAAGAAGAAGAGAGGAGGATAGCTGCGGCAAGGCTGCAGCGAGGAGGTGTGTGGCGTTGGGGAGGAAAAAAGGAAGAGGAGAAGAAGAGAAGGAGAAGAAGAGGGAAAAGAGAGGGAAGAGGGAGAGGAGCGAGAGGTGGCAGCAGCTAGGGCTGCAGCACCTCTGTTTCCTGCAGGTGGAAACAGAGGAGAGGTGTGGGGCGTTCGAAGAGGAGAAGAAGAAGAAGAGGAAAAGAAGAGGAAGAGGAAGCAGGAGAAGAGGTTGTGATACCTCTGTTTCCTGCAGAGGAAACAGAGGAGGTAAGTAGAAGAGGAGAAGAAGAAGAGAAGGGAAAGGAGGAGCTGCGGCTGCGGCGGTGGAAGCTGCAGCTGGAAGAGAAGGAGAGGAAGAGATGGTGAGGAAGAAGAGAAGAAGTAGAAGCGGGTGAAGAGGCGGCACCTTTGTTTCCTGCAGGAGGAAACAGAGGAAAGGAGGTGCTGTTCGTCGGGGAGAAGAAGGGGAGGAAGGAGAAGAAGAGAAGAAGAAGAAAGGAAGGAGGAGGAAGAGGAGAAGGGAAAGAAGTAGCTGCGGCTGCGGCTGTGGCAGCTGCAGCTGTGGCAGGGAAAGAGGAAGAGGAAGGAAGAAGGGAAGGGGAGGAAGAAGAGAAGGGGAAGAGAAGGGGCTGTGGCTGCTGCGATGGCAGCTGCAGTTGGAAGAGAAGAAGGAGAGGAAGATGAGCAGGGGAGGAAGAAGAGGTTGTGGCCGCGGCTGCGACTGCAACCGTGCAGCTGGGAAAGAAGAGAAGGAAAGAAAGAAGAAGAGAAAGGAAAAGGGAAGAAGAGAGGAAGAGGAGAAGGAGAGGCAGCTGTGGCAGTGGCAGCTGCAGCTGGAAGAGAAGGAGAGGAAATAGAGCAGGGGAGAAAGAAAAGGTTGCGGCTGTGGTGGCTGCGGCCATGGTTGCGACTGCGACTGCGACTGCGACAGTTGCAGCTGGGAAAGAAAAGAAAGGAAAGGGGGAAAAAGGGGCTGCGGAAGGGATTGCGGTCAAAGCGGCTGCGACTGCGTATGCAGCAGCTGTGTCTGCGAAAGAAGAGGAGGAAGGAAGGTAGTGCGGTGGAAGGGGCTGCGATTGTGGCAGCGGTAGCGGCGGCGGCTGTGGCAGCTACGTTTGGGAAAGAAAAAGAAGGAATGAGAGTAATAGAGAGCAGGTGACTGTGCCTCGATGTTCGACACGTGGTGTAGTTGCGAAGAAAGGAAGAAAACGGGAGCACAAAACGAAACAGAGAGAGGACACGGAGGAAAAGTAGAAGGATTTGGGCTAGCACCTTCTTTGGATCTTCGGATCGAAATCTTTGAAAGGCAAGTTCCCTGATCGTTTCTCCTATAATTGCTCTGATATTTCTTATTGCAAGTGTTCTGATCTTTCACATTGCAAGCTTTCTAATCTTTCCTATTGCAAGTGTCCTGATCTTTCCTTACCGCAATTTTACCGTTACATTTGTTTTGAATATGAGGAACTTTGAATTGTTCTAGCCTTTCATTTGATATATCTCCTGTTTAGACGTAACGATTTGAATCTATGCAACTTCTGATATTCTGACCCTTCTACTTTGTTATGGCTATAACTTCATGTATTGACCTCTGATTTGGACAAAACTTATTTGATCAGAATATAGACTCATAAACCTTTGTTTTGATAGCTTATTTTAAGAATTCGGAGTAAGTTTGTCTGCCCAAACTTCTATTTCAAATGAGCTTACAGATTCTGCAAAACAGGGATCATAATTTCTGACCTTTTGATACTGAACTGCTTATAAGTCCCTGTTGCAAACATTGATTTACTCAAAGCTTATTTCATTGGAAACCAGACTCATAGATCTTTCTTTTGATATATGGATTGAAAGATTTGGAATCCAAACACCTGCCCAGTTACTTGTTGAATCTGACATTATGAATTCTGCCAAACAAAGATTTTATCTACGACCCTTGTTTACCAAATTATTTGTAACTCTCTCTATTGGACAGTTCAATTCATATGAAGCCTGTCTTATCTTAAAGTATAATCCAATAATATATTTTTGAGTCAATTGGAGCACGATTGATAGTTTGAATCATTTGTTCAATGTGCCTCTTGTATTCTGCCAGAAATCGAGCTTTGGTCGATTTCTAATATTCTGGTTTCATTCCTTTGGAAATTGATATCCTTTAGCTTTTTTATTCAATTGAGCTTTATAATACTGCTCTGAATTCTTGTATGCTCTTGTCCTTAAAGTTATTTGCATTCTTGAAAACTATTGTGTAACGTTTAAGCTATATCGTATTGACTTCTATAGGCACATGTATAACCCATGATTCCGCATTTGCTTTCGATGTGTGCCTATTCTAGTTTCATTCCTTTGGATATTGAATTCTTCGAACCTTCTTATTTGAATTGAGCTAAATATGATTGCTTGGATTCCCTATATACTCTTGCTTCCATTTCATTCCTAATATGAATACATTTGTGAGAGATTTGTTCCTTGCAGCATATTGTCTTGAAAAGGCACATGTACGTTTTGTTGTTCCGCGTGTACTTCCGATATATGCTACTTATTGTTAAAACTGCCCTCTTGTACTCTGGTGTGTGGGATTGTCTGGACCTTTGCTAGAAATGGTAAAGGGTATGCGCTTATTGCCCGCTATGTGGGATATTCTGGACCTTTGCCAGAAATGGTAAAGGGTATGTGCTTAGAGCCTGCGATGCTCTGCCGGCCCCCTTTGACTTCACCTAGACGTGGGTGGATGGAGCTCCCAGACGTGGGAGACTTTTGTCAGGTGGTCATTCAGAAATGGATGAATCACATTCTGACTGAGATCCCACTACACCTTCTGTATGTTTGATATGATATCCAGAGCTTTGGTTATGTGTTTCTGTACATGCTTTGGATAAGATTGATATGTTTGCAACGTCAAAGATGACGTTTGAGCTTCTGTACGGTATTTGTTATTGATATGCTCTGAAATGTTTCATCCACTGTTGATATGTTTCGAAATGTTCCATATGTCGTTGATATGCTCCGGAACATTTCATACGCCATTGATATGCTCCAATTACTCTGTGCTCCATTTGCTATGAACTGATATGTTCTGAATTGTCCTATCTGCCATTGATATGCTCCAATTACTCTATGCTCCATTTGCTATGAACTGATATGTTCTGAATTGTCCTATCTGCCATTGATATGCTCCAATTACTCTATGCTTCATTTGCTATGAACTGATATGTTCTGAAATGTCCTATCTGCCATTGATATGCTTCAATTACTCTATGCTCCATTTGTTATGAATCAAATATGTTTTGAATGACATGATACATATGATTTTGTATCTAATGAGATGGTATCCTTGAGAATTCTTGTATTCTGCCTTACATTATGATACCTTACTCGTTTGATACCATTCCTTTTGTTCTGAATATGTTTTGTCACTTGCTGAGCTGTTTTTGGCTCACTCCGTTGTTATATAAATCTTTCAGGTCAGCGTGTCACTCTTCGAGATGTTTGATTTGGGCTGAGGCAGTGGATAGCTATTCAGAATTATGGGCAAGTCTCGTTGGTTGTTATGCTATTGTTGTATAAGCATATTTTGTATATAATGAATTGTTTTGATGATCGAAATGGATATACTGTGTAAAAGTGTTAGAAGATCTCTCTTATTTGGAATTTCGGAATGTTAAGTCTAATTTATGACGATATGAACTTGTGGTGAATAGTTGGAGTTCTGATTGTATAATTTATTTAGCTTGTGGATTTATAAATGTTGTTCATGTTTGTCAAGTTGGCTTGGGTTGCCATAAATGTGAATTATCGAGTGATGTGATATATGATTTTAAAATGCACAGGTTTTATGGATGTGAATTTGATTGAATGTTTTTCAGTGTCCTCAAACGTTAGTTTGGATCCTGGATTGGTTTGTGTTGAAATTTTTTTTTTAAATATTGTCGATATTTTGAGGGGCGTGATAACGGCCCGAAGCCTTCTGTCGATACGTCGATCGATCCACCGGCCCAACGTCCAATCTTCTGACATGTTCCTCCGACACAACATGATTTTCCTGCTTTAATTGTCTCATCCTGATCGAAGCATCCTGCGTCACTCAAAATGCAGATTAAATCATAAACATAAACATATATCAAGTGGTTTCATCATCAAAATACGAGATTCAACACATTCTAAGGTGATTGGTAAGGGAAATGTGGAACTCACTTTCACTTCAGGTAAGAAAGTCACTCTTACTAATGTTCTTCATGTACCGGATATGAGTAGAAATTTAGTGAGTGGGAATCTCCTTAGCAAACTTGAAATTAAATATGTATTTGAATCCGGGAAGTTAATTCTATTTCGTAATGAAACTTTTGTTGGAAAAGGCTTTTCCGCTGAGGGAATGGTCAAATTATCTATTGTTGACAATGATTCTAAAGTTAATAAAGATGTTGCTTCTATTTATATTGTTAATTCTTATTCATTATGGCATGATAGATTAGCACATATTGGAATTAGCATGATTAGAAGAATGGTTAAGTGTGGCTTAATAAATTGTCATTTTGATGATCTTAATAAATGTGAAATTTGTGTTAAATCAAAGATGATGAAGAAACCCTTCAAAAGTGTTGAAAGATATACTAATTTGTTAGATTTAATACATTCTGATATATGTGAATTAAATGGTATATTAACGAGAGGAGGTAATAGATATTTTATTACTTTTATAGATGATATGTCTAGATTCACATATGTGTACTTATTGAAACATAAAAATGATGCTTTTAATGCTTTTAAGGCATATAAAGCAGAAGTTGAAAATAAATTGGGGAAGAAAATTAAAGCTTTAAGAAGTGATAGAGGAGGAGAATACTTTCCTAATGAATTTAACTTGTTTTGTGAACAACATGGCATAATTCATGAATGTTCAGCACCTAAAACACTTGAGCAAAATGGATTAGCAGAAAGAAAAAAATAGAACTTATCTAGAGATGATTAATGCTATGTTGTTGCATGCTAAATTATCTTATAATTTGTGGGGAGAAACTTTATTGGCTGCATGTCATATCTTAAATAGAATTCCCTCTAAAAAGAATAAGATCTCTCCATATGAGTTATGGAAAGGAAGACGACCTAACATTGGTTATTTTAAAGTGTGGGGGTGTCTTGCATATTGTAAGAATAATGATCCTCAAAGGATAAAATTGGGACATAGAGGAATCAAATATGCATTTATAGGTTATGCCTCAAATAGCAAAGCATATAGACTTCTTAATTTGGAGTCTAATATCATAATAGAATTTCTAGATATGGAGTTCTTTGAATATTTATTGACTTCTAGTAATAATGTTCATCCTCCAACTAGTGAAGAGTCACTAGTGAAGAAATCTCAAAAGGTTGGTGAGCAACCTAAAATTCCTTTGATTGGACATCAATCAAGTTCACAAGAGGTTGGAGAGCAATCTTATGAATTAAGGAGAAGTACTCGTGTACGAAAAGCAAAAACATTAAGATCGGATGAGATTGATTCTCAAAGTATTTCTTTTTACCTTGTAGAAGGAACTAATAAGAGAGTATTAAAAACAATTCCTCTTGTTTTACAAGTGGAAGATGATCCTAAAACATTTAAAGAAGCTATGGCTTCTCGAGATGCTGCTTTTTGGAAAGATGCTATTAATGATGAGATGAATTCTATTATGTCAAACCATACTTGGGAACTTGTCGATTTATCTTTTGCCTCAAAACCTATTAGTTGTAGATGGATATTTTGTAGGAAGTATCATACAAATGGTACTCTCCAAACATTCAAAGCAAGGTTAGTTGCTAAAGGATTTCGACAAAAGTAAGAAATAGATTATTTTGACACATATGCTCCTGTGGCTAGGATCACATCTATTAGAATTATTTTTGCTTTAGCATCAATTTTTGATCTTTATGTTCATCAAATGGATGTCAAAACGGCATTTCTAAATGGAGACCTCGATGAGGAGGTATATATGGAACAACCTGAAGGTTTTGTTCTATCGGGAAATGAACATAAAGTGTGTAAACTTATTAAGTCATTGTATGGTTTAAAGCAGACTCCAAAACAATGGCATGAGAAATTTGATGTAATAATTCTTTCTAATGGATTTGTTCATAATATTGCAGATAAATGTGTTTATCTCAAAACTTGTGATGACTATATGGTGATAGTTTGTCTTTATGTTGATGATATGCTAATAGTGAGCAACAACATAAAAGGTATTGTAGAAACAAAGAGGTTTCTATCTTCAACATTTAAGATGAAAGATCTTGGGCAAGTTGATACTATACTAGGTATCAAGGTAAAAAGAAATAGTGGGGGATATGTTTTGAGTCAAACTCATTACATAGAGAAAGTATTGGAGAAATTCAGTCACTTAAAAATCAAAGAAGCAAATACCCCATTTGACCCAAGTATCAAATTAGTCAAGAATGTTGGAAGAATAGTGGCTCAATTAGAATATTCAAGTGCTATAGGAAGTCTTATGTATGCAACGCAGTGCACAAGACCTGATATAGCATTTACAGTTAGTAAATTGAGTAGATTTACTAGCAATCAAAATATAGAGCTTTAGAAGGCTATTGAAAGAGTTCTTGGGTACCTTAAACGAACCAAAGATTATGATGGCCTACAATACTCAAAATTTCCTACTATTTTAGAAGGATATACTGACGCAAGTTGGATATCGAGTTTTGGAGATAACAAATCCACTACTGGTTAGGTGTTCACCTTGGGAGGTGGCGCTGTTTCTTGGAAGAGCAAGAAACAAACGTGCATAACTCACTCAACTATGGAATCAGAATTTGTTGCTCTAGCAAATGCAGGAAAGGAGGCTGAATGATTGAGGGACTTTCTATTAGAAATTCCATTGACTTATAAGAGTGTGAATTCAATTTCTATACTTTGTGATAGTCAAGCCACTTTAGCTCGTGCATATAGTGAAATATATAATGGAAAGTCAAGACATATAAGTCTTAGACATGATTATGTGAGGAAATTAATCAAGAGTGGGATTATTTCACTCACATTTGTGAAAACAAGTGAGAATTTGGCTGATCCATTCACCAAACCTCTTACAAGAGAAGTTGTAAGATCAACATCAAAATGGATAGGGCTAAAACTCCTTGAATAAAAGATCCACCAATGATAGCAACCCTACTCAACATTATGAAATGAGTAATGAAGAGTTCAAAGGGTAAGAACAAGTTATTGATATGTGGAGTGGTTCAGCACTTTGAAATATTTTATGAGTCCCATCTAAAGATGTTAAAGTGCTGGTTGTCACCTAATGAGGGTTAAGTTAATTATACTCTTAATGAAGTTCAGTCAAGTTAGGACAAGTATCTCAAAGAGTGACAAAGATACTATAAGAACTTCACCTATATGAACTTAGAAGTGATGCCGCTTCGATTGAGAGTTGGAGTTTCTCTCATAAAAGTTCATGAACTTGGATGAGCTCAAGGCTATATTAGGGCTAAGCGAGATTTTATGAGGAATACAAGAATGTTGTATTTATGTGTGTGGTATCACTAGTGTTGTCATGAGGAATAACAAATTCAAAGCTTTTATACTATTTGGGATTTTGACTTCACTTTGTGATGCTTACACTAAGGTAATATTCAAATCGAAAGATATATTACTTTATTAATAAATATTATTTAATCACTTGGAGAAAATTTTAAATTTAAATAAGTGAGGGATTGTTATAAATTGTTCAAATTAAAAAGAAAAAAAAAAGAATTTCTTTTCAAAAGATTTATTTGAAAAGGTGTTTTCTTTTATTTTTTGGTAGTTATTTTTCAAAGGTCGTGTTTTTTGAGAAAATAGTTATAATTTTCAAAGGTTGTGTCTTTTGAGAAAATAGTTAATTTTCAAAGGTCATTTCTTTTGAGAAAATATCTATAAATAACTATTTGGGGGTAAATTACAAATACAACTTTTTCATGCTCTTCTTCTTTACTTTCCAAGTGATTGAGCTAGACATTCTCTAATTCCTCTCTGAAGATTCTTTATTGTTTGCTCAATACAGATCTTCTAAAGGCTTGTCATATCCACTAAAACTATTTGCATCAAACCCAGAGCAATCTTATTGAGAAGATGGTGCAAATATCATTTTTAGGAAAGTGTTTATACACGTTTCAAGCCTAAATATCTTTCCTAAAGTATTCTTGATCTTGTGTTTGTTATTTGTTTCTATAGTATTTTTTATCCTCTTCTTTGTCGTATCTTTTTCCCAACATGATTAATATCTCGAAAAAATATATGTTTGGGGACTACTAATATGACCTTGCTTCAAAGGGTAACGAGGGCAAAAAATCCAATCGATGCCTACTGGATATGTTATGTCAGCCTTGAAAGACATCAAAGCACCTACGGCAAACAATGCAATCTGAATTATGTGAGTCTTCATGTTTACTAGTATTATGATAAATATTGATAAAAAAATAACGTAATTAACGAATCTGTTCGGGTCAATGTAGGCTGGTTCGAATAACCGGCTCACTCGAACCCGCTATAGCGCCTGAGTGGCCTCTATGCGGATCGACGTAGCTCCCCGTTCGTTGGAATCGGATCCGATGTCCAACACTTCGGACTCCGCGTGTCTTTGCTTTCTGTGGTCACAAGTACCGTTCCTTTGGCGGCGACCAGCAAGAGAGAGGGGGACAGCAGCAATGAATCTTATGGGGAAGCGCAAGAGGTCCAAATCCGATCCCTTCCCCGCTTCTCTTTCCAAGCGCCTTCGACGGCAATTGCAGCCCGATACGTCGGAGGGAGATCCCGCCGCCGCCGCTGCCCCCGCATCGTCCTCTCCCTCCCTCGTCATGGTCTCCGAACTCCCCGCCGACTGCACCGTCCTCGAGCTGAAGTCCCGCCTCGAAATGTTCGGTCCCATCTCCCGCACCCGCATCGACGTCGATGGCCGTGGATACGTCACCTTCCGCTCCGACCACGCCGCTGAGGCCGCCGTTGCCGCCTCCCTCGATCCCACCTTCGGCCTCTCCGTCCGGTCCAAAAAGGTGCCTCCTTTACCTTCCTCTATTGTGCTTTCCATTTCCCTGTGGACATTGCTTTGTGGTTTTAGCTCTCTACCAACATTGACGGGAAGGCTTTAATGGTATCATGAACATGTCAAAGCTGTCGCCCATTTGTGCTCTTCTAATATATTATTTTGATTTAATTACTTGCAAATTGCTGATACCCTATTTACTAGTTTTATACTCTTCAAAGAACTCATCAGGGGGACAGTTAAGCGTGGCGTTGATTCCATGATGGAAGATCAAAAAAATTATCCGTGCAAGAGAACAGGCTGATCAAATTTTGTATTAGATGGGGATAACTGGCTAAATTGGATGTTAAGGTGTGGCTTAGGGTTCAGAAGTAGATTGCATGTTTAGGAATTTGCTGCCAACATGAGGGGTCAGTTCAGTAGCTATGATACCAATCTTATGCATGACAGGTTTTATGTGCCTGCAATGTGTATTAATTGTCTGCAAAATGACATCTAAGCTCTTATCCTTGCTGCTTTTTCTAGCAGAAACAGAGCAGTGATACCAAAGTGGTGTAGATCTTCATTTTAGCCTCAGACTACAAACTGAATTAATGAATATAATATGCAGAAAGTTCCTGATCTGCAATACTGTTCTATCTAACAGTGAAAAAAATCATGGTTGACACTTGGTGTTTTAGCATCTAATGTTTAGGCCAAAGCTGCCCTGAACAAGATTGGTCGGCACCAGCCATCTTTCTCTTTTGCTAGTCAATCCTAAATTACCAATAAAGACACTCAACAGTAAAAACCTCTAAAGTGCACATCTACATATATTAAACATGTAAAATTCACCTCAGAATTCCATAAAGTTGAATTAAATGCCATTATCTTTTAAGCATTTTCATTTAATTCCTTCTGACTAACTCAAGATAGTCCAACGCATTCTACAATCATTTACAGCTCCATTACAAAAAAATTGCCTAAATCCAAAACTTATTTGAATTTGGAACCTAGAATGCAACTGGAGATCCAAGAACAAACAAGATCATGAATCAAATTATTTTTTTAATTTATTTCATTTTGTACATTTGCTAGGGCATTGATGCTAGTATTGCCCAGGATCCTTTTGAAGGTTTACTAACCTCCTGTAGAGTTTTTTGCCCTCACTAGTTAATCTACACTCTTTTTATTTTTCGTAGTTGCTGAATCTTAGCATGTTATTAACATTGCGACTATTTAGAATTGATGTAATTCCATATTGTGTGCATACATATATTATTTCTAAATCCTAATTAAATCCACATGGTTTCTTAACAGTAGGTTTTCAATCATAGGTCAAGGTGTTAGGATCAAGAGTGGCACTAAGAGGGGGGGTGAATTAGTGCAGTGGAAAACTTTCGCTATTTCAAAAAACTTATTTCGATTCAAACCAATTCCAACGAGAATGGTTTCAATTCAATTTGTTTCGGAAAGAATTTGAACTTGAAACATTTCGTGAAAGTGCAAGAGAAGACTAAGGTGATTAGCAGCAATGTAAATTGCACAAATGAAAAGCGTCGGTTTCGTAAAGTCTTCGTACGATTAAAGCCAATCTCGGAAGATGTTTACGTGAAAGCGTATCTAGACGTAGTTAAACCACAGTCAGGAGGAGAGGCAGTTTGCTATAAAAGAAAGTTGCTCAAAGTAAATACAAACCGAGTTTTTGAGTGGTTCGGTCAACGTGCCCTACATCCACTTTCGGCTTCCTCCTTCGACGAGGTCACCGACATACACTAGAGGCCTTCCTTCAATAGGCGAAAGCCAACCACCTTTTACAGCTTTTCTCCTTTTGCCGGGTTTAGGAGACAACCCTTACAAGTTTCACTCCTCTTTCTTGGATGGTTACAAGGCTAAGAGATGAAGGAGGATAACTCTAACTTTTACAACACTTTAAGGCTCAAGAACTCAAGATTTGCCAATAGGTTTCGTGCCCTTTCATGTAGGAAAGGATGGGGTTTTTATAGGCCCCAATGGCTTCAAAAATGGAGCCAAAAAGTGTCTAATCCCGGATTTCCGGGGTCCTAGCGGTACCACCGTCATTACTGGGCGGTACTACCGCTTGACACCTGACACTGGGTGGTACTACTGCTCAGTCTGGGCGGTACCACCACCTGATAGAGCTCGGAGATCGAGCTCTAGCGGTACCACCACTTGACAAGGGCGGTACCATCGCTGGCAACAATAACTGCCGGCGGTACTATCGCCTGATAGGGGCGGTACCACTGCCCAGAATTCCTAGGAGACCGAGTCTCCCAAGCCGTGCCACCGTCGGCCCTAGTGGTGCCACCACCGGCCAGGAATTCAGGGTCCTGGTTGGGCCTTGAATCCGGCCCAAACCAACCCAACTTAGTTAGTGGGATTACCTCCTAAATCTAACTTAATTTACGCTCTAACTACGTTAATTAAGACATGATTACTGCACTTCATGTTCCAGTGCGTCAATTGCTCTTTCGGCGA
Source organism: Musa acuminata AAA Group (assembly GCF_036884655.1). NCBI lineage: Eukaryota > Viridiplantae > Streptophyta > Magnoliopsida > Zingiberales > Musaceae > Musa > Musa acuminata. The sequence continues at coordinate 18,518,878 of NC_088355.1, read as the reverse complement.
GCTTCCGACGTACTTCCGGTGAACATCCGAGGAACTCTCGGCAATGCTCCGGCGGACTCTCGGCAAGCTCCCGGACTTTACGACGATCTTCTTGGCAAGTTCCGACGAGCTTCTTTGGCAAGCTCCTGGATTTCTCGGTTGGTTCCCGCAGAACTTCCGACGAACTTCCGGACTTTCGTCGAACTCTCGAACTCCCAACGTGATCTCGATCTTGACTTCGGCACAACACCTGCTTTATGTCTTACTGTCATAGTAGTTAATCCTGCACACTTTTCTCAACATATAGATTAGATCAAACAAATTACAATTGACTTTATCAAAATCTGAGATTCAATAATCTCTCCCTTTTTGATGATGACAATCAATTGATGACGGAGTTAACCTTAACTCCCCCTATCTATATGCCATACTTGAGAAAAGACATTCTTAAATTTAAGGCATTTGAATTCAAGAATCAAACTGATAAGTTAAATTCATTAAACTTATCAATATGCACATCATGATTCCTATCATGATCTAACATTCTCAAAATGATATCAAGGCATGACATCCATTTTCAAGTATTGATATTTCAAATATGAAGGATGACAAAGATAGCAATTTATCATTCTATGGTAAGATATCAATTTGTAAAATTACAAGTTAAGCTCTAGATATCTTATCATAATGAAGAAAATTTATCAAGCAAGCATTTCAAGTATATACAATGAAATACATTTGTCATCAATTTACCACATTTTGGTATTATTTCTCCCCTTTTGTCATCAACAAAAAGGAGAACGATTCAACAATTCAAGTGTGGTAAAAATTCATGCCATATTTCAACTTGTAAAAATTCTTACCAATCATATTTTAAGCATTCATGACATGATATTATTCAAAAGTTCTCATATTTTAAGCTTCCATCAACTTCTCCCTTTTTAATTTTTCATTAAAACTTTGCATAAAGAAGGAGAGTAAGGAGGAAAATCTATTGAGAACCAACTTTGAATGAAGTTAAAAACGATAAACGAGTTTCATTAAATCATGCATCAATTTTCATAAGGATCAAGATATTCATGTGAAATCAAATCCTCATTCTTGCAAGTGTTCATCTAAAAAAAATCATAAAAATTCTTCCTTCGTTAAGCAAGAATTCATGTGAAAGAATTATCATATGAAGGATAAAAGAAATTCCGAGAATTAATCTTCATAATGAGAGGATCATCACATTAAATCCATTTCTCAATAAAAATTCACAAGAGATAAATCCATGAGAGATGCATTTGTCAATGACTTCTATGTATCAAAAATAAACTTGATCTGACATAGACTCATGAAAGCTCTATTTAAGAAATACATTAAGTGAAAGATAGTCAGGAAAGAAAATATACATCAAATTCATGCATTTATAAAGTGTTTTGTCATAACTTTGTATCACTACTTGCATGAGGCAAAATCATTAGTGTTTTGTAGTACTCGAAGATTAAGAATCCGATGTATGATTAAAACTTCTTAATATTCAATCATAATCATGAAAGTAAACATGATATTGAGGCACACAATCTTATCATCATGTAAAATTCGTAGTACAGAATTTAAGTGATTGATCAAAGAATCAAGAAAGTCCGAAAACGAAATTTAACAAATTCATTCATTCAGACATATTAACATTCCTAACTCTCTTCTAATAAAATCAAATTGTTCTTCACTTAAAGGCTTTGTAAAAATATCGGCTAATTGATGTTTTGTATCAATAAATTCTAGGATTACATCATGATTAGTGACATGATCTCGTATAAAGTGATACCTAATGTCAATATGTTTTGTTCTAGAGTGTTGAATAAGATTCTTGGTTAAACATATTGCACTAGTGTTATCACATTTTATGGGGATATTTTTAAAATGAATCTTATAATCCTCTAAAGTGTTTTTCATCTACACAACTTGTGCACAGCATGCACTAGCTGCAATGTACTTAGCTTCGATTGTAGATAGTGCAACCGAGTTTTGTTTCTTGGATGACCAAGAAACAAGTGCGTGTCCTAAAAACTGACATGTTCCGGATGTGCTTTTTCTATCTAATCTACATCTAGCAAAATCCGCATCAGCATATGCAATTAGTTCAAAGTTCTCGGATTTTGGATACCATAATCCTAGATTAGTGGTACCTTTTAGATATCTGAGTATTCTTTTAACTATTTTGAGATGAGATATCTTAGGATTAGATTGAAACCTAGCACAAAGTTCTACACTAAACATGATATCCGATCTAGTTACAGTGAGGTAAAGTAAACTTCCTATCATACCCCTATAAGCTTTTTGATTAAAGCTTTCTCCACTTTTATCAATTTCTAACTTAGTGGAGGTACATATAGGAGTGTTGATAGCTTTTGAGCTATCCATATTGAACATTTTTAGCAAATCTAAAGTGTATTTTGTTTGACTAAGAAAGATGTCATTACTTAGTTGTTTGATTTGTAAGCCTAAAAAGAAGGTTAATTCTCCCATCAAACTCATTTTAAATTCAAGACTCATACTTTTAGCAAATGATTCACAAAGAGATTCATTCGTGGAACCGAAAATAATATCATCAACATAAATTTGAACAGTACGAAAATTATTTTCAAAATTTTTGATAAACAATGTAGTATCGACCTTGCCTTTAGAGAAATTATTTTCAATAAGAAATAAACTAAGTCTCTCATACCAAGCCCTTGGGGCTTGTTTTAAACTATAGAGAGCTTTGGTCAATTTAAACACATGATTAGGGAGACTATTATTCTCAAATCCGAGAGGTTGTTCAATATAAACTTCTTCGAAAATAAAGTCATTAAGAAATGTACTTTTAACATCCATTTGAAACAACTTAAAATTATTACTACTAGCATAGGCAAGGAGTATCCTTATGGCTTCTAATCGAGCCACAAGAGCGAAGGTTTCTTTGTAATCGATACCTTCTTCTTGGTTGAAACCTTTGGCCACTAATCTAGCCTTGTTTCTAATCACGATACCAGATTCATCTTGCTTGTTTCTAAAGACCCACTTAGTACCAATAACTAAATGGTCATTTGGCCTAGGAACAAACTTCCACACCTCATTTCTCTCAAATTGATTTAACTCATTTTGCATTGCGATGATCCATGAATCATCTTTCATGGCCTCGTCAATGCATTTAGGTTCAATTTGGGAGAGAAAAGCGGTGTTGACACAAAAAATTTTAAGAGAAGAACGTGTTTGAACCCCTTTAGATGTGTCTCTTATGATTAGCTCCTTAGGATGAGCATCTACATACTTCCAATCCTTGGGTAAGGATGTTTCGGAAGTAGATGCATCCAAGTTGCTGCATGGAGAAAGGGTTTCATTTAAATTCAAAGCATCAAAATTAACATCATCATCAAAATCATTTTTCTTAATTTCGGAAACCTCATTGAAAACAGCATGAATAGATTCTTCTATAATCAAAGTTCTTTTATTAAATATATGAAATGCTTTAGAAATAGAAGAATACCAAGAAAAATTCCTTCATTGGATTTAACATCAAATTTTCCTAAGGCATCTTTTTCATTCAAGATAAAACACTTACACCCAAAATTTTAAAATATGAAATATTGGGTTTTTTGTTATTTCACAACTCATAAGGAGTTTTGGTGAATAAGGGTCTTACTAGAACTCTATTCATGACATAGCATGCCATGTTTACGGCTTCGACCCAAAAATATTTGGGTAGGCTATGATCATTCAACATGGTTCTTGCCATTTTTTGTAAATTTCTATTCTTTCTTTCTACTACTTCATTTTGTTGAGGATTTCTTGGAGTAGAGAAGTTGTGGTTGTATCCATTAGATTCACAAAATTCTTGGAAATCACGGTTTTGAAATTCACCACCGTGATCACTTCGAATTGACGAAATCATAAAACCCTTTTCATTTTGAATAAGTTTACAAAATTTAGAGAAATACCTAAAGCATTCACATTTGTGTGCCAAAAAATAAGTCCATGTATATCTACTATAATCATCCACGATGACAAATGCGTATTTGCTACCTCCTAGGCTTGATGTAGCAATTGATCCGAACAAGTCCATATGGATCAATTGCAAAGGTCTAGAGGTGCTTTTTTGGTTCTTAGGTTTGAAGCTATCTTTTATTTGTTTTCCTAATTGACAAGCATCATACACATTATCTTTGACGAACTTGATATGAGGAATTCCTCTTATAAGTTCTTTAGATGAAATTTGGGTGATTAGTTTCATGCTAGCATGACCTAATCTCTTATACCAAAGCCAAGCATCGTCATTCAAAATCGAAAAATACATTTCATTACAAAGATCATTAATATCGATGGTGTATATGTTTTTTTTTTTTAATGCAATCATAGATATGTTTTTGTGTGGTTTTTCAATAATACAAGCATTAGATTCAAATTTAACAATATATCCTTTATCACACATTTGACTAATGCTTAAGATGTTATGTTTTAAGCCATCAACTAACAATACATCTTCAATAAAGAAGTTGGATTTGTTACCTATGGTTCCTTTGCCAATGATTTTACCCTTGTTGTTGTCTCCGAAGGTGACATATCCTTCGTATATGCTAGTGAGCTTAGAGAATTGAGATGGATCTCCGATCAGATACCTTGAACATCCACTATCAAGGTACCATCTCTTGCTCCTAGCTTGTGATGGTAAACGTTTTTATAAAAAAGGATGATTTTTAGGTACCCATTTGACCTTGGGTGTCTCAAAAATTGATTTAAATTGCTTATCATGTTGCATTGAGTTATTTGAGGTTCTTTTAGGAACCCAAATCAATTTATGTGGACTACATTTCTTGAATGAACAATGATAAGCTACATGCCCAAATTCGATTATAGTGAGACATGCAAGGTAGGGCCTTTAACAAAGGTGGTTGGATTATAGTGAGAGCTACTCACAAATCCGATTCCACCTTTTCCTTTTGAAGTATTTCTAAATCATGGCATTTCGTACATAGAGCTAAACTATCATTATGCTCAATTTTTAATTTATCGAAATTGCTAACAAGAGAATCATGCTCATTTTTTAACAATTTATATTTTTTACTAATTGATTTGCATTAATCAAATAAATCATGAAAAGCATTTAATAGTTCATCAAATGACAAATTTGCGTCTAATGAACTTGTTACCTCATCTCCAATGGCCATTAGCGCATAGTGAGCAACTTGCTCAGTGTTAGTTGGCTCCTCTTCTTCGGATGCGCTTGAGTCGTCCCATGTTGCTTTGAGTGCCTTTTTCTTTGGTGTCTTCTTCTTGGCTTGGGGATATTCACTCTTGTAGTGTCCCGGTTTCTTGCATTCGTATCAAATTACTTGATCTTTCTTGGGTTCAAAATTATTTTTAGTGTCATTTTTAAATTTATTTCTTTTAATGAATTTTTTAAATTTCCTTATTCAAAGTGCCAAGTCATCATCAAAGTCTTCATCACTTGAGTTTTCTCTTAAGTGGTCTTCTTGTGTTCTCAGTGCCATATCCTTCCTGTTCTTTGGAAGAGTGTCTTCAAGCTCTTCATGAACTTTACATGTCATTTCATAGGTCATTAGTGACCCAATTAGTCCTTCAAGAGAAAAATTATTTAGATCTTAGGCCTTTGAATAACCGTTACTTTAGGGTCCTAACTCTTTGGAAGGGATCTTAAAACTTTATTAACGAGTTCAAAATCCGAGAAACCTTTACCAAGTCCTTTTAGACCATTGACGACATCCGTAAATCGGGTGTACATGTCTCCAATGGTTTCACTCGGTTTCATTTGAAATAACTCATAAGAATGAACTAAAAGATTAATTTTTGACTCCTTCACTCTACTAGTGCCTTCATGAGTCACTTCGAGTGTGTGCCAAATATCAAAAATCGTTTCACAAATCGACACTCGATTAAACTCGTTTTTATCTAATGCACAAAATAAGACATTCATAGCTTTTGCGTTTAAAGTGAAAGTCTTCTTCTCTAACTCATTCCAATCGTTCATTGGAAGAGAAGACTTTCGAAATCCATTTTCTACAATATTTCGAAGCTCAAAATCCATTGAAATCAGGAAGATCCTCATTCTTGTTTTCCAATATGTGTAATCCGTCCCAATGAACATGGGCGGACATGTAATTGAATGACCCTCTTGGTTACCGACAAATGTCATCTCTCTTGGGTTTTAAACCAAACGAGAGTGAACCTTACTTTGATATCAATTGTTAGGATCAAGAGCGGCACTAAGAGGGGGGGTGAATTAGTGCAGCGAAAAACTTTCACTATTTCAAAAAACTTATTTCGATTAAAATCAATTCCAACGACAATGGTTTCAATTCAATTCGTTTCGGAAAGAATTTGAACTTGAAACCTTTCGTGAAAGTGCAAGAGAAGACTAAGGTGATTAGCAGCAATGTAAATTGCATAAATGAAAAGCGTCAGTTTTGTAAAGTCTTCGTACGATTAAAACCGATCTCGGAAGATGTTTACGTGAAAGCGTATATAGACGTAGTTAAAGCACAGTAAGGAGGAGAGGCAGTTTGCTATAAAAGAAAGTTGCTCAAAGTAAATGCAAACCGAGTTTTAGAGTGGTTCGGTCAACATGACTTACATTCACTTTCGGCTTCCTCCTCCGACGAGGTCACCGATGTCCACTAGAGGCCTTCCTTCAATAGACGAAGGCCAACCACCTTTTACAGCTTTTCTCCTTTTGCCGGGTTTAGGAGACAACCCTTACAAGTTTCACTCCTCTTTCTTGGATGGTTACAAGGCTAAGAGATGAAGGAGGAGAACTCTAACTTTTACAACACTTTAAGGCTCAAGAACTCAAGATTTGCCAATAGGTTTCGTGCCCTTTCATGCAGGAAAGTGTGGGGTTTTTATAGGCCCCAATGGCTTCAAAAATGGAGCCAAAAAGTGTCTAATCTCGGATTTCTAGGGTCCTAACGGTACCACCGCCATTACTGGGTGGTACTACCGCCTGACACCTGACACTAGGCGGTACTACTACTCAGTCTGGGCAGTACCATCGCCTGACAAGGGCGGTACCATCGCTGGCAGCAATAACTGTCGACGGTACTACTGCTTGACAGGGGTGGTACCACCGCCTAGAATTCTTGGGAGACCGAGTCTCCCAGGCGATGCCACCGCCGACCAGGAATTCAGGGTCCTGGTTGGGCCTTGAATCCGGCCCAAACCAGCCCAACTTAGGGCCCAGTTGGCCTCTAACTAGGTTAGTGGGATTACCTTCCAAATCTAACTTAATTTATGCTCTAACTACGATAATTAAGACATGATTACTGCACTTCATGTTCCGGCGCGTCAATTGCTCTTCCGGCATACTTCCTGCGAACATCTGACGAACTCTCAGCAATGCTCCGGCGGACTCCCGGTAAGCTCTCGGACTTTACGACGATCTTCTTGGCAAGTTCCGACGAGCTTCTCTAGCAAGCTCCTGGACTTCTCGGTTGGTTCCCGCAAAACTTCCAGCGAACGTCCGAACTTCCGTCGAACTCTCGAACTCCCAACGTGATCTCGATCTTGACTCCGGCACAACACCTGCTTTATGTCTTACTGCCATCGTAGTTAATCCTGTACACTTTTCTCAACATATAGATTGGATCAAACAAATTACAATTGATTTCATCATCAAAATATGAGATTCAACAACCATATTAATGGTCGAGAAACATGAAAGAACATGAATTAGTAGGAATTTAGGATATAACATCCTGTGAAATTTAGGCTAGTCAAGAATTGTAGGCATACTGGGAGTATTCATTGTGAGGAATGTGTTGGGGACAGTGAACACTGACATATATGATTATGGCATCAGATGGTTTATCTTATGAATGAGAGAGAAGGATGGTGAACTGGGATCATGGTTGTGAAGACTTGATAATGACATTTGTAGGGGGCTACTATTCAGGAATTGAGATAGTAGACTTCACATTGGAAGATCATCTGTTTGAATATTTGTTTGATGGAACGAACCAACTGGTTCAATCATCTAATTGTTTTTAGTTTTTGATGGTTTAGTTCATTGGTTTTCTTGAACACATCTACTTGTAAATTTTGATGCAGTTAGAGTCTCTGATGAGTTCCTTGTCATATCTTTGCCGAATCCTTGTGGATTTGCTAGTGGAAGATCTGATAAAGACTGATGTACAAACACAGAACTGATAAATTTTGGAGGGATATCTAACGAGTTATCTGCAGAACATCTCATTTTCTATTTTTTTGATATCTTGTATGCAGACAAAGTTTTGTTGTGTTTGCTTTGTCTCTTCTTACCTGGAAACAATACAGGTATTAGTGGTTCGAGCGAGCGATCCATTACCAATTAAGACAGGAGTCAAGATTTCTCTCCCATCAAAGCTGCTTCGTGCAGAAATACCATTGAGCAGACTTGGTCGTAGTAAGAAGCTTAATCCAGGCATGAGTACAGAAAGCACCAAAAATAGACCAAAGAGTCCCCACGCCAGCAGGGAAATTATCTCGTACCATGATCTATTTTGAGATTCACTTCGATGAGCATGTGAAGTCCCATCTGTTAGAATGGATCCAGTTTTACTTGTAGCATAGCTGTTTATTTGAAGCTGAAGAAAATATTTGTTATATATCAAATGACTGGCTGAATGTCTCAAATGATGTAATGCTAATGGTTGATTAAGTGGAAAAAAAATGATGGCACTCAAGGCTATAATCTTATGTTTCTCAACTTTCATTTTTCCCCCGAAAACAAAAACATGATGGCCTCAATGCCATTAATCTTATGAATGCATTGTTTGTAATGTTTAAGCATAGTTGTTGTCAGGAAGCGTTGCATTTCTTAACTGTATCCGTGATATGTTTGTTTTGCCGCCAGGGATCTAAGAATTGAGTCGGAAGTTTATGCAGCAACCCAGTGCTAGTTGATGTGCCTCCCCGTAAATAGGAGAGCCTTAATAGAGCAAAAGTTTACATCCATCCATCAAAGAACGCCATCAGTCTGAATCATCAGATGATGATGATGATCTCACGTAGGATTCTCAAGGCTAATTATAGATTATCCATCGTACTCAAGGTTACATCCATCAATCTAATAATCATCAGATGATTTCATATAGGATTCTCGAGGTTAATTATAGAAGATTATCCATTATACTTAAAAAATTTACATTAAGATCTTTATAATTTTAAAAATAAAATAAATAATTTTATTTATCTTAATATTATTAGTTGTATTGATGATAAATATAATAATAATTTTATTTATCATAATATTGTCAGTTGTATTAATAAAAAATATAATACAGAACATTATGTATTGGATCGATACAAAAATATTCTATTTATTTTTAATAATTTTATTGATAAAAAATAATTTTAACATCTCATATGTTAAAATTTTAAAATCATAGAGTCTATGTAGAGATTTAAAATTCATGATTATGATTTAATGCTAACATTTTTCATGTCCCAACAAAACCTAAATTTGCATCCATCAAATAATGAGAGGTAACAAATACAATGAAGTCAATTGATTTACATTCATCAAAACATCCATCCATCATCATTGTATGTGTTCCACATATTAGTCCAATAACAACAGAGACCATCCATTTGATCTCATCTCATCGAACGCATCACTCCACCAAATCATACAAATCAACCAAAGAGGGAAACTCAAAACCTACTCCTCCTTCAGATGCTGAGCTGCTCCTGGATCCTCCTCTCGAGCTCGTCCTTCATCGCGCCGACGACTCTTGCCACCTCCTGCCCTCCTTTCACCAGCGCGAACGACGACATAGCCTGCACCTTCGACTGCTTCGACACCTCCTACACATCGTGAGGAACGAAATCCCAAGTCAAATCAAGAATCGATCGCCCTAAAAATCAAGAGGAGGAGGATGGCATCACCGGCAGCTCGTCAACGTCGATCGAGGAACACGGCGTCAGTGTACTGGGCGGCCATCGCCCTGAACGCCGGCTCGACGAAGCGGTACGGTCCACACCAGGACGCGGAGAAGTCGATTACCATCTTCCCGTAGGGAAGCAACCCAGAAGAAGCAAACAGATCAAATGGGTGATCGAGAGGCGGGCATAGACCCGACTTATGGATACGATTAGAGAATGCGAGGGAAGAAGGGTTTGTCGGTCAACGAGATACCATTTTGTTGTTCTGGGTATGGGACTGCCAGTTGTGGGTCCATTCACCAACGGAGTGGACGGCGATGACGGCGGAATCGCCCACCTCGGCGGCAGCGGCGGCTTGGCTGGAGAAGAGACCGCCCATTCCGTCTGTCTTGTATACTTCTTTCCCCTTCTATACACTTTACGGAGGACTAGGGGTGTGTCATGGGTATATCCACAATAGCTTGTCCTCTTTATTTGTGATTTCCATATTTACCCCTGCAATTGCCAATTTGATATATGTATCCTTTCAAACTCTTATAAATCCCTCTTAAATTAACTAAAAAATTATATATATATATATATATATATATATATATATATATATATATATATATATATATTACTCTAATATATTAGAGACTTTTTACTTAAAATTTTTTGACCTTTATTTAATGATACCCTATAATTAATTTTTTTCATTATAGTGACATAAATACCTTTTCATCCGTTAATTTCACACATATTTAATCTTACAAAATATTGTTTGAACATGCATAATCATCAATAACTGTCTTAAGTATCTTTTATAATAAAAAGACATAATCTGTCTTAAGTGAATTTCAAGTGAATTTCAATTGCCAACATGAAATTATGGTAATAAGCATACAACTAGAAATAGCGATTGAATTATAATAAGTCTTAAGTGAATTTCAAGGTTTCAATAAGTTTGACTATGATTAAAGTAAGTAAATTTAAATTTTAAATACTATTTATGCAGAGGATAAGTTATTTAAGTATAGACAAAATATATTACACTAAAGATAAGTATTACACTAAAAATATTGAGATCTATAAGTAGATTGAAGTTTGAATTTAGATTGAAATATATCATTCTTGTCAAATCAAATTAGACTCAATTTGGGTTGCACTAACACTAAAATTATATTAAAAAAAAATTAGACTCAATTTGGGTTGCACTAACACTAAAATTATATTAAAAAAAACTTGAGAGGAGGTTTAATGAGATTGAACCCATGATCTCTTAGTTGCCTCTCTAATCAGCTCACTAAAATCAACTCTTATTTAATTCAACCTTATCTTTCTCACCGGTGCAAAAAAAAAATTAATTTCTATCTCATTTCTCTTATATTTTAACCCTTTCATCGTTGAAGCCCAAGGATCTTAGCTTTAAGAAAGATTGACATAAGAAAAACTAAATTCTTTCCTGATTTTAGTTTTACAAATTATATAATATTTTTTTAGTTACTTCGAGTAACCTAAATTTCACTTACCAAAAAAAAGAGTAACCTAAACTTCGAATTAATCTTGAATAACCTCTAGTATGACTTTAATATGAGATTGGTGTGTAGAGTTATGAGTGTCTTAATATGAATTACTCAAAATCTTTTATTTTCTAAGAAGAGATTATATTCGAATTGAATTAACTTTCTTAAGGATATAATTAGGTTTATAAATTTAGATAGTCCCAATCTAGTTAATATATGTTGATAGTTGAATTAAAAGGGTGTTTTATCCTCTAAATAATTTTATTTTAAATTAAAATTTAGTTTATATTTAGTTTTATATATCTCTTAGTTTTCTATAAAATTTTATGATAATTCACGTTTGATCGACTACAATAATAAAGTAAAATTATTGTGTAGAATAGCGTGATGACTTGATTGATACTAACTAATTTATTTGATTAAAAAATAAATTATTAGAAAATTAGTGGTAAAATTTAGATAAAATTTTAGGTTAGGTATAGTCTATTTTAGAATACATTTTATCAAAAAAATTTATGAATTATTATAAATAAGTAATTTAAGATGTAGAGTTGCATCTTTTAACCTTATACTCCCAATTTAATAATTTTACTACTCCCTAGCATATTCGATCAATAAGGAACATGGTTTTTCACTAACAACTTTATTTTTTAGTTAAATAAGATAAGTATAAGTTTAATTCACTATAAAATAGTGTATAAATTATTATATTTATAATATATTTTGAAAATCATGTTTCAAATTTTATGATTGTTATGAGCTAAGCATAAGCTAAATGCTAATATATATTACATAAGCATAAAAATATATTGCTAAACGCCGATTTGGAAAATACTGAACTTTGAAACACGATCGTAAATGCGCAGAAGGTAGTAAGCTATTGAGGGGGTTTGCAGTAAAGATAATATGCTCAAAGTAAATGCAAACCGAGATTTAGAGTGGTTCGGTCAATCTTGGCCTATATCCACTTTTGGCTTCCTCCACCGATGAGGTCACCGACGTCCACTAGAGGCCTTCCTTCAATAGGCAAAGGCCAACCACCCTTTTACAATTTCACTCCTTTTGATGGGCTTAGGAGACAACTCTTACAGAATTTTCACTCCTCTCTTCAATGATCGAAACTTGGAAGAAAAGAGGGAGGAGAACTTTTAGCTTATACAATACTTTTGAGCTCTAAAAATCACAGAGTAAGATTGGATTTTCGGTGCCCTTTCATGCAGAAAAGGGTGGGGTTTATATAGGCTCCAAACTGGTTTGAATTTGGAGCTCAAAAATGTCATCTCCTGGATTTTCGGGGTCCTGGCAGTACTACTGTCATAATTGCTAGTCATAGGTGCCCAGCAAGCCAATCACATGAGTGATGGCACATGTGACTTGATACAGAATCTTTTTGCTTATTATATTTTGGCGTATATCACTTTATAACTATTGCATAAATGCATATATACATATTGTGATGTCCTTGGATTTGTGCAATAGGAATCGGATCGTGATGAGATCATGATAATGAGATCGATTCACCTTTAAACACATATCCTAAAAAATCCCGGTCATAGGTTACTCGAGAGGGACATCGTGATAACCAGACAGACTGGTGTGCTGTATACTCGTCCATATGATGGATGCAGTTGGTCTCATAGCTGCTCGTGTAAGGACACTAGGGATACAGTACAAGTGCTCATTGGAGAATGAGTTCACTGATTGATTCGCTTACGGAATGCTAGATGGTTGATGATGCCTTATTGTCAAACAGCGATTCCGTAGTCCTAGTGGTATATCTAGTCCTTAGACTTGAGACACCAAGGATGTCCTGTATGAGTGCTCCACTCTTTGATACCAGACTTATAGGTTTGGCTGTCCCAGATCTAGTACAGCTGGTCATTGGGAGTGGTAGTCAACCTTACGAGGGCTATTGAGTGTCGATAGAGGATCATCCACTCTCGGCGTCATGAGAGGAATATCTCATGTGTTCTTGCTCAAACAAATCCCTGGCCAGGGTCATTCGGGTTGAGAAAGAAAGAGTTCTCCGGGAGAATCCGATTAGAGCGAGACTCGAGGAGAAACCGTATGGGTCTGACAGCACCATGCTCGATATACAGTCTCTGGGATATTAGATAGATGAGGGACTATAGGTACACGGTAACTGAGGACAGACAGGTCCAATGGATTGGATTCCCCTGTATCGTCTGGGGATTATGGCGTAGTGGCCTAGTACGTCTGTAGTCGATGAGTCAAGTGAATTATTACAGAGATAATAATTCACTGAGTTAGAAGGAGTTCTAATGGGTATGACTCACGGCCAGCTCGATATTGGGCCTAGAGGGTCACACACATATGGTAGGCATTGCGATGAGTAGAGGTTCGGATATGAGATATCTAACGGAGCCCTTGTCTTATTGGATGCAGATCCAATACCCACTAGGAGAGGACACATTAGGGTTTGACAGGGGACCTCTATAAATAGGAGGGATTCAGAGCCTCATAGGCTAGAGCCTTTGCTTGCCTTTCCTATTCTCCTCTCCCTCTCCACCTCAGAGCAGGCCTGGAGTTTTGAGGAGCGTCGTCGCAACCCTACTGTGTGGATCACCGCTAGAGAGGAGTGTTAGGATCGAGAGCACTAAGAGGGGGGGGGTGAATTAGTGCAGCGGAAATCTTACAGCGATTTTAAAAATGAAAGTTGCGTTCGTCCGATAAAAACGATTTCGATATAAAAGCAGAATCACAGTGCAGTTTGCGTCTAAGCGCAGTTTTGCGTCTAAGCGCAGTTTGCGTCTAAACACAGTTTGCGTCTAAGCGCAGTTTGCGTCTAAGCACAGTTTGCGTCTAAGCACAGTTTGCGTCTAAACTCAGTTTTACGTCCAAACGCAGTTTTACGTCTAAACGCAGTTTTACGTCTAAACGTAGTTTTACGTCTAAACGCAGTTTTGCGTCTAAACGTAGTTTTACGTCTAAACGTAGTTTTACGTCTAAACGCAGTTTTGCGTCTAAACGTAGTTTTACGTCTAAACGTAATTTTACGTCTAAATGTAGTTTTGCGTCTAAAAGCAGTTTTGAACCTTGAAAAGCGTTTTACGTAGAAAGCAATTTGCAGTTATAAATGGAATCCGAATGTAAGCGTAAACTGCAGTGTGAAGATCGTACGAAAACACGATTTACGTTTGAATGCAGATTCTGAAAGATCAGAGCTTAGAAACTCGTTCGTAAAGGCGCAGAGGGCAGTAGCAATGTAGGAGGTTTGCAGTAATGATAAAGTGCTCAAGGTAAAAGCAAACGAGAGATTTAGAGTGGTTCGGTCAGTCTTGACCTACTCCACTTTTGGCTTCCTCCTCCGACGAGGTCACCGACGTCAACTAGCTACCTTCCTTCAATGGGCGAAGGCTAACTGCCCTTTTACAGTTTCTCTCCTTTTGACAGGCTCAGGAGACAACCTTTACAGATCCTTTCTCTCCTCTCTTTACAACTCAAGACTTGAAGAACAGAAGGAGGAGAACTTTAGGACTTTACACAAATTTGAGCTCTTAGAATCACTGAAAAGATCAAGAATTCGGTGTGGATCTGTATCCTTTCAGTGTTGAATGGGTGGGGTATTTATAGGCCCCAACCCAATTCAAATTTGGAGCTCAAAACGATCAAATCCCGGAATTCCGGGATCAGGCGGTTGCACCTCTTGACTGGAGAGGTGGCACCGCCTGGCAGAGCTCGAAGACTGAGCTCAGGTGATTGCACCTCTCTGCCAGAGCTCGAAGACTGAGCTCGATGGTTGCACCGCCTGGCAGAGCTCGAAGTCTGAGCTCGGTGGTTGCATCACCTGGCAGAGCTCGAAACTGAGCTCAGGCTTATGCACCTCTTTGCCAGAGCTTGAAGACTGAGCTCGGTGGTTGCACCGCCTGGCAGAGCTCGAAGTCAGAGCTCGGTGGTTGCATCACCTGGCAGAGCTCGAAATTGAGCTCAGGCTGATGCACCTCTCTGCCAGAGCTCGAAGACTGAGCTCGGTGGTTGCACCGCCTGGCAGAGCTCGAAACTTGAGCTCTGGCGGTGCTACCTCTTGACAGAGGAGGTTGCACCGCCCAGTCTCGCTTGGAGACTGAGCCCTGGGCGGTTGCACCTCTTGGCTGGGGCGGTTGCACCGCCCAGTCCCGCTGGAAGACATGGCCTGGGCGGTTGCACCGCCTGGCTGGGGCGGTTGCACCGCCCAGTCTTACAGCCCTGGCGGTTGCACCTCCTGGCCTAGGCGGTTGCACCGCCTGGTGCAATCAGGGTCCGAATGGTTCGCTCCATTCGGCCCAATTTGAATCTTTTCAGGGGCCCAATTGCCCCAAGATTAAGCTAATGGGATCACCTCCCATTTTCAAGCTTAATCATCATGCTAACTACGATTAACTCTAAGACAACTTCTGCAGCTATGCTCCGATGCGTCAATCGCTTCTTCCGGCGAGTTTCCGGCGAACTTCCGTCGATCATCCGATAAACCCTCGGTGATCCTTCTGCGGACATCCGGCATACTCCTGGACTTTGCGACGATCCACTTGGCGAGTTCCGACGAGCTTCACTTGGCAAGCTTCTGGACTTCTCGGATCTGTTCTCGCTGAACCTCCGACGACCGTCCGAACTTCCGTCGAACTCTCGAACTCCCAACGTGATCATGATCTTGACTCCGGCGCAACACCTGCTGCTTGTCTTACTCTCATCGTAGTTAATCCTGCACAACAAAACAAAACTTCGATCGAGACAATTAATCCTAAGCAATTAACCAAGTTGTCCGACATGTCATTGGTCCCTCGACGCTTCGTCCGATTCTTCGGCGCATCGTCCTCTCCTGCAGCCTATTGCCCAATCGGCCAGTTGACTCCGCAACTCCGATATCCTTAGCACAATACCCGCTCTTCTTGGCCCGATGCCCGAGTCAACGGCCCAAAGCCTTCTGTCGATACGTTGACCGATCCACCGGCCCGACGTCCAATCTTCTGACATGTTCCTTCGGCACAACATGATTTTCCTGCTTTAATTGTCTCATCCTGATCGAAGCATCTTGCGTCACTCAAAACGCAGATTAAATCATAAACATATATCAAGTAGTTTCATCATCAAAATACGAGATTCAACAAGGAGGACACTTGACCTCCTTCACCCTCTCTTAAGAATCTGCAAGGAAACAGGGATATACGATCTCCCTAGGTAACACAATCTACTCTATACGCAGTTTTAAGTTTCGCGGATTTTGCGCACTAATCTTTGCACGACGACGAACATCTTTTTGGGAATCGGGGATTTTATTTTCTTGTTCTTCCGCTGCCCCCAATAGTGGTATCAGAGGTAGGTTGTTCGTGCGAATGATTGGTTTTGAACTGCGTGTGTTGTGTTTAGGAAGAATTTTGACGTCAAAATCGTTGACGCAAAAACAAGGAAGGGCAGCAACAGTTGCTGCCCTCGATCTGCATACGTGCAGCGCAACCGAAGGTGGGTAGCAGCCGGCCGGCGGCTTGCTTGTAGCAGGCTTGCGTCCGGCAGGGCTGGCAGCCCGCGGGCAGAGGCGGCCGCTTCTCCCACGGGGTGAGGCGCCGCAGGGCAACGACGCTTGCCACCGCTGCTCCCGCGGGCGAAACCCCCCCCCCCCCCCAGGGGCGGCCGTTCGGCGGGATAGCATCGCCTGCGGGCGTTGACCCACCGGTAGAACCGCCCGCGAGGGCGCCCACCTGCAGCGGCAGCGCCGCCGCCAGTAGGGTGGCGGCGGCGACAACAGTAAGAGGGAATTAGGGTTTTGGGCAAAAAGATAGTTTTGCTCCTGTGAATTTGAGAAATTTCCTACATGTCCCTGATTTCAGAAAATATTAATTAATTAAAAGGTTTAGTTGATTATTATTTTTATTATTATCTAGTAGTCCTACATGATGATGATTATTTATATATGTGATGTATAATGTGTGGACGGATGATCATGGACCGTGTGATGTGTGTACTTGTGATTATTATTATTGAGGTCTGCGTGCCTCCATTATATTTCTCGTTTATTGTCGGGCCTGCGTGCCTATGATTAAGTTGTAATCACATGAGGAGGTACAGCGGGAGCATGGATGCGATAGCGAGACCCATGAGACGGACGATCGTGATGCATAAAGATGCATCAAGATGTCGACGGAACCGACGAGGATGAGATGGACGATCACAGGGCATGGAGATGCACCGTTGCACACATAGATCTTAATGTGAGTGATTAGGCCTACTGGCTCGGGCCTAATCATATTAGGTTATGGTCCATGATCATCTGGTGTGATTGCTTATACACATACTAGATATGTATATATATTCGCATGCGATGTAGATATATATTAAATATGTATATGTGTGACATGTCATATTAGGAGACCAAATCATAGAAACATCTCTCGATAATATTAAGTCGGTAAACGTGAGGCAATTAGATTGACCCACGTGGCCTTCCATCGTTATAAGTAGGAACCGATTCCCGGTGTAGCTTGAGTTGGTCGAGTCCCTCGAGACTCACTTATATCGTGATTCGCTATCTTGCTTACGACATAGAAATGTCACCGGTGACCTAAAGGCATGGTATGCTTGGTCGAGTCCCTCGAGGGTATATCATCAAATCAAACTCATCTTGTAACGAAGGTATTGACTTAACCGAGCATCATGGTTGGTCGAGTCCCTCGAGGCCATGGTGATTCGGAGGCCGAACAGGAAGGGAATCTCAAGGAGTTGTGATCGGCAAGAGTTGCCTACCTTTTAGGCTTAGTGTGATTGGTCGAGTCCCTCGAGGTTACATTAAGACGCTGATTGGATCCTGATCCCCACTAGAAGTCTATCGGAGACTTCCGTTTCACGTGCTGAGGGTGTCGCATGACTCGTTAGTAAAATAATGGGAGCATATTAAGATAGAAGTCCATATCTTGATAGTTTATTTCTTGCAAAATCTGCATGTTATTCATTTCTGCTGCATCTTTATTTTCAGAAAATGTCGCTTTCAAATCCCTTACGTGGCATACTTGATGTCAACCGTCTCACTGGTCCAAATTATACGGATTGGCTCCATAACTTGAGAATTGTTCTCACAGCGGAGAAAATCGTGTACGTCCTTGATACAGTGATGCATACGCCCGAAGTAAGGGCAAACGAGGATGAGATCGCTCGCTACGTAAAGTACATTGATGACTCCACTCTTGCTCAGTGCTATATGTTGGGCTCTATGACTCCTGAGTTACAGAGACAACATGAAAAGATGGATGCCAGATCCATTCTCCTACATGTCCGCAAATTGTTTGAGGAACAGGGAAGGACTCAACGATATGAGATATCCAAGAGCATTTTCCGCACTAGGATGACTGAGGGGACACCGATTCAGAACCATGTCCTAAAGATGATTGAGTGGATAGAGAAACTCACAGGTCTAGGAATGGTCCTAGAGGATAACTTGTGTGTGGACATTGTGCTTCAGTCCCTACCAGATTCCTTTTCACAGTTCATAATGAATTTTAATATGAACAAGCTTGAGGTGACTCTCCTAGAGCTCCTTAATATGTTGAGGGAGGCAGAGAGTACTATTAAGAAAGAGAAGCCAATTCTCTACACTGGTGAGACTAGAAAGAAAAGGAAAGCAGAAAGGTCCCTTAAGAAGGGAAAGGGCAAGGGCAAACCAGGTAAAGCAAAGGTTGCTAAGAAAGACCCAGCAAAGGACAAAGGCCAGTGCTTCCACTGTGGTAAAGATAGGCACTGGAAGAGGAACTACAAAGAGTACCTTGCAGAAAGGGTGAAATAGAAGCTTGGAGAAGCTTCAGGTACATTCATGATCAATCTTCAATTGTCAGATTTTTGTGATAGTGCATTGGTATTGGATACCAGTATTGCTTATCACATCTACAATTTATTGTAAATTCTAGCAAAGCCGAGGGGAGATTGACGAGAGGAATATTGCATAAAGGTTTGTTTATGCAAGACACTACTCCACATATCATGAATGTAAGTGTCTAAGAGGAAACGAGATGAGGTGAACAGTGCATACCTATGGCATTGTAGGCTAGGTCATATCCATGAGGGAATGATTCAATAGTTGCTAAATGATGGATATCTAGATCCATTCGACTATGTGTCATATGCAACTTGCGAGCCTTGCCTTCGTGGAAAACTGACCAACTCTCCATTTAGTGGAACCGGAGAGAGAGCCACTGAGCTGTTAGAACTCATACATAGTGATGTATGTGGACCCATGTCAACTCATGCCATTGGTGGTTACTCCTGCTTCATTACCTTTACTGATGATTTCTCAATGTATGTATATGTGTACTTAATGAAGTACAAGTCCGAGGCTTTTGAGAAATTCAGAGAGTATAAGAATGAGGTGGAGAACCAGACTGGAAAGAGTATCAAAACTCTTCGATCAGATCGAGGAGGTAAGTACTTAAGTACAGAGTTTACTTAGTTCCTCAAGGACCATGGGATATTATCCCAATGGACACCTCCTTATACACCTCAGCTCAATGGTGTCTCTAGAAGGAGGAATCATACACTATTAGATATAGTACGATCAATGATGAGTTTCGCTGACCTACCCATCTTATTCTAGGGATATGCCCTAGAGACCACAGCTTACCTTCTGAATAGAGTTCCAACTAAGTCGGTAGTGTCTACACTATATGAGATATGGAAAGGGAAGAAGCCTGATCTTAAGGTTGTTAAGATTTGGGGCTGCCCTGTCCACGTTAAAAGACACAACCCCGTTAAGTTAGAATCAAGGACAGAGCGATGCAAATTTGTGGGACACCCCAAGGAAACTTGTGGGTATTATTTCTATCATCTCGAGGACCAAAAGGTCTTTGTAGCTAAGAGAGCAGTGTTCCTTGAGAAGGAAAACATTCTTGGCGGAGACAGTGGGAGAATGATAGAATTGAGCGAGGTTGGAGAACCAAGCTCAAGCACCACTCTACAGCCCGAGTCTGTTCAAGTACCTAATACACAAGTTTCAACTTTACGCAGGTCTGATAGAGTATCCCATCCTCCTGAAGGATATGTGGGACATATTAGAGGAGAGGATGTAGAGGATATTGATCCTCAGACCTACGAGGAGGCTATTATAAGTATAGACTCCGGGAAGTGGCAAGAAGCCATGAATTCTGAGATAGATTCTATGTACTCCAATAAGGTTTGGAACCTAGTTGATGCGCCCGAAGGTATTGTACGCATCGGTTGCAAGTGGATCTTTAAGAAAAAGATCGGAGTAGATGGAAAGGTAGAGACCTATAAAGCAAGGCTAGTGGCTAAGGGGTATCGTCAAAGGCAAGGTGTTGACTACGACGAAACCTTCTCACCCGTAGCAATGCTAAAATCCATCAGAATTCTATTGGCTATTGTAGCACACTATGATTATGAGATCTGGCAAATGGATGTGAAAACCGCATTCCTCAATGGGAACCTCGAGGAGGAGGTGTATATGATGCAACCTGAGGGATTCGTGTCTAAGAACTGCCTACATAAGGTGTGTAGGTTGCTTAAATACATTTATGGACTAAAGCAAGCTTCCCGAAGTTGGAACATAAGATTTGATGAGGCAATCAGATCTTATGACTTCGTTAAGAATGAAGATGAGCCTTGTGTGTGTATAGAAAGGTAAGTGGAAGCGCTATCACCTTTTTGGTGTTATATGTGGATGACATCCTCATCATTGGGAACGACGTAGGAATGCTATCCACAGTAAAGGCTTGGTTATCTAGACACTTCTCCATAAAGGACTTAGGGGAAGCATCCTATATCTTGGGGATTAGAATCTTTAGAGATAGATCCAAGAGGATGCTTGGCTTGTCCCAGTCCAGGTACATAGAAACCATTGTCAAAAGGTTTGGCATGGAAAATTTCAAGAGAGGTCTCGTACCGATGAGACATGGGATATCGCTTTCTACGAGTATGTCCCCAAAGACTCTAGAAGAAAGGGCGAACATGAATATGATACCTTATGCCTCAGCAATAGGGTCTATCATGTATGCCATGCTATGTACTAGGCCTGATATAGTGCATGCTCTGAGTTTTACGAGCAGGTATTAGGCGGATCCAGGATTGGAGCACTGGAAAGCAGTAAAGTGTATCCTTAAGTACTTGAGAAGGACTAAGGATCTTTTACTAGTATATGGAGGTAATAGCCTTAAGGTTGAAGGCTTCACTGACTCAAGTTTTCAGTCTGATGTCAATAATAGCAAGTCAAATTCAGGGTATGTGTACACCTTGAATGGAGGAGCAGTGTGCTGGAAGAGTTCCAAGCAAGATACCACTGCTGACTCGACCATAGAGGCGGAGTACATTGCTGCATCAGATGCAGCAAAGGAGGGAGTCTGGGTGAAGATGTTCATCATAGATTTAGGAGTCGTGCCGGATAGCGAGAAGCCGACTTCCTTATATTGCGACAACTATGGGGCGATTACTCAAATAAGGGAACCTAGGTCTCATCAGAAACCTAAGCATATTCTGAGGAGGTTCCACCTTATCAGAGAGATCGTAACCCGAGGAGATGTAGCAGTGGAAAGAGTTCCATCCGAAGATAACATTGCAGATCCACTGACAAAGCAGTTGTCTCAGATTGTCTTTGAGCGTCACAAGGGTCTGATAGGGATCAGACACATAGGTGATTAGCTTTAGGTCAAGTGGGAAATTGCTGTTAGGATCAAGAGCACTAAGAGGGGGGCGGGGGTTAATTAGTGTAGCGGAAAACCTTCTGCGATTAAAATCGAAACCTGCGTTCGTTCGATAGAAGTGATTTTGGTAAGAAAGTCGATTCGTAAATCACTTCACCATTTGACTAGGAGAGATGCAGCAAAGATATGAATGCAGTTTGCAGTTATGATGGAAATCAGAATATAATTGCAAACTGAAATACGATGTTCGTACGATAAAAGCGATTTCGGTATAAATGCTGATTCGTAAACCACTTTAACTTGAGATAAGGTGAGATGCAGTTAAAGTAAAGATATAAAGGCAGTTTGCAGTTATAATGGAAATCAGAACGTAAGCGCAAATTGAAATACGACGTTCGTACGATAAAACTGATTTGCGTCTTAAACCCTGATTCGGAAAGCACTGAACTTTGAAACACGTTCGTAAAAACACAGAAGGCAGTAAGCTATTGAGGAGGTTTGCAGTAAAGATAAAATGCTCAAAGTAAATGCAAACCGAGATTTAGAGTGGTTCGGTCAATCTTGACCTACTCCACTTTTGGCTTCCTCCACCGACGAGGTCACCGACGTCAACTAGAGGCCTTCCTTCAATAGGCGAAGGCCAACCACCCTTTTACAGTTTCACTCCTTTTGACGAGCTTAGGAGACAACCCTTACAGAATTTTCTCTCCTCTCTTTACAACTCAGAACTTGGAAGAAAAGAGGGAGAAGAACTTTTGGCCTTTACAACAATTTTGAGCTCTAAGAATCACAGAAAAAGATCAATATTTCGTTGTAAGTTCATACCCTTTCAGTGTTGAATGGGTGGGGTATTTATATGCCCCAACCCAGTTCAAATTTGGAGCTCAAAACTGTCAATTCCCAGAATTCCGGGATCAGGCAGTTGCACCTCCTGATTGGAGCGGTTGCACCGTCTGGCAGAGCTCAAAGACTGAGCCTTTGGGCAGTGCCACCTCCTGTCAGCGGCGGTTGCTCCTCCTGCCAGAGCCTTTGGGCAGTGCCACCTCCTGTCAGGGGAGGTTGCACCGCCCAGTCTCGCTCGGAGACTGAGCCCAAGCGGTGCTACCGCCTGGTTGGAGCGGTTGCACCTCCCAGTCTCGCTCGAAGACTGAGCCCAGGCGGTGTAACCTCCTGCCTTGGGCGGTTCAACCGCCTGGCAGAAATCAGGGTCCGAATGGGTTGATCCATTCGGCCCAATTTGGGTTTTTCAGGGGCCCAATTGCCCCAAGATTAAGTTAATGGGATCACCTCCCATTTCCAACTTAATCATATTGCTAACTACGATATTCCCTAAGACATTTACTGCAACTTGCTCTGACGCGTCAATCGCTTCTTCCGGCGAGCTTCCGGTGAACTTTCGTCGATCATCCGATGAACCTTCGGTGATGCTCCTACGGACTTCCGGCAAACTCCTGGACTTGCGACGATTCACTTGGTGAGTTCCGACGAGCTTCTTTGGCAAGCTTATGGACTTCTCGAATTTGTTCCCGCAAAACCTCCGACGACTGTCCGAACTTCCGTCGAACTCTCGAACTCCCAACGTGATCATTGTCTTGACTCCGGTGCAACTCCTGCTGCATGTCTTACTTTCATCGTAGTTAATCCTGCACACTTATCTAAGCATATAGATTAGATAACAAATGACAATTGACTTCATCATCAAAATCCGAGATTCAACAATCTCCCCCTTTTTTATGATGACAATTAATTGATAATGGAGTTAACCTTAACTCCCCCTGTCTATATGCCATACTTGAGATAAGTCATTCTTGAATTCAAAACCTAAGAATTCAAGAGACATATTGATAAGTTAGAATCATTTGAACTTATCAATACTCCCATCATGATTCCCATCATGATGTATCTCTCTGAAGATGATGATAAAGCTTGACATTCATTTTCAAAATTTTCATAACAAGTTTGAATGATGGTAATAGTAGCAATTCATCATATTGTAAGATATCAACATGTAAAGCTGCGAAGTAAGATTTTGATATCATTACATGATGTACATATTCCAAATATTTTAGCAAGTATTGCATTTCATCACATGGTAAGATATCAACTCGTAGAATTACGATGCAAGTTTTTTGTTTGATATCTTGACGCGATACAAACAAGGTATAATGCAAATTAATCATAGCATCTGTTCATATATCTCTTGGTGATGCAAGCATGGCATAATCATAGCATCAGTATTTATAGCATCAATTCATATATTTCTCCCCCTTTGTCATCAACAAAAAATATGGTAGTTGTGATACCAGGAGAACAATATAAGCAAATTTTGAGCATAAGTGCGATAATTGTTCATGCCTTTACTGGGCTCATGTTATTTTCCAATAGTAAGTGATAGGAGATCAAGTATATAAAGGAAGGCATGATACGTAGATTGCTTTGAATACTTTTTCCTTTTTATTTGCTATAATCCTTTTGCATGAAGGAGGAAAGCCAACTATTTGTGGGTTTACTTTGAGTCAAGATATGTGTGTGAAACAGCTTTTTGCAAGTAAAAATACTATCATCCATATTTCAAGATGGAATTTATAAGCATGAATCATTTCATCAAATCATTTCAGAAAAATATTTTTCATAAGAGTATATGAGAAAATCCGATTTTTATCATTCCAATTGTTAAGCGAATCCGAAAATGAAATGAACACTTTCATGCATTCGGACACAACTATGCTACAGATTTTCAAATACAATCATGAAGACAAAACATTTTTGTATTCAACACATAATTTACAACATGTTATTTAGGCATGTAATGACAATCAAGTGATTTAATCATTCAATAAAGTCCGAAAAATAATTTTAACTAGTTTATGTATTCGGATATATCAACATTCCTAATTCTCTTCTTATGAAATCAAATTGCTCTTCACTTAGAGGTTTTATAAAAATATCAGCTAGTTGATGTTTAGTATCAATGAACTCTATGATTACGTCATGATTAGTAACATGATCTCGTATAAAGTGATGTCTAATATCAATATGTTTTGTTCTTGAGTGTTGTATAGGATTCTTTGTTAAGCATATTGCACTTGTGTTATCACATTTAATGAGAATATTTTTAAGATGAACTTTATAATCTTCTAAGGTGTTTTTCATCCATACAACTTGTGCACAGCATGCACTTGCTGCAATATATTCAACTTCGGTTGTTGATAGTACAATCGAGTTTTGTTTCTTAGATGACCAGGAAATAAGGGCATGTCCTAAAAATTGACATGTTCCTGATGTGCTTTTTCTATCTAGTCTACAGCCAGCAAAGTCCGCATCAGCATAAGCAATTAACTCAAGATTCTTTGATTTTGGGTACCATAATCCTAGATTTATGGTACCATTAAGATATCTAAGTATTCTTTTAACTACTTTGAGATGAGATATCTTAGGGTTTGATTGAAATCTAGCACAAAGTCCTACACTGAACATGATGTCTGGTCTAGTTGCAGTGAGGTAAAGTAAACTTCCTATCTTACCCCTATAAGTTTTTTGATCGAAGCTTTCTCCACTTTCATCAATTTCTAACTTAGTGGAGGTGCTCATAGGAGTGTTAATAGCCTTTGAGTTATTCATATTAAACCTTTTTAATTAATTCATAGCATATTTAGTTTGACTAATAAAGATGCCATTGATTAGTTGTTTGATTTGTAAGCCTAAGAAGAATGTTAATTCTCCCATTAAACTCATTTCGAATTCAAGACTCATAGTTTTAGCAAAAGATTCACAAAGAGATTCATTCGTAGAACCAAAGATAATATCATCAATATAAATCTGAACAATGAGAAAATTATTTTCAAAATTCTTGATGAACAATGTAGTATCAACCTTGCCTTTTGTGAAATTATTTTCAATAAGAAAAGAACTAAGTCTCTCATACCAAGCCCTCGGAGCTTGTTTTAAACCATAGAGAGCTTTAGTTAATCTAAACACATGATTAGGGAGGCTATTATTTTCAAATCCAGGAGGTTGTTCAACATAGACTTCTTCGAAAATAAAGCCATTAAGAAAAGCGCTTTTAACATCCATTTGAAACAACTTAAAATTATTACTACTAGCGTAGGCAAGGAGCATCCTTATGGCTTCTAATCGAGCCACAAGAGCGAAGGTTTCTTCGTAATCGATACCTTCTTCTTGGTTGAAACCTTTGGCCACTAATCTAGCCTTGTTTCTAACCACGATACCAATTTCATATTGCTTGTTTCTAAAGACCCAATTAGTACCAATAACTAAATGGTCATTTGGCCTAGGAACAAGCTTCCACACCTCATTTCTCTCAAATTGATTCAATTCATCTTGCATTGCGATAATCCATGAATCATCTTTCATGGCTTCGTCAACATATTTGGGTTCAATTTGGGAGAGAAAAGCGGCGTTCGCACAAAAAAATTTAAGAGAAGATCGTGTTTAAACCCCCTTTGATGTGTCTCCTAAGATTAGCTCCTTAGGATGAGCATCTACATACTTCCAATCCTTGGGTAAGGATGTTTCGGAAGTGGATACATCCAAGTTGCTAGTTGGAGACGGGGTTTCATTTAAATTCAAGGAATCAAAATTAACATCATCATCAAAATCATTTTTCTTGATTTCGGAAATCTCATTGAAAACAACATGAATGGATTCTTCAATAATTAAGGTTCTTTTATTGAAGATACGAAAAGCTTTAGAAACCGAAGAATAACCAAGAAAGATTCCTTCATCGAATTTAGAATCAAATTTTCCTAAGTTATCCTTTTCATTCATGATAAAACACTTACACCCAAAGACTTTAAAATATGAATCGTTGGGTTTTTTGTTGTTCCATAACTCATAAGGAGTTTTGGTGAGTAAGGGTCTTACCAGAACTCTATTCAAAATATATCATGCTATGTTTACGGCTTCGGCCCAAAAATATTTGGGTAGGCTATGTTCATTCAACAAGGTTCTTGCCATTTTTTATAAATTTCGATTTTTTCTTTCTACTACTCCATTTTGTTGAGGATTTCTTGGAGTAGAGAAATTATGGTTGTATCCATTGAGTTCACAAAATTCTTGGAAATCATGGTTTTGAAATTCTCCACCGTGATCACTTCTAATTGATGAAATCATAGACCCCTTCTCATTTTGAACAAGTTTACAAAACTTGGTAAAATATCTAAAGCATTCATTTTTCTGTTTTAAGAAGTAAGTCCATGTATATCTGCTATAGTCATCTACAATGACCAAGGCGTATTTGCTACCTCCTAGACTTGATGTAGAGATTGGTCCGAATAAGTCCATATGGATCAATTGTAAGGGCCTAGAGGTGCTTATTTGATTCTTAGATTTGAAACTACCCTTAATTTGTTTACCTAATTGGCAAGCATCACATACATTATCTTTGATGAACTTGATATGAGGAATTCCTCTTACAAGTTCTTTAGATGATATTTGAGTGATTAGTTTCATGCTAGCATGACCTAATCTTCTATGCCATAGCCAAGCATCCTCATTCAAAACTGAAAAACACATTTCATTACACAAATCATTGATGTCAATAGTGTATACGTTATTTTGTTTTAATGCAATCATAGACATGTTTTTGTGTGGTTTTTCAATGATGCAAGCATTATATTCGAATCTGACAATGAATCCTTTATCACATAATTGACTAATGCTCAAGAGGTTATGTTTTAAACCATTAACTAACAAAACATCTTCAATAAAGAAATTGGATTTGTTACCTATGGTTCTTTTGCCAATGATTTTACCCTTGTTGTTGTCTCTGAAGGTGACATAGCCTTCGTCTATGCTAGTGAGCTTAGAGAATTGAGATGAATCTCCGGTCATATGCCTTGAGCATCCACTATCAAGGTACCATCTCTTGCTCCTAGCTTGCGATGGTATACATTTCTACAAGAAAGGATGATTTTTAGGAACCCATTTTCTTTTGGGTGCCTCAAAAATAGATCTATATTGTTTATCATGTTGCATAGAATTTGTCATGATTTCTTTGGGAACCCAAATTAATTTATTCGGACTAATTTTCTTGAATGGACAATAATGCATTTTGTGTCCAAGTTTGCAACAAAAGTTGCATTTGCTTTGGTGTCGAACATGTAAAATGGGGCCTTTTATGAAGGTGGTTGAATTTTGGTGAGGACTTCTCACAAATCCAATTCCACTTCTTTTGGGAACGTGACCCTTGTTTGCAAGGATCATGTTCAATGACTTGCTACCAACCTCGAATTTCTTCAAGGTGTCCTTAAGTAGCAAGTTTTCCTTTAGGAGAGTTTCTAAATCATGGCATTTTATGCATGAGCCTAAACTATCATGATATTCAGCTTTTAACTTATCAAAATTACAAGTAACACTGTCATGCTCCTTTTTTAGCAATTTGTATTTTCTACTAATAATCTTGCATTCATCAAATAAGTCATGGAAGGCATTTAATAATTCATCAAATGATAAATTTGCATCTATTAAATTCGTTACCTCCTCTCCGATGGCCATTAAGGCGTAGTGAGCAACTTGCTCGGTGTTGGACTCCTCTTCTTCGGACGCGCTCGAGTCATTCCACGTTGCTTTGAGCGCCTTCTTCTTTGATGTTCTCTTTTTGGCTTGGGGACAATCACTCTTGTAGTGTCCCGGCTTTTTTCACTCATAGCAAATAACTTGGTCCTTCTTGGGTTCAAGTTTATTTTTTGTGTCATTCTTAAACTTGTTTCTTTTAATGAATTTTTTAAATTTTCTTGTTAGAAGTGCCAAGTCATCGTCATAGTCCTCATCACTTGAGTTTTCTCTCAAGTGGTCTTCTGAAGTTCTAAGTGCCATATCCTTCCTGTTCTTTGGAAGGATGTCTTCTTGCTCTTCATGAGCTTTGCAAGTCATCTCGTAGGTCATTAATGACCCGATTAGTTCTTCAAGAGGGAAGTTGCTTAGATCTTTCACCTCTTGAATAGCAGTGACTTTAGGATCCCAACTCTTAGGAAGGGATCTTAGAATCTTATTTACGAGCTCAAAATCCGAAACACTTTTTCTGAGTCCTTTTAGACCATTGACTACATCCGTGAAATGGGTAAACATGTCGCCAATTGTCTCACTTGGTTTCATCCGGAAAAGTTCAAAAGAATGTAACAGAAGATTGATTTTTGACTCTTTCACTCTACTTGTGCCTTCGTGAGTCACTTCGAGTGTGTGCCAAATATCAAATACGGTTTCACAAGTCGAAACACGGTTAAATTTGCTTTTCTCAAGTGCACAAAATAAGGCATTCATAGCCTTTGCATTAAGAGCGAAAGCCTTCTTCTCCAATTCATTCCAATCGATCATTGGAAGAGAAGACTTCAAAAATACAAGATTCCAAAGTTCAAAATCCATAGAAATAAGAAAGATACTCATTCGGGTCTTCCAATAGGTGTAGTCCGTCCCATTAAACATGGGTGGACGTGTAATAAAATGGCCCTCTTGGTTTCCGGCGTATGCCATCTCTCTTGGGTTTTAATCCGTTAGAGAGTTAACCCCGCTCTGATACCAATTGTTAGGATCAAGAGCACTAAGAGGGGGGGGGGGGGGCGGTGAATTAGTGCAGCGGAAAACCTTCTGCGATTAAAATCGAAACCTGCGTTCGTTCGATAGAAGTGATTTTGGTAAGAAAGCCGATTTGCAAATCACTTCAACTTTTGACTAGGAGAGATGCAGCAAAGATATGAATGCAGTTTGCAGTTATGATGGAAATCAGAATATAAGTGCAAACTGAAATACGACGTTCGTACGATAAAAGCGATTTCGGTATAAAAGTTGATTCGTAAACCACTTTAACTTGAGATAAGGCGAGATGCAGTTAAATCAAAGATATAAAGGCAGTTTGCAATTATAATGGAAATCAGAACGTAAGCGCAAACTGAAATACAACGTTCATACGATAAAACTGATTTGCGTCTTAAACCCCGATTCGGAAAGCACTGAACTTTGAAACACGTTCGTAAAAATACAGAAGGCAGTAAGCTATTGAGGAGGTTTACAGTAAAGATAAGATGCTCAAAGTAAATGCAAACAGAGATTTAGCGTGGTTCGGTCAATCTTGACCTACTCCACTTTTGGCTTCCTCCACCGACGAGGTCACCGACGTCAACTAGAGGCCTTCCTTCAATAGGCGAAGGCCAACCACCCTTTTACAGTTTCACTCCTTTTGACGGGCTTAGGAGACAACCCTTACAGACTTTTCTCTCATCTCTTTACAACTCAGAACTTGGAAGAAAAGAGGGAGAAAAATTTTTGGCCTTTACAACAATTTTAAGCTCTAAGAATTACAGAAAAAGATCAAGATTTCGGTGTAAGTTCATACCCTTTCAGTGCTGAATGGGTGGGGTATTTATAGACCCCAACCCAGTTCAAATTTGGAGCTCAAAACTGTCAATTCCCGGAATTCCGGGATCAGGCGGTTGCACCTCCTGACTGGAGCGGTTGCACCGCCAGGCACAGCTCGAAGACTGATCCTCTAGGCGGTGCCACCTCCTATCAGGGGCGGTTACACCTCCTGCCAGAGCTCGAAGACTGAGCTCAGGCGGTTGCACCTCCTGACTGAGGTGGTTGCACCGCTTGGCAAAGCTCGAAGACCGAGCTCAGGCGGTGCCACCTCCTGTCAGGGGAGGTTGCACTGCCCAATCTCGCTCGGAGACTGAGCCCAGGCGGTGCCACTGCCTGGCTAGAGCAGTTGCACCTCCCAGTCTCGCTCGGAGACTTAGCCCAGGCGGTGCAACCTCCTGCCTTGGGCGGTTCAACCGCTTGGCAGAAATCAGAGTCTGAATGGGTTGATCCATTCGGCCCAATTTGGGTTTTTCAAGGGCCCAATTGTCCCAAGATTAAGTTAATGGGATCACCTCTCATTTCTAACTTAATCATTGTGCTAACTATGATATTCCCTAAGACATTTACTGCAACTTGCTCCGACGCGCCAATCGCTTCTTCCGGCGAGCTTCCGGCGAACTTCCATCGATCATCCGATGAACCCTCGGTGATTCTCCTGCGGACTTCCGGCAAACTCCTGGACTTGCGACGATTCACTTGGCGAGTTCCAATGAGCTTCTTTGGCAAGCTTATCGACTTCTCGGATTTGTTCCCGCAGAACCTCCGATGATTGTCCGAACTTCCGTCGAACTCTCAAACTCCCAACGTGATCATTGTCTTAACTCCGACGCAACTCCTGCTGCATGTCTTACTTTCATCGTAGTTAATCCTGCACACTTATCTCAGCATATAGATTAGATAACAAATGACAATTGACTTCATCATCAAAATCCGAGATTCAACAATTGCTAGTCATAGGTGCCCAGCAAGCCAATCACGTGAGTGATGGCACGTGTGACTTGATACAGAATCTTTTTGCTTATTATATTTTGGCGTATATCACTTTATAACTATTGCATAAATGCATATATATATATATATATATATATATATATATATATATATATATATATATATATATATATATATATATATATATATATATTGTGATGTCCTTAGATTTGTGCAATAGGAATCGGATCGTGATGAGATCACGATAATGAGATCGATTCACCTTTAAACACATATCCTAAATAATCCCGGTCATAGGTTACTCGAGAGGGACATCGTGATAACCAGACAGACTGGTGTGTTGTATACCCGTCCATATGATGGATGCAGTTGGTCTCATAGCTGCTCATGTAGGGACACTAGGGATATAGTACAAGTGCTCATTGGAGAATGAGTTCACTGATTGATCCGCTTACGGAATGTTGGATGGTTGATGATGCCTTATTGTCAGACAACGATTCCGTAGTCCTAGTGGTGTATCTGGTTCTTAGACTTGAGACACCAAGGATGTCCTGTATGAGTGCTCCACTCTTTGATACCAGACTTATAGGTTTGGCTGCCCCAGATCTGGTACAGCTGGTCATTGGGAGTGGTAGTCAACCTTACGAGGGCTATTGAGTGTCGATAGAGGATCATCCACTCTCGGCGTCATGAGAGGAATATCCCATGTGTTCTTGCTCAGACAAATCCCTGGCCAGGGTCATTCGGGTTGAGAGAGAAAGAGTTCTCCGGGAGAATCCGATTAGAGCGAGACTCGAGTAGAAACCGTATGGGTCTGATAGCACCATATTCGATATACAGTCTCTAGGATATTATTTGGATGAGGGACTATAGGTACACGGTAACTGAGGACAGACAGGTCCAATGGATTGGATTCCCCTGTATCGTCTAGGGACTACGGCGTAGTGGCCTAGTACGTCCGTAGTCGATGAGTCAAGTGAATTATTACAGAGATAATAATTCACTGAGCTAGAAGGAGTTCTGATGGGTATGACTCACGCCCAGCTCGATATTGGGTCTAGAGGGTTACACACATATGGTAGGCATTGCGATGAGTAGAGGTTCGGATATGAGATATCCGATAGAGCCCTTGTCTTATTGGATGCAGATCCAATACCCACTAGGGGAGGACCCATTAGGGTTTGACAGGGGACCTCTATAAATAGGAGGAATTCAGAGCCTTATAGGCTAGAGCCTTTGCTTGCCTTTCCTATTCTCCTCTCCCTCTCCACCTTAGAGCAAGCTTGGAGTTTTGAGGAGCGTCGTCGCAACCCTATTGTGTGGATCACCGTTAGAGAGGAGGACGCTTGACCTCCTTCACCCTCTCCTAAGGATCTGCAAGGAAATAGGGATATACGATCTCCCTAGGTAACACAATCTACTCTATACGTAGTTTTGAGTTTCGCGGATTTTGCGCACCAATCTTCGCACGACGATGAACATCTTTTTCGGAATCGGGGATTTTGTTTTCTTGTTCTTCCGCTGCGCATATGATGTCGCCCCCAAGATTTCCCAACAATATCTGGTCGGTACTACCTCTTGGAGACCGAGCTCAAGCGGTACCACCGCTTGATAGGGGTAGTACCAATGCCCAGTCTCGCTCAGAGACTAACCCCAGGCGGTACCACCGCTTGACTTGGGCGGTTGCACCGTCGGCCAGGAAATTTGGGTCCGAATGGGCTGATCCATTCGGCCCAATTTCCCCCAGATTAAGTTAATGAGATTTGTTGAATCTCGTATTTTGATGATGAAACTACTTGATATATGTTTATGATTTAATCTGCATTTTGAGTGACGCAGGATGCTTCGATCAGGATGAGACAGTTAAAGTAGGAAAATCATGTTGTGCCGGAGGAACATGTCAGAAGATTGGACGTCGGGCCGGTGGATCGGTCGACGTATTGACAGAAGGCTTCGGGCCGTGCACTCGGGCATCGGGCCAAGAAGAGAGGGTATTGTGCCAAGGATATCGGAGTTGCGGAGTCAACTGGCCGATTGGGCAATAGGCTGCATGAGAGGACGATGCGCCGAAGAATCGGACGAAGCGTCGAGGGACCAATGACATGCCGGACAACTTGGTTAATTTCTTAGGATTAATTGTCTCAATTGAAGTTTTGTTTTAAGTGTACAGGATTAACTACGATGGAAGAAAGACATGCAGTAGGGGTTGTGCCGGAATCAAGACAATGATCACGTTGGGAGTTCAAGAGTTCGACGGAAGTTCGGACAGTCGTCGGAGGTTCTACGGGAACAAATCCGAGAAGTCCATGAGCTTGCCAAAGAAGCTCATCGGAACTCGCCAAGTGAATCGTCGCAAGTCCAGGAGTTTGCTGGAAGTCCGCAGGAGCATCACCGAGGGTTCATCGGATGATCGACGGAAGTTCGCCGGAAGCTCACCGGAAGAAGCGATTGACGCACCCTAGCAAGTTGTAGTAAATGTCTTAAGAAATATCGT
Organism: Musa acuminata AAA Group; assembly: GCF_036884655.1. Classification (NCBI taxonomy): domain Eukaryota; kingdom Viridiplantae; phylum Streptophyta; class Magnoliopsida; order Zingiberales; family Musaceae; genus Musa; species Musa acuminata. Next base: position 18,485,048 of record NC_088355.1, on the reverse strand, counting down.
AGTTATCACATAGATTAAGTTGGAAATGGGAGGTGATCCCTTTAACTTAATCTTGGGGCAATTGGGCCCCTGAAAAACCCAAATTGGGCTGAATGGATCAACCCATTCGGACCTTGATTTCTACCAGGCAGTTGAACCGCCCCAGCCAGGCGGTGGCACTGCCTGGGCTCAGTCTCCGAGCGAGACTGGGTGGTTCAACCGCCCCTAACAGGAGGTGGCACCGCTTGGGCTCGGTCTCCGAGCTCTGGTTGAGCGGTGCAACCGCCTCAGTCAGGTAGTGGCACCGCCTGAGCTCGATCTTCGAGCTCTGGCAGGAGGTGCAACCGCCCCTGACAGGAGGTGGCACCGCCTAGAGGCTCAGTCTTCGAGCTCTACCAGGCGGTGCAACCGCCTCAATCAGGCGGTGCAACCGTCAGATCCCCAAATTCCAGGAATTGATAGCTTTGAGCTCCAAATTCAAACTAGGTTGGGGCCTATAAATACCCCACCCTTTCAGTACTGAAAGGGCACCCAGAAACCAACGAAATTCTGATTTTACTTTGTGATTTTTAAAGCTCAAAAGTGTTGTATAAGTTGAAAGTTCTTCTTCCTCTTTTCTTCCAAGTTCTAATCTGTTAAGAGAGGAAAGGCAATTCTGTAAGGGTTGTCTCCTAAGCCCGTCAAAAGGAGTAAAACTGTAAAAGGGTGGTTGGCCTTCGCCTATTGAAGGAAGGCCTCTAGTTGAAGTCGGTGACCTCGTCGGCGGAGGAAGCCAAAAGTGGAGTAGGTCAAGATTGACCGAACCACTCTATATCTCAGTTTGCATTTACTTTGAGCATATTATCTTTACTGCAAACCTCCTCAAAAGCTTACTGCTTTCTGCGCATATACGATTGGGTTTCAAGCTTTGCACTTTCCGAATCAGCGTTTAGACGTAAATCAATTTTATCATACGATCATCATATTTCAGTTTGCTCTTACATTTTGATTTCTATCATAACTGCAAACTGCCTTTATATCCTTGCTTTAACTGCATCTCGCTTAATCAAGTGATTTATGAATCAGCATTTAGACATAAATCAGTTTTTTCTTACGAATATCATATTTCAGTTTGCGCCTACTATCTGATTTGAACCATAACTGCAAACTACATTTATATCTTTGCTGCATCTCGCTTAATCAAAATTTAAAGTGATTTACGAATCGGCTTTCTTACTGAAATCACTTTTATCGTACGAACACTTTTTTAATCGTCGAAAGTTTTCCGCTGCACTAATTCACCCCCCCCTCTTAGTGCTCTTGATCCTAACAATTAGTATCAGAGCCCGGTATTTCTCATTTCAGATTTACACCCGAGAGAAACGGCTCTTCATGGCTTTCAAGAGGGCTTATCGATTGTTCGTCCACCGTTGTTTAACGGATTGGACTACACTTATTGGAAAACTCGAATGATAGTTTTCTTGATTTCTATGAATTTAGATTTATGGAATATCATTGAAAACGGTTTTCAACTTCCCTCCAAACCGATAAACGAATGGTCGGATTTGGAGAAGTATTTTTCTTTAAACGCAAAGGCTATGAATGCCTTATTTTGCGCTTTGGACAAAAATGAGTTCAATCGGATTTCTACATGCGAAACGACTTTTGACATTTGGCGAACACTTGAAATCACGCACGATTGAACTAGTAGAGTCAAAGACTCGAAAGTTAACATTTCATTACATGATTTTGAGCTTTTTCGAATGCAACCAAGCGAGACTATAGGCGACATGTACACCCGTTTCACGGATGTCGTCAATAGTTTAAGAGCTCTTAGAAAATGTTTTTCAGATTTTGAACTCGTAAACAAGATTTTGCGTTCTCTTTCTAAGAAGTGGGATTCAAAAGTAACTGCAATACAAGAAGCTAAAAACCTAAACAACTTACCACTTGAAGAACTAATCGGTTCATTGATGACATATGAAATGGTGCACAATGCACATGATGAACATGATGAATAAAATCACCTTCCAAAGAACAGGAAGGATTTGGAACTCCGGACAAATGAATACCACTTGAGCGATGACTTAAGTGATGAGGACAATGATAAACTTGAACTTCGAACACTAAATCTTAATAAGTTTATTAAACAAAAATCTAAAATAAACAATAAACTTGAACGAAGGAAGAGGCCAAAGAAGATGAACACAAAGTGGGATGAATCGAGCTCCTCCGAATACGAGGAGAAAATCAAGAAAGGTGAGGTGGCAAACTATGCCTTAACCGCTTTCAATGATGAGGTAATCAAAATCTCCCTAATTTATTTTGAAATTACTTGATGCTTTCATGATGTAATTTCTTTTTTAGTTTAGAATTAATTTTCTTAAAAATTACATGTTTAAAAAAAAATTATGATCATGCTAAGTAATTTCGAAAATGATAATATTAGATATTTTATGATAAACAAATAAAATGATCTTGATTGAAAATATGAAATCATGGTTAAGAAGTAATAATGTGTATTACATTGATTTCCATTGTTGTTTCTCTATTTTGATTAAAAAAAATAATGTTTGATTTGAAGAAATGCATAATGATGAAATTAAATATTTTGATTAACAATTTTATGCATGAGATTTTAAGCTATACATGATGATAAGCATGTGTTATTTTCATGAGTGTATTTGAAAAACTATGGCAAAAGTGTGCTCGAATGCATGAACTTGTTAAGATTATTTTTCGGACTTTCTTGATTCAATGTTCAAATCACTTAATTGCCATGATGATTTTACACTATTACATGCCTTAATAACATGTTGGAAATTATGTGTTTTGGATACAAAATTTTTATGATCATGAGCATGTTTTATCTTCATGATTGAACTTGAAAATCTATAGCAAAACGTTGTCCGAATGCTTGAAAGTGTTAAATTTTATTTTCGGATTTTCTTGATCATAATAATTCATTTTTGAGAATCTATTGATCTTGATGGTTTTATGATGAAATTCATTTTTCAATCCTAAACGTTAATGCATGTTTAACATAAATGAAAAAGCATGCTAACATGAAATCAATCACTTAAAATGAAATACTTAAAAAGGGGGAAAATATATTATCAATGAAATCATGAATCTACTTATGTTATGAATTTTGTGAACCATAAAAATGATTTTTGGTGATTTGAATTTGAATGAGTTTTATCCAAAATCATGATCTTGGTTCCATGATATTTACAAATTAAGATTTATTATGAATCAAGATTTTTTCATTAATCGTTCTCCTAAGATTTTCTTTTGATTAATTATGGAGTAGGTTTTTCAAAAAGAAATCATGTCTTTTGGTATTCACATGTTCTAATCTTTCATGATAAGATTTTTATGCAATTCCTTGTATTCATGAAATGTTTATCTCATCACCTAATAATTCTTCTTGATATTCCTTATGTGATGATAAGAATACATGAAATATTCATTAATTTGTTTTGATGTATACAAATAAGAAGTTTCGATCATGTATGGTAGAATGTAATTTGACAAATTTGGTACCATCATGTTGCAAAATAAATGATGATTGGGAATCATGCATTAATGATGATTGTATATTTTATGATTTGGCATGATGCATGAATTTGAAATGATGCATACAATACTTATGACAATGATATACATAATGTATTGCATATGATATGTATCATGAATGCTTTAAATGATGAATGTTTGGTATCATGATCAACATGTTGATAAATGCTTAAAAATTTTAATGTTTGAGTATCATGTATGATATACCCATTAATGATGATTGATTTATTTTTCGGTATCATACATGAAAAATAAGGTTTTTGAAATTGTGTATGTTTTAATTTGAATATATAATGATGCACAAATAAAATTGATACTTACCTTTGTCATAATCTGAAAATTGAAAAAAAAGGGTCTTCCCTTCTTTTTGACAATGACAAAGGGGGAGCAAGAATTTCTAGCGTGGACATCATGAAAAGAGGCAAACTAGCTAGCTTACACAATTCAAAATGAAAGCAAAAATTACACTCCTCTAAAGAGAAGATGAAAATGTAACACTTGCCAAATTGTTTGCTTGCCTCATGTAAAACATTATCTCTTGCTAGTTTGGCATTTTGCTAGCTTGCACTTTGCAAAGAAAGCAAAAATGACACTTCTCAAAAGAGAAGAAAGAGCTTGTTATCTTGAACATCACAAGCTTGCCAAACAAAAATTGCAAAAGTGCTATCTTGCCTATCTCAAGAAGCAAAACTTGCAACTTGCACATTGCAATAGGAAGCAAGAATCATAAGCTTACACAAGAAAGCTATCTTGTATTTGCTTTCGAAATTTTCGCTAGCTTGTATGTAGTAAAACTTGCATATCGTAAAAATTGCTGGCTTGTAGTATAAAGAGAAGCAAATAGTTGCTATCTCAAGAAAATTAAACATGCTAAACTTACATCTTGCAATGGAAGCAAAATTGCGAGCTCAAACATTGCAAAGGAAGCAAAAATTTGCTAGCTTGCAACTTGCATATTTCAAGAAGCAAGAGTTGCCTTCTTGAACATCTCTAAATTGCTAGCTTGCAAGTTCTAAAATGTTGTAACATTGCTAGCTTGTATGCCCTAAAAGTGCTATCTTGTATGTTGTAAAACTTGCATATCTAAAACTTGATAGCTTGAATGTTCTAAGCATGATGTAACATTTGCTAAATTTTCTGGCTTCAAAACTGCATGATGATAAAACTTGATATTATGTTTTTCATGCAATAAGTCAAACTAATATTCCAAACACAAGAATAGTTGGACTTCTCCTTTTTGTTGATGACAAAGGGGGAGAAGTATGATGTTATGCATAAGTTTATGCATAAGTTCATGCTGACATGTTGCAAGTATTCATGATGAATATTGCAATGACTTGAATTCAGTTTGAATTCAAGATTTTATCAATATGGCATATTGATAGGGGGAGTTTGTTTAAACTCCGGGAGTAAAGTTTAACTCCGTCATCAAGTGGTTGTCATCATAAAAAAGGGGAAGATTGTTGAATCTCGTATTTTGATGATGAAACTACTTGATATATGTTTATGATTTAATATGCATTTTGAGTGACGCAGGATGCTTCGATCAGGATGAGACAATTAAAGTAGGAAAATCATGTTGTGCTAGAGGAACATGTCAGAAGATTGGACATCGAGCCGATGGATCGGTCGACGTATCGACAGAAGGCTTCGGGCCGTGGACTCGAGCATCGGGCCAAGAAGAGCGGGTATTGTGCTAAAGATATCAGAGTTGCAGAGTCAACTGGCCGATTGGGCAATAGGCTGCAGGAGAGGACGATGAGCCGAAGAATCGGACGAAGCGTCGAGGGACCAATGACATGCCGGACAACTTGGTTAATTGCTTAGGATTAATTATCTCAATCAAAGTTTTATTTTAAGTGTGTAGGATTAACTACGATGGAAGAAAGACATGCAGCAGGAGTTGCGCCGGAATCAAGACAATGATCACGTTGGGAGTTCGAGAGTTCGACGAAAGTTAGGACAGTCGTCGGAGGTTTTGCGGGAACAAATCCGAGAAGTCCATGAGGTTGCCAAAGAAGCTCGTCGGAACTCACCAAGTGGATCGTCGCAAGTCCAGGAGTTTGCCGGAAGTCCGCAGGAGCATCACCGAGGGTTCATCGGATGATCGACAGAAGTTCGCCGGAAGCTCGCCGGAAGAAGTGATTGACGCACCGGAGCAAGTTACAGTAAATGTCTTAGGAAATATCATAGTTAACATAATGATTAAGTTGGAAATGGGAGGTGATCCCATTAACTTAATCTTGGGGCAATTGGGACGCTGAAAAACCCAAATTGGGACGAATGGATCAACCCATTCGAACCCTGATTTCTGCCAAGCGGTTGGACTGCCCCAGCCAGGTGGTGGTACCGCCTGGGCTCAGTCTCTGAGCGAGACTGGGTGGTGCAACCGCCCCTGACAGGAGGTGGCACCGCCTGGGCTCGGTCTCCGAGCTCTAGCTGAGCAGTGCAACCGCCTTAGTCAGGCGGTGGCACCGCCTGAGCTCGGTCTTCGAGCTCTGACAGGAGGTGCAACCACCCGTGACAGGAGGTGGCACCGCCCAGAGGCTCAGTCTTCGAGCTTTGCTAGGCGGTGCAACTGCCTCAGTTAGGCGGTGCAACTGCTAGATCCCGGAATTTCGAGAATTGACAGTTTTGAGCTCCAAATTTAAACTAGGTTGGGGCCTATAAATACCCCACCCTTTCAGCACTGAAAGGGCACCGAGAAACCACCGAAATTCTGATTTTACTTTGTGATTTTTAGAGCTCAAAAGTGTTGTATGAGTTGAAAGTTCTTCCTCTTTTCTTCCAAGTTCTAATCTATTAAGAGAGGAAAGGAAATTCTGTAAGGGTTGTCTCCTAAGCCCGTCAAAAGGAGTGAAACTGTAAAAGGGTGGTTGGCCTTCGCCTATTGAAGGAAGGCCTCTGGTTGACGTCGGTGACCTCGTCGGTGGAGGAAGCCAAAAGTGGAGTAGGTCAAGATTGACTGAACCACTCTAAATCTCGGTTTGCATTTATTTTGAGCATATTATCTTTACTGTAAACCTCCTCAAAAGCTTACTGCTTTCTGGGCATATACGATTGGGTTTCAAGCTTTGCACTTTCCGAATCGACGTTTAGACGTAAATTAGTTTTATCGTATGATCATCATATTTTAGTTTGCGCTTATGTTTTGATTTCTATCATAACTATAAACTGCCTTTATATCCTTGCTTTAACTGCATCTCGCTTAATCAAGTGATTTATGAATCAGCATTTAGACGTAAATCAGTTTTTTCGTACGAATATCATATTTCAGTTTGCGCCTACTCTCTGATTTGAACCATAACTGCAAACTGCATTTATATCTTTGCTGGATCTCGCTTAATCAAAAGTTAAAGTGATTTACGAATCGACTTTCTTACTGAAATCACTTTTATCGTACGAACACTTTTTTAATCGTCGAAAGTTTTCCGCTGCACTAATTCACCCCCCCCCCTCTTAGTGCTCTTGATCCTAACAAGATTACCTCCCATTCCTAGCTTAATCTACATGCTAACTATGATATTTCTTAAGACATTTACTGTAACTTGCTCCGGTGTGTCAATCGCTTCTTCCGGTGAACTTCCGGCGAACATCCAACAAACCCTCGGCGATGCTCTGGCGGACTTCCGGCAAACTCCTGTACTTGCGACGATCCACTTGGCGAGTTCCAACGAGCTTCTTTGGCAAACTCCTAGACTTCTCGGATTTGTTCCCGTAGAACCTCTGACGACTATCCGGACTTCCGTCGAACTCTCGAACCCCCAACGTGATCATGGTCTTGACTCCGGTGCAACTCCTGCTGCATGTCTTACTGCCAACGTAGTTAATCCTGCATATGTAAAACATACTTCAATCTAGACAATTAATACTAAGCATTAATCAAGTTGTCCGGCATGTCATTGGTCCCTCGACGCTTCGTCTGATTCTTCGGTGCATCGTCCTCTCCTGCGACCTATTGCCCAATCGGTCAGTTGACTCCGCAACTCCGATATCCTTGGTGCAATACCCACTCTTTTGGCCCAATGCCTGAATCCATGACCCGAAGCCTTCTGTCGATACATCTACCGATCCACTAGCCGGACATCTAATTTTCTAACATGTTCCTCCAGCCCAACATGATTTTTCCTACTTTAATTGTCTCATCCTGATTGAAGCATCCTGCATCACTCAAAACATAGATTAAAACATAAACATAATTATCAATTGGTTTCATCATCAAAATACGAGATTCAACAATCTTCCCCTTTTTGATGATGGCAACCAATTGATGACGAAGTTAAACTTAACTCCTGGAGTTTAAAAAACTCCCCTATCAATATACCATATTGATAGAACCTTGAATTCAAACTGAATTCAAGTCATTGCAATATTCATCATGAATACTTGCAACACGTCATCATGAACTTATGCATAAACTTATGCATAACATCATACTTCTCCCCCTTTGTCATCAACAAAAAGGAGAAATCCAACTATTCTTGTGTTTGGAATATAAGTTTAACTTATTGCATGAAAAACATAATATCAAGTTTTATCTTCATGCAGTTTTGAAGCTAGAAAATTTAGTAAGTGTTACATCATGCTTAGAACATTCAAGCTATCAAGTTTTAGATATGCAAGTTTTACAACATATAAGATAGCACTTTTGCTTTTTTTGAGATAGCAACTTCTACATCATGCAAGCTGGCAAATTAGAGCTATTTAAGAAGGCAACTCTTGCTTCTTGAAATATGTAAATTTTGTCAACTTTGCTAGATGCACAAGTTAGCATGTTTTGCTTCTTGAGATAGGCAAGATAGCACTTTTGTAATTTTTGTTTCTTAAGATATTCAAGATAGCAAGCTCTACATCTTACAAGCTAGCAATGTTACAACATTTTAGAACATTCAAACTAGCAATTTAGAGATGTTCAAGAAAGCAACTCTTGCTTCTTGAAATATGCAAGTTTGCTAGATGTGCACGTTAGCATGTTTTGCTTCTTCTTGAGATTTCAAGCTAGCAACTCTTGGTGATGTTTTAAGATAGCAATTTCTTCTCAAAATGTATAATTTAGCACACATTGCTTCTCTTGAGATTTGCAAGCTAGCTAGCAAGCTAGGAAAATTTGCTCCCCCTATGTCATTGTCAAATAGAAGGGAATAACAATACAATAGTATAATTCATTTCCCTTTACTATAATCTTCAAATCTTATTTGTGCATCCTTATATTTTCAAATTAAAACATGCATATTTTCAAAACCTTGCATTTCATTTTTTTTATATATATGCATGATATTAAAAATAAATCAATCATCACTGTAACTCATCATGCATATTATTAAAATGTAAAATCATCAAACATGATACAAATATTTATTTTCATTTTTGCAAGGATCAAATCCATTTTTGCAAGGATCAAGATATGTATGTGAATCAAATCCTTGCAAATGTGAAAAAAGATCTTCCTTTTTTAAGAAGAAATTCATAAGAAGGAATCATTTCATCAAATCCATTTCTCAAAAAAAAAATATTTTTCACACGATAAGTTTATGAGAGATGCATTTGTTAATTGATTCCATATGTCAAAAATCAATGATATGAAACAAACTCAATATGATATATGCTTACGAAAGCTACATTAAGTCCGGAAGAGAAATACTAAATCATGTTAGGATCAAGAAAATCCGAAAATGAAATTTAACACTTTCATGCATTCGGACATGGTTTTGCTATAGATTTTCAAACACAATCATGAAGATAAAACATGCTCATCATCATGGAAATTTTTGTATCCAAAACACATAATTTACAACATGTTATTAAGGCATGTAATAGTGTAAAATTCTCATTATAGCAATTATATCCTACCATGCATGATCAAAATTTCTCCCCATTTTATCATTGTAAACAAGAAAGAAGAAGGGAAGAACAAAATAGTGTAAAATATTTTAATCATTTCAAGGCATACAAGCCATAAATACAATCACATCATGTCATGAAAGATAAAATCACTTGAATACCAAAAGACATGTTTCATTTTGACACATCTCCTCTTTAAATAAAAAATTAAAGGAATTCTTAGGAGATCATAATATAGATAAAATTCAATCAATCTTGTGTGAGAACAAGATATTAATTTAAGCATATAAAATTTCTCAATTTATTATGAATCATAAAAAAAATATGGTTCCAAAAAATCATGATTCATTTAGGAAAATTTTCTCTTTAGTACATGACAAGAAGAAATATAGCAATGATACCAATCATGATTCATTTGGATGGTAGATGGCAAAAAGAAACATTGAGGATAAAAGATCTCGATTTTTATAGAGTAAATCTCAAGTTTTAAATCTCAAAAAATCAAGATAAAACCCATTCAAATTCAAATCATCAAATCAAAATCATTTTCAAGAGATTCATAAAAAGATGATAAAATAGATTCATCAAAGTCAATAAGATAAAGAAAAAAAATTTCAAGAAAAATGCTTTTCTCTATTTAGTTGTTTCATACAAGCATGTCTTTGCCCTTTTTGTGCCAAAAAGAATATATATATCATCAATCGTTTAGGATCGAAAAATAAATTTCATCATAAAAACCATCAAGATCAATAAACCATAAAAATCATCATGTATAACTTTAAAATATCATGCATAAAATAAAATCATCAATCATGGTATTAAAACATCATTATGCATTATTAAATCATCAAGCATGATTTCATATTTTCAATCAAAAATCATTTTGTTTGTTTCTCATAAGATATGCATTTTTCATGATTATTTTTAAAATCATTGGAAAGGTAAGCATGATAAGCATAATCCTAATTCATTAGCATTTTCATTATATTATTTAAACATGCAATCTTCAAGAAAATTAATTCTATAATAAAAAGGAAAATGTATTATAGAAAGCAACATGTAATTTCAAAATAAATTAAGGTGGTTTTGATTACCTCATTATTGAATGTCGTTAAGGCGTAGTTTGCCACCTCACCTTTCTTGATTTTTTCCTCGTCTTCGGAGGAGCTTGATTCATCCCACTTTGTGTTATTCTTCTTGTATTCAAAGCAAGTAGTTTCATTCTTTTTATTCTTAAATTTTTGTTTCTTTAATTTTTTAAATTTCTTAGTGAGTAGTTCTTGTTCATCATCACTTGAGCTTATGCTCGAGTGGTCTTCAATTGTTCTATGTCTCAAATCCTTCCTGTTTTTTAGAAGATGATTTTGTTCATTATGTTCATCATGTGCATTGTGCACCATTTCATATGTCATCAATGAACCGATAAGTTCTTCAAGTGGAAAAATATTTAAATCTTTTGTTTCTTGTATTGCCGTTACTTTTGATTCCCAAGGTTTAGAAAGTGATTGTAAAACTTTCCTAACAAGTTCAAAATTTGAGAAAAAATTGTCAAGAGCTTTTAAACCATTGACGACATCCATAAAACGGGTGTACATGTCAACATTTGCCAAGAGCTTTTAAATGGACGATATCCGAAAAAGCTCGAAATCATGCATTAAAAAATTAATTTTTGAATCTTTAACTTTGCTAGTTCCTTCATGTGTGATTTCAAGAGTGCGCCAAATATCGAAAGCCGTTTCGCAAGTAGAAACATGATTAAACTCATTTCTATCTAAGGCGCAAAACAAGGCATTCATAGCATTTGCATTTAGAGAAAACATTTTCTTCTCCAAATCATTCCAATGGTTCATTAGAAGAGAAGACATTTCAAATCCATTTTCGACTATGTGCCATAAATTTAAATCAATCGAAAGCAAGAAAACTCTCATTCGAGTTTTCTAATAAGTTTAGTCCGTCCCATTGAAAAAGGGAGGACGGATGAGAGATTGACCCTCTTGAAAGCCGAAAAGAGCCATTTCAATTTGGGTGTTAAACCAAATATGAAAAACGAGGCTCTGATACAAATTGTTAGGATCAAGAGCACTAAGAGGGGGGCGGGTGAATTAGTGCAGCGGAAAACTTTCGATGATTTAAAACGACGTTCATACGATGAAATCGTTTCCAACATAAAACCATTTTCGGAAACTTAACTTGAAAGCGAGTTTGTAAAGGAGTGCAGCAAAAGTAATGAGGAAGTAAAGCATATATGAAGGTTTGTAGTAAGGTAAGCAACAAGAATAAATGCAAACCAGAGAGCACTGTAATTTTAGAGTGGTTCGGTCAATCTTGACCTACATCCACTTTTGGCTTCCTCCTCCGACGAGGTCACCAACGTCCACTAGAGGCCTTCCTTCAATAAGCGAAGGCCAACCACCCTTTTTCAATTTTACTCCTTTTGACGGGCTTAGGAGACAACCCTTACAGAATTTTCACTCATCTCTTCAATGATCGAAACTTGGAAGAAAAGAGGGAGGAGAACTTTTAGCTTATACAATATTTTTGAGCTCTAAAAATCACAGAGTAAGATTGGATTTTCAGTGCCTTTTCATGTAGGAAAGGATGGGGTTTATATAGGCCCCAAACTGGTTTGAATTTGGATCTCAAAATATCATCTCTCAGATTTCCAATGTCCTGGCGGTACTACCGCCATAACTAGGTGGTACTACCTCTCGGAGACCGAGCTCAAGCGGTACCACCGCCTGATAGGGGCGGTACCACCACCTAGTATCGCTCGAAGACTGAGCCCAGGCAGTACCACCACTTGACAGGGGCGGTACCACCGCCTAGTCTCGCTCGGAGACTGAGCCCAGGCGGTACCACCGCCTAACCTAGGCAGTTGCACCATCGGCCAGGAAATCCAGGTCCGAATGGGCTGATCCATTCGACCCAATTTGGGTTTGTCAAGGGCCCAATTGCCCTCAGATTAAGTTAATAGGATCACCTCCCATTCCTAGCTTAATCTATATGTTAACTACGATATTTCTTAAGACATTTACTGCAACTTGCTCTGGTGCGTCAATCGCTTCTTCCGGCGAACTTCCGGCAAACTCCTAGACTTGCGATGATCCACTTGGCGAGTTCCAACGAGCTTCTTTGGCAAACTCCTGGACTTCTCGGATTTGTTCCCGCAGAACCTCCGACGACCATCCGAACTTCCGTCGAACTCTCGAACCCCCAATGTAATCATGGTCTTGACTCCGGCGTAACTCCTGCTGCATATCATACTGCCATCGTAGTTAATCCTACACATGTAAAACATACTTCGATCTAGACAATTAATACTAAGCATTAATCAAGTTGTCTAGCATATCATTGGTCTCTCGACGCTTTGTCTGATTCTTCGACGCATTGTCCTCTCCTGCGACCTATTGCCCAATCGGCCAGTTGACTCCGCAACTCTGATATCCTTGGCGCAATACCTACTCTTCTTGGCCCGATGCCCGAATCTACGGCCCGAAGCCTTCTGTTGATACGTCGACCAATCCATTGGCCCGACGTCCAATCTTCTGACATGTTCCTCTAGCCCAACATGATTTTTCTTGCTTTAATTGTCTCATCTTGATCGAAACATCCTGTGTCACTCAAAACGCAGATTAAAACATAAACATAATTATCAATTGGTTTCATCATCAAAATACGAGATTCAACACTTCTCTACTTCTCTTCTTCCCCCCAATGTCCCATAGATCCTCACAAAGTGCATGGGAGGCGGTGGGATAAAACTGCAATTTCCCTTTTTTTCTTCGTACAATATAATAGTTTAATAACTATATTTGCTACATATGGTAAGCATTGCAATGAGTAGAGGTTCGGATATGAGATATCTGTCAGAGCCCCTATCTTATTATATATCCAACAAGCCCCTAAATTATTTGATCGTATGGATGAGATCCAATAAGAGTGAATGAGAGATTATTGGATAGAGATCTACTAATCTAAGAGGCTTGGGTAGTTAGATGAAGATCCAATACCCAATACGGTAGGATCCGTTAGGGTTAAGTTGATAGGGGACCTCTATAAATAGGAGAAAACCAATGGTTCAGAGGCTAGAGCTTTTTGGGTTACCTCTCATATTCTCCTCTCATTCTCCTCATATAGTAGGCCTGGAGTTTTTAGGAGCATCGTCGAAGCTCTGCTATATGGATCATCACTAGAGATGAGGGCACTTGAATTCCTTCATCCTCTCCTATAGAAATGTAAGGATTTAGGGATATACGATCTCCCTATATAACACAATCTTTCATATACGCAGTTTTAAGTTTCACGGTTTTTGCGCACCAATCTTTGTACGACAACGAACACATCTTTAGGAAATTAGGGATTTTATTTTTAATGTTCTTCCGCTGCGCATGTGATGTCACCCCTAGATTTTCCTATATGTAATCCGTCTTGTTAGTGAATAAAAGTACCACTGTTGATGAGTCAGCACGGTTAGGTCCACGGGCTGATGTCGGGAGTCTTTATCGGCTGAGCTGAATGCTGAGGTCGACCGGGCCCTCGCGACGGGGTGTTGATCAGCATTCTTTGGTGTGTCGATCCGGGTGCCGTGTATGCCGAGCTGCGTCTCTCCTTCTCCGGGGTGGTTGGCAGCTCATCTTCGTGAGGTGGCCGCGCCCTCGGGAAGGGGTGCTGGTTGGCGTTGGTCGGGAACTGAGTCGGTTGGCTACTCTCCTTCATGCACTAGATAGCAATTCTCGGGTGGTTGGCAGCTCATCTTTGTGACGTGGTCGCGCCCTCGTGAAGGGGTGATGGTTGGCGTTGGTCAGGATCCGGGCCGGTTAGCTGCTCTCCTTCATTCACTGGACAATGATTCTCGGGTGGTTGGCAGCTCGTCTTCGTGAGGTGGTCGCGCCCTCGGGAAGGGGTGCTAGTTGGCGTTGGTCGGGATCCGGGCTAGTTGGCTGCTCTCCTTCGTGCACTGGACGACGATTCTCGGGTGGTTGGCAGCTCATCTTTGTGTGGTGGCCATGTTTTCCTGCAAAAATGGCCCTCCCGGCGAGGCCCCACCGACGAGCAAGTCAATCGAGTGATCGATTCATTTTTTTTCTCCTCTAGCTAGATGCTGGCTAGGGGTCTTTATATTACTGTACGTAGGTCGGTCGTATGTAGGTTGGCATGGTGGATGGGTCGAGCAGTGCCTTAGTACAGATTCTGACCTGACGTGTCTTGGGGGCCAAAATATGTCATATCACTTCTCCCCCCTCCAAGGCGTGCCGCGGGGTCCTTTAGGGGCCGAGCGGCATGCTTGGGTCGGAGTGAGGCTGATCACTCACGAGGGGAAGCTGGATTAACTCATCGAGAGGCGATTTAGAGGGGCAGCGCCCCATGCTACAAGCAAGATTGACTCTGTTGATCGGGAGACAAGGGCCTGACGAGGCGAAAACAACATGTCGAAACCGACGTGGCATAGGTCGGATGATGGGTTTGGCATGGCTCGAAGTTACGGATGCCGAGTTTACAAGTCGGCGAGTGAGTCAGGGCGGCTCGGTTAGAGACTTGACGAGCTGCGAGTCAGGGGGTCGACGTGGAGCGACTTGGATTTAATGGACTAGGCCGGTGATTCGGGCGCTGGATCGACCAAGATGTGACTCAAGCATAAGATTGGCCGTGAGGTGTGGCTCGGGCATTGGATCTGGCCGAGATGTGAGTCAGGCATTGGATTGGCCGAGATGTGTGGCTCGAACGCTAGATTTGGCCGAGATGCGACTCGGGCATTGGATTTGGCCAAGATGCGACTCGGACGCTTGATTGGCCGAGATGCGTGGCTCGGACACTGGATTTGGCCGAGATACGACTCGGGCATTAGATTTGGCCGGGATGTGACTCGGGCATTGGATTTGGCCGAGATGCGACTCGGGCGTTGGATTTGGCTGAGATGCAAGGTTCGGGCATCGAATCGACTGGGATGCTACTCGGGCATCGGATTGGGCCGAGGTACGACTCGGGCATCGGATTAGGCTGAGATGCGACTTGGGCGTCGGATTGGGCCGAGGTGCGACTCGGGTGTTGGATCGGGCCGAGATGTGACTCGGGCGTTTGGATTGGGCTGAGATGCAACTCGGGCATTTGGATTGGGCCGAGATGCGACTCGGGCGTTGGATAAGCCGTGAGGCATGGCTCGGGCATTGGATCAGGCCGAGATGTGACTCGGGCATTAGATTGGCTGCGAGGCATGGCTCGGGCAATGGAGTTGGGCCTGTGGGCCAAGTGACTGTGTCCGGGCTCGGGTTTTGGTGCCAACGGGTCACAAACTGAGAGCGATTTAGTGTGACTCGGACGGGAGATAAATTTGGGGGCCAAGTGGGTATATTTGGCTCCGAATCGGACCTAGGGACCAAATAAGTTCAGTTCCGATTCGAGTTTGGAGGCCGAGTTTATGAGCTCGGTTCCGAATTAAGTCTAGGGATCGAGTTTGTGAGCTCGGCTCCGAATTGAGTCTGGGGACCGAGTTTGCGAGCTCGACTCCGAATTGAGTTTGGGAACCGAGTTTGTGAGCTCGGCTCCATATTGAGTCTGGGGACTAAGTTTGTGAGCTTGGCTCCGAATTGAGTTTGGGGACCGAGTTTGTGAGCCCGACTCTGAAATGAGTCTAGGGGCCGAGTTTGTGAGCTGGGCTCCGAATTGAGTCTAGGGACCGAGTTTGCGAGCTCGGCTCTGGATTAAGTCAGGGGACTGAGTTTGTGAGCTCTGCTCCATATCGAGTCTATGGACCGATTTATGAGCTCGACTCCGTATCGAGTCTGGGGACCGAGTTTGTGAGCTTGGCTCCGTGTCTGGGGATCGAGTTTGTGAGCTCGACTCCGAATTGAGTCTGAGGACCAAATTTGTGAGCTCGGCTCCGTATCGAGTCTAGGGATCGAGTTTGTGAGCTCGGCTCTGGATTGAGTCCGAGGACCGAGTTTGTGAGATCAGCTCCGAATTGAGTCTGGGGATCGAGTTTGTGAGCTCAGCTCCAAATTGAGTCTGGGACCGAGTTTGTGAGCTCGGCTCTGAATTGAGTCTAGCGGGTCGCCAATCGGGAGCGACCTGGGCAGGAATCGAGCTTAGGGCACTGATAGGTCATCGGTTGGGACCGATATGGTGAGGCTCGGACAAGAGCTGGGCCGACGAGCCGCAGGTTGGGAACTAAGCTGGAGAGGCTCGGGCAGGAGCTGGGCCGGCGAGCCGTAGGTCGAGAACCGATCTGGAGAGGCTTGAGCAAGAGTTGGGCCGGAGCTGGGCCAGTGAGGCGCTGGTCGAGAACCGATCTGAAGAGTCTCGAGCAAGAGTTGGGCCGGCGAGGCACTGATCGGGAACCAATCCGGAGAGGCTCAGGCAGGAGCTGGGCCAGCGAGCCATAGGTCGGGAACCAATATGGAGAGGCTCGGGTAGGAACTGGGCCGGCGAGGCGCAGGTCGGGAACTGATCTGGAGAGGCTCAGGCAAGAGCTGGGCCGGCGAGCCGCAGGTTGGGAACCGATCTGGAGAGCCTGTGGACCTCTTGTCGCGAGTGGCTTTTCGGCGGGAGATTTTGGATGGAGAGGCATCTTTCGATGGGTCCCTTGGGATGTGGAGTTGCTTCTCGGGGTTCCTTGAGATAGCGCCCGAGGTGACCTTTTCGGATCAAGTCCTCGATTTAATTCTGGAGGTCACGGCAATCTTCCGTGCCGTGACCATAATCCTGGTAAAATGTGCTCAGAGGGAGAGGCGGGGGCCTCGGGAGCAGTAGCCCTTGTCAGTCGGGCCTCTGGCGGGGTTGCACCAGGGCTACTGAAGTCATTCCCCGGGATTATTCTGCCCTTAGCCTCTTGTCGTTCATGCGCTTTCCCGCCACCAGAGCTTCAGCGATGATGTCCTGGTTGGCGCGCTGGAGCATCTTAGGGATGGTTACTGGCGGCTTCTTGATCAGTGACCAGAATAACCTTGAAGGCTTCAAGCCCATCAGAAATGCCTCTAGGTTCGATGAAGGAGAGACCGGTCGGTGGTTCTCCCTCGGGTAGAGCTCCTACGAGATGCTCTTGCGACATGGCCCTCCTTCTAGTGCCAAAATGTTAGTGAACAAAAGTACCACTGCTGATGAGTCAAAATGGTTAGGTCCACGGGCTGATGTCGGGAGTTTCTGTTAACTGAGCTGGATGCCAAGGTCGATTGGGCCCTCGCGATGGGCTGTTGATCAGCGTTCTTTAGTGTGCCGATCCGAGCACCGTGTATGCCGAGCTGCATCTCTCCTTCTCCGGGGTGGTTGGCAGCTCGTCTTCATGAGGTGGTTGCGCCCTCGGGAAGGGGTGCTAGTTGGCGTTGGTCGAGATCTAGGCCGGTTGGCTTCTCTCCTTCATGCACTAGACAGCGATTCTCAGGTGGTTGGTAGCTCGTCTTTGTGAGGTGATCGTGCCCTCAGGAAGGGGTGTTGGTTGGTGTTGGTCGGGATCCGAGCCGGTTGGTTGCTCTCCTTTATGCACTGGACAGCGATTCTCGGGTGGTTGGCATGAAGGAGAGCAGCCACATCTCACCCCCTCTTAACCTAACCCTAATTAACATTAGGGGGGTGTGGGTGGCTGCATTTTACAGGCAGAAAAAGGCTATAAAAGAGCAGCAATGTGGAGAGATCTTTGAAGCAGAAAAGAGGAGAAGAAAAAGGCAGAAAAATAAGAGAAAAAAAGGGAAGAAAACAAGGACAATGCAAAGAGACTCTTCTCAATCATCTAGCAGTGTTCTCATCTTAGGTTAGATCAAATCTACAGTAGACTCTTGCTGTGATTACTTGGGGAGGTTTTAGATATTGTGGATAGTGACGTGATACTTGTATCCCAGTTATTCTCTTGTGATTGTTGCTAGGGTTTAGGGCAAGAGATTGAGATTTGTATATTCATTATTCTCATAGTGGATTATCTTTAGTTTGCCCTGTGATTTTTACCCTTCATTTTGGAGGGGTTTTCCACGTATATCTTAGTGTTCTATTTGATTATGATTTCATTTGATTCCGCTGCATATCATGGCGTGCTAGTTTTTGTTCATATACAAAAGTTATTTCGCATTATATCCCATCAATTGGTATCAGAGCAGGGTTTTGGTGATTTAATTTTTGTATTTAAATATGGAGGCCAGTAATGTTTCTTGCTTGATTAGTTTAAATGGAAACAATTGGATGATATGGAAACCAAGAATGGAAGATCTCTTGTATTGCAAAGATTTGTATGGACCTTTGCAGGGGGATAGTGCAAAACCCACAACTATGACATATGATGATGTTGGGAAATCTTGAGGGCGACATCACATGCGCGGTGGAAGAACAAGAAAACAAAATCCCCGATTCCCAAAGAGATGTTCGTCGTCGTGCGAAGATTGGTGCGTAAAATCCGTGAAACTTAAAACTGCGTATAAAGTATATTTTGTTACCTAGGGAGATCGTATATCCCTGTTTCCTTGCAGATCCTTAGGAAAGAGTGAAGGAGGTCAAGCATCCTCCTCTCTAGCGGTGATCCACACAGCAGGGTTGCGACGACGCTCCTCAAAACTCCAGGCCTGCTCTGAGGTGGAGAGGGAGAGGAGAATAAGAAAGGCAAGCAAAGGCTCTAGCCTATGAGGCTATGAATTCCTCCTATTTATAGAGGTCCCCTGTTAAACCCTAATGGGTCCTCCTCTAATGGGTATTGGATCTGCATCCAATAAGACAAGGGCTCCGTCGGATATCTCACATCAAAACCTCTGCTCATCGCAATACCTACCATATGTGTGTGACCCTCTAGGCCAAATATCGAGCTGGCTGTGAGTCATACCTGTCAGAACTCCTTCTAACTCAGTGAATTATTATCTCTGTAATAATTCACTTGACTCATCGACTACGGACGTACTAGGCCACTACGCCGTAGTCCCCAGACGATACAGGGGAATCCAATCCATTGGACCTGTCTGTCCTCAGTTACCGTGTACCTATAGTCCCTCATCCATCTAATATCCCAAAGACTGTATATCGAGCATGGTGCTATCAAACCCATACGGTTTCTACTCGAGTCTTGCTCTAATCGGATTCTCCCGGAGAACTCTTTCTCTCTCAACCCGAATGACCCTGGCCAGGGATTTGTCTGAGCAAGAACATATGGGATATTTCTCTCATGATGCCGAGAGTGGATGATCCTCTATCGACACTCAATAGCCCTCGTAAGGTCGACTACCACTCCCAATGACCAGCTGTACTAGATCTGGGACAGCCAAACCTATAAGTCTGGTATCAAAGAGTGGAGCACTCATATAGGACATCCTTGGTGTCTCAAGTCTAAGGACCAGATATACAACTAGGACTACGGAATCGCTGTTTGACAATAAGGCATCATCAACCATCCAGCATTCTGTAAGTGGATCAATCAGTGAACTCATTCTCTAATGAACACCTATACTGTATCCCTAGTGTCCCTACACGAGCAGCTATGGGACCAACTGCATCAATCATATGGACGGGTATACAGCATGTTAGGATCAAGAGCACTAAGAGGCGGGGGGGGGGGGGGGTGAATTAGTGCAGCGGAAATTTTTCAGCGATTAAAACGAAAGCTACGTTCGTTCAATAAAAACGATTTCGATGTGAAAGCCGATTCTAAGATTACTTTAACTTGAGATTAAGCGAGATGATGTTAAAGTAGATCTACGAAGGCAGTTTGCAGTTTATGATGGAAAGCAGAATACAAGCGCAAACTAAAATGCGACGTTCGTACGATAAAAGCCGATTTACGTCTAAACGCAGATTTAGAAAGTTCTGAACTTAGAAACTTATTCGTAAGATCGTAGAAGGCAGTAAACAGTTATGATTGAAATTAAAACGTAAACGTAAACTGAAATATGATGATCGTATGAAAAAAGTCGATTTACGTCTAAACGTAGATTCGGAAAGTTCTGAACTTAGAAAGTCGTTCGTAAAATCGCAGAAGGCAGTAAGCTATTGAGAAGTTTGCAGTGAAGGTAAAATGCTCAAAGGAAATACAAACCGAGATTTAGAGTGGTTCGGTCAATCTTGACCTACTCCACTTTTGGCTTCCTCCACCAACGAGGTCACCGACGTCAACTAGAGGCCTTCCTTCAATAGGCGAAGGCCAACCACCCTTTTACAGATTCACTCCTTTTGACGGGCTTAGGAGACAACCCTTACAGAAGTTTTCTCTCCTCTCTTTACAACTCAAACTTTGAAGAACAGAAGGAGGAGAACTTTTGGTCTTTACAACAGTTTTGAGCTCTAAGAATCACAGAAAGATATCAAGATTTCGAGTGTTAGTTCTTACCTTTCAGTGCTGAATGGGTGGGGTATTTATAGGCCCCAACCCAGTTCAAATTTGGAGCTCAAAATTGTCAATTCCCGGAATTCCGGGATCAGGCGGTTGCACCTCCTGAATGGGGCGGTTGCACCGCCTGGCAGAGCTCGAAGACTGAGCCTCTGGGCGGTGCCACCTCTATCAGGGGCGGTTGCACCTCTCTGCCAGAGCTTGAAGACCGAGCTCAGGCGGTTGCACCGCCTGGCAGAGCTCAAAACTTGAGCTCAGGCGGTGCCACCTCTTGTCAGGAGAGGTTGCACCGCCCAGTCTCGCTCGGAGACTGAGCCCAGGCGATTGCACCTCCTGGCTGGGGCGGTTGCACCGCCCAGTCTGTTGAATCTCGGATTTTGATGATGAAGTCAATTGTCATTTGTTATCTAATCTATGTGTTGAGATAAGTGTGCAGGATTAACTACGATGAGAGTAAGACAAGTAGCAGGTGTTGCGCCGGAGTCAAGATCATGATCACGTTGGGAGTTCGAGAGTTCGACGGAAGTTCGGACGGTCGTCGAAGGTTCAGCGAGAACAGATCCGAGAAGTCCAGAAGCTTGCCAAGCGAAGCTCGTCGGAACTCGCCAAGTGGATCGTCGCAAAGTCCAGGAGTATGCCGGATGTCCGCAGAAGGATCACCGAGGGTTTAACGGATGATCGACGGAAGTTCGCCGGAAACTCGCCGGAAGAAGCGATTGACGCATCGGAGCATAGCTGCAGAAGTTGTCTTAGAGTTAATCGTAGTTAGCACGATGATTAAGCTTGAAAATGGGAGGTGATCCCATTAGCTTAATCTTGGGGCAATTGGGCCCCTGAAAAGATTCAAATTGGGCCATTCGGACCCTGATTGCACCAGGCGGTGCAACCGCCTAGGCCAGGAGGTGCAACCGCCAGGGCTGCGAGACTGGGCGGTGCAACTGCCCCAGCCAAGAGGTGCAACCGCCCAGGGCTCAGTCTCCAAGCGAGACTGGGCGGTGCAACCCCCTCTGTCAAGAGGTAGCACCGCCAGAGCTCAAGTTTCGAGCTTTGGTAGAGAGGTGCATCAGCCTGAGCTCAATTTTGGTGATGCAACCACCGAGCTCAGTCTTCGAGCTCTGCCAGGTGGTGCAACCACCGAGCTCAGTCTTCGAGCTCTAGCAGAGAGGTGCAATCGCCTGAGCTCAGTCTTCGAGCTCTGCCAGGCGGTGCCACCTCTCCAGTCAAGAGGTGCAACCGCCTGATCCCGGAATTCTGGGATTTGATCGATTTGATCGTTTTGAGCTCCAAATTTGAACTGGGATGGGGCCTATAAATACCCCACCCATTCAGCACTGAAAAGATACAGATCCACACCGAATTCTTGATCTTTTCAGTGATTCTAAGAGCTCAAATTTGTGTAAAGTCCTAAAGTTCTCCTCCTTCTGTTCTTCAAGTCTTGAGTTGTAAAGAGAGGAGAGAAAGGATCTGTAAAGGTTGTCTCCTGAGCCTGTCAAAAGGAGAGAAACTGTAAAAGGGCAGTTAGCCTTCGCCCATTGAAGGAAGGCAGCTAGTTGACGTCGGTGACCTCGTCGGAGGAGGAAGCCAAAAGTGGAGTAGGTCAAGACTGACCGAACCACTCTAAATCTCTGGTTTGCTTTTACCTTGAGCACTTTATCATTACTGCAAACCTCCTACATTGCTACTGCCCTCTGCGCCTTTACGAACGAGTTTCTAAGCTCTGATCTTTCAGAATCTGCATTCAAACGTAAATCGTGTTTTCGTACGATCTTCACACTACAGTTTACGCTTACATTCGGATTCCATTTATAACTGCAAATTGCTTTCTACGTAAAACGCTTTTCAAGGTTCAAAACTGCTTTTAGACGTAAAACTACATTTAGACGTAAAATTACGTTTAGACGTAAAACTACGTTTAGACGCAAAACTGCGTTTAGACGTAAAACTGTGTTTAGACGTAAAACTACGTTTAGACGCAAAACTGCGTTTAGACGTAAAACTGCGTTTAGACGTAAAACTGCGTTTAGTCGTAAAACTGCGTTTGGACGTAAAACTGAGTTTAGACGCAAACTGCGCTTAGACGCAAACTGTGCTTAGACGCAAACTGCGCTTAGACGCAAACTGTGTTTAGACGCAAACTGCGCTTAGACGCAAAACTGCGCTTAGACGCAAACTGCACTGTGATTCTGCTTTTATATCGAAATCATTTTTTATCGGACGAACGCAGCTTTCGTTTTTAAAAATCGCTGTAAGATTTCCGCTGCACTAATTCACCCCCCCCCCCCCCCCTCTTAGTGCTCTCGATCCTAACAATTGGTATCAGAGCAAGGTTAACTCTCTAAAGGATTAAAACCCAAGAGAGATGGCATACGCCGGAAACCAAGAGGGGCATTCTATTACACGTCCACCCATGTTCAGTGGAACGGACTACACCTACTGGAAGACCCGAATGAGGATCTTTCTTATTTCTATGGATTTTGAACTGTGGAACCTTGTTGAAAACGGATTTTCAAAGTCTTCTCTTCCAATGATCGATTGGAATGAGTTGGAAAAGAAGGCTTTCGCTCTTAATGCAAAGGCTATGAATGCCTTATTTTGCGCACTTGATAAAAACGAGTTTAATCGTGTTTCAACTTGCGAAACTGCATTTGATATTTGGCACACACTTGAAGTGACCCACGAGGGCACAAGTAGAGTGAAAGAGTCAAAAATCAATCTGTTGCTGCATTCTTTTGAACTTTTCCGAATGAAACCGAGTGAAACCATTGGCGACATGTTTACCCGTTTCACGGATGTCGTCAACGGTCTAAAAGGACTCGGAAAAAGTTTTTCGGATTTTGAACTCGTAAATAAAATACTAAGATCCCTTCCTAAAAGTTGGGATCCTAAAGTCACTGCTATTCAAGAGGCAAAAGATCTGCGCAACTTCCCTCTTGAAGAACTAATCGGGTCATTAATGACCTACGAAATGACTTGCAAAGCTCATGAAGAGCAAGAAGACATCCTTCCAAAGAACAGGAAGGATATGGCACTTAAAACTTCTGAATGCCACTTGAGAGAAAACTCAAGTGATGAGAACTGTGATGATGACTTAGCACTTTTGACAAAAAAGTTTAAGAAATTCTTCAAAAGAAACAAGTTTAAAAACGATGTGAAAAATAAACTTGAACCCAAGAAGGACCAAGTGATCTGCTACGAATGTAAAAAGCCGGGACACTACAAGAATGATTGTCCCCAAGTCAAAAGAAGAACATCAAAGAAGAAGGCTCTTCAAGCAACATGGGATGACTCGAGCGCATCTGAAGAAGAGGAGTCCAACACCGAGCAAGTTGCTCATTACGCCTTAATGGCCATCGGAGAGGAGGTAATGGATTTATTAGATGCTGATTTATCTTTCGATGAATTATTAAATGCCTTCCATGATTTATTTGATGAATGCAAAGTTATAAATAGAAAATACAAATTGCTAAAAAAGGTACATGATAGTCTTACTTGTGATTTTAATAAGTTAAAAATCGAATATCATGATAGTTTAAATTCATGTATAAAATGTCATGATCTAGAAATCTGTCAAAAAGAAAACTTGCTACTTAAGGACACCTTGAAGAAATTCGAGGTTGGTAGCAAGTCATTAAACATGATCCTTACAAACAAGGGTCATGCTCCCAAAAGAAGTGGGATTGGATTTATGAGGAGTCCTCACCAAAATCCAACTACCTTTGTAAAAGGGCCCATCTTACATGTTAGAAGCAAATGCAACTTTTGTTGCAAGTTTGGTCACAAGACACATTATTGTCCATTCAGGAAATTGAGTCCAAACAAATTGATATGGGTTCCTAAAGGAACCATGACAAATTCTATGCAACATGATAAAAAATGTAGATCTATTTGTGAGGAACCCAAAAGCAAATGGGTACCTAAACATCATCTTTTCTTGTAGAAAACTAAACCATCGCAAGCTAGGAGCAAGAGATGGTACCTTGACAGTGGATGCTCAAGGCATATGACCGGAGATTCATCCCAATTCTCTAAGCTCACTAGCATAAACGAAGGATATGTCACCTTCGGAGACAACAACAAGGGTAAAATTATTGGCAAAGGAACCATAGGTAACAAATCCAACTTTTCTATTGAAGATGTTTTGCTAGTTGATGGTCTAAAACATAACCTCCTGAGCATTAGTCAATTGTGTGATAAAGGATATATTATCAGATTTGAATCTAATGCTTGCGTCATTGAAAAACCTCACAAAAACATATCTATGATTGCATTAAAACAAAATAACGTATCCACTATTGACATCAATGATTTATGTAATGAAACATGTTTTTCTGCTTTAAATGAGAATGCTTGGATATGGCACAGAAGATTAGGTCATGCTAGCATGAAGCTAATCACTCAAATATCATCCAAAGAACTTGTAAGAGGAATTCCTCATATCAAGTTCATCAAAGATAATGTATGTGATGCCTGCCAATTAGGTAAACAAATTAAGAGTAGCTTCAAATCTAAAAATCAAGTAAGCACCTCTAGGCCCTTACAATTGATCCATATGGACTTGTTCGGACCCATCTCCACATCAAGCCTAGGAGGTAGCAAATACGCTTTCGTCATCATAGATGACTATAGCAGATACACATGGACTTACTTTTTAAAACAGAAAAGTGAATGCCTTAGATCTTTTACCAAGTTTTGCAAACTCGTTCAGAATGAGAAAGGTTCTATGATTTCGTCAATTAGAAGTGATCATGGTGGTGAATTTCAAAACCATGATTTCCAAGAATTTTGTGAACTCAATGGATACAACCATAATTTCTCTACTCCTAGAAACCCTCAACAAAATGGAGTTGTAGAAAGAAAAAATCGAAATTTACAAGAAATGGCAAGAACCATGTTGAATGAACATAACCTACCCAAATATTTTTGGGCCGAAGCCGTAAATACTGCATGCTATATCTTAAATAGAGTTCTAGTGAGACCTCTACTAACCAAAACTCCCTATGAGTTATGGAACAATAAAAAACCCAACGTTTCATATTTCAAAGTCTTTGGGTGTAAGTGTTTTATCTTGAATGAAAAAGACAACTTAGGAAAATTTGATGCTAAATCCGATGAAGGAATCTTTCTTGGTTATTCTACAGTTTCTAAAGCCTTTCGTATCTTTAATAAAAGAACTCTAATTATTGAAGAATCCATTCATGTTGTTTTCAATGAGACTTCTGAAATCACGAAAAATGATCTTGACGATGATGTTAATTTTGATTCTTTAAATTTAAACAAGACCCCATCTCCAACTAGCAACTTGGATGCATCCACTTCTCAGATTTCCTTACCCAAGGATTGGAAGTATGTAGATGCTCATCCTAAGGAGCTAATCTTAGGAGACACATCAAAGGGAGTTCAAACACGATCTTCTCTTAAAACCTTTTGTGCAAATGCCGCCTTTCTCTCCCAAATTGAACCCAAATGCGTTGATGAAGCCATGAAAGATGATTCATGGATTATCGTAATGCAAGATGAATTAAATCAATTTGAGAGAAATGAAGTGTGGAAGCTTGTTCCTAGGCCAAATGATCATCTAGTTATTGGTACTAAATGGGTCTTCAGAAACAAGCAAAATGAAAATGGTATCGTGGTTAGAAACAAGGCTAGATTAGTGGCCAAAGGTTTCAACCAAGAAGAAGGTATCGATTACGAAGAAACCTTCGCTCCTGTGGCACGATTGGAAGCCATAAGGATGCTCCTTGCCTACGCTAGCAGTAATAATTTTAAGTTGTTTCAAATGGATGTTAAAAGCGCCTTTCTTAATGGCTTTATTTCCGAAGAAGTCTATGTTGAACAACCTCCTGGATTTGAAAATAATAGTCTCCCTAATCATGTGTTTAGATTAACTAAAGCTCTCTATGGTTTAAAACAAGCTCCTAGGGCTTGGTATGAGAGACTTAGTTCTTTTCTTATTGAAAATAATTTCATAAAAGGCAAGGTTGATACTACATTATTCATCAAGAACTTTGAAAATAATTTTCTCATTGTTCAAATTTATGTTGATGATATTATCTTTGGTTCTACAAATGAATCTCTTTGTGAATCCTTTGCGAAAACTATGAGTCATGAATTCGAAATGAGTCTAATGGGAGAGTTAACATTCTTCTTAGGCCTACAAATCAAACAACTAAGCAATGACATCTTTATTAGTCAAACCAAATATGCTGTGAGTTTGCTAAAAAAGTTCAAAATGAATAATTCAAAAGCCATTGACACTCCTATGAGCACCTCCACTAAGTTAGAAATTGATGAAAATGGAGAAAGCTTCGATCAAAAAACCTATAGGGGTATGATAGGAAGTTCACTTTACCTCACTGCCACCAGACCAGACATCATGTTCAGTGTAGGACTTTGTGCTAGATTTCAATCAGACCCTAAGATATCTCATCTCAAAGCAGTCAAAAGAATACTCAAATATCTTAATGGAACTACCAATCTAGGATTATGGTACCCAAAATCAGAAAATTTTGAATTAACAGCTTATGCTGATGCGGACTTCGCTGGCTGTAGACTAGACAGAAAAAGCACATCAGGTTCATGTCAATTTTTAGGACATGCCCTTGTATCCTGGTCATCTAAGAAACAAAACTCGGTTGCTCTATCAACAACCGAAGCTGAATACATTGCAGCAAGTGCATGCTGTGCACAAGTTGTATGGATGAAAAACACTTTAGAAGATTACAAAGTGAATCTTAAAGATATTCCCATTAAATGTGATAACACGAGTGCAATATGCTTAACTAAAAATCCTATACAACACTCAAGAACAAAACACATTGATATTAGACATCACTTTATACGAGATCATGTCACTAATCATGATGTAACCATAGAGTTTATTGATACCAAACATCAACTAGCTAATATCTTTACAAAACCCCTATGTGAAGAACAATTTGATTACATAAGAAGAGAATTAGGAATGTTGATGTGTCCGAATACTTAAACTAGTTAAAATTATTTTTCGGATGTTATTACTATTACATGCCTTGACAACGCTTGATCAAATAACATGTTGCAAAATATGTGATAAATATTTTTAACCAAATGCATGTAAGAAGTTCATTTTTCGGTTTGTATGCTAAAAATGGGATTTTCCTGTACACTCTTATGAAAACTTTTTGAAAAATGACTTTCCTCCTTCAAGCAACAAACAATAAAGAGATATTCAAAGTATTATATGTGTCATGACTTCTTTTATGTGCTTGATAATGCTATCATGCTTTTTGTTGATGACAAAGGGGGAGAAACATATGAATTGATAAACACTATGTCATAGCTGAACTGCCATAATCATGTCTATGTCATAGTTGCAAATACTTGAGTGATGCTATAAACAATGTTATAGTTATGCCATCCTTGCATCACCAAGAGATATGTGAACATGTGCTATAGTTTGCATCATGTCTTGATTTGATATTCTATCTTGTGAAGTAAATGCAAACTTGCTAGAAAATCTCAAATGTGTGCATCATGTAAAAGTCCTTCGTAGCTTTATATGATTACATGATGAATAGTTACAAACACTATCATACAAACTTGATGATGTATGTCATGCCTTGACATCATTCTTGAAGAGATACATCATGATGGGCATCATGATGGGAGCATTGATAAGTTTAACTGATCTAACTTATCAATACGTCACTTGAATTCTTAGGTCTTGAATTCAAGGTTGACTTATCTCAACTATGGCATATAGATAGGGGGAGTTAAGGACAACTCCTTTATCAATTGATTGTCATCATCAAAAAGGGGGAGATTGTTGAATCTCGGATTTTGATGATGAAGTCAATTGTCATTTGTTATCTAATCTATGTGTTGAGATAAGTGTGCAGGATTAACTACGATGAGAGTAAGACAAGCAGCAGGTGTTGCGCCGGAGTCAAGATCATGATCATGTTGGGAGTTCAAGAGTTCGACGGAAGTTCGGACGGTCGTCGGAGGTTCAGCGAGAACAGATCCGAGAAGTCCAGAAGCTTGCCAAGCGAAGCTCGTCGGAACTCGCCAAGTGGATCGTCGCAAAGTCCAGGAGTATGCCGGATGTCCGCAGAAGGATCACCGAGGGTTTATCGGATGATCAACGGAAGTTCGCCGGAAACTCGCCGGAAGAAGCGATTGACGCATCGGAGCATAGCTGCAGAAGTTGTCTTAGAGTTAATCGTAGTTAGCACGATGATTAAGCTTGAAAATGGGAGGTGATCCCATTAGCTTAATCTTGGGGCAATTGGGCCCCTGAAAAGATTCAAATTGGGCCGAATGGAGCGAACCATTCGGACCCTGATTGCACCAGGCAGTGCAACCGCCTAGGCCAGGAGGTGCAACCGCCAGGGCTGCGAGACTGGGCGGTGCAACCGCCCCAGCCAAGAGGTGCAATCGCCCAGGGCTCAGTCTCCAAGCGAGACTGGGTGGTGCAACCTCCTCTGTCAAGAGGTAGCACCGCCAGAGCTCAAGTTTCGAGCTCTGGCAGAGAGGTGCATCAGCCTGAGCTCAGTTTTGGTGATGCAACCACCGAGCTCAGTCTTCGAGCTCTGCCAGGCGGTGCAACCACCGAGCTCAGTCTTCGAGCTCTGGCAGAGAGGTGCAATCGCCTGAGCTCAGTCTTCGAGCTCTGCCAGGCGGTGCCACCTCTCCAATCAAGAGGTGCAACCGCCTGATCCCGGAATTCTGGGATTTGATCGATTTGATCATTTTGAGCTCCAAATTTGAACTGAGATGGGGCCTATAAATACCCCACCCATTCAACACTGAAAAGATACAGATCCACACCGAATTCTTGATCTTTTCAGTGATTCTAAGAGCTCAAATTTGTGTAAAGTCCTAAAGTTCTCCTCCTTCTGTTCTTCAAGTCTTGAGTTGTAAAGAGAGGAGAGAAAGGATCTGTAAAGGTTGTCTCCTGAGCCTGTCAAAAGGAGAGAAACTGTAAAAGGGCAGTTAGCCTTCGCCCATTGAAGGAAGGCAGCTAGTTGACGTCGGTGACCTCGTCGGAGGAGGAAGCCAAAAGTGGAGTAGGTCAAGACTGACCGAACCACTCTAAATCTCTGGTTTGCTTTTACCTTGAGCACTTTATCATTACTACAAACCTCCTACATTGCTACTGCCCTCTGCACCTTTACGAACGAGTTTCTAAGCTCTGATCTTTCAGAATCTGCATTCAAACGTAAATCGTGTTTTCGTACGATCTTCACACTGCAATTTACGCTTACATTCGGATTCCATTTATAACTGCAAATTGCTTTCTACGTAAAACGCTTTTCAAGGTTCAAAACTGCTTTTAGACGCAAAACTACATTTAGACGTAAAATTACGTTTAGACGTAAAACTGCGTTTAGACGCAAAACTGCGTTTAGACGTAAAACTGCGTTTAGATGTAAAACTGCGTTTAGACGTAAAACTACGTTTAGACGCAAAACTGCGTTTAGACGTAAAACTGCGTTTAGACGTAAAACTGCGTTTAGACGTAAAACTGCGTTTGGACGTAAAACTGAGTTTAGACGCAAACTGTGCTTAGACGCAAACTGTGCTTAGACGCAAACTGCGCTTAGACGCAAACTATGTTTAGACGCAAACTGCGCTTAGACGCAAAACTGCGCTTAGACGCAAACTGCACTGTGATTCTGCTTTTATATCGAAATCGTTTTTTATCGGACGAACGCAGCTTTCGTTTTTAAAAATCGCTGTAAGATTTCCGCTGCACTAATTCACCCCCCCCCCCTCTTAGTGCTCTCGATCCTAACACAGTCTCCCTGGGATACTTAGCCCAAGCGGTGCTACCTCCTGGCTTGGCCGGTTGCACCTCCCACAACAACTAGGGTCCGAATGGGTTGATCCATTCGGCCCAATTTGGGTTTTTCAGGGGCCCAATTGCCCCAAGATTAAGCTAATGGGATCACCTCCCATTTTCAACTTAATCATTAGTGCTAACTACGATAAATCCTAAGATAATTTTTGCAGCTTGCTCCGGTGCGTCAATCGCTTCTTCCGGCGAGTTTCCGGCGAACTTCCGTCGATCATCCGATGAACCCTCGGTGATGCTCCTGCGGACTTCCGGCAAACTCCTGGATTTGCGACTATCCACTTGGCAAGTTCTGACGAGCTTCTTTGGCAAGCTTCTGGACTTCTCGGATTTGTTCCCGCAGAACCTCCGACGACTGTCCGAACTTCCGTCGAGCTCTCGAACTCCCAACATGATCATTGTCATGACTCCGGCGCAACTCCTACTGCATGTCTTACTTTCATCGTAGTTAATCCTGCACACTTATCTCAACAGATAGATTAGATAACAAATGATAATTTTGTTTCTTGTAAAGCCGTTACTTTTGAATTCCACTTCTTAGAAAGAGAACGCAAAATCTTTTTCACAAGTTCAGAGTTCTTAAACATTTGCCAAGACCTCTTACACACATCTGCTAGTCATAGGTGCCAAGCAAGCCAATCACGTGAGTGATGGCACGTGTGACTTGATACAGAATCTTTTTGCTTATTATATTTTGGCGTATATCCCTTTATAACTATTGCATAAATGCATATATATATTGTGATGTCCTTGGATTTGTGCAATGGGAATCGGATCGTGATGAGATCATGATAATGAGATCGATTCACCTTTAAACACATATCCTAAATAATCCCGGTCATAGGTAACTCGAGAGGGACATCGTGATAACCGGATAAACTGGTGTGCTGTATACCAGTCCATATGATGGATGCAACTGGTCTCATAGCTGCTCGTGTAGGGACACTAGGGATACAGTACAGGTGCTCATTGGAGAATGAGTTCACTGATTGAACCGCTTACGGAATGCTGGATGGTTGATGATGCCTTATTGTCAGACAGCGATTCCGTAGTCCTAGTGGTGTATCTGGTCCTTAGACTTGAGACACCAAGGATGTCCTGTATGAGTGCTCCACTCTTTGATACCAAACTTATAGGTTTGGCTATCCCAGATCTAGTACAGCTGGTCATTGGGAGTGGTAGTCGACCTTACGAGGGCTATTGAGTGTCGACAGAGGATCATCCACTCTCGGCGTCATGAGAGGAATATCCCATGTGTTCTTGCTCAGACAAATCCCTGGCCAGGGTCATTCGGGTTGAGAGAGAAAGAGTTCTCCGGGAGAATCCGATTAGAGCGAGACTTGAGTAGAAACCGAATGGGTCTGACAGCACCATGCTCGATATACGGTCTCTGGGATATTAGATGGATGAGGGACTATAGGTACATGGTAACTGAGGACAGACAGGTCCAATGGATTGGATTCCCCTGTATCATCTAGGGACTACGGCGTAGTGGCTTAGTACGTCCGTAGTCGATGAGTCGAGTGAATTATTACAGAGATAATAATTCACTGAGTTAGAAGGAGTTCTGACAGGTATGACTCACGGCCAGCTCGATATTGGGCCTAGAGGGTCACACACATATGGTAGGCATTGCGATGAGTAGAGGTTCGGATATGAGATATCCGACGGAGCCCTTGTCTTATTGGATGCAGATCCAATACCGACTAGGGAAGGACCCATTAGGGTTTGACACGGGATCTCTATAAATATGAGGGATTCACAGCCTCATAGGCTAGAGTCTTTGCTTGCCTTTCCTATTCTCCTCTCCCTCTCCACCTCAGAGTAGGCCTGGAGTTTTGAGGAGCGTCGTCACAACCCTGCTATGTGGATCACCGCTAGAGAGGAGGACGCTTGACCTCCTTCACCCTCTCTTAAGGATCTGCAAGGAAACAAGGATATACGATCTCCCTAGGTAACACAATCTCTATACGCAGTTTTGTGTTTTGCATATTTTTTGCGCACCTATCTTCGCACGACTACGAACATCTTTTTGGGAATCGAGGATTTTTGTTTTCTTGTTCTTCCGTTGCGCATATGATGTCGCCCCCCATGATTTCCCAACAGTGGTATCAGAGCCAGGTTGTTCATGCGAATGATTGGTTTTGAACTGCGTGTGTTGTGTTTAGGAAGAATAATGACGTCAAAATCATTGACGCAAAAGCGAGGAAGGGCAGCAACAGTTGCTACCCTCGATCTGCATGCCTATAGCCACCTGCAGCGGCAGCCGCAACCGCAGCCAGGCAGCACAGCGCCGGCGCATGCGCAAGCACTGTGCCTGCAGCAGCCGGCCTGCGGTCTGCTTGCAGCAGGCTTGCTGCTGGCGGTCTGCTTGCAGCAGGCTTGCTGCTTGCGGGGCTGGCAGCCCACGGGCAGAGGCGCCGCAGGGCAGCGGCGCTTGCCGCCGCAGGGCAGCGGCGCCTGCCGCCGCTGCTCCCGCGGGCGAAACTCCCCCACAGGGGCGGCCGCCCGGCGGTACAGCACCGTCTGCGGAGGCTGCGGCGCCCGAAGGGGGCACCCACCTGCAGCGGCATCGCCGCTAGCGGGCGTGCCGCCTGTAGGCGAGGGCAGTGCCCTCACCCCGCCGCACAGGCCGCCGCCGGCAGGGTGGCGGCGGCGGCAGCAGGGAAAAGGGGAAAGGGTATTAGGGTTTTCTGGGCAAAAGATAAATTTGCCCCTCGGAATTTGAGAAATTCCAGTTTCTGTCTTTTCTCCAAATTATGAAAATACCCTTAGGAATTGAGAAATTCCCTACATGTCCCTGATTTCAGAAAAATATTAATTAATTAAAAGGTTTAGTTGATTATTATTTTTATTATTATCTAGTAGTCCTACATGATGATGATTATTTATACATGTGATGTATGATGTGTGCACGGATGATCATGGACCGTGTGATGTGTGTACTTGTGATTATTATTATTGAGGTCTGCGAACCTCTATTATATTTCTCGTTTATTATCGGGCCTGCGTGCCTATGATTAAGTTGTAATCACATGAGGAGGCGCAGCGGGAGCATGGATGCGATAGCGGGACCCACGAGACGGACGATTGTGATGCATGGAGATGCATCAAGATGTCGACGGAACCGACGAGGACGAGATGGACGATCACAGGGCATGGAGATGCACCGTTGCACACATAAATCTTGATGTGAGTGATTAGGCCTACTGGCTCGGGCCTAATCATATTAGGTTGTGGTCCATAATCATCTGATGTGATTGCTTATACACATACTATATATGTATATATATTTGCATGCGATGTAGATATATATTAAATATGTATATGTGTGACATGTCATATTAGGAGACCAAATTATAGAAACATCTCTCGATAATATTAAGTCGGTAAACGTGAGGCAATTAGATTGACCCACGTGGCCTTCCATCGTTATGAGTAGGAACCGATTCCCGGTATAGGTTGAGTTGGTCGAGTCCCTCGAGACTCACCTATATCGCGATTCGCTATCTTGCTTACAACATAGAGATGTCACCGGTGACCTGAGGACATGGTATACTTGGTCGAGTCCCTCGAGGGTATATCATCAAATCAGACTCATCTTGTAACGAAGGTATTGACTTAACCGAGCATCATGGTTGGTCGAGTCCCTCGAGGCCATGGTGATTCGAAGGCCGAACAGGACGGGAATCACAAGGAGTTGTGATCGGCAAGAGTTGCCTACCTTTTAGGCTTAGTGTGATTGGTCGAGTCCCTCGAGGTTACACTAAGACGTTGATTGGATCCTGATCCCCACTAGAAGTCTGCCGGAGACTTCTGTTTCACGTGCTGAGGGTGTCGCGTGACTCGTTAGTAAAATAGTGGGAGCATATTAAGATAGAAGTCCATATCTTGATAGTTTATTTCTTGCAAAATCTGCATGTTATTCATTTCTGCTACATCTTTATTTTCAGAAAATGTCGCTTTCAAATCCCTTACGTGGCATACTTGATGTCAACCGCCTCATTGGTCCAAATTATACGGATTGGCTCCGTAACTTGAGAATTGTTCTCACAGCGGAGAAAATCGTGTACGTCCTTGATATAGTGATGCCTACGCCCGAAGAAGGGGCAAGCGAGGATGAGATCGCTCGCTACGTGAAGTACATTGATGACTCCACTCTTGCTCAGTGCTATATGTTGGGCTCTATGACTCCAGAGTTACAGAGACAACATGAAAAGATGGATGCCAGATCCATTCTCCTACATGTCCGCAAATTGTTTGAGGAACAGGGAAGGACTCAATGATATGAGATATCCAAGAGCCTTTTCCGCGCTAGGATGACTGAGGGGACACCGGTTCAGAACCATGTCCTAAAGATGATTGAGTGGATAGAGAAACTCACAGGTCTAGGAATGGTCCTAGAGGATAACTTGTGTGTGGACATTGTGCTTTAGTCCCTACCAGATTCCTTTTCACAGTTCATAATGAATTTTAATATGAACAAGCTTGAGGTGACTCTCCCAGAGCTCCTCAATATGTTGAGGGAGGCAGAGAGTACTATTAAGAAAGAGAAGCCAGTTCTCTACACTGGTGAGACCAGAAAGAAAAGGAAAGCAGAAAGGTCCCTTAAGAAGGGAAAGGGCAAGGGCAAACAAGGTAAAGCAAAGGTTGCTAAGAAAAACCCAGCAAAGGACAAAGGCTAGTGCTTCCACTGTGGTAAAGATGGGCATTGGAGGAGAAACTGCAAAGAGTACCTTGCAGAAAGGGCGAAACAAAAGCTTGATGAAGCTTCAGGTACATTCATGATCAATCTCCATTTGTCAGACTCTTATGATAACACATGGGTATTGGATACCGGTAGTGCTTATCATATATGCAATTCATTGCAGGTTCTGGCAAGGCCTAGGAGACTAGAGAGAGGCGAGATGGACCTCAAGATGGGTAATGGAGCAAAAGTTGTTGTATTAGCTGTTGGCGAGGTCGCCTTACATCTGCCTAGTGGAGCTTTTATTGCATTAGATGCATGTTATTTTGTTCCTTCTATTATCAAAAACATTATCTCCATTTCATGTTTAACAGTTAGTGGATATAAATTTGTTTTTTAGAACAATGGTTGTTCGATATTATTAGATGATAAGATCATCATGAAAGGAACATTGCATAATGGTTTATTTATGTTAGACACCACTCCACATATCATGAATGTAAATGTGTCCAAAAGGAAACGAGATGAGTTGAACAGTGCATACCTGTGGCATTGTAGGCTAGGTCACATCCATGAAAGAAGGATTCAAAAGTTGCTAAATGATGGATATCTAGATCCATTCGACTATGTGTCATATGCAACTTATGAGCCTTGCATTCGTGGAAAACTGACCAAATCTCCATTTAGTAGAACTGGAGAGAGAGCCAATGAGTTGTTGGAACTCATACATAGTGATGTATGTGGACCCATGTCAACTCATGCCATTGGAGGTTACTCCTACTTCATTACATTTACTAATGATTTCTCAAGGTATGGATATGTGTACTTAATGAAGTACAAGTCCGAGGCCTTTGAGAAATTCAGAGAGTATAAGAATGAGGTGGAGAACCAGATTGGAAAGAGTATAAAAACTCTTCGATCAGATCGAGGAGGTGAATACTTAAGTACAGAGTTTACTCAGTTCCTCAAGGACCATGGGATATTATCCCAATGGACACCTCCTTATACACCTCAACTCAATGGTGTTCTGAAAGGAGAAATCGTACATTATTAGATATGGTACGGTCCATGATGAGTTTCGTTGACCTACCCATCTCATTCTGGGGATATGCCCTAGAAATCGCAGCTTACCTTCTGAACAGAGTTCCAACTAAGTCGGTAGTGTCTACACCATATGAGATATGGAAAGGGAAGAAGCTTGATCTTAAGGTTGTTAAGATTTGGGGCTGCCCTGCCCATGTTAGAAGACACAACCCCGATAAGTTAGAATCAAGGACAGAGCGATGCAAATTTGTGGGATACCCCAAGGAAACTTGTGGGTATTATTTCTATCATCTCGAGGACCAAAAGGTCTTTGTAGCTAAGAGAGCAGTGTTCCTTGAGAAGGAACACATTCTTGACGGAGACAGTGGGAGAATGATAGAATTGAGCGAGGTTGGAGAACCAAGCTCAAGCACCACTCTACAGCCCGAGTCTATTCAGGTACCTAATACACAAGTATCAACTTTACGCAGGTCTGATAGAGTATCCCATCCTCCTGAGAGATATATGGGACATATTAGAGCAAAGGATGTAGAGGATATTGATCCTCAGACCTACGAGGAGGCTATTATGAGTATAGACTCCGGGAAGTGGAAAGAAGCCATGAATTCTGAGATGGATTCTATGTACTCCAATAAGGTTTGGAACCTAGTTGATGCGCCTGAAGGTATTGTACCCATCGGTTGCAAGTGGATCTTTAAGAAAAAGATCGGAGTAGATGGAAAGGTAGAGACCTATAAAGCAAGGCTAGTGGCTAAGGGGTATCGTCAAAGGCAAGGTGTTGACTACGGCGAAACTTTCTCACCCGTAGCAATGCTAAAATCCATCAGAATTCTATTGGCTATGGCAGCACACTATGATTATGAGATCTGGCAGATGGATGTGAAAACTGCATTCCTCAACGGGAACCTCGAGGAGGAGGTGTATATGATGCAACCTGAGGGATTCGTGTCCAAGAACTGGCCAGATAAGGTGTGTAGGTTGCTTAGATCCATTTATGGACTAAAGCAAGCTTCCCGAAGTTGGAACATAAGATTTGATGAGGCAATCAGATCTTATGACTTCGTTAAGAACGAAGATGAGCCTTGTGTATACAGAAAGGTAAGTGGGAGCGCTATCACCTTTTTGGTGTTATATGTGGATGACATCCTCATCATTGGGAATGATGTAGGAATGCTATCCATAGTAAAGGCTTGGTTATCTAGACACTTCTCCATGAAGGACTTAGGGGAAGCATCCTATATTTTGGGGATTAGAATCTATAGAGATAGATCCAAGAGGATGCTTGGCTTGTCCCAGTCCAGGTACATAGAAACCATTATCAAAAGGTTTGGCATGGAAAATTCCAAGAGAGGTCTCATACCGATGAGACATGGGATATCGCTTTCTACGAGTATGTCCCCAAAGACTCCAGAAGAAAGGGTGAACATGGATATGATACCTTATGCCTCAGCAATATGGTCTATCATGTATGCCATGCTATGTATTAGGCTTGATATAGCGCATGCTCTGAGTGTCACGAGCAGGTATCAGGTGGATCCAGGCTTGGAGCACTGGAAAGCAGTAAAGTGTATCCTTATGTACTTGAGAAGGACTAAGGATCTTTTGCTAGTATATGGAGGTAATAGCCTTAAGGTTGAAGGCTACACTGACTCAAGTTTTCAGTCTGATGTCGATGATAGCAAGTCGAATTCAAGGTATGTGTACACCTTGAATGGAGGAGCAGTGTGCTGGAAGAGTTCCAAGCAAGATACCACTGCTGACTCGACCACAGAGGT
This sequence comes from Musa acuminata AAA Group, assembly GCF_036884655.1. Classification (NCBI taxonomy): domain Eukaryota; kingdom Viridiplantae; phylum Streptophyta; class Magnoliopsida; order Zingiberales; family Musaceae; genus Musa; species Musa acuminata. The sequence continues at coordinate 18,447,039 of NC_088355.1, read as the reverse complement.
GGAGTACATTGCTGCATTAGATGTAGCAAAGGAGGGAGTCTGGTTGAAGAAGTTCATCACAGATTTGGGAGTCGTTCCGAATAGCGAGAAGTCGACTTCCTTATATTGCGACAACTATGGGGCGATTACTCAAATAAGGGAACCCGAGTCTCATCAGAAGTGTTCTGAGAAGGTTCCAGCTTATCAGAGAGATCGTAACCCGAGGAGATGTAGCAGTGGAAAGAGTCCCATCCGAAGATAACATTGTAGATCCACTAACAAAGTCGTTGTCTCAGATTGTCTTTGAGCATCACAGGAGTCTAATGGGGATCAGACACATAGGTGATTGGCTTTAGGTCAAGTGGGAGATTGCTAGTCATAGGTGCCCAGCAAGCCAATCACGTGAGTGATGGCACGTGTGACTTGATACAGAATCTTTTTGCTTATTATATTTTGGCGTATATCACTTTATAACTATTGCATAAATGCATATATATATTGTGATGTCCTTGGATTTGTGCAATGGGAATCGGATCGTGATGAGATCACGATAATGAGATCGATTCACCTTTAAACACATATCCTAAATAATCCCGGTCATAGGTTACTCGAGAGGGACATCGTGATAACCGGATAGACTGGTGTGCTGTATACCCGTCCATATGATGGATGCAGCTGGTCTCATAGCTGCTCGTGTAGGGACACTAGGGATACAGTACAGGTGCTCATTGGAGAATGAGTTCACTGATTGATCCGCTTACGGAATGTTGGATGGTTGATGATGCCTTATTGTCAGACAGCGATTCCGTAGTCCTAGTGGTGTATCTGGTCCTTAGACTTAAGACACCAAGGATATCCTGTATGAGTGCTCCACTCTTTGATGCCAGACTTATAGGTTTGGTTGTCCCAGATCTAGTACAGTTGGTCATTGGGAGTGGTAGTCGACCTTACGAGGGCTATTGAGTGTCGACAGAGGATCATCCACTCTCGGCGTCATGAGAGGAATATCCCATGTGTTCTTGCTCAGACAAATCCCTGGCCAGGGTCATTCGGGTTGAGAGAGAAAGAGTTCTCCGGGATAATCCGATTAGAGTGAGACTTGAGTAGAAACCGTATGGGTCTGACAACAACATGCTCGATATACGATCTCTGGGATATTAGATGGATGAGGGACTATAGATACATGATAAATGAGGACAAACAGGTCCAATGGATTGGATTCCCCTGTATCGTCTGGGGACTACGGCGTAGTGGCCTAGTACGTCCGTAGTCGATGAGTCGAGTGAATTATTACAAAGATAATAATTCACTGAGTTAGAAGGAGTTCTGATAGGTATGACTCACGGCCAGCTCGATATTGGGCCTAGAGGGTCACACACATATGGTAGGCATTGCGATGAGTAGAGGTTCGGATATGAGATATTCGACGGAGCCCTTGTCTTATTGGATGCAGATCCAATACCCACTAGGGAAGGACCCATTAGGGTTTGACACGGGATCTCTATAAATAGGAGGGATTCACAGCCTCATAGGCTAGAGTCTTTGCTTGCCTTTCCTATTCTCCTCTCCCTCTCCACCTCAGAGTAGGCCTAGAGTTTTGAGGAGCGTCGTCGCAACCCTGCTGTGTGGATCACCGCTAGAGAGGAGAACGCTTGACCTCCTTCACCCTCTCCTAAGGATCTGCAAGGAAACAGGGATATATGATCTCCCTAGGTAACACAATCTCTATACGCAGTTTTGTGTTTTGCGGATTTTTTGCACACCAATCTTCGCACGACGACGAACATCTTTTTGGGAATCGGGGATTTTTGTTTTCTTGTTCTTCCGCTACGCATATGATGTCGCCCCCCATGATTTCCCAACAGAACCGTACTATAATGGAAAAGATCAGATGTATGCTTTCACAGGCCAAGCTACCCAAAAGGTTTTGGGATGAGGCTTTGAGGACTGCAGTTGATGTGATCAACTTATCACCATGTATGGCCCTAGATGGTGATGTTGCAGAGCATGTATGGTCAGGGAAAGATATTTTCTACAGGCATTTGAGAGTGTTTGGTTTTCATGCATTTGCATATATTCCAGACAATGAGAGGTCCAAGCTGGATGGTAAGACTAAATAATGTATTTTTCTTGGCTACTCACATGATCATTTTGGTTATAGGTTTTGGGATCCAGAAAAGCAAAAGGTGTTTAGAAGTAGAGACGTAGTCTTCTTTAAGGATCAAACTTTTGAAGATTTGAAGAAGAAGGCACCAGCCAATACTTCTGTAGAAGGATTAGCATATTGTGACCCAATTACTCCTCCAGTATATCAGGGTGATGGGGGAGATGTGCAAGAAGATAGTATAGTGCCTGGTGTTAATATACCTACAAGACATGTTGAGCAAGAAGAAGTTGAAGAGCAACTTCCCGCAGAACCTCAATTGAGAAGATCTTCTAGACAACGTCAACCTTGCAGAAGATACTCTATAGATGAGTATGTGATGCTTACGGATGCAGGTGAACTAGAGAGTTACCAGGAAGCAGTTGAAAGTGAGCAGAAAGAGAAGTGGTTAGTTGCCATGCAGGAAGAGATGGATGTTCTTCAAAAGAACCACACTTATGATTTAGTGCTACTACCAAATGGAATGAAGGCCTTGAAGAATAAGTGGGTTTTCAGGTTGAAGACTCAAGAATATTATTCTCAACCAAAGTACAAAGCTAGATTGGTTGTGAAAGGCTTTGGTCAAAAGAAAGGTATTGACTTTGAAGAGATTTTTTCTCCTATTATTAAAATATTTTCTATTCGTGTTGCTCTTGGTATTACTGCTAGCCAGGACTTGGAGGTTGAGCAGTTAGATGTGAATGACAACTTTCCTTTATGAGGATTTGGAGGAAATTTATATGGAGCAATCAGAAGGCTTCAAAGTCAAAGGTAAAGAGAACTTTGTCTACAAATTGAAGAAGAGCTTGTATGGGCTAAAGCAAGCTCCAAGACAGTAGTACAGAAAGTTTGATTCATTTATGACAGAAAATAGATACAAAAGAACGGCTTCAGATCATTGTGTGTACATCAAATGGTTTGGTGAGGATTTTATTATTCTCTTACTTTATGTTGATGACATGCTTATTCTTAGGAAAGATATGTTTAAAATTGACAGATTGAAAAAGGAGCTGAGTGAGTCTTTTGCAATGAAAGACATGAGGCCAACAAAGCAAATACTGGGTATACAGATTTTCTGTGACAGGAAAAATAAGAAAATTTGGTTGTCATAGGAGAAATACATCGAGAAGGTATTGGAAAGATTTAGTATGAGCAATGCAAAACCAGTTAGTTCTTCTCTTGCAGGTCACTTCAAGTTGTGCTCATAACAGAGTCCGTTAAGTGATGAGGAAAAGGAGAAAATGCAAAAGGTTACTTATGTTTCAGCAGTTGGAAGTTTAATATATGCAATGATATGTACGAGGCCAGACATCACATATACAGTTAGTGTTACTAGCATATTTCTTGCAAATCTAAGCAAAGAGCACTGGGTAGTAGTGAAGTGGATTTTTAGATATCTCAGAGGGAGCTCTAAGGTTTGTTTAAGCTTTGGAGGTGGACCACATATGTTAACAGGTTACACAGATGCAGATATGGCAAGAGATATAGATACGAAAAAGTCTACTTCAGGTTATGTACTTACTTTTGCAGGGGAAGCTATGTCATGGCAATCCAGGTTATAAAGATGTATTGCTCTCTCTACCACAGAAGCAGAATATATTGCTACTACAGAGGTATGCAAAGAAATGTTATGGATGAAAGAATTCTTATAAGAATTGGGGCTGAAACAAGAAAATTATGTGGTGCATTGTGACAGCCAAAGTGCCATCCATTTGTGTAAAAACCCAATGTTTCATTCCAAGTTAAAGCATATAGATGTTAGATATCATTGGATCCGAAATGTATTTGAAGAGAAACAGTTGCAGCTTTAGAAAATTCACACAGATGATAATGGAGCAGACATGTTGACAAAGACTTTACCAAAAGAAAGACAAGAGATATGCCGACAGTTGGTCGGCATGACTTCACATTGAGGAGTCATGGGACAACCTCCCTTATAGGCTGAAGGGGGAGGTTATTGGGCTGACAACCCATATTCAGCCCAATGTGGGCTTTATTAACCCATATCTCACCCCCTCTTAACCTAACCCTAATTAACATTAAGGGGGTGTGGGTGGCTACGTTTTAGAGGTAGAAAAAGGCTATAAAAGAGCAGCAATGTGGAGAGATCTTTGAAGTAGAAAAGAGGAGAAGAAAAAGGCAAAAAAACAAGAGAAAGAAAGGGAAGAAAACAAGGACAATACAAAGAGATTGTTCTCAATCATCTAGTAGTGTTCTCATCTCAAGTTAGATCAAATCTACAGTAGACTCTTGTTGTGATTACTTGGGGATGTTTTAGATATTGTGGACAGTGACGTGATCCTTGTATCCCAGTTATTCTCTTGTGATTGTTGCTAGGGTTTAGGGCAAGAGTTTGAGATTTGTATATTCATTATTCTCATAGTGGATTATCTTTAGTTTGTCTCGTGGTTTTTACCCTTTATATTGGAGGGGTTTTCCACGTATATCTTGCTGGTCTATTTTATTGTGATTTCATTTAATTCCGTTGCATATCATGGCCTGCTAGTATTTGTTCATATACAAAAGTTATTCCGCATTATATCCCATCAGCCGCGCCCTCGGGTAGGGGTGCTGGTTGGCGTTGGTTAGGATCTGAGCCGGTTGGCTGCTCTCCTTCTTGCACTAGACGACGATTCTCGGGCGGTTGACAGCTCGTCTTCATGTGGTGGCCACGTTTTCCTGTAAAAATGGCCCTCGTTGGGATCACCCAACGAGGCCCCTCCGATGAGCAAGTCAGTCGAGTGATCGATTCATTTTTTTTCTCCTCTGGCCAGATGTTGGCCAGGGGTCTCTATATTACTGTACATGGGTCGATCGTACATAGGTTGGCATGGTGGACGGGTCAAGCAGTGCTTTAATACGAATTCTAACCTGGCGTGTCTTGGGGGCCAAACTATGTTGTATCACATCCCATTGAACATAGGAGGATGAATGATAGAAAGACCATCTTGAAAGTTGAAAAAAATCATCTCTCTTGAGTGTTAATCCAACGGAGAGTAATTTGGCTCTGATACCAATTGTTAGGACCGTTATGACACTTAGAGCTAGGGGGGGGGGGGGTGGGGGTGAATTAGTGCTTATATAAACATTTGTCAACTTGGAAATTCTTGTTCGATGAAAACCAATATCAGAAAGATGTTAACTTGAAAACACGTTCATAAGTGTAGTGAAAATAAGAAATCAGTTTGCAATGAAAATGAAAAGCTTAAAGTAAATGCAAACCAGATTTATAATGGTTCAGTCGTCGTGACCTACATCCACTCTCGATTCCTCTTCACTCAAGGCCACTGGCTTCTACTACCGATCTTTTTTCAATGGGTGAAGATCAACTATACTTATAACTCTTTCTCCTTTTCACAGGCTCAGGAGAGGACCTTTATACCTCTCTTTTAGACCTCATTCCTCCCTTAAAATCTTCTAACTCTAAGAGAAAGAGACTCTAAATCCTAAGAGACTTTCCAAATTTTCTCAGGTATTCTTTCTTCCCTTTTAACTTAATTTTGTGTTTAGCTAAGCAGAAATATCAAGGGTATTTATAAATCTCAAATAGTTTCAAAAATGGAGCAAAAAAAGATCTCATTCTAGGTTTCTCGGGTCCTGGCGGTACCATCGCCTGTGTTGGGTGGTACTACCGGCTACAACATTGACATTAGGTGGTACCATCGCCTAGTCTGGTGGTACCACTACTTGACATAGTTTGGGAGACTATGTCTAAGCGGTACCATCGCCCAATCTGATGGTACCATCGCTAGACCCCGCTATGGGTTATTGAATGGGCCAAACAACAAGCATAATTCAGTCCTGATTCAGGCGTGATTGGCCTCTAATTGAGTTACCATTGTTTCATCCCAAAACTGACTCAATTAATCCTAAACTAACTCGATCTAGACACATGATTACAAGCATAAATCCTATGTTATCTGGCATGTCATTGGTTCATCTGACGCTTCGTCCGATTCTTCGACGCATCGTCATCTCCTTTGACGTATTGTCCAATCGGCATGTTGACTCCGGCAACTTTCGATCTCCTTGGCGTAATATCCGATCCTTCAGCTCGATGCCTGAACTCACGACATAAAGCCTTTTACCGATACGTCGATCGATCCTCCGACCCGACGTCCAATCTTTTGACATGTTCTACTCCGACCCGATTCCTCCTACTTTAATCGATTTATCTTTTCTGATCGAAGTTAGTCTTGCATCATTCAAAATATAAATTAAATTATAAACTTATTAATTAATTTTATTAAATTTTGAGATTTAACATGAAAGATATTGTGGGTGATGTAGTGGGTAATAATGACGAGGAGAAAGAGAACAAATTTTTAGCTAGAAGGGGCGAGGTGATATTAGCCAAGGTGAAAGAGTAAAGGTGACGTGCAACACCACTCATGGTGGATGTCCAGTGAAAGATGTTGAGGTATTTTTGTCGGTTTGATAACAAAAGAAAAGGAGCCTCTAAATAAATAAAATCTAATTAGGGACATCATAAGCTACAAGCCCAATAATAAAGGTTCTTTCTTAAAGTAAAATGCCCTAATTGACGGTAGATGATCGGGAAGTTTCCATCGCACAAACTCGATTTGACCCGCTCATGAACTAATTGAATAAATATGCAATTAAGTGATAACTTGGTGTAAAAATATAAAAATACAGGAAGAAATTTAAATTAAGCGGTATTTTTGTTATTGATTGCCCAGCCACTGTAACACGTGGGGCCCGTTGGGCAACGGTAACCCTTTGATTTATGAGGTAAGTAAACTGGTAGATTTCTTTTTTGAAAAATATTTGTCCAAGAGAGCAAATTCCAATCTCTTTTCTCCAACTTCGCAACTTCGACGCCATAATAATAGTTTTAATAGAAGAAGAAACAAGCACAGCAAACCAACGCCACCGTCGTCTCTTCGTGAGGGTTTGGAAGTGAAGAAGATGAAGAAGAAGCCGTTTTGAGGAGGGAGTGAGACCAGATGGTAGCAGAGAATTCGCCCCAGATTGGGAGATGAAGGCGGCCCTCAACTCCCTGCACGCGTGGCCGGCGGCGATGGGGGCGGAGCGGAAGTGGATCGCCCCCCTGGCCGTCGGAGCTACCGTCTCCCTTGTCCTCCTCCTCTGTCTCACCACCTTCTCCTCCCCGGACGACCCCCTCGCCCTCCTCCCCCTTTCCCTCCTCCCTTCCGCGCTCCTCTCCCATCCCTCCAATCCCTTCGCCGCCCTCTACGCTCCCGTCTTCGTCGAGCCCAAGCTCCGCCCCACCCCTCCCTCCTCCCATCTCCGCCCCTCTCCGCCCCCGCCCCCGCCCCGCCTCGCGTACCTTATCTCCGGCACCGTCGGCGATGGCAATATGCTCAAGCGTGTCCTACTTGCCGTCTACCATCCCGCCAACCTCTACGTCGTCCACCTCGATCTGGAGGCCTCCTCGGAGGAGCGCGACGACCTCAGGAATTATATTGCCGGCCACCCGCTTTTTGCGTCTGTCAAGAATGTGAGGATGATCACCAAGGCGAACTTGGTCACGTACCGTGGGCCGACCATGGTGGCCAACACTCTCCATGCTGCGGCTATTCTGCTGAAGGAGGGTGGCAACTGGGATTGGTTCATTAATCTCAGTGCATCGGATTACCCGCTTGTCACCCAAGACGGTAAATAAGCTTCTTTTCCCCTTTTTGGACAAAATGCTCCTCTTATCCCATGGACTAAAAGCAAATGCGTGGTTTTTCTGGCGTTTGGATTTAGATCTGCTGCACACTTTGTCGTACTTACCGAGGGATCTCAACTTCATCGATCATACCAGTAATATTGGGTGGAAGGCGTATGTTTGATAAAATTTATGTTGCATTTTTTCTTGACTTGCTTGGTTTGGATAAGAATTGACTACTGTTTTGATCTGTGCTTGTAGGTTCCAGAGGGCGAAACCCATAATTATAGATCCAGGGTTGTATATGTCGAAGAAAGCTGATGTTTTCTGGATCCCTCAGAGGAGGAGTGTGCCTACTGCATTCAAACTATTTACAGGTATGATGAGTCTTTTAAGTCTAGGATTTTGATTTCTTGCATACCTGAATCAGACTATTTAATTCTCAGCAGAAATCAGTTCCAAGCTAAGGCTTTATTCGGCTGGTTTTGTGATCAATGAATGTGATTGTTCAATCTTTGTTACTAATAGAATTTCAAACTAGTTACAGTGACCATGGACAAATCCTGATGGGAAAATAATATTTGGTTAAACAAGTTTGATTAAGTTAGCATCCTGTTATTAATTTGCAGGCAGTTTTTGTTTACTTAACAAGTATCAGATTGTTGTCTTGTGCCAAAATTATATATGAATATGTTAGGAACGGAGTCGGCATTAAGAGGGGGGGGGGTGAATTAGTGCAGCGGTAAAAACATCGGTTCTGAAAAATCTCTTCGTACGATAAAAACCGATTTCGGAAACTTAACTTGAAAGCGTGTTTGTAAAAGTATTGAAGGCAGTTTGCAGTTAATGTAAATTGCAAGAAGGAAATGCAAACCAGATTTTATAGCAGTTCGGTCGTCGTGACCTACATCCACTCCGTCGATTCCTCTTCCGTCGAGGCCACCGGCATCCACTATCGGTCTTCCTTCAATAGGCGAAGATCAACCACCTTTTATACACCTCTTCTCCTTTTCCTGGGTTTAGGAGACAACCCTTACAAGCACTCACTTCTCTCTTACAGAATTTTAAACTTAGAGTGGAGGAGAGAATTTCTCAAGAGATTACAGCAGCGTTTTCTCACTTTTAAATTCTCTATGCTTGTGTTCTTTAACCAGGGATGAGAGGAGTATTTATAGGCCTCAAGTTGATTCAAACTTGAAGCCTAAAAACATCTCATCCTGGGTTTCCTGGGCACGGGCGGTACCACCGCCTGCAGCCTCTCGGAGGCTGTGTTTGGGTGGTACCATCGCCCAGACCGATGGTACCACCGCTTGACACAGTCTCGGAGACTGTGCCACGACGATGTCATTTCTTGGGACACTGTTTGGGCCTCTCATTAGGCCCAACACAGTTCTTACATGGGCCCAACTGGCCCCTAATTGGGTTGGCCCAAATCCAAACCCAATTACATGCTAACTACGATTCCTAAGACATATTCTAAGTTAAACAAGTCCGTAAGTCTAGTTTCTTTCGGCGAGCTTCCGACGAACTTTCGGCGAACTTCCGACGATCTCTCGGCAATGTTCCAACGGACTCCCGGCAAGCTCCTGAACTTCATGACGATCTTCTTAGCGAGTTCTAATGAGCTTCTTTGGCAAGCTCTTGGACTTCTCGGTTGGTTCCTGCAGAACTTCCGATGAACTCTCGAACTATCAACGAAATCGCGTCCTTGACTCCGGGACTTCATTTTGCTTTATGCCTTACTATTGTAGTTAATCCTGCACATGTAAAAACACACTTCGATCTAGACAATTAATACTAAGCATTAATCATATTGTCCGGCATGTCATTGGTCCCTCGACGCTTCGTCCGATTCTTCGGCGCATCGTTTTCTCTTGCCGCCTTTTGCCCAATCGGCCAGTTGACTCCGCAACTCCGATATCCTTGGCGCAATATCCGTTATTCTTGGTTCGATACCCGAATCTATGACTCGAAGCCTTCTGTCGATACATCGATCGTTCCTCCGACCCGATGTCCAATCTTCTGACATGTTTTCCTCCGGCCCAACATGATTCTTCCTGCTTTAATTGTCTCATCCTGATCGAAGCATCCTGCGTCACTCAAAACGCATATCAAATCATAAACACTTATTAATTGGTTTCATCATCAAAATCTGAGATTCAACAATCTCCCCCTTTTTTATGATGACAACAAATTGATGGCGGAGTTAAGCTTAACTCCTGGAGTTTAAACAAACTCCCCCTATCAATATGCTATATTGATAGAACCTTGAATTCAAGCTGAATTCAAGTCATTGCAAATTTCATCATAAATATTTGCAACATTTCATCATGCATAACATGATCATACTTCTCCCCCTTTGTTATCAACAAAAAGGAGAAGTGTAACTTTCAAATGTTTGGACATACAAGTTCAAATTGTTGCATAATAAACATCAACTTTTATCATCATGCAAGCTAGCAAAAATTTTACAGCATTTTAAAACATGCAAGCTAGCAATATTTCGAAAGCAAATGCAAGATAGCTTTCTTGTTGAAGTGTGTAAGCTAGCGATTTTAAGATGTTCAAGAAGCAACTCTTGCTTCTTGAAATATACAAATTTGTAAATCTTGCTAGATGTACAAGTTAGCATGTTTTGCTTCTTAAGATAAGCAAGATAGCACTTCTTTCTCCATGCAATTTGCAAGCTAGGAAATTTTTGCTTCCTTTGCAATGTTTGAGCTAGTAATTTTAATTCCTTTGCAAAGTATAAGTTTCTAAATTTTGCAAGATGAGCTAGCAATATTTCTCCCTCTTTGTCAATGTCAAAAAGAAGGGAAGAATACAATGTTGTAATTCTTTTCCCTTTACAACAATTTTCAAAGCATGACAAAAGTAAAAAAAAAAATGAATATCAAAAGATCATATATTATTTTTGACAAGAAAGCATGATAGGAAAATAATCTTGATTCAAAAAGAAGATTCAAGTTTAAAATTCGAGAAATCAAGATCATGATCCGAAAAAGAATGTATAAGGAGAGTTTATGCATTTTTGTAATTTGCCTAAATTTAACATTTAAACTAGCAATTTTCTATCTCCCCTTTATTGTAATCAAGGAAGTAGAGTGGAAGAATACAATTTTTACATCAATACTCTACTTATAACATGAGGTTTATAACCACAAATACAAAGGAATTTACACATCATGTCATGAAAGATAATAATATCAAATCATGAATGTCACAAGACATGATTTATTTCATCAAATCTCTTCTTTTTATAAATGGATAAAAGAAACATAAGAGATCTTGATTCGTGCATAAGAAATCTCAAGTTATAAATTTTGAAAAATGATTCGATTGGATATATTATCTTATTATTAAAACGAATCATATGAAAAGAAATCTAAAATCATCATGTAAAATTATCAAAATCTTTTACATAGTCCAAGAGATTCATAGATTCATTATGATAATTTTCTTCTTTAGACGATTAAATCATATGAGAACAAAATGATTCATATAAAATACATCTCATGTCATAAACATGAATAAATTAAGTGTTTGGTTAAATATGAAAACAAATTGTCAAATCCAAAATGATCATCAAAATCATTTTTCGGATCATTTAATGAAAGCACTATAGATATATTAAAAATAGCTCAAGTTCTTTTAGTTCCAAATTTTATGATTGATTTCATGTTCAAGTCTTTCATACAAAGGCCATGCTTCATTATTTATAATAAAAAAATAATATGAAAATCATAGAAATCATCAAGCTCAATAAACCCAAAACTTATTATTACTTTAAATCACCATGCATAATTATAAAATCGTCAAGCATGATACCAAGACTTTTTAACATTTCCATTACATCATTACATCATTATGCATCATTAAATCATTAAGCATGATTTCATTAAACATGAAGTATCTTCAATCAAAATCGAGAAACAATATGGAAATCAACATGATACATATTATTTCTTCTTGAAAAACATACATGTGATTATCATTAGATTTAAATCTAACATTTTATTCCTTTAACATAAAACATGTAATTTTCATTATCATTTTCAAAATTACTAACATGATAAGCATTATTCCTTTTTTTTTTTTTGCATTTTCATTTATTAAACATGTAATTTTCAAGAAAAATAATTATTCTAAACTAAATTAAAAGTAACTCATGAAATGCATTATGTAATTTCAAAATAAATTAAGGGCATTTTGATTACTCATCGTCGAAAGCCGTTAAGGCATAGTTTGCCACCTCGCATTTGTTTTTCTCCTCGTCTTCGGATGAGCTTGATTCGTCCCAAAGGGCTTCCTTCTTCTTGCGTTCATAGCAAGTAGTTGCGTTCTTTTTATTTTTGTTCTTTAACTCTTGTTTCATGAACCTTTTAAATTTCATAGTGAGGAGTTCATGTTCACCATCACTTGAGCTTATGCTCGAGTGGTCTTCAATTGTTCTAAGTTCAAAATCCTTCCTGTTCTTTGGAAGGTGGTTCTCATATTCGTTAAGTGCCACATTAGTCATTTCGTAGGTCATTAAAGACCCGATGAGTTCTTCGATAAAAAAAGTATTTAAATTTTTTTATTCTTGAATAGTCGTTACTTTCGAATTTCAATTTTTAGAAAGTGATCGTAAAATCTTGTTAACGAGTTCAAAATTCAAAAAGCTTTTACCAAGAGCTTTTTAACCATTGACGACATTCGTAAAACGAGTGTACATGTCAACAATGGTTTTGCTCGGCTTCATTCGAAAAGTTCAAAATCATGCATTAAAAAGTTGATTTTTGAATCTTTAACTTTGCTAGTGCCTTCATGTGTGATTTCGAGAGTGCGCCAAATTTCGAAAGTCGTTTCGCACATAGAAATTTGATTAAACTCGTTTTTGTCTAAGGCGCAAAATAAGGCATTCATAGCCTTTGCATTTAGAGAAAAAGTCTTCTTCTCCAAATCATTCCAATGATTCATTGGAAGATAAGACCTTTAAAAATCAAATTCGACTATGTGCCATAAATCGAGATTCAATGAAAGCAAGAAACTCTCATTCGAGTTTTCCAATAAGTGTAGTCCGTCCCATTGAAAAAGGGAGGACGAATGAGAGAGTAATCCTCTTGAAAGTCGAAAAGAGTCATTTCTCTTTGGGTGTTAAACCAAATGAGAAAACGAGGCTCTGATACCAATTGTTAGGAACGGGGTCGGCACTAAGAGGGGGGGGGGGTGGGGGGGGTGAATTAGTGTAATGGTAAAAACGTCGGTTCTGAAAAATCTCTTCGTACGATAAAAATCGATTTCGGAAACTTTACTTGAAAGTGTGTTCGTAAAAGTATTGAAGGCAGTTTGCAGTTAATGTAAATTGCAAGAAGGAAATGCAAACCAGATTTTATAGTGGTTCGGTCGTCGTGACCTACATCCACTCCGTCGATTCCTCTTTCGTCGAGGCCATCGGCATCCACTATCGGTCTTCCTTCAATAGGCGAAGACCAACCACCTTTTATACCCCTCTTCTCCTTTTCCCGGGGGGGTGAATTAGTATAGTGGTAAAAACGTCGGTTTTGAAAAATCTCTTCGTACGATAAAAATCGATTTCGGAAACTTAACTTGAAAGTGTGTTCGTAAAAGTATTGAAGGCAGTTTGCAGTTAATGTAAATTGCAAGAAGGAAATGCAAACCAGATTTTATAGTGGTTCGGTCGTCGTGACCTACATCCACTCCGTCGATTCCTCTTTCGTCGAGGCCATCGGCATCCACTATCGGTCTTCCTTCAATAGGCGAAGACCAACCACCTTTTATACCCCTCTTCTCCTTTTCCCGGGTTTAGGAGACAACCCTTACAAGCACTCACTCCTCTCTTATAGAATTCTAAACTTAGAGTGGAGGAGAGAATTTCTCAAGAGATTGTAGCAGCGTTTTCTTACTTTTAAATTCTCTGTGCTTGTGTTCTTTAATCAGGGATGAGAGGGTATTTATAGGCCTCAAGTTGATTCAAACTTGGAGCCTAAAAACATCTCATCCCGGGTTTCCTGGGCACGGGCGGTACCACCGCCTGCAGCCTCTCGGAGGCTGTGTCTGGGTAGTACCATCGCCCAGACCGGCGGTACCATTGCCTGACACAGTCTCGGAGACTGTGCCATGACGGTGCCACTTCTTGGGACATTGTTTGGGCCTCTCATTGGACCCAACACAGTCCTTACATAGGCCTAACCGGCCCTTAATTGGGTTGGCCCAAATCCAAACCCAATTACGTGCTAACTACGATTCCTAAGACATATTCTAAGTTAAACAAGTTCGTAAGTCTAGTTTCTTCCGGCGAGCTTCCGGTGATCTTCTGGCGAACTTCCGATGATCTCTCGGCAATATTCCAGCGGACTCTCGGCAAGCTCCTAGACTTCACGACGATCTTCTTAGCAAGTTCCGACGAGCTTCTTTGGCAAGCTCCTGGACTTCTCGGCTGGTTCCTGTAGAACTTCCGACGAACGTTTGGACTTCCAACGAACTCTCGAACTCCCAACGAAATTGCGTCCTTGACTCCGGGACTTTATTTTGTTTTATGCCTTGCTATCGTAGTTAATCCTGCACATTTAAAAACACACTTCGATCTAGACAATTAATACTAAGCATTAATCATGTTGTCTAGCACGTCATTGGTCCCTCGACGCTTCTTCCGATTCTTCGACGCATCATCCTCTCTTGCGGCCTATTGCCCAATCGGCCAGTTGACTCCGCAACTCCGATATCCTTGGCGCAATATCCGCTCTTCTTGGCCCGATGCCCGAATCCATGGCTCAAAGCCTTATGTCGATACGTCGACCGATCCTCCGACCCAACGTCCAATCTTCTGATATGTTTTCCTCCGGCCCAATATGATTCTTCCTGTTTTAATTGTCTAATCCTGATCGAAGCATTCTGCTTCACTCAAAACGCAGATCAAATCATAAACACTTATCAATTGGTTTCATCATCAAAATCCGAGATTTAACAGAATCCATTAGGATGTTGTTATTATGATCAAGAGAACTTGCTAATCATTTGCAAATTCCAACTTTTCATTCCTTGTCACCTTACATTGTTCTCCTGAATGATATTGGCATTGATGAAGGTGCAATATCATGTCTAAATGTTGGTCAATCTAAGATCGCAGTGACACGGGAGGTTATGGGAGCTTAAACTCACATTTTTGGAGTATTGATTTTTTCCATGGTTCTGCGATCCAATGCACAGTTGTTGTCTGTGTTTGTTGGAGTGGGAGATATCTGCTAATAGATTTGTGTAATTTGCAATTTAATGAAAGAAGTTTACAATGTTTTGCAGTCAGCTTGAACTCGTATTATCATTACAAATGATAAATCTGTAACACATGGAGTTTGTGTAAGTAAACATTGTAACATGTAGGATAACAGTTCTGAAATTGCAACTGTCAAAGAAATAATTTAAGTAGCACATGATAGTGTGCCCAAATTTTGGTAACAAGAAATTATGAATAAGGCTTTTGTCAAATTCAATACTGGCTGAGATATTGCATATGCCTAGAGAATAAGAAAAAGAAAACCCTTGGTAAATAGAAATCTTTCTCTTTGTTGAAAGTTTATTCAAGTAGTTAACGTTCATTATAGGTACTCTTTATCTCTGTTGATTGGTCAGAAATTTGCCGGAATTTGATAAGATAAAAATTGCATCAATAACATAAAGGTAGCGAGTGCCTAGGAAGCATCCATATAAACTAATTGGTTAACTATTTATAATGATTTTTTTTTTAAATAACCACTATTAACAATATTTTAATAACTTTCTTTTTTCTTTTCTTTTTTTTCATTTCTTCACTTTTCCTTTGAATTCTCTTTCTTGTTTTCTCTTTAAAATGGGAATTTGACTCGATATAAAGTTTGTTAGAGTTTAAGTCTTTTATCATATTTTGTATCCAACTTTACTCCCATTACCGCCAGATGTCCTATCTCTCTCATGGGAAATGGCTTCTATTAGCAGCATGTGATGGTAGTAGAAATGGTAGTGACAATCAAGTGGTTCATGCGGTAGCATCAATGACAACAGGTAATGTGATAGAAGTAGCAACAATGACAAGTGATGATAGTGAGTGACAACAGAGGCATGGTAACAGACTTGTGAAGTTCAATTAATTAGGTTTATCCTCCTCTCTTCTACTGTCATCTTCTATTGCCATGCACCTTATAGGATGCCAATTGTGAGTCAAATTACCAGTAGTTGTGATTCCTTTATGGTGTGAGATTACTAGTTTGGTATTTATGGAGATTTTAACTCATGTACATGTTTATGTATGACTCTGTTAAATTCACCCTACATGAAGGGTTTATAAACATGGGTTTGAGATTGCCAATAACCTTAAGCATTCACTGTTCATTACTCCTGAGGTTTTAGGAACCCATGATTGGAGACAGTGTTCAAATCTAAATTAAGCATGACACTTAAGAAGTAAAAAAAGTTTTATTGTTTGCTGCTTCTCTTTACATGACATGTAAATATTTTTGATAATATGCAGATAAGTACTCTTCTTTTTATGTATTCAAATATTGTTGTCAATTGTGTCCAGAAATGCCAGGGGCTCGCTCATATTTGACTTTACACTTTGATGCATTATTTAAATCAAATCATATTTAAATTTTAAACTCAAATTAAGTTTTGAAAGATATACACATTTTCTAATAGGGACTGAATTTTGAAATATTTTCTGTGTGAATCTTGGGTGATCAGGATTCAAATATCATAGAAACCTTTCTGCTACATGTCTACTTATAGGAGTAAAACTAAGTACATCGACCTTTCCATACTTTGCATTGGTAGGACCTCGAGCAATGGGCAACTTGTATGTCTAAGAAAGGTAGAGGGATGTGTAACATTGCTCCTTACTGCTACCTTTTTTCTTTGGTGCTGCTGTTGCATTCTTCTTTTCCTTTTTCTTTTATCTTGTATATGCAAACAGCAGCAGTGGAGAGTGTGATTAAGCATGGCCACTGCTTCTCTTCTTTCCTTTTTTTCCTCTATTTCCTTTAAAGTAGTTGCTTGGGTATTTTACATGACTGAGTTCCTGTGCTCTGAACTCATAATGGTGCTCCAATGGTTGCTTGAAAGTTTCTGATTGTATTTTGTTCTCATTCTTATGCTGCATCATCAAAGTAATGGTTGCAAATTTATCATTTTTAGTGAGTCATCAATTGAAAATAGTGATCAGTGTGTTTTGATCCTTGTGTTAACTTTAGTGGGTAATCACCTGTTTCATTCTTTGTACAGTAGCTACTGATTTACCAAACAACCTATTTGCTGAACAGATAGCTATACGAAATGACTGTACATGTTGGTTTTGTTGCAGGTTCTGCATGGATGGCACTCTCCCATTCCTTCATCGACTATTGCATATGGGGCTGGGAAAACCTTCCACGAACAGTGCTCATGTACTATGCCAACTTCATCTCCTCACCAGAAGGTTACTTCCACACTGTCATATGCAACGCAAAGGAATTCCGCAATACCACTGTCAATCATGACCTCCACTTCATCTCATGGGATAATCCTCCGAAGCAGCACCCGCACTACCTCAGCATTAATGACATGTCGCACATAGTAGATAGCAATGCACCATTTGCACGGAAGTTCCGCAGGGACCATCCTATACTCGACAAGATCGACGCTGAGCTATTGTTCCGTCGGCCAAACATGATTGTTCTAGGAGGGTGGTGCGTAGGGAGTAGAGAAAACGGCAGTGATCCCTGCCTGGTCATTGGGAATACCACCATCCTTCGACCAGGTCCTGGTGCAATCAGGCTGGAGCGACTTATGCTGTCTCTCTTGTCGGAGGAGAATTTCCGCCTGAGACAGTGCAAGTAATCACATGATAATCGTTTTAGGTAAAAAGTATTTGGTTCAATTCACTTCCAGTATTTGGTTATCAGTGAAAAATATAATATAGTACACGGTCCTGGCCAAGGAGACCTGTGCCATGGCTAAAACAGAGTGTCTAAAGAAGCATGATTTGTGTCTGATGTTGTGAAAGGGACAGGATGCAGGTTTTATTCTGTGGTGACAGACCTTTGGAACACATCTTATACTAAAGTTTTATTTAATCTGAAAAGACTTTCCAGTGCATAGTAAATTTTGGTCTTTTAATGATCTTTTATTTTTTTTCTATTTTGCAACGGATAAGTGATGATGATGGAGAGACCTTTAATTTTTACCAAAGAGTCGAGCCGATGATTTCAATGATCATCCGCTTACCACTGAAAATATAGCATTTGAGTGTGGCTTGTTTCAGTATGATTTAAAATCTTGATCCAAAATCAATATACATCGGTGTACAGACCGATACGGTTCGGTATGGGAAGAAAGAAAGAGTACATTTAGAAGGAGAGAGAGAAATAAATAAAGAGTAGAAATAACAGCGGAAGAGATATCTCAGATACTCGAGCCTTGTAACCCTGTTGTCAATTTTACTTACTCATGTCTGCATCTGCTGCTGTCGAGAGCTGTGGGCCTTTGCTCAGGCAGATGTTTCTGTCACCCGGTCCTTTTTTCATTTCTTCTTTCTCCAGAGGCCATGCTGAGCTTATTAGCTATCCTTTTCCTGACGAGCATCTAATTAGATAGATCGTAACACAAGGAATGTAAAGGTAGGAGATGACAAATATAGCCAACTGCAACCTCATCATCTGTTGACGTTAAATAGTTGTCATCAGTCCATCTAAGGTAAAATCAACTCTTAGATTACATTCTTGGCTTGTTTTTGAATCATTTAGAGTCTTGAAATATTTTATTTTTGGATCATTTGGTTATGGGTAATGAATGGCCACCTTAGTTCTCCATCCATTGGTCAAACATCGAACACCTTCGTTATATCATGTTTGAATAGAATGAACAAACTTGAATTTAATCTACTCAAGCAGTGAACGTTGGAAAGAAATCTTCCTCCGGTTTAATGAGATGAAGACACGGGCGAAGGAGATCTTTGTCCACTTAGGCCCCTCCGATGACGTGGCA
The DNA here is from genome assembly GCF_036884655.1 of Musa acuminata AAA Group. Taxonomy (NCBI): domain Eukaryota; kingdom Viridiplantae; phylum Streptophyta; class Magnoliopsida; order Zingiberales; family Musaceae; genus Musa; species Musa acuminata. The sequence continues at coordinate 18,428,290 of NC_088355.1, read as the reverse complement.
GGTGTCCATTGAGTGCTCCGCGGAGCCCCACGTGGGGTCTAACGTCGGGATCCGTCGGCTCACTTTACTCCTGCCGAGCACGAGCAGCTGAGCTCCGACGCGAAACCCGGGGGGCCCCACTTGGTATCCTAGTGAGTGACGCTCGAATCAGTTTTGTTCTTTTATTTTCATTTTGGGGCTGCCATTTATTTCCCTCATGCAAAGCTCTGCTACAAAAGTGTATCAGAATCGCCTCAACTCCAAAGAGAAGATAAAGAGAAGCTTCAAAAGGAAAAGACCACCACAGGCATATCCCCTCCTCCTCCTCCTCCTCCTCCTCCTCAAGCACCACCACCGGATCCCCATATAAGAATTACCTCCACACACTCTCCCCCTCCCCCCCCCCCACCTCTCAACCCACCACCACCACACCTTTCTTCCGTTTCCTCCGCCACCTGTTTGCTCCGAGGACAGGAAAGGGAGTGGAGGAGGAGGAACAAGTGAAGCAGGAATACAAGAAAGAGAAGAGGATGCGCAGTGGTAGGTCCATGAGGGCCTTCCTCACTGGCCTCGCATGCCTCTTGTGTCTCGGCCTCTTCATCTCTGTCTCCGTAGTCGGTAGAGGAGCAAATGCTACACCACCGCCACCAATACCAGTGACTGCTGCTGTCGTGGCTTCGTCAAGAGGTAATAGGCCAACAGGGGACAGCAGCTTCGACCCTTTCCATGCTAGTAAAAGAAGGGTGCCCAATGGCCCTGATCCCATTCACAACAGGTATCATTAACACTCTTATTCTTCGTATGTGGCTCTTCCAATCTTCACTTCTTCATCTCAATGCTTCGATGCTCTTGTGATTGAGGCTTAACTTGTTTCATTTAGAAATCACTATCCTCAAGCTCACAAACAGAAGAAGCTTCCTTTTCTCTCTCTCTCTCTCTTAGAATCTTGGACTACGGATTTGGACCTCACAATGACTCAGTTATGGACAGGTTTCAAAGTAGATTTTAGTGGTTGTATCTCTTTTAGGACTCACTAGTACAGAACTGGCATGCTGGCTGTCAAGGACCCAATTGTAACTTTCACTCTTTGTCATTGATGTTTACTGTTCATCCTGGATACAGAAGACAAAGAAAAGAAACGCATAATTCAAGCATAAACAGACACTTGTAATCTTTGAACAAACAAGCATAAGATGATCATCGCATGCATAGAAACTAGTCACCTTACTTCCAATTGTCTTCGATGGACGGTAGCACTGCGCCACGTTTAACCACCGTGGCTGTGTCTGTGGCTTTCAGGAGAGCAGGGAGGTTCGGGCGGCCGCCTGTGCGAGCGTAGCGGAGCGAGCGAGCCAGCGAGAGAGACAGAGAGAGGAGGAGTTCAGCTTGGGCGGTGGATTATTCTCAGCTTGCATGTAACCACGAAATGGGCCATCTTTAAACACTCCTAAGACATTAGCCGTAATATCCACGCTTTGCCAAAGTGCTCTGCTTTATGAATTGTTCTTGGTGGTGGTGGGGGAGTGTGTAAAGAGCGAGTCCCATTCCCGTCTTCCCTCGCAATTCAAACATTCTTCTTCGGCAGCAGTGAATTATCTACCATGGAAAGATGAGGAGGAGATGGAACAGAGACCGATAAATGTTGTTGGAGTTGTGTGAAAACTAAGCCACATCCTTGTCATGTATTGGTTTCTTTTGTCATTGTTGCACTGTAAGTAAAGCAATCCGACCAGTTAAAGACACTTTAATCTCTCACTTCTTTTGCTTTACCTCTCTCTCTCTCTCTCTCTCTCTCTCTCTCTCTCTCTCTCTCTCTTTCTTTCTGGCTGCTGTTGTGGATGCAAGCATGGTTCGAAGGATTGTTGACCGGGATCTGTTCAAAGGTTGATTAAAATATATGCATGGCGATGCATGAAGAGCGGTTTAACGATGGAAGGGGAGGAAAAGAAAAGATCGAAAGCAGCAACTCTTCTTACACGCTTTTCCTTTTCCGTCTCTCTTTATTGCTTCTTTTGCGGCACTACGGTGGGGCGGTGGGTGGGGGTGGGTGGGGGGGGGGGGGGGGGGTGCGAGGTTTGTGAAGGGACCGAGGGAGGAGCAAAGGCTGGGTGGGGGACTAAAGCAGCGGCCTGTTCATCACCGGACCAGACCTGAAACTTGTCACCATCTCCCAACTTTGGAGGTGCTTCTACCCTTCGCTTCTTCGTCAGTGCATTATTCTTAACCGGCCTCATCATCCTGCTTCGTTCTTTTGGAACAACATCAGATCGTTGTACTCTCTCGTTTGATCCTTTTTAGATTGAACGCCAGTAGACAAATCTGTCATGCAAAGTTGCAATTACAAGACTAATGAATGAATGCATTGCATGCATGATCCTCCGGTGCGCTGTTCATGGAAGCCTATTTGCTGTCAGGATCATGTCACTGTTCTTCCTGTAACACGAGCGATACTGCTTTACCAAAATGGTTACTCAGATTATGGGAGCAATTAGGAATTAGCAAAAGGCATTGTTGTTGGTTAGATCTATCATCTATCATACTAAAATCTTACAGTGCAAGGAAGAATAAATAATTAATATTACACAAAAGAAATTTTGAGTGAAAAATAATCAATAAATTTCTTATCTCTCACGGGGACATCTCTCCATTAAAAATTTCAAGAACTAGAGAGGGCCTAAAGATTTTAAACAAGATCATCTAAAGATATGAAGAGCGACATATGTTTTTATGAGATGGTATTTTTATTGTCGTAACTATCTTTTTCTTCTTTTTTTTTTTTTGGTGTAAAATGTAAATGATGAAAACTAGATAGGATTCGAATTCAAGACTTTACGAAAAATTATCAAAGTCTTTATTTGCTTGACACATTCAAAATTAAAATAGACGATGATATTTTGAATTCTTAACCTTTATTAAATAAGTTTAGTATATACCAATGTTATAGTGAGTTTTCAAAAACTATTAATCTGAATTACAATATCAAGAAAAATCTGCGCCTTTATTTAGAAGCATTTCTTTTTTCATAATTTACTTTGGGGTGCTATGATACGCTCAAAGGATCGAGAGCACTAAGAGGGAGGGGGGGGGGGGGGGTGGGATGAATTAGTGCAGCGGAAATCTTTCAGCGAATACAAACGAAAGCTGCGTTTGTTCAATAAAGGCGATTTCGATGTAAAAGCCGATTCTAAGATAACTTAAGATTAAGCGCAGTTTACGTCTAAACGCAGTTTGCGTCTAAACTCAGTTTACGTCTAAACGCAGTTTGTGTCTAAACGCAGTTTTACGTCTAAACTCAGTTTACGTCTAAACGCAGTTTGCGTCTAAACGCAGTTTTATGTCTAAACTCAGTTTTACGTCTAGACGTAGTTTACGTCTAAAAGCAGATTCTGAACTTTGAAAAGCGTTTTATGTATGCGCAGAAAGTAGTTTGCAGTTATAAATGGAATCAAAATGTAAACGTAAACTACAATGTAATGATCGTCGATTTACGTCTAAACGCAGATTCGAAAAGATCTGAACTTAGAAACTTGTTTGTAAAAGCACAGAAGATAGTTTGCAGTTATAAATCGAATCAGAACGTAAGCATAAACTGCAATGTAAAGATCGTACGAAAACACCGATTTACGTCTGAATGCAGATTCGGAAAGATCAGAACTTAGAGATTTGTTCGTAAAAGCGCAGAGGGCAGTAGCTATGTAGGAGGTTTGCAGTAATGATAAAGTGCTCAAAGTAAAAGCAAACCAGAGATTTAGAGTGGTTCGGTCAATCTTGACCTACTCCACTTTTGGCTTCTTCCACCGACGAGGTCACCGACGTCAACTAGAGGCCTTCCTTCAATAGGCGAAGGCCAACTGCTCTTTTACAGTTTCACTCCTTTTGACAGGCTCAGGAGACAACCCTTACAGAACCTTTCTCTCCTCTCTGTACAACTCAAAACTTGAAGAACAGAGGGAGGAGAACTTTAGGCCTTAACCACAATTTTGAGCTCTAAGAATCACAGAAAAGATCAAGATTTCTGTGTCTTTCTCTCTTCTTTCTGTGCTGAATGGGTGGGGTATTTATAGGCCCCAACCCAGTTCAAATTTGGAGCTCAAAACCATCAAATCCCGGAATTTCGGGATCAGACGGTTGCACCTCCTGACTGGAGAGGTTGCACCGCCTAGCAGAGCTCGGTGACTGAGCCCAGGCGGTTGCACCTCTCTGTCAGGGGCGGTTGCACCGCCTGAGTCTGGCTCGGTGTCTGAGCCCCAGGCGATGCCACCTCCTGACTGAGGCGGTTGCACCTCTCCTGCCAGAGCTCGAAGATCGAGCTCAGGCGGTGCTACCTCTGTCAGGGGAGGTTGCACCGCCCAATCTCGCTCGGAGACTGAGCCCAACCGGTGCCACCTCCTGCCTAGGGCGGTTGCACCGCCCAGCTTCGCTGGGAGATCCTCTCCTGGGCGGTGCTACCTCCAACCCTGGCGGTGCCACCTCTTTCACTATTTCAGCTCACTTGGTTTGGCTCCAAACTTGGTCCAAACCAGTCCGAACTTGGGCCTAATTGGCCCCTAGTTGGGTTATAGGATTAACACATAATCCTAACCCTAATTAACGTGCTAACTATGAATTTAAAGACATTTTCTAAGCTATTACAAAGTTCGCAAGTCAAGACTTCTTCTGGCGAGCTTCCGGCAAACTTCCGACTGTCTTCCGATGAACTCTCGGAAACCATTCTGTGGACTCCCGGCAAGCTCCTAGACTTCACGATTTGATCTTAGCGAGTTCCAACGAGCTTCTTCGGCAAGCTCCGATCTTTCTCGGTGAGCTCCGCGAACTTCCAACGAACCTTCCGACGAGCTTCCGAAAAACCCTTCGGCAAGCTCCCAACTCATTCTCGGCTAGTTCCGGTAGCATTCCCGACGAACCTTCGGACTTCCGTCGAACTCTCGAACTCGCAACAAATCCTTCGCGCTTGACTCCGATACTTTGTTTCACTTTATGTCTTCATCGTTATCATAGTTAATCCTGCACAACAAAAACAAAACTTCGATCGAGACAATTAATCCTAAGCAATTAACCAAGTTGTCTGACATGTCATTGGTCCCTCGACGCTTCGTCCGATTCTTCGGCGCATCGTCCTCTCCTGCAGCCTATTGCCCAATCGGCCAGTTGACTCCGCAACTCTGATATCCTTGGCATAATACCCGCTCTTCTTGGCCCGAAGCCTTCTGTCGATACGTCGACCGATCCACCGGCCCGACGTCCAATCTTCTGACATGTTCCTTCGGCACAACATGATTTTCCTGCTTTAATTGTCTCATCCTGATCGAAGCATCCTGCGTCACTCAAACCGCAGATTAAATCATAAATATATATCAAGTAGTTTCATCATCAAAATACGAGATTCAACAATCTCCCCCTTTTTGATAGTGACAACCACTTGATGACGGAGTTAAACTTAACTCCCGGAGTTTAAACAAACTCCCCTTATCAATATGCCATATTGATAGAACCTTGAATTCAAACTGAATTCAAGTCATTGCAATATTCATCATGAATACTTGCAACACGTCAACATGAACATATGCATAAACTTATGCATCATATGTCATGTCATCAACATACTTTCATCAACATACTTCTCCCCCTTTGTCATCAACAAAAAGGAGAAGTATCACAATCAATCGTTTGTGATATAGATTAAACTCATTGCATGAAAAAGATAGTATCAAGTTTTATCATCATGCAATCTTGGAGCTAGAAGATTTAGCAAGTGTTACATCATGCTTAGAACATTCATGCTATCAAGTTTTAGATATGCAAGTTTTATAGCATATAAGATAGCACTTTTGGTAATGTTCAAGATAGCAAGTTCTACATCATGTAAGCTAGCAAATTAGAGATGTTCAAGAAGGCAACTCTTGCTTCTTGAAAATTTTGCTCACTTTGCTAGATGAGCAAGTTAGCATTTTTGCCTCTTGAGATAGGCAAGATAGCACATTTGCTTCTTTTGAGATAGCAACTTTTTTGCTTCTCTTTAGACCAACAAGCTAGCAATTTTTACGATATACAAGTTTCACAATATATAAGCTAGCAAAAATTTCGAAAGCAAATGCAAGATAGCTTTCTTGTGTAAGCTCATGATTCTTGCTTCCTATTGCAATGTGCAAATTGCAAGTTTTGCTTCTTGAGATATTCAAGATAGTGATGTTCAAGAAGACAATTTTTCTTCTTGAAATAAGCAAGTTAGCAATCTTTGCTACTTAAGATAGTCAAGCTAGCAATCAAGTTTTTGCATCTTCTTGACTTGTACAAGCTGGCTATCTCCCCCTTTGTCATTGTAAAAAAGAAAGAGAGAATACAGTTTTGTAGTTCTTTTTTCCTTTTACAACGATTTTAAAATCTTGACAAAGGATGAATAATCAAGTTATGAATGTCAAGACAATTTTTTATCATGAATATTTTATCATTGCATGCATCATTATCATAAGTTGAAGTATTACATGCATGATATCATATCACCATTCATAATTACATTAATGTTTCAATATAACAATTTCTTCTCAAAATGTGTAACTTGGCACTCATAGCATTTTAAATCATGATTTACATCGTATGCAATACATCACATCATAATTAGAAAGCACAAGTATTGCATGCATAATTGCACATCATAAATGTTTCATATCATGATGGTATCAATTTTGTCAAATTATATCCTACCATGTATGATCAAAACTTCTGCCCATTTTATCATTGAAAATAAGAAGAAAGTAGGGGGAAGAGCATAAAAGTGTTAAATATTTTAATCATTTAAAGGCATTTACATCATAGATCAAGTCATGATTCGTGATTCATCATAAAGCAAGTTAGTTTTCAATCATCACATAAGGCATTTAAGGAATTTTTGAAACATATGAGAATGATTAATTTAAGCATACAATGTTTCAATCAAATTCAAGTCATGAATATCAATGCTTTCATATTGTGAGTATCAATTCATGAATACCACAAGATATTATTTGTGACTTCAATTTTGCAAGATCAAGATTATGATTTAGATAAAACTTATTCAAATCAAATCATTAACTTGAAATTCATAATCAAGTCATTAAAATTAATTTCGAGATTCACAAAATATCATGAAATCATTAATCTCGATCAAATGGGAAAAGCATTTTTTAAGAGATTCTTTTTCATCTAAGCATGCCTTAGTCTTTATATGCCAAATTAAGATAAGCATGAAAGTTCAAGACATAAGGCAAAAAAAAATCTTGTATTATGAAATATATGATATCAAGGCTAATGATTCATTCGAAAAGATATAGTACAAAGAGCAACTTAAAACATTCTTATCAAGATCACATTTTAAAATATTCCAAGTTTCAAGATATCAATATGACACTTCATTGAATTGCAATTCATTTGAAGAACTCCTTTTTGATAAATTTAGGGAGCATAATAAACGATCTTGATTTATAAATTCTTTTTTTACACATGAATCATAGGAGATATGAATGTGAAACAAATCTTTGCAAGCAAAAACACTATCATTCATATTTCAAGATGGAATTTATAAGCAGGAATCATTTCATCAAATCCATTTTAGAAAAATAATTTTCATAAGTGTATGAGAAAATCCGATTGTTAGGATACCAATTGTTAAGTGAATCCGAAAATAAAATTAACACTTTCATATATTCAGACATGATTTTTGCTATAGATCTTGAAATTAAATCAAGAAGATCAAACAAGCTTATGATCATGGATAACTTAAAATCTCATGCATAAAATTGTTAATAACCATTTAATATTACATCTTTATGCATTACTTTAAATCAAACGTTATTTCATTCAACAATGTTAATCAAACATGATACACATTATTACTTCTTAACCATGATCAAAATCATTTTGTTTGTTTATCATAAAATATGTAATATTATCATTTTCGAAATTATCAGCATGATCATAATTTTTGTATTTTTATTTTTAAACATGTAATTTTCAAGAAAATTAATTATAAACTAAAAAAGAAAATATATCATGAAAGCATCAAGTAATTTCAAAATAAACCAAAGGCATTTTAATTACCTCAATGTCGTAGGCTGGTAAGGCGTAGTTTGTCGCCTCGCTTTTGTTGACTTTCTCGTCTTCAGATGAGCTCGATTCATCCCAATTTTTATTCTTCTTCTTGCGTTTAAAGTAAGTAGTTCCATTCTTTTTGTTTTTTAATTTTTGTTTCATTTGTAGTTTAAGTTCACCATCACTTGAGCTTATGCTCGAGTGGTCTTCAAATGTTCTATGTCCCAAATCCTTCCTGTTCTTTGGAAGGTTGGTTTGTTCATCATTGTCCTCATCACTTGAGTCATCGCTCAAGTGGCATTCATTTGTCCATAGTTCAACATGTTCATCATGTGCATTGTGCACCATTTCATATGTCATCAATGAACCAATTAGTTCTTCAAGTGGTAAGTTGTTAGGTTTTTAGCTTCTTGTATTGCAGTTACTTTTGAATCCCACTTTTTAGAAAGAGAACGCAAAATCTTGTTTACGAGTTCAAAATCCGAAAAACATTTTCCAAGAGCTCTTAAACTATTGACGACATCCGTGAAACGGGTGTACATGTCGCCTATAGTCTCGCTTGGTTGCATTTGGAAAAGCTCAAAATCATGCAATAAAAAGTTAACTTTCGAGTTTTTGACTCTACTAGTTCCCTCGTGCGTGATTTCAAGTATTCGCCAAATGTCAAAAGCCGTTTCGCACGTAGATATCCGATTGAACTCATTTTTGTCCAAAGCGCAAAATAAGGCATTCATAGCCTTTGCATTTAAAGAAAAATACTTCTTCTCCAAATCCGACCATTCGTTCATCGGTTTAGAGGGAAGTTGAAAACCATTTTCAATGATATTCCATAAATCTAAATTCGTAGAAATCAATAAAACTCTCATTCGAGTTTTCCAATATGTGTAGTCCAATCAGTTAAACAATGGTGGACGAAAGATCGAAAAGCCCTCTTGAAAACCATGAAGAGCCATTTCTCTCGGGTGTAAATCCGAAATGAGAAAAATCAGGATCTGATACCAATTGTTAGGATCGAGAGCACTAAGAGGGGGGGGAGAGAATTAGTGCAGCGGAAATCTTTCAGCGAATACAAACGAAAGCTGCGTTTGTTCAATAAAGGCGATTTCGATGTAAAAGCCGATTCTAAGATAACTTAAGATTAAGCGCAGTTTACGTCTAAACGCAGTTTACGACTAAACGCAGTTTGCGTCTAAGTGTAGTTTGCGTCTAAACTCAGTTTACGTCTAAACTCAGTTTACGTCTAAACGCAGTTTGCGTCTAAACGCAGTTTGCGTCTAAACGCAGTTTTATGTCTAAACTCAGTTTACGTCTAAACGCAGTTTGCGTCTAAACGTAGTTTTACGTCTAAACTCAGTTTTATGTCTAGACGTAGTTTACGTCTAAAAGCATATTCTGAACTTTGAAAAGCGTTTTATGTATGCGCAGAAAGCAGTTTGCAGTTATAAATGGAATCAAAACGTAAACATAGACTGTAATGTAATGATCGTCGATTTATGTCTAAACGCAGATTCGAAAAGATCTGAACTTAGAAACTTGTTTGTAAAAGCACAGAAGATAGTTTGCAGTTATAAATCGAATCAGAACGTAAGCATAAACTGCAATGTAAAGATCGTACGAAAACACCGATTTACGTCTGAATGCAGATTCGAAAAGATCAGAACTTAGAGATTTGTTTGTAAAAGAACAGAGGGCAATAGCTATGTAGGAGGTTTGCAGTAATGATAAAGTGCTCAAAGTAAAAGCAAACCAGAGATTTAGAGTGGTTCGGTCAGTCTTGACCTACTCCACTTTTGGCTTCCTCCACCGACGAGGTCACCGACGTCAACTAGAGGCCTTCCTTCAATAGGCGAAGGCCAACTGCCCTTTTACAGTTTCACTCCTTTTGATGGGCTCAGGAGACAACCCTTACAGAACCTTTCTCTCCTCTCTTTACAACTCAAAACTTGAAGAATAGAGGGAGGAGAACTTTAGGCCTTAACCACAATTTTGAGCTCTAAGAATCACAGCAAAGATCAAGATTTCGGTGTCTTTCTCTCTTCTTTCTGTGCTGAATGGGTGGGATATTTATAGGCCCCAACCCAGTTCAAATTTGGAGCTCAAAACCATCAAATCCCGGAATTTCGGGATTTTGCGGTTGCACCTCCTGACTGGAGAGGTTGCACCGCCTGGCAGAGCTCGGAGACTGAGCCCAGGCGGTTGCACCTCTCTGTCAGGGGCGGTTGCACTGCCTGAGTCTGGCTCGGTGTCTGTGCCCCAAGCGGTGCCACCTCCTGACTGAGGCGGTTGCACCTCTCCTGCCAGAGCTCGAAGACCGAGCTCAGGCGGTGCTACCTCTGTCAGGGGAGGTTGCACCACCCAGTCTCGCTCGGAGACTGAGCCCAAGCGGTGCCACCTCCTGCCTGGGGCGGTTGCACCGCCCAGCTTCGCTGGGAGATCCTCTCCTGGGCGGTGCTACCTCCAACCCTAGCGGTGCCACCTCTTTCACTATTTCAGCTCACTTGGTTTGGCTCCAAACTTGGTCCAAACTAGTCCAAACTTGGGCCTAATTGGCCCCTAGTTGGGTTATAGGATTAACACCTAATCCTAACCCTAATTAACGTGCTAACTTTGAATTTAAAGACATTTTCTAAGCTATTACAAATTTCACAAGTCAAGACTTCTTCTGGCGAGCTTCCGGCAAACATCCGACGGTCTTCCGATGAACTCTCGGAAACCATTCTGCGGACTCCCGGCAAGCTCCTAGACTTCACGATTTGATCTTAGCGAGTTCCAACGAGCTTCTTCGGCAAGCTCCGATCTTTCTCGGTGAGCTCCGCGAACTTCCAACGAACCTTCCGGCGAGCTTCCGAAAAACCCTTCGGCAAGCTCCCAACTCATTCTCGGCTAGTTCCGGTAGCATTCCCGACGAACCTTCGGACTTCCGTCGAACTCTCGAACTCGCAACAAATCCTTCGCGCTTGACTCCGACACTTTGTTTCGCTTTATGTCTTTATCGTTATCATAGTTAATCCTACACAACAAAAACAAAACTTCGATCGAGACAATTAATCCTAAGCAATTAACCAAGTTGTCCGACATGTCATTGGTCCCTTGACGCTTCGTCCGATTCTTCGGCGCATCGTCCTCTCCTGCAGACTATTGCCCAATCGGCCAGTTGACTCCGCAACTCCGATATCCTTGGCACAATACCCGCTCTTCTTGGCCCGATGCCCGATTCCACGGCCCGAAGCCTTCTGTCGATACGTCGACCGATCCACCGGCCTGACGTCCAATCTTCTGACATGTTCCTTCGGCACCACATGATTTTCCTGCTTTAATTGTCTCATCCTGATCGAAGCATCCTGCGTCACTCAAACCGCAGATTAAATCATAAACATATATCAAGTAGTTTCATCATCAAAATACGAGATTCAACAAAAAGTTCAATGGATATATTTTAGATGAATTGAACTAAATGAATTCATCTTATATCAAACTAGACCTAGAAATATCTAAAATAATAAAAAAGAAATTATTTGTATTATATATTTTGAAAGTGTGAGATTAGTTGGATAAACTTTATAGTGTTACAGTTGTAAATAAACAGTGTTGTAGAATGAAAATTAAAAAAAAATTATCAAATTGGATTATAAAATCCCTTAAATATTTATATCAAAAGCCAAAGTCTGAGTTGAAGCCGAGAAGACAAACTTTACGGTGTTACACTCAAATTGTAAAATCGAATGTAATACAATTCATTTTCTTCTACAATTTAGTATTACATAATTCATCTAAGCATGCAACATCTTCTGACTCATCTTAATCGTTCAACAGTAGACAAATATGATGTAATCTTGATTAGATTAGCTTTTCTATTTTTAGATTATTTTAAGATTTGTAATGAGTATACCATAGTTATTATGCGTTTGTTAACTCTCCTCAATCTTTTACCTATAAATCATGAAGTAATATTTAAGGAATAAATCATGCTTATCCTTTTGCTATCTTAGCGACGCCTCTAGTAAATTTTTGAGATGCTTGGGAGCAAAATCGCAATTTTTGTAAGTAAATTGCTCAAACATGTGATTCCCACATCAAAGAGTTGACTTTCGTGGTCAATGTTGACTTGGTGGTCAACATGGTGACTCAAGCGTTACAGCGCGCGAGAGAGAGCGGCGGTCCAAAACCAGAGCTCCGAGAAATAAAGTAGTCATCCACATCTCCGGCCGCAGGAAGCACGAAAACACAAGCTTCCGCCTCCTCCTCCTCTCTCTCTCTCTCTGTCGTCAATCCGGTGGGCGCCTCCGTAATCCTCCAACCACCGTCTTCGTGCCATCCCCGGGATTTTATAGCGTTGCAATGAAGCAAACACTTCCCCACATTTGGTCCGAGCAGCGTCTTCGCAATGGCCTACGGCTCTCCCCTCGCCTTCTTTTTCTCCTCCTACGCCCTGCTAGTCGCCTCCATCCCCGGCCTCGTCCCCGTCGGGGTAGCCGAGCCCAGCTTCTACGATCCCAACCGAGTCACCCAGCCCTCTTGGCGTCCCAAGTGCAGCTATTTTTTCTACGATACATAGTCACAGATTTTTTCTTGCCTTTCCTGGAGCTCAAGTGGAGCTGGGTTCGCGCAGGATCTTCCTGTACAAGGGATTTCTTTCCGACGAGGAATGTGATCACATCATTAAGCTGGTAGGGAGATCTTCCTGTCGAGGTTCCTGTTTGTGTATGGCTGTCTGCTTCCTTTGTTGGTGTTGAGTGCAAGCAGGCGAGGAACAAGACGACGAGATCGATTGTGGCGAACAACGAGTCCGGGAAGAGCCTGACGAGCAACGTGCGGACGAGCTCCAGCATGTTCCTACGGAAGCATCGGGTACCCTTCATTTTCTCTCTCTTGTTCATCGACTCCGTATCGTCGTGAGTTAAAGCTTGGCTTCTTGGTGGTTCTAATTGTCAGAACAACCAAACATCTTGATAGCGATCCTTCACGCTATGGCAGAGGGAGTCAGCACGGCTTGATTCAACCTCAGGTGTGCAGGATCGTCCATGTCAGCGCTCGGGTGGCGGGGATCGTCGTTCGATGAGGTCGCGCTCCGGCTTTGGCTTCAAGGTCTGAAAACTCCCCTTGGTCGATCGCCTCCTTTCTATCACTAGTCCTTGCACGTAGGTCAGTGTCAGGAAGGGGGCTCTTGACTTCGACCCCTCCGAAGGTTTCGTTAGAACTGGGTCCCATAAAGAACCTCCTCCCGTTGGCCCCATGATGGGTTTTTATCATCCCGCCGGGGGACTAGTCGTACTTATTATATTTATGGCTGCCGACCTATCGGGAGGCGGACTTACTCTAGTCGATTGGATCTAGATATCTATCATTTAGCAACTTTTGAATCCTTCTTTCATGAATGTGACCTAGCCAACAATGCCATAGGTATGCACTGTTCATCTCATCTAGTTTCCTCTTGGACACATTTACATTCATGATATGTGGAGTAGTGTCTAGCATAAACAAACATTTATGCAATATTCCTCTCGCCAATCTCCCCTCGGCTTTGTTAGAATTTACAATAAATTGTAGATGTGATAAGCAATACTGGTATCCAATACCAATGCACTATCACAAAAATCTGACAATTGGAGATTAATCATGAATGTACCTGAAGCTTCTCCAAGCTTTTATTTCGCCCTTTCTGTAAGGTACTCTTTGTAGTTCCTCTTCCAGTGCCCATCTTTACTATAGTAGAAGTACTGGCCTTTGTCCTTTGCTGGGTCTTTCTTAGCAACCTTTGCTTTACCTGGTCTGCCCTTGCCCTTTCTCTTTTTAAGGGACCTTTCTGCTTTCCTTTTCTTTCTGGTCTCACCAGTATAGAGAACTGACTTCTCTTTCTTAATAGTACTTTCTACCTCCCTCAACATATTAAGGAGCTCTATGAGAGTCATCTCAAGCTTGTTCATATTAAAATTCATTATGAACTGTGAAAAGGAATCTGGTAGGGACAAAAGCACAATGTCCACAACATAAGTTATCCTCTAGGACCATTCCTAGACCTATGAGTTTTTCTATCCACTCAATCATCTTTAGGACATGGTTTTGAACCAGTGTCCCCTCAGTCATCTTAGCGCGAAAGAGACTCTTGGATATCTCATATCGCTAAGTCCTTTCTTGTTCCTCAAACAATTTGCGGACATGTAGGAGAATGGATCTGGCATCCATCTTTTCATGGTGTCTCTGTAACTCAGGAGTCATAGAGCCCAACATATAGCACTGCGCAAGACTGGAGTCATTAATGTACTTCACGTAGTGAGTGATCTCATCCTCGCTTGGCCCTTCTTCGAGCATAGACTTTATTGTATCAAGGACATACACGATTTTCTCCGCCATGAGAACGATTCTCAAGTTACGAAGCTAATTCGTATAATTTGGACCAGTGAGGCGGTTGACATCAAGTATGCCACGTAAGGGATTTGAAAGCAATATTTTCTAAAAATAAAGATGTAGCAGAAATGAATAACATACAGATTTTGCAAGAAATAAACTATCAAGATATGGACTTCTATCTTAATATGCTCCCACTATTTTACTAACGAGTCACGCGACACCCTCAGCACATGAAACGGAAGTCTCCGGTAGACTTCTAGTGGGGATCAGGATCTAATCAGCGTCTTAGTGTAACCTCGAGGGACTCGACCAATCACACTAAGCCTAAAAGGCAGGCAACTCTTGCCGATCACAACTCCTTATGATTTCCATCCTGTTCGGCCTCCAAATCACCATGGTCTCGAGGGTCTCGACCAACCATGATGCTCGGTTAAGTCAACACCTTCGTTACAAGATGAGTCTGATTTGATGATATACCCTCGAGGGACTCGACCAAGCATACCATGCCCTCAGGTCACCGGTGACATCTCTATGTCATAAGCAAGATAGCGAATCGTGATATAGGTGAGTCTCGAGGGACTCGACCAACTCAACCTACACCGGGAATCGGTTCCTACTTATAACGATGGAAGGCCACGTAGGTCAATCTAATTGCCTCACGTTTACCGACTTAATATTAAAGAGAGAGATGTTTTTATGATTTGGTCTTCTAATATGACATATCACACATATACATATTTAATATATATCTACATCGCATGCAAATATATATACATATCTAGTATGTGTATAAGCAATCATACCAGATGATCATGGACCACAACCTAATGTGATTAGACCCGAGCCAGTAAGCCTACTCACTCACATCAAGATCTATGTATGCAACGGTGCATCTCCATGCCCTGTGATCGTCCATCTCGTCCTCGTCAGTTCCGTTGACATCTTGATGCATCTTGATGCATCGCGATCGTCCATCTCGTGGGTCCCGCTATCATATCCACGCTCCCGCTGCGCCTCCTCATGTGATTACAACTTAATCATAGGCAAGCAGGGCCGACAATAAACGAGAAATATAATGGAGGCTCACAGACCTCAATAATAATAATCACAAGTAAACACATCACACGGTCCATGATCATCCGTCCACACATCATACATCACATGTATAAATAATCATCATCATCATGTAGGACTACTAGATAATAATAAAAATAATAATCAACTAAACTTTTTAATTAATTAATATTTTCTAAAATCAGGGACATGTAGGGAATTTCTGAATTCCTAAGGGTATTTTCATAATTTGGACAAAAGATAGAAACCGGAATTTCTCAAATTCCGAGGGGTAAAACTAACTTTTGCCCAGAAAACCCTAATGCCCTACTCCCCTTTGCTGTTGCCGCCGTCGCCACCCTGATGGCGGCGGCCTATGCGGCGGGGCGCAGGGGCGCTGCCCTCGCCTGCTAGCGGCACGCCCGCTGGTGGCATTGCCGCTGCGGGTGGGCACCCCCGCGAGCGGTTCTGCCGGCGGGGCAATGCCCGCAGGCAATGCTGCCCCTGCAGGTTAGCGCCCCTACGGGCGGTTCTGCCCACGGGGCAACGCCCGCAAGCGGTGTTGTCCCACCAGGCGACCACCCCTGTGGGGGAGTTTCACCCGCGGGAGCAATGGCGCCTCTGCCCGCGGGCTGCCAGCCCAGCCAGACGCAAGCCTGCTGCAAGCAGGCCACCGACCGGCTACTGTAGAGGCAGCTCCTGTGCTGCCTGCCTGCGGTTGCGTTGCACGCATGCAGATCAAGGGCAACAACTGTGTTGGGAAATCTTGGGGGCGACATCATAGGTGCAGCGGAAGAACAAGAAAACAAAATCCCCAATTCCCAAAGAGATGTTCGTCGTCTTGCAAAGATTGGTACGCAAAATCCGCGAAACTTAAAACTACATATAGAGTATATTGTGTTACATAGGGAGATCGTATATCCTTGTTTCTTTGCAGATCCTTAGGAGAGGGTGAAGGAGGTCAAGTGTCCTCCTCTCTAGCGGTGATCCACACAGCAGGGTTGCGACGACGCTCCTCAAAACTCCAGGCCTGCTCTGAGGTGGAGAGGGAGAGGAGAATAGGAAAGGCAAGCAAAGGCTCTAGCCTATGAGGCTCTGAATCCCTCCTATTTCTAGAGACCCCCTATCAAACCCTAATGGGTCCTCCCCTAGTGGGTATTGGATCTACATCCAATAAGACAAGGGCTCCGTCGGATATCTCATATCCGAACCTCTACTCATCGCAATGCCTACCATATGTGTGTGACCCTCTAGGCCCAATATCGAGCTGGCCATGAGTCATACCTATCAGAACTCCTTCTAACTCAGTGAATTATTATCTCTGTAATAATTCACTCGACTCATCGACTACGGATGTACTAGGCCACTACGGCGTAGTCCCTAGACGATACAGGGGAATCCAATCCATTGGACCTGTCTGTCCTCAATTACCATGTACCTATAGTCCCTCATCCTTCTAATATCCCAGAGACCGTATATCGAGCATGGTGCTGTGAGACCCATACGGTTTCTACTCGAGTCTCACTCTAATCGGATTCTCCTAGAGAACTCTTTCTCTCTCAACCTGAATGACCCTGGCCAAGGATTTATCTGAGCAAGAACACATGGGATATTCCTCTCATGACGCCGAGAGTGGATGATCCTCTATCGACACTCAATAGCCCTCATAAGGTCGACTACCACTCCCAATGACCAGCTGTACTAGATCTGGGACAGCCAAACCTATAAGTCTGGTATCAAAGAGTGGAGCACTCATACATGACATCCTTGGTGTCTCAAGTCTAAGGACCAGATACACCACTAGGACTACGGAATCGTTGTCTGACAATAAGGCATCATCAACCATCCAACATTCCGTAAGCGGATCAATCAGTAAACTTATTCTCCAATGAGCACTTGTACTGTATCCCTAGTGTCCCTACACGAGCAGCTATGAGACCAGCTGCATCCATCATATGGACGGGTATACAGCACACCAGTCTGTCCGGTTATCACGATGTCCCTCTCGAGTAACCTATGACCGAGATTATTTAGGATATGTGTTTAAAGGTGAATCGATCTCATTATCGTGATCTCATCACGATTCGATTCCCATTGTACAAATCCAAGGACATCACAATATATATATACATTTATGCAATAGTTATAATGTGATATATGCCAAAATATAATAAGCAAAAAGATTCTATATCAAGTCACACTTGCCATCACTCACGTGATTGGCTTACTGGGCACCTATGACTAGGAACTACCACTCCCAATGACCAGCTATACTAGATCTGGGATAGCCAAACCTATAAGTTTGGTATGAAAGAGTGGAGCACTCAAATAGGACATCCTTGGTGTCTCAAGTCTAAGGACCAGATACACCACTAGGACTACGAAATCATTATTTGACAATAAGGCATCATCAACCATCCAGCATTCCGTAAGCGGATCAATTAGCGAACTCATTCTCCAATGAGCACCTCTACTGTATCCCTAGTGTCCCTACACGAGCAGCTATGAGACCAGCTGCATCCATCATATAGACGGGTATACAGCACACCAATCTGTCCGGTTATCACTATGTCCCTCTCGAGTAACCTATGACCGAGATTATTTAGGATATGTGTTTAAAGGTGAATCGATCTCATTATCGTGATCTCATCACGATCCGATTCCCATTGCACAAATCCAAGGACATCACAATATATATGCATTTATGCAATAGTTATAAAGTGATATATGCCAAAATATAATAAGCAAAAAGATTTTGTATCAAGTCACACGTGCCATCACTCACGTGATTGGCTTGCTAGGCACCTATGACTAGCAAACTATTGATGTCCTTTCTCGCTTTTGCGTCAACTATTTTGATGTCAAAATTTTTTCCTAAACACAACACACGCAGTTTAAAACCAATCATTCGCACGAATAACCTGGCTCTGATACCACTGTTGAAAAATCTTGGGGGCGACATCACATGCGCAGCGGAAGAACAAGAAAACAAAATCTCCGATTCCCAAAGAGATGTTCGTCGTTGTGCAAAGATTGGTGCGCAAAATCCGCGAAACTTAAAACTACGTATAGAGTAGATTATGTTACCTAGGGAGATCGTATATCCCTGTTTCCTTGCAGATCCTTAGGAGAGGGTGAAGGAGGTCTAGCGTCCTCCTCTCTAGCGGTGATCCACACAGTAGGGCTGCGACGACTCTCCTCAAAACTCTAGGCCTGCTCTGAGGTAGAGAGGGTGAAGGAGAATAGGAAAGGCAAGTAAAGGCTCTAGCATATGAGGCTCTGAATCCCTCCTATTTATAGAGGTCCCTTGTCAAACCCTAATGGGTCCTCCCTTAGTGAGTATTGGATCTGCATCCAATAAGACAAGGGCTCCATCGGATATCTCATATCCAAACCTCTACTCATCGTAATGCCTACCATATGTGTGTGACCCTCTAGGCCCAATATCGAGCTGGCCGTGAGTCATACCTATCAGAACTCCTTCTAACTCAGTGAATTATTATCTTTGTAATAATTTACTTGACTCATCGACTACGGACGTACTAGGCCACTACGCCATAGTCCCTAGACGATATAGGGGAATCCAATCCATCGTACCTCTTTGTCCTCAGTTACCGTGTACCTATAGTCCCTCATCCATCTAATATCCCAGAGACCGTATATCGAGCATGGTGCTGTTAGACCCATACGGTTTCTACTCGAGTCTCGCTCTAATCAGATTCTCCCGGAGAACTCTTTCTCTCTCAACCCGAATGACCCTGGCCAGGGATTTGTCTAAGCAAGAACACATGGGATATTCCTCTCATGATGCCGAGAGTGGATGATCCTCTATCGACACTCAATAACCCTCGTAAGGTTGACTACCACTCCCAATGACTAGTTGTACTAGATCTAGGACAGCCAAACCTATAAGCTTGGTATCAAAGAGTGGAGCACTCATATAGGACATCCTTGGTGACTCAAATCTAAGGACCAGATATACCACTAGGACTACGGAATCGCTATCTGACAATAAGGCATCATCAACCATCCAACATTCCGTAAGCGGATCAATCAGTGAACTCATTCTCCAATGAGCACTTGTACTGTATCCCTAGTGTCCCTACACGAGCAGCTATGAGACCAGCTACATTCATCATATGGACGGGTATACAGCACACTAGTCTGTCCGGTTATCACGATGTCCCTCTCGAGTAACCTATGATCGGGATTATTTAGGATATATGTTTAAAGGTGAATCAATCTCTTTATCGTGATCTCATCACGATCCGATTCTCATTGCATAAATCCAAGGACATCACAATATATATATGCATATATGCAATAGTTATAAAGTGATATACGCCAAAATATAATAAGCAAAAAGATTCTATATCAAGTCACATGTGCCATCACTCACGTGATTGGCTTGTTGGGAACCTATGACTAGCACATGGGAGGTTTCGGAGAGGCTGACCTTGGCGGACGGACACGCAAGGGTGCCGCACGACTTATGCAAAATCAATTAAGTCTGTGACAACCTGGTGGATTGACTCTGGATCAACAATCCATATTATAAACTCTTTACAGGATATGTAAAACCTAAGGAAGCCAGTGAGAAGTGAGCAACACATCTTATCAGGAAATAAGATGAGCTCACATGTGGAGCCAATTGGAACATGCATTTTAACTTTAAGTAGTGGTTTTGTTTTAAAATTGGGAAAGACCTTTTATGTACCAAGTTTCTCATAAAACTTAATTTTTATTTCCAAATTCATACCATTTGGGTATTCTTTTAATTTTAAGGACACATCATTTCGTTTATTATCTAAATATGATTGTGTTGGGAAAGGTATTTTATCTAATGGTCTTTACCATATTTTATTACAAAATGATGATACTCAAAGTTCAATGCATATTCACACTGGCATTAAAAGGTGTAATATTAATGAGGACTCCTCTATATTATGGCATCGGAGATTAGGACATATCTCCATAGAGAGAATTAAGAGATTAGTTAATGATGGGATGCTTAGTACTCTTGATTTTATTAATTTTAAGACTTGTGTGGACTGTATTAAGGGAAAGCAAATCAATAAGTCTAAAAAGGGTGCTAATAGGAGTTCAGACATATTAGAGATCATTCATACTGATATATATTGTCCAGACATGGACATACATGGTCAGAAATACTTCATCTCCTTTATAAATGATTACTCACGATATATGTATATATATTTGCTTCATAACAAAAATGAAGCATTGGATGCCTTCAAAGTCTTTAAGGCTGAAGTTGAAAACCAATGTGGTAAGCAAATTAAAATTGTGATATCAGATAGGAGTGGAGAATTTTATGGTAAATATACTGAAAATGAACAAGCACCTGGTCCTTTTGCTAAGTTTCTTCAAGAACATGGGATTATTGCCCATTACACTATGTCTGGTTTTCCAAACCATAATGGTGTTACAGAAAGAAGAAACCGAACATTATTAGACATGGTGCGGAGTATACTTAGCAACTCTAATCTTCCTAAGTTCTTGTGGACTGAAGCACTAAAGACAATTGTATATATATTAAATCGAGTTCCAACTAAGGCTGTCAAAAAGATACCATTTGAATTATAGAAAGGTTGGAAACTAAGTTTGCGATATATACGCATTTGGGGATCTCCGTCTGAGGTCAAGATATATAATCCACAAGAGAAGAAACTAGACCCGATAACTATTAGTGGGTATTTCATTGCATTTGGCGAAAAGTCCAAAAGTTATAGATTTTATTGTCCATCTCACACAACTTGGATTGTGGAATCAAGAAACGCTAAATTTCTTAAGGATGACGTGATTAGTGGGAGCGATCATTTCAGGAACATAGTTTCTACACATGATCATATAGAATCTCAACCTTCCATATGAAATGATAGATTGGTTATAGTTCATAGCACTCCTCAAGTACAAACTAGTGCTGAACAATTAATCATTGAAATTTCATAAATTACTGATAGTATTCTAATAGATTAAGCAGTTCAGGAATTATAACAAGCTCCTGAACAACTAGTTGAACCATAAGTTCCTCAGAGAAATATTGGTACAACATTAAGAAGATCTACTAGAAATAAAAGTTCAGCAATTCCTAGTGATTATGTTGTATATCTACAAGAATCTGACAATAATATTAGAGCCAAAAATAATCTTGAAACATTTTTACAAGCCATGAGTTGCAAAGAGTCAAATTTGTGGCATGATGCCATGAAAGAAGAGATGAATTCCATGATGAGCAATGGAGTCTAGGATCTTGTAGAGTTACATAATGAAGCAAAGGCCATTAGTTATAAATGGGTCTTTAAAACTAAGAAAGATTTATTAGGCAACATTGAGAGATACAAGGCAAGATTTGTTGCAAAGGGATTTACTCAAAAAGAGGAAATTGATTATACGGAGATATTTTCTCCTGCATCTAAGAAAGATTCTTTTCATATCATTTTGGCATTGGTTGCTCATTTTGACCTTGAGTTGTAACAAATGGATGTGAAAATAGTATTTCTTAATGCAGATCTAGAGTAAGAGGTATATATGAATCAACCTGAAGGTTTCTCCTCTAGTGTTGGTGAACACTTGGTTTGTAAGTTTAAGAAGTCTATATATGGATTAAAACAAGCCTCCCGCCAATGATATTTTAAATTCTATAAAGTGATTTCTTCATTCGGATTTATTAAAAATCCCATGGATCAATACATATACCAGAAGGTCAGTGGGAGTAAAATATGTTTCCTTATTTTATACGTAGATGATATTTTGCTTGCAACCAACGATAAGGGTTTGCTGCATGAGATGAAATAATTCCTTTCTAAAAATTTTGATGTGAAAGATATAGGTGAAGCATCTTATGTCATTAGTATTAAAATCCATAGAGATAGACCTCGAGGCATTTTAGGTCTATCACAAGAAACCTATATCGATAAACGTTTAGAAAGATTTTGGATAAAAGATTGTTCACCAAGTTGACACGGACTTAGCTGGTTTTGCCTAAGTCATGCGGCACCCTCGCGCGTCCGTCCGCAAAGATCAACCTCCCCGAAGCCTCCCATTGTCCCTTAGGACCAACAAAAGAGAGAACGGGTTAAAGAGAACGCCTCAATCGGGATCCACAAGCAAACATGTCCGAAAAACACTTCATAGACAAAGCAAATTACAAACAGACTTTACAAGCTCTGGACAGTGGCACAACAAAAGGTCAAATGGTCCATTACAGACCGAAAAGCTCTCGCACGTGTCCACATGACACAACATTTATTTACAAGCCTAAAGAGGCCACCAACCCAACTAAAATGGGACTTATAAGCCTTCGGCTGCCCCTCTATATGTTGTACAAGGCATGAACATGCCAACAGACACGGACAGATATAAGCATTACATCAAACATCCTGTTTCAAAGTTTGTCCGTGACATTCTCCCCCACTTATCCTTTCGACGTCCTCGTCGAAGCCTTTGTGAACACTGCAACTCTTCGCCTTTGCTGAGTCTTCAATCTTCTGCTCCAGCTACAATGTGCCTCCTGGCTCCCAGCTACTCTCCGCTACTGTTTCTGAGTAGTCGAACCTTTGATCCGCCATGCTGCTTCAACTCGCCAATGACTCTGACTCTGGTGTGGGGTTGGCTGAGTTGTATTAATCCTCGTTGATTCCTACGGATCCACCAAATGAAGGAAAAGACCATCCTTACTGCGCCAGTCTCTCAAAATTTCCACATGCTGCTTGAATTGGGTGGATGCTTGTTGGAGCTTTAACGAGCATCGCCTCGCAAACTTCTGAAGTTTTGGGTCCTTCCTCCACAAAATCTGCTCATTGACTCTTCTTTCGGTTAGTTGTCACATCCAAGTAGGTTCGCATCACTTCCGCTTTCGATTGGCATTTCGTTGGGAAATGAAGTGGACAATCTACTCTCAGTAGCACTGATCACCGTCGGTGAGGATTTGACAACTATTGTCTTCCATTATCTTCGAAGGGTCTTTGAACTTGTGCAGGGCTCCTCTGCTGGATAGATAAGAGAATTGGGGTACTCGGTTTCGCCCATTCTCTTAAGAGTTGAGAAGGCAATGGTTACTTGACTTCGCCCGCCTCCTCGAGGTTGTACTTCATGCATCGAGCTGGTTACTGGCCTTCGCCTGCTCTTTGCTCACACTTCTGAAGCACTTGAAGTGTTTGCACTCCTTGCGTTGAGTTAGCTATTGTGATTCACCTTCTCAATGCCATCGAACTTCTGGAATGCGGGAAGTTTTCACCCCAACTTGGAGTAATTCTCTGATAGATAAGGTCGCCTCTGGGATTGTACCGTCTTCTCCATCAACCCTGTCGCCTACTCCACTGAGTAGCAAAGGTACAGCACCGCATACTGCCAGCTTCGTTCCTTGGTCGTGCACTCTTGCATGACCCGAAGTCCTTCACTTACGGCTATCTTGATGAGAAACTTGTTGACACCGGTCTTACGAAGTTTCTTGGTCTCTGCCCTTCAGCCTTGTCTTGAATCTCGGATTTTGATGATAAAATCAATTGATGGGTTATTTGATCTAATCCATATTATTGAGTTAAGTATGCAAGATTAACTACGATAACTAGAAAACACAAAGCAAGGATACCGGAGTCAAGTTCGATGGACGTTTAAGAGTCCGAAGAATCGTCGGAGATGCTGCCGGAACCAACCAAGAAAAAATCGGGAACCTGTCGAAATTTTCAAAAGTTCACCGAAGAGATCGTCAGAGGTTCACGGAGATCACCGAGAAGGCTCGGCTACTCATTAAAGTCATCACAAAGTTCGGGAGCTTGCTGGGTGTCCGTCGGAAGAAGTTCGTCGGAAAGCTCGCCGGATCAAGACTCGACGCTCGCAGTTAAAAATTGCTTAGGATGTGTTTTGTTATGTAGTTAACTTGTAATTAGGATTAGGATTAAGAGACAATCCTATATCCTAGTTAAGGGCCAACTGGGCCCAAAATTAGACTTGGTTTGGGCTAAGTTTAAAGCCAAACCAAGTCAACCAAAGAGTCTGGCGGTGGCACTGCCAGACTGGGCGGTTGCACCGCCCAGCACCCGAGAGCCGGGCGGTGGCACCGCCTAGTGCCCGAGAGCTAGGCGGTAGCACCGCTTGGGCTGGGTGGTGGCACCGTCCAGCACTGTCAACGTCTCACAGTAGCAGGCGGTGGCACCGCCACTGACAGGCGGTGGCACCGCCAGCATCGGGAACTCCACAAGAATTCAAATTTGGAGCCCAAATTTGAATCCTCTTGAGGCCTATAAATACCCCTCAAATCTCAGCTGAGATTACAACTTTTGAGCAGCAATTGATTGAGAGAAAACTCTTAGAAAAGGTCTTACAAAGTCTAGTTTTCAATTTGCTAGTGTTCACCTCATTCCTTCTCGAAAATCTGTAAGAGAGTGAACCGCTTGTAAAGAGTTGTAAGAGGGGTATTTGCCCTTCCATTTCAAGAGAGTTGCTAGTGGAAGGTGGGAGCCTCATCGAAGAGGGGCCTCGCAAGTGGAGTAGGTCATTTGACCGAACCACTCTAAAATCGACGTGATCTCTGGTTTGCATTTCATTACTGCATTTATCTTTCTGCAAACCTTTACTTTGCTAAGTTCACTGCCCTCATCTTATTACGTACGCTTTCAACGCAATTAAGACGATTTCATACGAAACATTATTTTTATCGTACGAAAGATTTTCTAAAACCGAAGTTTTAATCCGCTGTACTAATTCACCCCCCTTCTTAGTGCCGCTCCGATCCTAACAATTGGTATCAGAGCAAGGTTCTCTCTCATATTTAGTTTAATACCCAAGAGAGATGGCTTACTCCGGCATGCAAGAGGTTCATTCTATCACACGTCCACCTATGTTTAATGGGTCGGATTACACGTATTGAAAGACTCGGATGAGGATCTTCCTCATTTCTATGGATTTCGAGCTTTGGACTATTGTTGAAAACGGATTTCAAAAATCTTCTCTTCCGATGAGCGAATGGAATGAATCGGAGAAGAAGGTTTTTGCTTTAAATGCAAAGGCTATGAATGCCTTGTTTTGTGCACTAGACAAAAATGAATTTAATCGTGTTTCAATTTGTGATTCGGCTTTTGATATTTGGAGAACTCTTGAGGTCACTCATGAAGGCACTAGCCGAGTGAAAGAGTCCAAAATCAACATTCTTGTGCACTCTTACAAACTTTTCCGAATGAAACCAAGTGAGTCCATCGGAGACATGTACACCCGGTTTACGGATGTCATCAATGGACTCAAAGCTCTTGGTAAAGATTTTACTAACTTTGAACTAGTAACTAAAATCTTAAGATCCCTCCCTAAAAGTTGGAATCCAAAAGTTACGGCCATTCAAGAGGCCAAAGACCTTAAAACATTCCCTCTTGAAGAACTCATTGGGTCTCTAATGACCTACGAAATGACATGTCAAGCTCATGACGAGCTCGAGAACCCCTTTCCAAAGAACAGGAAGGATATGATACTCAAATCACAAGAAGACCACTTGAAAGGAACATCAAGTGATGAGGACAGTGACAATGACATTGCACTTTTGACTCAAAAATTCAAAAAATATTTAAGGAAGAACAAATTTAAAAATAATACAAAAAATAAATTTGAACAAAAGAAGGACCAAGTGATTTGCTATGAATGCAAAAAACCGGGACACTATAAGAACGATTGCCCTCAAGCCAAAAAGAGAACACCAAAGAAGAAAGCGCTCAAGGCAACATGGGATGATTCAAGCACGTCCGAAGAAGAGGAGTCCAACACCGAGCAAGTTGCTCACTACGCCCTAATGGCCTTCGAAGAAGAGGTAACGGATTTAATTAATGCAGATTTACCTTATCATGATTTATTAAATGTCTTTCATGAGTTATTTGATGAATGTAAGACAATTAGTAGAAAATACAAATTGATAAAAAAGGAGCATGATAGTCTTACGTGTGCTTTTGATAAATTAAAAACTGAATATCATGATAGTCTAGCTCCATGTGCTAAATGCCATGATTTAGAAACTCTCCAAAATGAGAATTTAGTACTTAAGGACACCTTGAAGAAATTCGAGGTCGGTAGCAAGTCCTTCAACATGATCCTTACAAATAAGGGTCACGTTCCTAAAAGGAGTGGAATCGAATTTGTGAGAAGTACTCACCAAAATCCAACCACCTTCATTAAAGGTCATATCTTACATGTTCAACACCAAAGCAATTGCAACTTTTGTTACAAATATGGACATATAACTTACCAATGTCCATTCAAGAAAATTAGTCCGAACAAATTGATTTGGGTTCCTAAAGGAACCATAATCAAGTCTATGCAACATGATAAACAAGTTAGATTAGTTTTTGAGGCACCCAAAAGCAAATGGGTACCTAAAAATAATTCCTTCTTGTAGAAACATACACCATCACATGCTAGGAGCAAGAGATGGTATCTTGATAGTGGATGCTCAAGGCATATGACTGGAGATCCATCCCAATTCACCAAGCTCACTAGCATGGACGAAGGCTATGTCACCTTCGGAGACAACAACAAAGGCAAAATCATTGGCAAGGGAACCATAGGTAACAAATCAAGTTTTTCCATTGATGATGTGTTACTAGTTGATGGATTAAAACATAATCTATTGAGCATTAGTCAATTATGCGATAAAGGTTATATCGTTAGATTTGAATCAAATATGTGCATTATTGAAAAACCAAATCATAACATGACTATGATTGCTTTAAAACAAAATAATGTCTACACCATCAATCTTGATGAACTAAGTAATGAAATGTGTTTCTCCGCCATAAATGATGATGCTTGGCTTTGGCATAGGAGATTAGGCCATGCAAGCATGAAAACAATATCTAAAATCTCATCTCAAGAACTAGTACGAGGGATTCCTAATATGAAGTTTATTAAGGATAAGGTATGTGATGCATGTCAACTAGGGAAACAAATAAAAACAAGCTTCAAACCAAAAAATCAAATTAGCACCACTAGACCGTTACAATTGATCCATTTGGACTTATTTGGACCAATTGATACAACAAGTCTAGGTGGAAGCAAATATGCTTTTGTGATTGTGGATGACTACTCTAGATACACTTGGACCTATTTCTTAACTCACAAAAGTGATTGTTTCAAGTATTTCTCTAAATTTTGTAAACTCACTCAAAACGAAAAAGGTTTCATGATTTCATCAATACGAAGTGATCATGGTGGCGAATTTCAAAACCATGACTTTCAAATTTTTTGTGAAGTTAATGGATACAATCATAACTTCTCCACTCCGAGAAATCCCCAACAAAATGGAGTAGTTGAAAGAAAAAATAGAAACCTACAAGAAATGACAAGAACTATGTTAAATGAACATAGTTTACCAAAGTATTTTTGGGCCGAAGCCGTAAATACGGCTTGCTACATCATGAATAGAGTCCTAATAAGACATTCCTTATCAAAAACTCCCTATGAATTATAGAATAACAAAAAATCAAATATTTCCTATTTTAAAGTTTTCGGTTGTAAATGCTTTATTTTAAATGAAAGGGATGCCTTAGGAAAATTTGATGCAAAATCCGATGAAGGCATCTTTCTTGGTTACTCTTCCGTTTCGAAAGCTTTTTGGGTTTTTAATAAAAGAACCTTAGTAATTGAAGAGTCTATTCATGTAGTTTTTAATGAAGTCTCAAATTTTAAGAAAAATGATTTTGATGATGATCTTGGTTTTGATAATTTGAATTTAAATGAACCCCCTCCTCAAAATAGCAACTTGGATGCACCTTCTTCCGAAATTTCCTTGCCTAAGGAATGGAAGTATATAGATGCTCATCCAAAGGAGCTAATTATAGGGGATACATCTAAAGGGGTTCAAACTCGTTCCTCTTTCAAGAATTTTTGTGCTAATGCCGCCTTCCTCTCTCAAATCGAACCTAAGTGCATTGACGAGGCCATAAAAGATGATTTTTGGGTTATTGCAATGCAAGAGGAATTGAATCAATTTGAGAGGAATAAGGTGTGGGAGCTTGTTCCTAGACCTAGTGACCATTTAGTCATTGGTACTAAGTGGGTCTTTAGAAACAAGCAAGACGAAAATGGTATCGTGGTTAGAAACAAGGCTAGATTAGTGGCCAAAGGTTTCAACCAAGAAGAAGGTATCGATTACGAAGAAACCTTCGCTCCCGTGGCTCGATTAGAAGCCATAAGGATGCTCCTTGCCTATGCTAGTAGTTATAATTTTAAACTATTTCAAATGGATGTCAAAAGTGCCTTCTTGAATGATTTTATTTCCGAAGAAGTATATGTCGAACAACCTCCCGGATTTGAAAATACTCTTTTTCCTAATCATGTATTCAAATTGACTAAGGCTCTCTATGGCTTGAAACAAGCTCCTAGAGCTTGGTATGAAAGGCTTAGTTCCTTTCTTATTTTAAATAATTTTACCAAAGGCAAGGTTCATACTACATTGTTTATTAAACATTTTGAAAATAATTTTCTTCTTGTGCAAATTTATGTTGACGATATTATTTTTGGCTCTTCGGATGAATCACTATGTGAATCATTTGCCAAATCTATGAGTCATGAATTCGAAATGAGTTTAATGGGGGAATTAACTTTCTTTTTAGGATTACAAATCAAACAACTTAAGGATGGTATATTTCTTAACCAATCTAAATATACGTTAGAATTGTTAAAACGATTTAACATGGACAATTCAAAAGTAATAAACACCCGTATGAGTACTGCGACTAAGTTAGATATGGATGAAAATAGTGAAAATTTCGATCAAAAAACATATAGGAGTATGATAGGTAGTCTACTCTACCTTACCGCGACTAGACCAGATATCATGTTTAGTGTAGGACTTTATGCTAGGTTTCAATCAAATCCTAAATTATCTCATCTTAAAAGTGTTAAAAGAATTTTTAGGTATCTTAAAGGAACTCGAAATTTAGGTTTATGGTATCCAAAATCCGAAAAATTTGATTTAATGGCTTATGCGGATGCCGATTTTGGCGGATGTAGGATAGATAGAAAAAGTACATCCGGAACATGCCAATTTTTAGGACATGCACTTGTTTCTTGGACTTCCAAGAAACAAAATTCAGTTGCACTATCTACAGCGGAAGCTGAGTACATTGCTGCAAGTGCATGCTGTGCACAAGTTGTTTGGATGAAAAACACATTAGAAGACTATGGAATTCACTTTAAAAATATTCCCATAAAATGTGATAATACTAGTGTCATATGTCTTACTAAAAATCCGATTCAGCATTCTAGAACTAAGCACATCGACGTTAGGCATCATTTCATACGCGATCATGTCCTTAACAATAATGTTGTTCTAGAATTCATCGACACAAAGCATCAATTAGCAGATATATTCACAAAAGCCTTGAATGAAGACCAATTTGAGTTCATTAGAAGGGAATTAGGTATGTTAAATTATCCCTAAACAATAAACTTGTTTGATTGGATTTTCCGTAAAGTTTTTCATCTTCTTTCCATCTCTCGGTGAATCTAATCTTTCTCGTTCAAATTCCATATGACATGTTGTGAAATCTCGAAATCGACTTTGATGACTTGATTATGAATTTCAAGTTACTGATTTGATTTAAATAAGTTTCATCTAAATCATAATCTTGATCTTGCAAAATTGGAATCACAAATAATATCTTTTGGCATTCATGAATTGATACTTACAAATATGAAAGTATTGGCATTCATGACTTGAATTTGAGATTTTAATGAATTTAACGATTTGAATAAGTTTGTATTCGAATTATGATCTTGACTTCGTGAAACTACTACTTGAATTTTTATCCCAATCTCTCTCTTGTACATCTACAATTTCTGTTATTTATAGAAAGAAGAGATTAGATAATATGAATGCATGCTGAATTTTCCTCTAAAATGAACTCTGCGTAAATATTTTTTTTGCATACTTAATTTTCAATGATAAAATCGTTGTATGACAAAATATGTGCTTCAAGTCCCATTTCCCTTTTTGTTGATGACAAAGGGGGAGAAAAGTGATGACTTATATCATTTTTAATAGCATGACAAAATATGAATTGCAAAAACTTTGAGAAAAGTAATCAATCGATGATTGTCTTATATGCCTTGCAAAATCCTTGAAAATATCGTAAGATTGATTGATCATATTGAATGCATGTCTAAAATGTATAATCATGAAATTCATGTTGAAAATCTTTTGTCATAGTAAAATTTGTCTCTTATCTTTGGACTTGAAAAAGATTTTCATCGAAGTTTCGCATTTACATTATACTTAATAAGAACAACGATAAGTTCTACGGTTAGAACTTGTCGGTTTATGCTTGAATTCAATGGGATGGAATTCAAGTGCTTTATCTTCTCATAATATGGCATATAGATAGGGGGAGTTATGTTTAACTCCGTCATCAATTGATTGTCATCATCAAAAAGGGGGAGATTGTTGAATCTCAAATTTTGATGATAAAATCAATTGATGGGTTATTTGATCTAATCCATATTATTGAGTTAAGTATGCAGGATTAACTACGATAACCAGAAAACACAAAGCAAGGATACCGAAGTCAAGTTCGATGGACGTTTAAGAGTCCGAAGAATCGTCGGAGATGCTGCCGGAACCAACCAAGAAAAAATCGGGAACCTGTCGAAATTTTCAAAAGTTTGCCGAAGAGATCGTCAGAGGTTCACGGAGATCACCGAGAAGGCTCGGATACTCATTAAAGTCATCACAAAGTTCGGGAGCTTGCTGGGTGTCCGTCGGAAGAAGTTCGTCGGAAAGCTCGCCGGATCAAGACTCGACGCTCGCAGTTAAAAATTACTTAGGATGTGTTTTGTTATGTAGTTAACTTGTAATTAGGATTAGGATTAAGAGACAATCCTATATCCTAGTTAAGGGCCAACTGGGCCCAAAATTAGACTTGGTTTGGGCTAAGTTTAAAGCCAAACCAAGTCAACCAAAGAGTCTGGCGGTGGCACTGCCAGACTGGGCGGTTGCACCGCCTAGCACCCGAGAGCCGGGCGGTGGCACCGCCTAGTGCCCGAGAGCTGGGCGGTAGCACCGCTTGGGCTGGGCGGTGGCACCGCCAGCATCGGGAACTCCACGAGAATTCAAATTTGGAGCCCAAATTTGAATCCTCTTGAGGCCTATAAATACCCCTCAAATCTCAGCTGAGATTACAACTTTTGAGCAGCAATTGATTGAGAGAAAACTCTTAGAAAAGGTCTTAGAAAGTCTAGTTTTCAATTTGCTAGTATTCACCTCATTCCTTCTCGAAAATCTGTAAGAGAGTGAACCGCTTGTAAAGAGTTATAAGAGGGGTATTTGCCCTTCCATTTCAAGAGAGTTGCTAGTGGAAGGTGGGAGCCTCATCGAAGAGGGGCCTCGCAAGTGGAGTAGGTCATTTGACCGAACCACTCTAAAATCGGTGTGATCTCTGGTTTGCATTTCGTTACTGCATTTATCTTTCTGCAAACCTTTACTTTGCTAAGTTCACTGCCCTCATCTTATTACGTACGCTTTCAATGTAATTAAGCCGATTTCATATGAAACATTATTTTTATCGTACGAAAGATTTTCTAAAATCGAAGTTTTAATCCGCTGCACTAATTCACCCCCCCCCCTCTTAGTGCCGCTCCGATCCTAACAGTCTCGGTACTTAGAGATTGCCTTTGCATGCTCTACCTCCTCGGCCCCTTTCACGACCAAGCGCTCTCCCTCCGTGAGAGCAAGGGATCAATGACTTTCACGGAAGTCCCGCCTCTACGATACCATGGTGCTGCTATGCCCATGACCCTACTATCCATCTGCTCGCATATGTATCCCTTTTCTTCACGATCAGTAGATATGTCTCCGTGGCACTCCTCTGAGTCCACCTCCATTCTGACTGATGCTTGATTTTGGGTAGCTAAGTCCCTCTAGACTCGTCGTCGCTTCCTCGCCCCTTTCGACCTCCTGCTTCAACACCTCTGTGTTCTCCAAGCAGTCTGTTTGGTCGATGGAAAGACAGACTGCAACTCCCATGCATGGCCTCTGCCATTACATTGTAGGGTTTGCACCGATTCTGTTCTCCTTAGCTTCCTTGGTAGCAACGTTCGCTTACTCGACCTTATCCCCTGACTTATCGAGCTCCCTTAAGCGAATATGAGCTCTGGAGCAGTCCAACTCTACAGCTGCTTCGATCATACCTCTGCATGATCAAGTTCCTCCCATGGAAATCACTGGTACTTGCATTCGAACTTTTCCCTTGGTGGAACCCAGCCCCCATATGCTGATGACCAAGGCTTTCATCCGAAGCAAAATTCGATGCACGCACGGAAGACCCGCCTCTGCGGTACCATGACCTTCACTCCTTGAATCCATAGCCTTTCTTGCCGTCATGTTGTTCACCGAAGTGGAGCTCCCAGTAGCTCCCGATCATACCTCCATATGATCTCATCCCTCACGGGACTTAGTCGTGTGTATCGCATTGCCACGAACTGTTCCACCACGATCCGCTGCACCATGTCGCCTCCTGGTGACATCTCCATTGCATTCTAATCCTTGTGGAATAAACTCGAATTGTGAACCCTCCATGTGTGGCCTCTGCCAATACATCGCAGGGTCTCCTCCACCTTCGATTTTGTTCGCTCCTTTGGCAATCAACCTTCATCCACCCACTCTTGGGTCACACCTAGATGAAGCACCGCTCTAGGACAGTCCGTCGCCTAGTAGCTCCTGAAGTCCACCAACTTCACTATAATTTGTGCACCATTGTCTGGATCCTGGGCCTCTGCCCCTACCAGCACAATCGTTACGCACCGCTTCCTTCATAGCAACTCGAATGGCAACACTGTGGCATATTCTTCAAGAGTATCCGCCTCTGCATCCTCTTTCCCCGTGCTAAGGCCTTCTAAACCCAACTTCGCCTCCGCAAATTGAGTCGCCTTAGTTCCTCCATCAAATGCTTCTCCGAGATAAGGTGCATGTGCCCCGAAGCTCCCTTCGTCTTTGGCACCATGCAAGATGAGTCCGCTCTGTCAGAATGAAGGACCCATGGAACAACATGATCCTACTCTTGCCTCTGCAAGAGTTCATGTCCTTGACCTCTGTCTAAGAAAAGCACTGTGCCTCTGCTCCATGTTCCAACTTCTATGCTAGCTCCCTTCATGCGGCTTGAGTACTTCGTCAAGTTACACCCAAGTTGCTCCGCTCCTCGTTTTTGCATTGAGTCGATGGTGGCTCTCGCACCCACCATTTCACGGGTCAGCCCTCCCTTGAGTCCGATCTCCACATCGACTCCAAGTGTACCTTCATAAGTTGCTTTAGGTCGCTCCCCCACTTGATCTCGCAATGCATCCACCAATGCATTCTCTCAAGCGAGATCATGCGACGACTCCTCACCGCTTGCTCAGTCCATCGAGCTTCGTGGAGTTGTTGTTTGTTGAGGTACTCCTCCTCAACATGTGAGGTCCATGTCACATGATTCTCCCTTTGGAGAGCCGAGACTTATCCCTCCTAGATAACTGTCCCGTTGGAGCAACATCTCTCTTCGTTTTGGAGACCACCATCCCCTTGGACTACTCCGAACTGCTAAACAAACTATGCATTGTTCTGCCTCCTGCAAATGCACTTGCTAGATTGCGACTTCATGTCAATACAGCCCCCGCTGCACCCCTCAAGGCCTAGCAACATGCTGAACTCGTTGCACACTTCAGCCTCCGACGGACGTATCCTTCACATGCCGAAGAGAAAGTTTCAATGCTCCATGATGCCGAGTTTCGGTCGCCTTGGGATGGCCACGAACATTCCATCGTCCGCATACAAGCCCATGCATGAGTACCAAATTCTTCGAGTTAGCAATTACCCTCACCTCTGTGAGCTTTGCATAACTCATTTGGTCGTTGAGCAACTCATTCCACCTTGCATGGTCTCATTCTTGCCAAGCGCCTCGCTTGCCTAGAGCACCATCAAGTATAGTTGTCAACATTGAGCCGTAGCTCAAACTCAGCCATCCCAACCTTTGTGCGCTCCAAATTCTTCCAAGCTTGCCTGTTCTCGTGGTGCCTCTTGCGCGAAGGGTTGGCCATTCCTCTGAATGCCAATCTCAGATGCCCGCTCCTTTGAGCGACTCTTTTCCCTACATCTCCATGCCCATTTTCCCTCAAACGGTCGCGCGTGTGCTGACTGCCCTCAACGCAGCTCCGCTAGGTCCCCCACGTTTGCATGTCAAATGTTTCTATGAGTGCTTGTCCCGGCTCTGATACCATATGACACGGATTTAGCTGATTTTGCCTAAGTCGTGCGGCACCCTCGCGCGTCCGTCCGCAAAGGTCAGCCTCCCCGAAGCCTCCCATTGTCCCTTAGGACCAACAAAAGAGAGAACGGGTTAAAGAGAACGCCTCAATCGGGATCCACAAGCAAACATGTCCGAAAAATACTTCATAGACAAAGCAAATTACAAACATACTTTACAAGCTCTGAACAGTAGCACAACAAAGGGTCAAATGGTCCATTACAGACCGAAAAGCTCTCGCACGTGTCCACATGACACAACCTTTATTTACAAGCCTAAAGAGGCCACTAACCCAACTAAAATGGGACTTATAAGCCTTCGATTGCCCCTCTACACGTTGTACAAGGCATGAACATGCCAATAGACACGGACAGATATAAGAATTACATCAAACATCATGTTTTAAAGTTTTTCCGTGACAAAGTGTTGCTCCCATTGTGAAAGGTAATAGGTTCAATTCGAACCAATGCCTAAATAATAACCTTAAAAGGGAATCAATGAAAAATATCACATATGCTTCTGTCATAGGAAGCCTTATGTATGCTCAGGTCTGTACTAGACCTGATATTGCATTTGTTGTGGGGATGCTAGGTCAATATCAGAGTAATCCAAGTATGCACCACTAGAGAGCTGCAAAGAAAGTGATGAGGTATATACAAGGAACAAAAGATTACATGTTTATATATAGACATACAAACAATCTGGATATGATTGGTTACTCAGATTCAGACTTCGTCGGTTGTGTTGATTCTCGTAAATCAACATCAGGATATATTTTTATGATGGCTGGTAGAGCTATTTCTTAGAGAAGCATCAAGCAGACCTTGACTACTACTTCTACCATAGAAGCTGAGTTTGTCTCTTGTTTTAAGGCTACTTCACATGGTGTATGGCTTAAGAGTTTTATTTATGGGCTTAGAATCATATATTCTATTTCTAGGCCATTAAGAATTTTCTGTGATAATTCAACTGCTGTCTTTATGACTAAAAACAATAAAAGTCGAAGTTGAAGTAAACACATCAACATTAAGTATTTAACTATAAGAGAATATGTAAAAAGAAAAGAAAGTGGTTATTGAGCATATTAACACTGAGTTGATGATTGCTAATCCTTTGACTAAAGGCATGCCACCTTTGAAATTCAATGATCATGTAGAGAAAATGAGACTTAGTTCCACTTTGTAATTATATTAAAACTTTTATATATTGTGAAATTTTCTCATGTGCATATTAATTTGAGAAAATATATTGTTACTGGACTAAGAATAAATATAAGGTTTATTCATTAAGTAATGTTACCACATTAAGATTAAGAAACTAAATACATCGTGATATATGGATGATAATACTTGCTCTTAGAGGACTTATCACTATGATTCATGTATTTATTTCTTAAAAAAGTTGTTCGATAAAATTTAATTCAAATTATTAAGCTAAACGTATAGACCAAATGAAAGAATCTAATCGTTATTATTAAATATTTTATTAATAATAATGTAACCATTCTCATTAAGTTTATCATTCATTATAATTAATTTCTTTATTTATTATGATTTAAATATTTTAGTTTTTTATTCTAAATTTAACTATTATTATTAAATATTTAATATCATTAAGATTCTTCATTATGGTCCAAACGTTATAAATTTGAATTAATTCTTGAATATTATGAGTTGGTGATAATAAATGTTCTTGATGGAAGAACATATATATAAACGAGGATTTTGGTCTCTGGGCTCAACATATCTTTGAAGTCAAAAGGATTTCCTACACCATCTAAAGCGAGAGTTCTGAGCCGAGAAATGCCAAAGTTTAAGAAGAAATCATTGCTAAAATTCTTGACAACCGGAGATACTCTATTTTGTTTCCGATTAGTTTCTATTGTATTTCTATTATAATGGTTTAGAAACACACTTTCTTATCAAAAGATTTCTAACACTCTCTCCTGTTATAACACATCGAGATTACTATATACATGGATCAAACATTTGTGGATTTGATGTAGGGCTGCTGAACCTTGCGCCGAATTCCGCAGAAGCAAAGTTGTTCGAGCAATTTGGGAAGGATATCATAGCGAATGCTGCAAGTGCTGGTGTTGGTGCTGGTAATGGCTTCGCATCTGAGTCTTTATGGAAAGGTTTAGAGCTATTGATTCATATGGACACTCATGGAAGCTTTTGTGATGTCTTCCAAGGCAACTCAACCGGAAATGCTAGCCCTAAAGAAAATAAAAATGGTGGAAGGGACAAGACCTTATGAAATGCAAGTGATGGTGAAAGCAACAAAAGCTGGTGTAGATTGAGCACTGGAGGTGGGTTTGGGGTTTGGAGATTACCTCTTTCTTATTCTCGATTCTCTCATGTTAATGCTGGTCAACTAAAACACTATGATTAAACTCGCCTTTTGTCGTAGAATTGTGCTCCATTCATCCTTTACTTGCTGCAATGTCAGTTACAATTTCCATGGATATTCTTAGATTTACTATGTGAAAGGGATCAAATATACCTTGTTAATTTTGCCATAGATAGATATACGGGCTTTGGTATCCTTGATATGTGTAAATCCCATAAATTTATGGGGTTGAATATTCTTAACCACTTTAGTTGATTTTTAAATGTATAAATAGGATTTATCATATGCATTATAAATATATAAGAATTTATATAAAAAAAATTCTGATTATATATATATATATACAAATTCTTGAAATCTATCTCCTTTCCGATAGATGTCATATGACTTTTGAATATGATTTGATGACAAATATATTATAAATAAATTTAAAATCATGTGTTCTGAGCATAAGCTATTTATCAATCTATTTTGCACAATTTATTAAAAAATTGATAAACATGAAATACATGAACGTGTGACTAGAATTTTTTGTGCTAAAAGAGCATAAACTATTTGACTTTTGTTAATAAAAATCTGAGAATTATTTTATGAAAATCATGTAATTAATTAAGTCGGTCTTGATTTTTTTTTTTTTCAATCCAAAATTTACCAACAAAAACAATCGTTCAGATCATTTGATTCAAAGGCAGGACATAAGCAATTTCTTACAAATGCAAATCTAAAGAAGAACAGAAGAGAAAATGATTAACATTACCATAATTGCTCATGTGATGCTGCTATACACCACTACTTATTATTATTATTATTATTATTATTATTATTTTCATCAATGCTTGTGGAAACCCGTCACGGAAATGTACCAACTCAGCTACCAATGCCGCCGCCATGGCCGGAGCCACCACCACCACCACCTCCGAACTCTCCTCCTCCGCCTCCACCAAACTCGTCGCCGCCACCAAAAAGCCGACCGCACCTCCCAAGCCTCGTCCATCGCCGTGGCCCCGGTCGACAACTTTGTAGAACCACTTCTGCTTCTCCAAGGGGTCTTTGCCAGCAATCGTCTGGCGCAAACCGAGCAGAAGAGGGCACCCACTAGCAAGAGGACGAGGAGTTTGGCCATCTTCGGAGTATCACATGTCACGGACTTAATTGAATTTATCTGAGTCGTGAAGCACACTTTCGATTATCATCCGAAAAGAAACAATCTAAATGCAATCTTATATGGTCCCCAAGGATTTGCAAAATGAGAAATTTAATGATTTCGAAAGCATAAGTCTCGATGTCTCAAACAAAACACAATGTTTCAAACGATTTCATAAACACTTGTCATGCACTTTGAAAACCAAAAAAAAGGATAAAAAAAAAAGATTGAAGAATTAGAATACCTTAAAGACAACAGTCAGCCGCTTTCTGCCACCTTCCTGACTGCCCAGGGAAGAAGATCTCATGAGTTAACTGCTGTGTCTTGCTTCATGAGATAAAGATCATAATATATGATAGAGAGAAGTGTAAGTATATATGGATCAAGAGCTGTGATATTTTTTGACTTATTGGTCAATGTATTGAAAGATTTATTATATAGATGGTTATTAGGTTATCACTTTTGGAGCCTCAATTTGTCACAAACAAAATGTTATATATTATTGGGGTGTATAATTAATTACTTTTGAAATTCCAAAGCTATAAGGAATCTAAGAATAGAAAGACAATTTATAGTATTATTTTACGATAATCACTCTAGAGAATAATGTTCAAAAATATACCAACAAAAAAAGTCCAAGCATGTAAATCTTTCTTATAAAAGTCACTAAGATCATGGATCTAATTGGAAGTGATGGCGATATCTAATATTCTTCTTGCAATCATAGAGAAAAAAAAAATTTTGATTTAAGGTGTTCTAAGCCTTGATTCTTCTTTATGAGGTGGACTGAGATCGAGTTTAACATTTTATTCACCGAACTTTGACAAGCGACTCTTAAAAATGCTCTCTCAAAAACCAATCCAAAACATAAAGAGAAGCAAATATTATATCATGTAAAGCAATATTACAACCAAAATTATCGATTGATACGTCGATAGAGAAGAATTATGAATTTGTCATACTTTTGATCTCTCTTCAAATGTAATTTATTTCTGCATGCAACCGAGAAAATAACTCACACAATTCTCTGAGATTCTCCTCCAAAATCTCAATCAAACAAAACTTTACAAGTCAAAAATTAGAAGTTTACTTTTAGTAGAAAAAATGTTTGCTATAATTTTTAACGATCCTATTTAGAAAAAAATATATATTATTTTAAAAAATAAATCATCTATAGAAAATAATGTTTAAGGATCATTTTCCTTTTTTGGAAGAAAGAATCTTATACTACATTAATTTCAGTACAAAAATATAACATGTTCGACAAGCGAAGTCTTTACCATATTTTAAAACACATCACAGAATAATATCTAAAACTCTCAACCTATTGTGAATGAGTAATGGATGAAATATAACAAGAAAAAATTTCTTCAATGGACTATAAAAATGGAATGAGAAATGCATCACAAACCACACAAAATGGTGATCAACCAAGTACACTCCAGCTTGATCAAAAGAGAACCCACCACTTTCCAGGAAGTTTCATCAGCCCATGATTGACTAAAAGAGTCCCCATTGTGATCCACACATTGGAACATGGACATCAATGTTTAGGTACATCAGCCAGTAAAAACAATTATATTACTGGTCTTCAAGCACACTTGTCCTGCTATCATTGGTTCAAGTCTTTCCTTTCCATGGTACTTCATGTGAAGCACCGACAGCTTTGCTCACTGACAAACTACAAACCATAACAATGAAGTGAGAGGAACAAATGAAAGCAAAACGAGCAAAACGCAAGCACAAGTATGTGTTGTTGTATTCACTGGCATCAATGTGTATTAATACCCTCCCTCTATCTGCAGTTCCTCAAACAAAGCTGGTTTCATATCTGTAGAAGCCTCTCTCTCTGGTACTGCTTTGAGCTTCCTCTATTGTTGTAAAAGGGTTTTATTTGGTCTTTGCAATTTGTTGTTGTTCATGTTATTTTATGTAGTTCACTGACTCACCCTTACCTTGTTAATTATGTGCTAAACATCTCTTTTTTCCATATCAGACTCTAGTTTAAAATTACATGTTTATTGTTATTTGCAAGCCTTTCAACTCATAAAATTTAGTGATTATATTTTGCCCCTGATAATTATGACTATGACTCTTCACTTTAGTCTAACATCCAAAGTTGACTAACATTTAAATCAGTTTATAATAGATTGATTGGTATATTATTATCAACTTTGATTTATGTAATTTAGATTAGTGGTTTAGATCTGACAGGTTAATATATTAATTATTCCATTGTATCGAATCCTAACAATTGGCATCAGTAGCTATTTTCACTACTGTATCAGACATGTTGGACATGCATACACATGGATATAGTGCATCATAGAAATGGAGATTTGCATTGAATCAGTTTAAATTCTCACTTTTATACAACATTGTTTCTTCTTCTTCTTCTTCTTTGTTTTGATGACAATTAAAGAACTTTCTGATATTAATCCTTTTTTTTTTCCTTTACTTTGTGAAGGTGAGCAAGTGATGGAGATGAAAACTGTGACTTGCTTCATTCTCCTATTTGTTACATTAGCTCATGTGGATGCCAGGCTTGGGTTGGATCCCACATTGATGGATCAAGGTGACTGCCAGTGAAAAGAACGTGAATCATCTTCTTTATTCAGACAAAAATGCACATTACCAATTTCATATAATTAAAGATGATTATATCATGCTGAAGTTTTATCATGAAGCAGTGTTGTATACAATGATATCCACAGGAAACATGGATTCCTACATGGAGGAACAGCCACAGGAATCTGCATGTGGTTCATGCTTGGAAGCATCTCAGAGAGCTAAGAAAGCTTTGGATGACCTAGAAACGTTTGGTGAGCTACAAAAGCTGTGCCGTCCTTTGCCTTCTGACATCAAAGATAAGGTGTGTCGAGAGACCATCCACAACATACTTTTAAAAGCATTTCATTTCTTCCTTCTCCTTCACTTGTTCTTCTCTGGTTGCAGTGCTTAGAAAGGTCGAGCGCATACATACGACAGACCAAGTTGCTTCTACGAGACCTTTTCGATCAAGAAAACTTGTGCAAAAGCACAGGTCAATGCACTGATGAATCCATGTCCCCGAGGAAGGATGCTATCACTCCACTGTTGACCGAATCGGCTAAGGTAATTAAGAAAGAGTATGATAATGGATTCATGTATATAAACCCAGAGGCTGAGACAGTGTTATGTGAGTTCGTAGAAGGTAGAAGAATGCGGAGAATGCAGCGAAGCTGTCAAGCAAATATTTGCTGGATTGCAGACACCGAGAATGATAGTATGGGGTTATAATTAAGCTCTCTTTTTCATGATCCTTTTGTTCTCTTTCTTTTCTGATTTTGAATTAAACTTTTTTCCGCAGAAAAAGATGAAGCAGATTCTTGGTGAATACTGCGAAGAAGTGGAAAGCGAAAAGCATGTAAATATTCTCTCTCTCCGGTTCATCTTATAATCTTCATTTACGTCCTAGATTTTTGGACGGCTGATGCTAATCTATTCCCTCTGGTAGTGCGAGGTAATATTGCATAGGTATGTCCCAATTATCATGCTGCAACTTGAGAAGCTGAAACCCGAGGAGATGTGCGGCATGCTGGGCTTCTGTGCTGTCGGGATACCTCTCTAAAGATCACGTCTCAGACTATATATGGTGGCATCCTTTCTTCCATTTGATTTGTTAGGAATAAAGATGCAAGCACTTGCTAAATCAGATCTAATTGAATAAAGCCATACATATTGTGACTTTGGAACTTTTTGTTCTCTACGGTAAATTATATTCTCTGGTAAATTTTGTTCATGCACATTTCATGTATTCACTTGAGAAGGACATGAGAAAGAAAGGATTCAATCCCCCCGAGTAATAATAGATGGCAAGAATGACGACACAGTTTTGACTTCCGAATCATGGAAATACAATGAAACAAAGATAACAACATTCTATGGTGGTTGGAGAGAAGTGGATGACAAAGATTTATTACTCATTCAATTATTTAACCTCCTGCTTACTTGAGAGACCATATTACAAAATGAGATCATCTCAATCACATGCCACTAATTTTTAAATATCGAGCGTATCGGTATGTACATGTAACTTCGGTTGGATTTGATTTTAGATGGCGTAATATAAACACGAAATCTTTCAGTAATCGGTACCGAATCCCCGATATCGACACCTCTAATTATGATCGTCCAACGAAGAAACATGCATCAGCATCACTTGTACATATACTCCTTAAATGCATGAAATCCCTTTGTAATGGTGGTGTGCGTCTGAGTTGATTTACAACAAGATCTCCTATCACGCAGCTTTACATCTCACATCATTAAGGTTATATCTAGATGAGACCGTGCGCATTGCAAGACTCCACACATGCGAGAGCTTAGCTGAACTCGAATGGAGAGGAAGAAACGCAAGGAGAAATGTGTGAGGCCCGACCATGGCTTATTGCTCAGCGTATCTAACAACAGCTCGGTTGCGACACCTGCGACCCATCCTCTCGTGTTCTGCTGCAACTACTGCAGCAAGAAGTTTAGCAGCTATCAAGGGCTCGGTGGGCATCAGAACGCGCACAAGCTCGAGCGGGAAGAAGCCAAGGAAAGGAGTCAAAGAAAGGCCTTAGGGTTTATCCTCGTGCCAGTGGGGTTGCACGATGGACCAGGAAATAAAGCATCAGCCGTCGTCGATGAGGAAGACGATGCTGCCCGACCAAGAACGCAAGATCTTCTCTCCAAGATCGGTGAATCCTCGACCAAGGACAGTGATCCTGGTGTCGATGAGAGCGAGTTGCTTGAGGTTGATTTGACCCTTAGGCTTTGAAGGATAGCGACCGCGTTCGTAAGCAATGAGCAAGTAGTCCATATAGTTTTACTAGTTGTGGTGTTGTTTCTCCATTCGGTCGGATGTCTATTTTGTTTTGTTAGTCCATTTTGAGGACATTTAATTTCGATGAGAAAGATATGGAAATAAGAAGCATGTATATGTCATCAACATGATCGGACATTTAATTTTGATACATACCGTGTCGGACATGTATATGTCATCAACATGATCGGACATGTGTGAGACCACATGTTTAACTGTCTGTCTTTTTTATTTATTTATTTTTATTTTTCTATTTATGAGGAGATATGCCTAAGTATGTTTTTTTTTTTCATTTATTTTTATTTTTATTTTTATTTTATTTTTATTTGTTGGACATGGACAATGACAACACTCTCACTTCAATCCGGTGGCCCCCACATACTATACTCACATCACGTGAGTATTGTCACGTGACTTAGACATATCCAAAATGATTATCACAGTTCTATAATCATTTCAAATGATTATCACAGTTCTATAATCATTTCATCTTTATTTTGCATATTAAATATTTACATTTAGATGTGGTTTGATTGTTTAAACCTGTTGAATATTCTGCATGTATAAACATGTATAAACATCTTTATACATGTATAAACATGTATAAACATATTAAATTAGTTCTAGTTTATGAAGTCTTTTAAGTATAAACATCACAAAACGAATATCAATTATATATTATGTCCTCAACGTGTCCCCTATCACGTCAATAATATAATGTAACGAGACTTGTAACTAATTAATTATATTATCTACTAGAGTTTAAGGCATATTCTGCATGTTATATAGAGTTTTGATCTGATAAATATTAGTGTTGTTGTCAATAGTCTTCATGCTGAATAGCATCAATTTGACACCTCCATGGTTACTAAAATTGAAATTTGATCTTCAGTTCATTTGGATCTAATTTGCTCAGCAATAATCTTCAGAATCAAACTTGTTCTGATTGTTTTTGCAAAAATAAATTATATTAAGTAAAACGAGTAGAACACTCCCAATTACATCGGAGTCAAAATCGGGTGGTCGAACAAGAAAAATGAAAAAAAAAAAAACTAAATCCTTAATTGATCTGATTCTATTCGATTGGTTATGAACCAACTGATTCGATCGATGTTTGGATAATCCACAAACCGATCGAGTAAAATAAAATTGGTCCAATTTTAAGATATAGTTAGAACATTTGTATTCTGAATTAGGGTTTAGATAAAGAAAGAAAACAACTTTTCTTCTATGGTATCTCTCTTCCTTGAGCCATCTCTCCCCTCTACTTCATCTACATCCATCACCCTTTTCTTTCCACCCGTCCTATATGTTTTAACAAGAGATAAATGATGAAGACACAAAATTCAAAATCATACGATATACTACCAAAGTTTTTATCAACTAAACTAACAAACACCTTATTTATCTCCGTAAGTTTTCACTTGAGTTCATCTTCTTAAAACTTTTTACATCTTCTAAGTTGTTTTTCTTAAATCCTTCTACATCTTCTA
Organism: Musa acuminata AAA Group; assembly: GCF_036884655.1. NCBI lineage: Eukaryota > Viridiplantae > Streptophyta > Magnoliopsida > Zingiberales > Musaceae > Musa > Musa acuminata. The sequence continues at coordinate 18,383,740 of NC_088355.1, read as the reverse complement.
ATTTGTTTTCTTCTATTAAGTAAATCTCCGATGTGCTTCTCTTTCCCCAATTCGACTAGTTGACCCAAGGATCCGACCCAATGACCCTCCAGCGCTATTACCAAATGTGAAAAATCTAAATCCACATGTATTTGAATAATAGCACAAAATTTATTTACTAGGATTGAAAAATTCATAGAGAAAGATTATAATAAAGGGAAAAATATAAGAGAAAACAAATTAGTTTGTAATCCTCTATTATTTACATCAGAGGAAAAGATACTGATAGAGGATTGAATAATCCGCTGCTCTTTTTTTTTTAAAATAAAGGTAAAATACATTACTCAATCAAATGATCACAAACATAACAAAAAGGACAGCTCAATAAAATAATTTCTTCTTCAGATCCTATCATATCATCTAGTTGTAGCAAAATTCGCAAGCCAGTTTGCCAGTCTCCTTTCCTATAACCTTATAGTTAGTTAAACTATTTAAGGTTCAACGAAATATTCTAAATTCCTCTGTATCAATTTACTAAGTGATATGCCAACCCACGGCTGACTAAACTAAAGAATAGTCCAGTATAAATTTACAAAGTGATATGTCAATCTGTGTCATCTAATATCATCAGGAAACTAATAAAAAAATTAAAGTGTGAATCAACCTATATGGTTCAGTATTAGTCCAATACCAATTGGTACACACGGGACTATCTGGTAACGGAAACCTAGCAAGCAACCATTACGATGTGATTCCTGTCTATTCTACAAGTGGACAATCCTCCCCTTCAATAGCAGAAAATTTGGTGAGCACAATCAACAACAATTTAATTTTAAGACAACAAGACTTAGTCAACAAATTAAATGGGATAAGACTTAATAATTGTGGTCAATTTAGTAACGAGAATCACATTACCGTCTTCTTCAAGCTTCTGGATCAGTGAAGTATACGGGACTGTCAGTCTCACCCATGTTTGCTGAAGCAAAAGAATCTACGGACTCGATGATAGATGGACTCGAAAGGCTTTCATCAGAATCAGAGATCTCACTATTAACAACCATGTGCTCGTCAGGTTCAGACATTTCGGATTCTGACGTTCCCAGCATAAGCTTGCTTATTGCCGTCTTAGCAGCATCGACAAACCACTCATCCTCAGGAAGTGCACTGAAATAATATTTTGGCTATAATCAGGGAATGAATTAAAAAAATCAAGCGTAAATAAAACGCATACCAGAATATAAAAATCATACCTTTGTGGATCTATGCCTTTAGCAGAGAAAGCTCCGATTGCTCGTGTTATAACAGCTGAGACAAGCTGATGGACGTTTCTGGATGAGTATCCCCCACAAACCGCAATTTCAACTATGAAGTGCATATCAAGTATTAACTGAAAGAGTGTGAAATGATATTTAGAATTAACAGTTCATAGAATCCATAAAACACAATTGCTCGTGAGAAAAGACATGCCTGCTGCAATCCAAGTGGCTGAAGTTGAGCAGAATCATCTTTAAATACATCCCAGAATTCTTGCTCTTCCGAAAGCCACATAACTACGGTCTCTGTTAGCCGTGAAAGTAAAATCTTTTGTATCTTTTCCTTCCCCAGGAGGACATCCCCTGCCACACTAGCTAATTGTTGCAACCTTGCAAACAATGCCTGAAGCAATAATGTATAAATGTAATGGTTGATATTTATGTGATCAGAAGCAATTAGTTGCAAACAAAGTGATTTATAGAGCAATATGTGATGGAAACAAAAGTTGCAAAAGACATGGAAAATTTGGCCAAGAAAGAAGATATCTTCTTTTGGCCTCTTTATAAAGACATGACCGGCTAAAATCAGTCTCATGCAATAATTATTCAACTGCCACTGAGTGAGGAATTGTATTTCCTACACAGTGTACCAGTCACTCAATTAGGCTAAGAAAAGTATGATAGAAATTACAGATAAATAACAAAAGTACAGTTGGATCAAAGTCCAAAAATACATCATACATTCTTCCAAGCGGAATGCCTTAAGGACCAACCCATGAGATAGCAAAGCTTAAAAGATACAAGGATGGTTGGTTTTTTGACGTGGGTGCCAAAGGCATGTTTACAGCCTATCCACTAGTTGGGATAAGGTTGCATACAGAGACCTTATCAGGCATTCATAAGCAAGAAACTTGAGCCTTTTTAGCTACTGAAAAAGATACCACCAATTTTAACACAAAATTGAAGATTCAAAGAAATGGTATCACCTGAAATGGCAACGATGGTAGTGGGTCCGAGTCCCAGAAAAGGTCATCTCCTTTTCCTTCCAAATACATCCGAGCATCTAATCTTGCTTTTCCTTCCCGCGAGTAAATGAAGGTCAAGACATACTGTCTACAGAAATGGTCCCTAAGCTTTTCCAATGAATGTTGCAATTGTCGCCTCCAATCTTTGTATTCCACAGAACTAACAGCAACAATAGATATGCTTTCAGAAGATCCACCACCCACTTCTTTGTTTTCAATTTGCGGGGTAATTATTTTTGATACAGCCATCGGTAGAAGTTCAAGAGCAACTGTATATGCAGTACCTAAAAGACCAAGCTGTTCAGCATCAGTTTCAGCCCTATAATCTTCAGATTCTCTCTGTTCAATGAGGTTATCATCTTCAGAAGGACCAGGTAGAGCCTTGATTAACAATTCTACGTACTTATCAAAAAGTTGGAGGAGCTTGCTTAAAATAGTCCTTCCAAAATGCAATACCACCATTGGTGTCAGTTTATCCAATATATCCTGTAAAAGGTGATTAAAGGAAGAAAAATCATGTCAACTGCTTCATTGGTATACCAAATATTGCATACAACTATCTAATAAATAAAAGAATCAAGCTTGAGCACAGGGAAGATCATCCACACATTCTCACAATTTCATTTAAAAATTCATCAGTGTACATCAGAAAGAATGATATTTGCAGCGAGTAAATTTGGCTAAGCAACCTGCAATTAACTAGTCAAAAATGTCTAGATGTATTTAGATATAATATCTTGGAAATATAGATCTAGTTACTTCTTACTGATATAACTAACCAAGATTCGTGATAATAGATCACGAAAAATAACTACAAATTACACACATCTATCTGAATCAGATCATGGCAAGCTTCAAAGTTCAAATTGACCAACAATGCTATAGTCTTTAAAGCGAATAATATGATTGTCAGGTAAACAATAAAAAGAGTGGAGATTCCATGCCAGCCCTCAACACATGGATACGCTGTCTGACTGACACAGAGCAAGGGAGAAAGAGTGCCATCATGGCTATCATGTGTGAGGAACTTCAAATTGATTCTCAAGCAGAAATCATTGGATTTATACAGCAATTACATAAAGAAAAGGAATTGGAGAGCAACAACCCAAAAAGCCTACAAACATGCGCAGAACAAGCTTTAACCAAATGGCCCAAAAAAGTCCAAGCACAAGTTACTAGGAGCAAGCTGCAAGCCCATTAAATCATATACCAATTGTCAGATCCATCATCATCTCCCAATGTGGGGCTGTAGGGTATCATAGTCTAACTGCCTCAAAATTGTCAAGATCCAAGAGTCATCGCATATGATATAGCATATAATTTGTATTCCAATGGGGATCCAGCCTGAGGAAACATTCATCGCAATGTGTAAAAGACAACTCCTGCCACCACTCATGTTAGTTCCAGATGGATAGCTCACATAGAGTTACTCTAGCACAACTAGAACAATCTGATACTATCATAGTACCACTAGCCAATATAATTTAATGCAGCTTAACTATACAGTCCAGAAAGCTAAAACCTAAGTTATTAGCGGTAGGCATATACTTATTACTTATGAACCAATTTGCTAAAATCTCTTGATGTGGACTCATTAGGATGTCACATCAGTTGGGCCTGGACACCATTTGCTAGGCTGAATTAATATTTCAACTAAACCATCAAACTACTAAGCATATTCTCAGGAAAAAGACTTAATAGCTACTGTCCATCCACTTTGGCTGAGCAAGTGATTGGCCATATATTTGCTCTATGAACTAAGACTACTCAATGGACATTGACTTTAGAAGATTACGAGAAATTTCGAACTACTATGAACTGGTTTCCATGGCATCTATAAACTAAGATCAACTACAAGAGATTATTGAATCGGGATGCAAGCCACTAGAAAATTTTCAGGAAAAAATTACAATAACTTAGGTCCAAGAAAGTTGGTTTTTCCTCCCAATTTGCCTATTCCTTCACTGAGAGATCTGTTCAATAAGAGAGGTTTGGTCAGTCCTTGTAAACTTTTTATCAAATCATGCTCAGTATTGCTTCTATAAAAATAATCCTCCAAACTGTAGCAACTAAATATACAAAAGAGTTATATCAGAAGCCAATCTCTTCTGGCCAGTTCATTTCCTTTTTCATTACCCTTTTTTGAGCACTTATAGTATTTTTTCTATAATACACCATACTAAAACAAATATGTGACACTTACTTACAATTATTGCAAATTACCACGAAATTTAAAAGAAATTGCATCTATTTCTTGAAAATTATCCATCCAAAAGAAAATGGAAAAGAAAAAAGGAACATCATAAGCTTCATTAAATATGCATAACAAGATGAAGTCCATTTGATATGAAAATAAATGCAAATAGTGGTGGAGCCAAGGGGAACCACCATGGGGCTACAACCCCTTGCCATTGTAACTTCTCTCATGCACAGTGCAAAGGTTCTACCTTATTTCACAAAATATAATATCATAGTCTTAAAACAGAATGGAGCTCCTCTCCTAGAAAAAGTAATTGAAAATATTCAAAATGTACTAGCCATGTGTAGATAACCTTGTGCATTTTCCTTTTTCTTTTTGAATATATAAACCAATCCATAGGTGACATGAATATCATACTCTAGATTCATCTGAAAAGGGGTAAAATCACATGCAAGAAAAACACAGTTAGACAAAATTTTCAGTAAAATATTTTAATATCCGGGTGCCCTCTCTATCCAGATATCCCAGCTTCATCACCAAAGATAGGTACTTAAAAGCTTATGCATATAGCACAGGTCTTATATCAAAGCAAAACTTGAGTTTCCAGAAATCAAGACACATGGTTATAAGCAGCAAAATCCAACTCTTGGTTGGTGCCTCACAATAGAAGTAAACATTTCAGATATGCAAAAAAATAGTGCTTACTTCTACTATAGACATGAACTTCTTCCCAATGCTTGAAAATATGATATTTGATGGTGTAGTGACAGAAAGTAGTGAATCTAACTGAGAAGACATAAGTGCAACATTCTCATTCCTTGTCAAGTCAATAATCCTTCTTCTGGCTCGCCTAAAATTCATATCAAGAACCTCATCTATATAAGGATGCAAGAGTACCATAATCAACTTCGAGAATTTTAATCCTTGTGACTCCAGAAGTGAACAGTGACTAAGACTAGCTTGACTACAAACACTGGCAGAACGAAGGGCAGCAGCAGTTTCAGGTGACGGGGAGTTTTCTTTCACCAAATGGACAAAAGACTCTATTTCATCCTCAGCCCATTGCACAATTCGGTTCATATAGGTAGACATGTCTCCAACTATTAAGGTGGATTCTTTTGTTGCCACTGATATTGTTGAGAAAACAAGCTGAGAAAGAATTGCAGTGTATGTCTCTGAGTAAATGGAACATGACGGAAGAAAAGCCTCAATGTTTTTCTGAAGACGGGAATCATATGCATTCAGCATTAATTTAAGTGCCAGAGAACTTTTCCCTAGTTTAGCTAAGCCAGACACAGCTTTCCTCAGTTCAGCAGTGCATATATATGGTTGCTCAGCAATCCGTACGATTTGATCAACAAGCATTTCCTTCTTTTTAAGAAATGCTAACCTATATGAGGAGCCATCAGCAGATGGATTCCCCTCCAAGTCATGCAGCTCTGGTGAGTTACTTTCCTCTGTTATTATAGCTAACAGTGCTTCTTCTACTTTATGCTCTGCCAAAAGGACATCTATGGTATCCAGAAAGCTGATCTTGGGATCCTCCAGATCATTATGCAGCAACCGATTGATTTCAGTAAGCTCTTCCTCAGAATCAGGTTCTTCACCATTACATTTGTTCCATACTTCTAATTCTCGACAAACACCACTCATAAGATCCTGTACAAGGATTCCTTGAGCAGAAACGTGCTTTTGTAGTTCCATCAACTCCTGCTCCATTTCAATAACCTCTTCGGATAATCTGCAAACACAGGATGAAGTCACCAATAAAATCACAATTTAAGGAAAAATAATTCTTATGATCAAATAGTTCTCATATGTTATAGTTTCTTTTGGTGTATATAATAGATTTTGTCTAGGTACATCTCATTCAAAATTTTCCAAAAGAAAATAAATAAAACAGACCTTTGTTCTTGCTAATCATTTCCAAGCATTACTCCATGATCTGATTTCTGTTAGAATAAATTATTATTTTTTATTTTCCAGCTGATGACTAATGATTTAAAACTTAATTTAAGATCATGCATACATAGTTGGACATCGGTGCTGAGATACATGTAAGTGTAGCATGCTTTTTATACATTGGCCAGCCAAGGACTGATGATTTAAAACTTACTTTAAGATCATACATAGATAGTCAGACATTGGTACTGGAACTATCATATTAAACCAATTCAGCATTGTTACCAACCAGAACACAGCTCTCACATTCAAAATTGGTTTTAAGGACACAAGTGGGGCTATAGGAAGAAAAAATACTAACAGTTAACAGAAGAAAAGGTCACTGCCAACTTGAAGATTGAAAGAAAAAAGGTGTGCATCAACATGGCACCTAGGTAATAGATTTATTTGTTCCAGTCAGCATGAACTGTACAATCCTGAAGCAATTTGTTGCAGTTTGAAAAAACTAGCTATCAAGTTGATAATGCAGCATGATGCTCTGGTTTTCATTGCCAGAGTGACAGCATGTTGAACCAAGCATTTCTTGTTTAAATTTCCTTACAGCTGCCATCACCATAATGTCTATCTACTATTAGCTCTCAAAATGCTCTAGGTTAGATCAAGAATAAGTTACCTAATACTGAGGTGACAAACCTACATGAATTTAGCAAATTCTTATCCGATACAGCTCATAAAGAACAAGAGAAATCTTGTCATCTAAAATAGTTAAATCCTCATGCCAGTTGAAATAATCCATACTGCAGCAACTTAAGTCTTCCATAAAACAACTCTTTTAGAAGGTTTAAGTGCTCAAGTACATGAGAATTTTTTTAAAATCATTTTCAGGAGGTGGAACTGGTCAACTCTTATTCCTCCCATTGCTTTTATAAAGATATCAGTTCTTGCATCGAAGGACCTATCCTATTAGTCCTTTTGTTTCTTACATTTAGTTTTAGCTACTTGTTCCTTTGTTTTTCTTTTTAGCTTCAGTGTCTCTAACAGTATGAGTCTCTAATACATCCTGGTCAGAAACAAACTATGGGTGCTACTAGTTTACCTATTGATAAATAACTATTTAACTATTGTTGGTTTTTTTTATTAAGTATTATCCTCACAATATTATACAAAGATTGAGGGCTAGGTTGGTGGCAAAGGAGTTGCAACCAAACTTGTAGTATGGATTAGTTTGAGGTATTTTGTGCTTGATTTTTTTTTAAGTTTACTTTGTGTTTTGATCTATTTAACTGTAAAATCAAGATGAGCCTTTTCTCCAGCCAGATTAGAAGTTCATTTATTTTATTGCTTTGTACAGAGTTTAATGGCAGAAAAGATCCATGTAGCTGACCCTAAATAGTTGGGGCATCATGGCTTGTTGTTGTTTGTATAAGAAATGCAGTTCTTTGTGGTGATTAGGAAGAAGTGTATATGGAATAACCCCTGGATATGTAGCAGAGTGAAAAAATTGCAGTCAAGTTTAAAGGCGTTTTAAAGCTATTCAGGGCCTCGAGCAATCCAGAATAGCATTGATTGATAAACTTAGGAGAGATATGACTATGGGTATGCTATTCTGATACTTCTTTTTTGTTAAAGAATTCAATCTGGTGAACAGTCTTCGCTGTCTATGTCACGAATGATAATTTCATAGATGTCAACATAATTAGTTCCAAATAGACATATGTTCACAAAGATAATGGAAATTTAAGTAATTGGAAGCAAGAAATTAACCTAACTCAACACATGTATTAGATTTACTAATTGGCATATTAAAGCAAGGTTTGTCATACCATAGCATACCGCCTGGTATGGACAGTATATACTAGTCCAACAAACGACCAGTACAAGCGATACATAACTGTTTGTCAGTGCATCCCACCATACCGTGTGTTGGTATATCAATATGATTCAGTAAATACCGTACCGACGACTTGTAACGGACAAACTTCTAAACAAGATGTTGGATGTAATGCTTATGTCTGTCCGTTGTCTTTTGGCATGTTCATGCCTTGTACAGTAGGTAGAGGGGCGGCCGAAGGCTAAATAGTCCCATGTTAGTTGGGTTGGTGGCCTCTTTAGGCTTGTAAATAAAGGTTGTATCATGTGGACACGTGCGAGAGCTTTTCGGTCTGTAATGGACCATTTTACCCTTTGTTATGCCACTGTTCAGAGCTTGTAAAGTCTGTTTGTAATTTGCTTTGTCTATGAAGTGTTTTTCGGACATGTTTGCTTGTGGATCCCGATTGAGGCGTTCTCTTTAACCCGTTCTCTCTTTTGTTGGTCCTAAGGGACAATGGGAGGCTTCGGGGAGGCTGACCTTTGCGGACGGACGCGCGAGGGTGCCGCACGACTTAGGCAAAACCAGCTAAGTCCGTGTCAGACCGGTCGGTACACCGGTATGGACCGGTAAGGCGAATCATGTATTAGAGTACTCATTTTATATATCTTTTGCAGTTGATATTGCAAGTCGATTGATGGAAAAGCTAAGCAAGTTTAAATCCAATCTGTAGCATTTTAGTCTATCTTAAAAGTGCTCCAGGGAAGATCTTATTTATATATCTAATCATCGACACTTAGAAATTATTTGTTATTCCGATACAAAAGGGCTCGTTCACAAAATGATAGAAGATCTATCACTCTTACTGTTTGTTTGTTGAAGATAATCTTACATGTAAAAAGGCAAGAAAATAAAAAGAGCAAACAATTGTAGTTTGGTCCATTGCAGAAGCTGAATATAGGGCTATGGCTCAAATAGCTTGTGAAATTTTGTGGTTAAGATTGTTGATACATGAACTTGGTTTTTCAATCGATAAACCTAAGAATATGTTTGTTAAAACCAAGCAGATATTTGTATTGAAAGTAATATTGTATTTCATGAAAAACAAAGCATATCAAAGCAGAAACCATTTTTGTTCAAGATGCAGTGATGAGGAAGTCGGCTTCTAATTCATATGTTAATTTGGCAAATCAGTTGGTGATCTATTTCCCAGATATTTGTTCAAATCTACCTTTTTATAAAATAGTGTTTGTGCTGGGCGTGTGTGATTTACATGCTCCAGCTTGAGGAAGAGTGTTTTAGATGATTTATTTGCTGAGGTACAAGTGCACTTTGATTTGGTACTTTCATGAATTACATAGGATGTCAAAACAATTCTTTAAAGCTAGGTTATCAGTCGACTCATGCCACATCAATTTAGTTTTAGTGGAGAAAATTTTTACAAGGATCATAGAGCACAATATTGGAAGGATATGATCTTGACTATAAGAAACATCAGTTAACATATTATTATTTTCATCCTGTGTTAGGTGTTAATGGAGATCTTTATTTCCGCTTATTCATCCAAAAGAACCAACAAAAAAAATTACTATTAGTCAAGATCAAAATGCCACCGAGTATTATGACGTATCATCCATATCTTTTCCTCATTCATGAAACACTTGAATGCATTACTAGACTTGTGAGGATGAACTGTCTTGATTTTGAATGCATACTGATTATCAATGCTTTGATATGCAGTGACTACTGAATGGTATTTCCGATATCATTACCTGAGGAAGGCTAGATACTTTGACTGCATGTTCCCAGATAGGTTTTCAACAGCATCCTTCAATTCCAGGAGCTCAGAACAAACTTTCCTGATACCCTGCATATACATCCATATTAACAGAGGATACGAAATTACATAAATCAAACACAAACAAACTTGAGGCAGTAAATATCAGCCTTACACAGTACAAGGGTAAGTAATTTATGCCCATTAAATTGTAACATTTGTGGGATTAACCAAGTTAAACCCAAAATCTCCTAATCTTGCAACAGATTAAAAATGAAATTGTCCCAACAAACTCGGTTCCTAAGTAATTCTTAGCCCTCTATAAGTAATTGCAATCAAGTTCCAACAGATCCTAAGCCAAGTTCCGATTGCCTCAAAAATGACGAAAAAGATATCCAAATCCAATTCGATCGATCTAATCAATCCGAATCTTCAGTCCTACAATAACCCAAAATTTGGTCTCAAACCTACAATCCTCACAACAGCATGTAAAACTGACTGATCTTGCTTACAATTATAGATCTACAAGCAAAATTAACTTTAATATGATACAATTTAATAATCTGAAATAAAATGTGTCAATGAAAGTTATTAATGTCAATCTAACCCTTCATTAACTTCTAATGGGAAACAATGTTATGTGCATTTTCTGACCCCCAGTATTATACAGCATTTGAGATGATAATTATATTCCAATACTAATCTTTTATAACCAATTATCACAAAATTAATTCCATCTAATTTCATAGTAAATGACTGTAATCCACCTTTCTTGTCCATTAATATTTTTGTTTTTTTTTCCCTTTTTGTAGTTGATAGGATCATTACTTGGAAATCATGCCATTTTACCTCGAGTTCCAGAGCATGTAGTTCTTTTACAAAGGAACCCATAAATCTTGATGTGTAAATGGACAGGCTATGGTCTAGTTGGGTTGGGTCAAATCAGGTTGAGGCCGGCTAACAAGGGTATATAGGTCTACTAGAATATAATTTGACCAATACATCTAACCTTCTGTCTTAGGCCAAAACATGATAGTTCACAGGCTAACCGATCGAAGCACATGTCACTATTGAATGATAGAAGGGACAGGTACTGCCATCAACAAATAGTTAGTGCCTTCAAGTAGACTAATTTGAAAGGTTTATTAAAAAACTAATTGTCTTGCTAAACTATGATACTGATTCCACACTTTACTAGCTTCGTATATTACAGTATTTAAAAGCATTCAGCAACAATGAACAACAACAGCACCATAATCATCGTGCTTATTCCTGATGATCTGTTTATTATTATTCATTGAATTAACTAATGAAGTAATTGCCAAAATATTTAGCATATTCTTATTTGGCATGTTACTGTTTTGCTGATGTAGTGATATTCTTGAGGCTACAATGGATGTGAATGAGAGCAGAATGATAGCCTACCCACTTATGTACATGTCAATCCAATTGAAAACCTCGATTTAAATTTTCTCTTTTTATGCATTATGATGATAAAATAGGAGGTTCAGATGGCAATAAAACTTTCAGTAACTGATCACTTAATTACACGTTTGAGATTCTGGCTTATTAGTAACTGGAGGCTTCAGCAGAATGTGGCATCAAAAATCACTTGCAAGCTCCTACGAGCAAAGGCTAAGCTTCTCAGAGCATGATAGACCGATAGATTGGTTCTTAGATCAAAGGGTTCGTTGCGATCGACCTCAAGGACAGATTCGTTTAACTGGCATGTTGATCTAGCAACCAAGTTGCTACACGTTCAGTAACGTTATCTACCAAGTCGGAAGCAAGACAAAAGGCAATGATTTTGGTCTATCTCTAATCACACCATCAAAGATGGATAAATAAGATACATGGCACATGAGAACGTGGTGGAACTAGAAACCAAAGGTGGACGGCAAAATCGAACAAACAACGAGGCCCTTGTCACTGAACAGAAACAGATCGCCACCGCTGCTGTACGACGTCGCAGATTACCGATCATTTAGTAAAGGGATGTACGAAATCATAAGAGGGCAGACGAAACGTTTAGATTTTGTTTTAACCTTTTCGGTATGGGATTGGTAGATGGAGTTGATGCTGGACTGCGGAGTGATCCACTCATGCGTGGGGAAATCGTCGTCGTCCTCGCTGCTCTCCATCTGATCTATTCCCCTGCTTCTTCCTCTTCCTCTTCTTCTTTCTCCCTGCCGTGGGAGTCCGTCGTCACAGACGAGGACGGAAAGCTTGCATCTTGGTGACAGGGAGGATTCCAAGAAAAAGGTAGGGCTCGCTTTCAGGGCGAATTGCTGGGTCGATTTCGGGCGTGCGTCAATCAAATTAGTCGTGGACTTAGAGTGGTCGGCCGGGGATTTCCTGTTTTAGCTAAAGCAGCATCCAGTGTTTCCTTGTCCTAGACCGGTTTTACCTGAAGTATGGCCCGCATCTCCTCCGACGGGACCCATTATTCTCTCAGTGGCCAACCGCGTGCTGGAGATTTCCTGCTACCACTAGAGGAGCGTCCAGGATTTCCAAACCTACACCCAACCATCTGACTATTGCCCCACACGTCGGTTCGGATGGGACCCGTTGTTCTCTCAGAGGCCAACTGCGAGGTCTGCCTGGGATTTCGTGTTACCGCTTATGGAGCATCCAGGATTTCCTAGTCCTAACGCATCTACCTGAACCAAGGCTCGTCTCTCGCTGGCAAGTTTGTCAACTCCAAACGTTGTCTAGGGCGTGTAGTTTTTATTCAAAATCAAATCCTCTACCAAAATTAAATTGGTCCTTCGAGTTTCTCCACGAGTTTTTTTTATTGATAGGGTCTGGCACGAGGAGAATCAAAAGGATCAATAGTGCACTAACTCGAATATCTGATTAGCGTGACATTTTAGCCGATCATTTCACTAGATTAATACGGCATATAATTGTGTTAATTATAACAATTAATAGAATAATAATTCTATTGGCTCTTCACTATTTGAGTATCTTGATGAACTCCTACCACTATAATGTAAATTAAACACTCAATTACATCTATCGCTGAAAATTATTATAAAAATCTTAAGTATATCACTTGAGAATTCTCTAACTAATATTACACTTGTTAAAGAAAAATTGATAATGTTCTGGTCAACTTAAGGTGGTTCGGATATGCATGCGAAGGAATGATAAAATGCCGTCAAGATGTTTCTATAATTTTTGTCGGTCCGAGGTGGATATGCTCACATTCTTCGAGGTGACCTATATAAAGTTCGAGGTCAAGTGTCGGTTTCTTGACCTGATTCCGACCTGATTCCTCCTACACACGTGTTACTTTCTGGATGGATAAGTAAAAATATATTTAACCTTAATTACTATGATAAAAATAGTTTTTTATTCTTTGTAAAAGTGGGTGAAATATTCTATAGAATATTTCTCGAGTGGACAACATGTAATCATCCATTATTTACTTATATTTATGTAGGTAAACCAAAAAGAAGGTTTTGTCTCCCTTATGTCAATTTAGTTGTCATGTATATAGTCAAAGTGTCAAATGACAATTGATTGATAATATTTTCTTTATTATTCGGGGTGACCTATATAAGGTCTGAGGTCGAGGGTCGATTTCTTGACCTAGTTTCTTGGACACATAAGTTACTCCCAAGATGGATGAGTAAAATAATAAAAATATATCTAACCTTGATTGCTATGTCATAAGTAGTTTTTTAGACTTAGCAAAAGTGGGTGAAATATTTTATAGAATATTCCTCACGTGAACAACATGTAATCATCCCTTGTTGATTTATATCTATGTGGGCAAACCAAAAAAGAAAGTCTTGACCAACTTGGAGGGGAATCCTAAATACTTGACCTAACTTGGATAAATTAGGTTTCCCATGAGGAGATCGAGTTAGACTTGATTAACCTAGGCACCTTAAGTGTTAGGATCGGGGCCAGCACTAAGAGGGGGGGGGGGAGTGGGGGGGGGGGGGGTGAATTAGTGCAGTGGAAAGATTACGTCTCGAATAAAACTTCGTTCAATAAAAATTGTTTCTGACGAAAATCTTTTCATAAATATCTTAACTTGAAACCCATTTGTAAATATATTGAAGGCAGTGAGCTATTAAAGAGGTTTACAGTAAAGATAAATTACTCAAAGTAAAATGCACACTAGATTTTTAGAGTGGTTCAGTCAACGTGACCTACATCTACTTTCGGCTTCCTCCTCCGACGAGGTCACCGACGTCCACTAGAGGCCTTCCTTCAATAGGCGAATGCCAATCACCTTTTACACCCCTCTTCTCCTTTTACCGAGTTTAGGAGACAACCCTTACAAGCACTCACTCTCATCTTTAAACAAAAATCTAAGTTTAAGCTAGAGGAGGGAATACACTTATGATTGCAGCAGCGTTTTCTCTCTTTTAATATCTTTGTGCTTGTGTGCTTTAACCAGGGATAAGAGAGGTATTTATAGGCTTCAAGTTGATTTAAACTTGGAGCCTAAAACTTTTCCATCCCAGGTTCCCCAGGTACGGGCGGTACCACTGCCTGTGTTGGGCGGTACCACCGCCTAGTGTCAATCTGACGCTGACACTACCTTAGGTGGTACCACCGCCCAAGTTTGGTGGTACCACCGCTTGGGGGGCAGTGCTAGACGGTACCACTGCCTAGACTGGCGATACCACCGCCTAACACAGTCTCGAAGACTATGCCACGATGGTGAGACTTCTTGGAGCACTGTTTGGGCCTCTTATTGGGCCCACACAGTCCTTATATGGGCCTAGCTGGCCCCTAATTGGGTTGGCCCAAATCCAAACCCAATTACGTGCTAACTACGATTCCTAAGATATTTACTAAGCTAAACAAGTCCCAAAGTCTATTCTTCCGGCGAGGTTCCAGCGATCTTTCGACAATGTTCCGGCGGACTCCCGGCAAGCTCCTAGACTTCACGATGATCTTCTTGGCGAGTTCTGATGAGCTTCTCTGGCAAGCTTCGAGACTTCTCGGCTGGTTCTTCCATAACTTCCGACGAACATCCAAACTTCCGACGAACTCTCGAACTCCCAACGTAATCATGTCCTTGACTCTAGGACTTCATTTTGCTTCATGTCTTGCTATCGTAGTTAATCTCGCACATATAAAAATACACTTCAATCTAGACAATTAATACTAAGCATTAATCAAGTTGTTTAGTATGTCATTGGTCCCTCGACACTTCGTCTGATTCTTCGGTGCATCGTCTTCTCTTGCGGCCTATTGCCCAATTGGCCAGTTGACTCTGCAACTCCGATATCCTTGGCGTAATATCCGCTCTTCTTGGCCCAATGCTCGAATCTACGGCCCAAAGCCTTCTGTCGATATGTCGACCGATCCACCGGCCCGACGTCCAATCTTCTGACATGTTCCTCCGGCATAACATGATTTTTCCTGCTTTAATTATCTCATCCTGATCGAAGCATCCTACGTCACTCAAAACACAGATTAAAATATAAATACATATCAATTGGTTTCATCATCAAAATACGAGATTCAACAATCTCTCCCTTTTGATGATGACAACCAATCGACGACAGAGTTAACCTTAACTCTCGGAGTTTAAACAAACTCCCCCTATCAATATGGCATATAACTCTTGGATTCAAAATTCCAAGCAAATATGTCATGATAAAATCATGCATGATATCAACATACTTCTCCCCCTTTGTAATCAACAAAAAGGAGAAGTCCAACTATTCATGTGTTTGGAATATTCAAATTCAAATCATTGCATAATAAATCTTAAGTTTAATCGTCATGCAATCTAGCAAAAAATTTTGAGTTTTACATCATATAAGCTAGCAATATTTAAGATGTGCAAGTTGACATATTTGCTTTTCTTTGCGACATGCAAGATAACATATTTTTGCATCTTCTTGAGATTTAAAGCTAACAATTTCTTGGTGATGTTCAAGATAGCAATTTCTTCTCTTTTGAGAAGTGCGATTATTTTTGCTTCCCTTGCAAAAACGCAAGCTAACAAAATGTTACATTATTTTACAACATGGAAGCTAATAATTTGAGATGTTCAAGAAATAAATTCTTTTTTCTCTTTTGAGAAGTGTAATTTTTGCTTTCTTCTTGAATTGTGCGAGCTAGCATCTTTTATCTCCCCCTTTGTCATTGTCAAAAAGAAGGGAAGAAAATAATTTTGTAATTTTTTTTTTCTTTACAATAATTTTCAAATCATGATAAAGGTAAATAATAAAGATAAAAAATCAAGTCATGAATGTCAAGATCATAGTATTACATGTATTCATATCATCATATGGAGAATATCAAGAAGAACTTGGTGATGAGATAAACATTTCATGAATACAATGAATTTTACATAATAACATTGAAGTAATAAATTATCAAGATGTCAAGTAGTATATCATGGTTGATTTGAATATATCCTTTTTAGTGAATATATCCAAGAAGAGTCATAGTATGAAAAATCTTGATTCATAAAAAAATATTATGTATCAAATATCGAGAAATCAAGATGATGATATAGATGAAGACATTCATGTAAATGATCTCGATTCATGTATAGTATCTCTCAATTTATTATAAATCATAAAAGTTATAATTCTAAAAAAATCATGATTAATTTCGATAAATTTCAATAAGAAGATACAAGAACACATAGTAGGAGATCTTGATTCATAAATGATTTTAAGTTATAAATCATGAGAAATCAAGATCATGATTTCGATAAAACTTATTAAATTCAAATCATCAAAATCATCAAAATTACTTTCAAGAGATTCACAAAAGTAATACATATAGATTCATTAATCTCCCTTTTTGGAAAACACGATAAAGTAGGAAAAATAAAATTTTCAAGGTGAAACCTTTCCTCTTTTTAGTTGTTTCAATTCATGTGATTTATTTCATTCATGCATGTCCTTTTTCATTTATGTCAAATAAAAACATACATCAATTGTTTAAAAAACAAAAAAAGAACTTTCAAAAGATCGCAAAACTATCATGCATAATTTTGAATTATAAAACCATTAAACATGATTTCAAATCAATATACTCAAGTTTATGTATGAAAACCATCCATATTGTTTAAAACGAAAAGATAAAAAATTATCAAGATCAAAAGTGTAACACAATTCCAAGACATATGATTTCAAATTATTATTTCAAGTCCTCATGCATAAAAATCATCAAGCATGATACAAACATCATTATGATAAGGGATACAAGCCAAAGAAATTATTAAACATAAAGCATATTCATCAATCATGGTGTCATTAAGCATAAGGCATTTTCAACCAAAATTATTTTGTTATTAAACATATAATTTTTATTATCATTTTTGAAATTACTAGCATGATCCTAATTTTTTTTCATTTTCATTATATTTTTAAACATGTAATTTAAAAAATAAATTTTCTAAACTAAAAAAAATACATCATGAAAAGCATTATGTAATTTTGAAATAAATTAAAGGCATTTTGATTATCTCATCGTCGAAAACCGTTCAGGCGTAGTTTGTCACCTTGCCTTTCTTGGATTGTCCTTCTTCTTCGGATGAGCTCGATTCATCCCACTTTGTATTCTTCTTCTTGCGTTCAAAGCAAGTAGTTGCGTTCTTTTTATTCTTGTTCTTTAATTCTTGTTTCATAAACTTTTTAAATTTCTTAGTGAGTAGTTCATGTTCACCATCACTTGAGCTTATGCTCGAGTGGGCTTCAAATGTTCTCAATACGAAATCCTTCCTATTCTTTGGAAGGTGGTTCTCAAGTTCTTTACGTGCATTATACGTCATTTTATAGGTCATTAAAGACCCTAATAGTTCTTCAATCAGAAAGGTATTCAAATTTTTTGATTCTTGAATTGCTGTTACTTTTAAATCCCAACTTTTATTAAGAGAACGCAAAATCTTGTTTACAAGTTCAAAATTTGAAAACATTTGCCAAGAGCTTTTAAACCATTGACAATATCCGTAAAACGGGTGTATATGTCAACAATAGTTTCACTCGCCTTCATTCGAAAAAGCTCGAAATCATGCATTAAAAAATTAATTTTTGAAGCTTTCACTTTGCTAGTTCCTTCATGTGTGATTTCAAGATTGCGCCAAATATCAAAAGTCATTTCGTAAGTAGAAACATAATTAAACTCATTTCTATCTAGGGCACAAAACAAGGCATTCATAGCTTTTGCATTTAGATAAAACATATTTATCTCCAAATCATTCCAATGGTTCATTAGAAGAGAAGACATTTGAAAACTATTTTCGACCATATTCTATAAATTTAAATCAATCGAAAGCAAGAAAACTCTCATTTGAGTTTTCTAATCAGTGTAGTCTGTCCCAATGAAAAAGGGAGGATGAATGAGAGAGTGACCCTCTCGAAAGTCGAAATGAGCCATTTCTCTTGGGTGTTAATCCAAATAAGAAATCATGAGGCTCTGATACCAATTGTTAGGATTGGGGTCGGCACTAAGAGGGGAGGGGGGTGAATTAGTGCAGCGGAAAGATTACGTCTTGAATAAAACTTCGTTCGATAGAAACCATTTCCGACAAAAACCTTTTCGTAAAGATCTTAACTTGAAACCCATTTGTAAATGTATTGAAGGCTGTGAGCTATTAAAGAGGTTTGTAGTAAAGATAAATTGTTCAAAGTAAAATATAAACCAGATTTTTAGAGTGGTTCGGTCAACGTGACCTACATCCACTTTCGGCTTCCTCCTCTAAGGTCACCGACGTCCACTATAGGCCTTCCTTCAATAGGCGAAGGCCAATCACCTTTTACACCCTCTTCTTTTACTAGATTTAGGAGACAACCCTTACGAGCACTCACTCTCCTCTCTAAACAAAAATCTAAGTTTAAGCTAGAGGAGGGAATACACTTATGATCGCAGCAACGTTTTCTCTCTTTTAATCTCTTTGTGCTTGTGTGCTTTAACCAGGGATGAGAGGGGTATTTATAGGTTTCAAGTTGATTCAAACTTGAAGCCTAAAACTTTTCCATCATGGGTTCCCCGGGCACGAGTGGTACCACCGCCTGCGCTCGGCGGTACCACCGCCCAGACTGACAGTACCACCACTTGGCACCCTGCCAGGGGTGGTACAACCGCCAAGACTGGTGGTACCACAGTTTGATATAGTCTCGAAGACTGTGCCATGATGGTGAGACTTCTTAGGGCACTATTGGAGCCTCTTATTGGGCCCAACACAGTTCTTATATAGGCCTAGCTGGCCCCTAATTGGGTTGGCCCAAACCAAACCCAATTACGTGCTAACTACGATTCCTAAGACATTTGCTTAGCTAAACAAGTCCCTATGTCTATTCTTCTAGCGAGCTTCTAGCGATCTTTCGGTAATATTCCGACGGACTCTTGACAAGCTCCTAGACTTCACGATGATCTTCTTGGCAAGCTTTGATGAGCTTCTCTAGCAAGCTCGAAGACTTCTCGGCTGGTTCCTCCATAACTTCCAACGAACGTCCAGACTTCCAACAAACTCTCGAACTCCCAACATAATCGTATCCTTGACTCCAGGACTTCATTTTGCTTCATGCCTTGCTATCGTAATTAATCCTGCACATATAAAAACATACTTCGATCTAGACAATTAATACTAAGCATTAATCAAGTTGTCTGGCATGTCATTGGTCCCTCGACGCTTCGTCCGATTCTTCGACATATCATCCTCTCTTATGGCCTATTGCCTAATTGGCTAGTTGACTCTGCAACTTCGATATCCTTGGCGCAATATTCGCTCTTCTTGGCTCGATGCCCGAATCCATGGCCCGAAGCCTTCTATCGATACGTCGACCGATTCATCAGCCCGACGTCTAATCTTCTGACATGTTCCTCCGGCACAACATGATTTTTTCTGCTTTAATTGTCTCATCCTGATCGAAGCATCCTGTGTCACTCAAAATGTAGATTAAAACATAAACACATTTCAATTGGTTCCATTATTAAAATATGAAATTCAACAGTAGGCTCTCCAAGGAGATTAAGTCGGGCTTTGCCAACCTACACACCTCGAGTTCTCCGAGTAAGTCAAGTTGGGCTTAGTTGACCTACACGTCTTTGTCTCTCCAAGGTGGTTGAGTCATGCTTGGCTATCCTACATGCCTCAAGCTCTTCGAGGAGGTCGAGTTGGGCTTGGTCCACCTATGCACCTTGGGAGTTTGGTAAGCCAACTATATTTCTGAGATGTACCTTGTGCCATTATTAAACGCTCTCCACAAGAGGGGCATGTCAAGTATTGTTGAGATGCTCAACTTCGAGAATAACATATTGTTGAATCTTAGATTTTGAAGATGAAACCAATTGATAGTGTTTATGATTTGATCTGCGTTTTGAGTGATGTAGGAAGCTTCGATCAAGGAGAGACAATTAAAGTAGGAAGAATCATGTTGGGCCGGAGAAAAATATGTCAAAAGATTGGACGTCGAGTCGAAGGATCGGTCGACATATCGATAGAAGGCTTCAGGCCATGGGTTCGGGTATCGGGCCAAGAAGAGCAAAAATTACACCAAGGAAATCGGAGTTGCGGAGGTCAACTGGCCGATTAGGCAATATACCGCAAGAGAGGACAATTCGTCGAAGAATCGGATGAGACGTCGATGAACCAATGACATGATGAACAATATTTGATTAGCCTTATAATAATCATCTAGATCGAAGTAGGTTTTAAGTGTACAGGATTAACTACGATGGCGATCAAGGCATAGAGCAAAATGAAGTCCCGGAGTCAAGAACGAGATTTCGTTGGGAGTTCAAGAGTTCGTCGGAAGTTCTACCGGATTTGAATGAGAAGTCTAGGAGCTTGCCAAAGAAACTCGTCGAAACTCGCCAAGAAGATCGTCGTGAAGTCTAGAAGCTTGCCAGGAGTTTGCTAGAATATTGCCAAGAGATCGTCGGAAGTTCGCCGGAAGCTCACCGGAAGAAACCTAGACTTACCAGACTTATTTAGCTTAGTATATGTCTTAAAATTCATAGTTGGCACATAATTGGGTTGGAATTGAGTCAACTCAATTAGGGGTTAATTGGGCCCAAGTTTGGGTTGTGTTGGGCCAAGAGAAAGGCCAAAACAGTGACCCAACAAGTGGCAACGTCGTGGCATAATATCTAAGACTGTGTCAGGTGGTGGTACCGCCAGTCTGGGCAATGGTACCACCTAGACACAGTCTCTGAAAGACAATCGGGCAGTGGTACCGCCATACTAGGTGGTGGTATCGCCCAATGTCAGTGCTGCAGGTGGTGGTACCGCTAGTACCCGAAAATCAAGGATGAGATACTTTTAGGCTCCAAGTTTAAATCCACTTGAGGCCTATAAATACCCCTCTCATCCCTAGTTAACACACACAAGTATAGAGAATTTAAATGTGAGAAAATTCTGTAGTAATCACTTGAGAGATCCCCTTCTCTAATTCTAAGTTTAGAATTCTGTTTTGAGAGGAGTGAGTGCTTGTAAAAGGATGTCTCCTAAACCTATGAAAAGAAGAAGAGGGGTGTAAAAGGATAGTTGATCTCCGCCCATTGAAGGAAGACTAGTAGTGGAAGTCGATGACCTCGAGTGAAGAGGAATCGAGAGTAGATGTAGGTCATGATGACCGAACCAATATAAAATCGATTTGCTACCTTTTACTTTGTTGTTTACCTTTGCTGCAAATCATTTTACTTGCTCACTGCTCTACTTCCTCATTATATGCTTACGAAAGTGTTTTTAAGTTAACATCTTTTTGATCGGTTTTCAACGAATAAACATTTTTCAAAATTAACGTTTTTATCAGTGCACTAATTCACCCCCCCACCTCTTAGTGCTGATTCGTTCCTAACAGTTGGTATCAAAGACACATTCTTTCTCATTTGGTTTAACACCCAAAGAGAAATGACTCTTTTCGGCTTTCAAAAGGGCTTTTCTATCATTCATCCTCCCATGTTCAATGGGATGAACTACACTTATTCGAAAACTCGGATGAGAGTTTTCTTGCTTTCCATAGATTTAAATTTATAAAATATTATTAAAATGACTTTCAAAAGTCTTCTACTCCAATGAACGAATGGAATGATTTAGAGAAAAAAACTTTTTTTTTTAAATGCTAAAGCTATGAATGCTCTATTTTGCACCTTAGACAAAAATGAATTCAATCGGGTTTCTACTTGTGAAATGACTTTTGACATTTGACACACACTTGTAATCACACACAAAGGTACTAGTAGAGTTAAAGACTCTAAAATAAATATTTTGATACGTGATTTTGAATTATTCTATATGGAACCAAGCAAGACTATTGGAGACATGTACACCCATTTTACGGATATTGTCAATAGTCTAAAAGCTCTTGGTAAAAGTTTTTCGAATCTTAAACTTGTGAATAAAGTTTTACTATTACTTTCTAAAAATTGAGATTTGAAAATAATGATAATATGAGAATCAAAGGACTTGAACTATTTTCCGATTGAAGAACTTATTTGGTCTTTGATGACCTATAAAATGACTTATATAGCACAAAATAAACATGAAAATAACCTCCAAAGAATAAGAAGGATTTGACACTTCGAACACTAGAATACCACTTGAGTGATAACTCAAGTGATGATGATGATGACTTTGAACTTCTCATTATAAAATTTAAAAAGTTCATGAAACAAGAATTAAACTAAAAATGAACTTAAAAAGAAGTTGTTAAAGAAGAAGAAAGTATTCAAGGCGGCTTGGGATGAATCGAGCTCATCTGATAACGAGGGGCAAACCGATGAAGATGAAACGATGAACTTCGCTTTGTTGACTCTCGACAATGAGGTAAACAATTCAAACGAAACTCCTTTACTTTATTTTGAAATTACTTGATGATTTTTTATGAGTTATTTTTAAATTATATAGTAAAATAAAAAATAAAAAAATTGTAAAAAAACATATCATGCTTCTTTTTCTAGTTATTTTAAAAATTTTGAGCATGATAATTGCATGATAACTCCTAGCACTTATTGAATCTCATATTTTGATGATGAAACCAATTGATAGTATTTATTTAATGTATGTTTGAGTGATGTAGGACTAGCTTCGATCAGAAGAGGCAAATCGATTAAAGTAGGAGGAATCAGATGTTGGGCCAGAGCAAACATATTAGAAGATTGGACGTCGAGCTGAAGGATCCGTCGACGTGTCGGCAGAAGGCTTCGGTCCGTGAATTCGGGCAGCGGGCTAAGGAGATCAGATGTTGCGAGAAGATAATATGCTAATTAGGTAATACATCGAAGGAGAGGACGATGCATCGAAGGATCGGACGAAGCACCGGAAGAACCAATGACATGTTGGACAACAAAGGATTCGCTTGTAATTGATTATGTCTAGATCGAGTTAGTTTTGAGTCTAATTGAGTCGATTTAGAATGTAATTAGACTAACTCAATTAGAGGCCAACTAGGCCCAAGTTTGGGCTATGTTAAGCCAAGTGAAAAGGCCCAAATAGTGACCCAACAAGTGGCATCGTCATGGCACAATCTCCAAGACTATTAGGCGGTGGTACCGCCAGTCTGGGCGATGGTACCGCCCAATGGCAGGGTGTAAGGCGGTGGTATTGCCAGACGAGGCGGTGGTACTGCTAGGATCTGGGAAACCCGGGATGAGATTTTTTTAGGCTCCAAGTTTGAATCCACTTGAGGCTTATAAATACCCCTCTCATCCCTGGTTAACATACATAAGAATTGAGAGTTAAAAAGTAGAAAAACAATGTTATAATCTTGTGAGGACTCCTCTCAAAGCTCTAAGTGTTAGTATAGTTTGAGAGAAGAGTAAGGGGGGTTGTAAAGGTTCTCTCATGAACTTGTCAAAAGGAGAATCGAGTTGTAAGGGTGGTTGATCTTCGCTCATTGAAGGAAGATCATTAGTGGATGTCAATGGCCTCGATGGAAGAGAAATCGGTGGAGTGGATGTAGGTCACGACAACCAAACCACTATAAAATGGTTTACATTTCTGTTTTGCTGTTTATCTTTATTGCAAATTGCTTTACTTCCTCATTACTTTTGCTGCATACCCTTTTTAATGTATTTCAAGTTAATATCTTTCCGAAATCGATTTCAATGAATGAAAGATTTTTGAACTAACAGTGATTTTATCCGCTGCACTAATTCATCCCCCCTCTTAGTGCCGACTCATTCCCAATAATTGATATCAGAGTCACGTTTTTCTCATTTAATTTAACATCCAAAGAGAAATGGCTCTTTTCGACTTTCAAGAGGGTCACTCTCTCATTCGTTCTCCCATGTTGAATGGGACGAACTACACATATTAGAAAAATTGAATGAGAGTTTTGTTACTTTCGTTGAATCTTGATTTATGGAATATAGTCGAATTTGATTTTTAAAAGTCTTTTCTTCCAATGAACGATTGGAATGAGTTGGAGAAGAAGACTTTCTCTTTAAATGCAAAGGCTATGAATGTCTTATTTTATGCCTTAGACAAAAATGAATTTAATCGAGTTTCTACTTGCAAAATGACTTTCGATATTTGGTACAGTCTTGAAATCACATACGAAGGCACAAGTAGGGTTAAAGATTCTAAAGTTAATATTTTGATGCATGATTTTGAGTTGTTTTGAATGGAAACAAGCGAGACTATTAGAGATATGTACACCCGTTTTACAGATGTTGTCAATAGTCTAAAAGCAATTGGCAAATATTTTTTGAATTTTGAACTTGTTAATAAGATATTAAGATCCCTTCCAAAAAGTTAGGATCCTAAAATCATGGCCATACAAGAATCAAAGGACTTGAACCATTTTCCCATTGAAGAACTGGTTGGGTCATTATTGACCTACGAAATGAGTTGTATGACTCATAAAGAGCTTGAAAACAACCTTCCAAAGAACAAGAAGGATTTTGTACTTAGAACAAAAGAAGACCACTTGAGCAAAAGCTCAAGTGATGATGCACTTAAACTTCTCACAATAAAGCTTAAAAAGTTCTTAAAACAAGAATCAAAGAACAAAAATAAACTTAAAAATAATGCAACTACTTGCTATGAACACAAGAAGAAGGAAGCACTCTAGGATGAATCGAGTTCATCTGAAGATGAAGAACAAATCAACAAAGGCAAGGTGACAAACTATGCCTTAACGACTTTCGACGACAAGGTAACCAAAATTTCTTTAATTTATTTTAAAATTACTTGATACTTTTTCATGAGTTATTTTTAAATTAGTTAGTAAATAAAAAATATAGATCATGCTTTTCTTTTTCTAGCTAATTTTGAAAATGATAATGACAATTGCATGTTTTATAAAAATACAACAAAATATTAGATTTAAATCTAATGATTAATCTTATGTATATTTTTAAGAAAAAATAATGTGTATCTAAATTGATGATTTCCGACTTTGATTGAAAATGCTCAATGAAATCATGCTTGATATTTTAATGACATAATGATGTAAGATGTAATGAAAATATTTAAGTTTTGATACCATACTTGATGATTTTATATTATAGATTTTGAAGTTATACATAATGATTTTTGTGATTCATGGCTTATTGATCTTTGTCGCAATAAAAGTTGTTTTTCGGTTCTAAACAAGATGGATGATTTTCATATGAAAAACATGAGCATATTTATATAAAATCAATCATATAAAACGAAACACATAAAAAGGAAAATGAATTATCATTGGAATTCAAATGATGAATCAAATCTCTTGTTTGAAGAAGCCTTATGTTTAATGTGTTATACTTTTTGGTTTTGATGGTTTTTATTTCAAAATTTATTTTTTTATCCTAGACGTTGATGCATGTTTTTATTTGGCATAAAAAGACAAAAGCATACTTGTATGAAATAAACAACTTAAAATAAAACACATAAAACGTGAATACATTTTTCATCTCTATCTTATTGATTTTTCGATAAAAGATTAATGAATCCATGTATATTATGCTTTTGTGAATCTCTTGGACTATGAAAATGAATTTGAATGAGTTTGATCGAAATCATAATTTCTCGAGATTTATAATATGAAATCTTTTATGAATCAAGATCTCTTATTATGTGTTCTCGTATCTTCTTATTGAGATTTATACAAATGAATCATGGTTTTTCTCTTGATTTCTTAGAATTTATAACATAAGATTACCTTTGAAAATCATTGGTCTCCTAAGATTTCTTTTTGTTATTTACTAAAAAGGAGATTTGTTAAGATGAATCATTTACGAATTGATCTTTCATTTTTCATGTCATGAGTTTCATATGATTACCTTTGTATTTATGTGATGCTTAGAGCATTGATGGAAGAAAGAAATAAATTGTACTATTAAAAATTCTTCTTTCTTATTTATAATAAAAAAGGGGAGAAAGAAAATCGCTAGTGTCTCAAGAGACTGATCAATTAACCTATGTCATTTTGAATCTCTTGAAAATGATTTTGATGATTTGATTTTGAATGAGTTTTATTCAAATCATGATCTAGATTTCTTGAAATTACTTGAGATCTTTTAAATCAAGATATCTTCTTCGTACTCCTACGATTTTTTCTTGGTATTTTATTTAAAGAAAAGATTTACTATATGAATCATGTCTTTTGGTATTCATATGATCTATCTTTCATGATATGATTTTTTATAATTCCTTGTATTCATGAAATATATATCATCACCAAAATTTCCTTGTTATCCTTCCTGTGATGATATGAAATTATGCATGATATTATGTTGATGCATACAAATGAGAAGTTATGATTATGCATGGTAGGATGTAATATAATTTGACAAATTGATACCATCATGATGTGAAATATTTATGATTTGGAATGATGCATGCAATACTTATGATGATGTATATGATGTATTGCATATGATGTGAATCGTGATTAAAATTGCTTTGACTTGAATTCAAGATTTATCTCAATTATGGTATATTGCAATAAGAATGACATTTTATCTTTGTTATAGTTTAAAAATTGATATAAAGGGAAATGAATTACATTATTGTTTTATTATTCCCCTCTTTTTGCCAATGACAAAAATTATATCATTCTTCTTTTTCTAGTTATTTTGAAAATTTTAAGTATGACAATTGCATGATAACTCCTAGCACGAAGTATGCCAAGTTAGATTTATTTAATTATTTTAATTAAAAATAATCATGTTGTAGATTTAATGATGCATAATGATTTAAAATCTTATGTTTTAGAATTACGTATTATACTTTTAATCTTATATCTTTTATGACATGACTCCTTTGTATTTATGATTTATATGTCTCATGATATGATTGAATCATTGAAGCAAAGAAGGAAAATACATTACTACAACAAACAAAATAATTTTGATTAAAAATGCTTTATGAAATCATGCTTGATGAAATAATGTAATGATGATTTGAAATCATAATTAATGAGTTTATATTTCGAAATTATGCATGATGATCTTTGTGATGTATGGCTTATTGATCTTGTTGTGATGAACTTTGCTTTTAAATGATGATACATATTTTTGTTTGGCATAAAAGACAAAGACGTGTTTGTATGAAATCAAATCACTTAAATTGAAACAACTAAGAGGAAAGCATTTTTCTTGAAAATTTCTTTTTCTCTATCTTATCGATTTTTCACGGAGAGATTGATAAAATCATGTCATTTTCAATCTCTTGAAAGTAATTTTGATGATTTCATGATTTGAATTTGAATGAGTTTTATCCAGTTGAATTTGAATTTTGATGATTCTCCTATTTTTGCCTATAACAAAGGGGGAGAAAATAAATGATGAATGTTTGGTACCAATAATCATGAAGTGATAAATACTTAAAAAATATAATTTAATGTTTGGTATCATGAATGCTCTAGTATCATGCATAAGAGAAATGATTGGTATCATAGATGCTTTAGTATCATACATGAGAGAAATGATGAATGTTTGGTATCATGATCAAAATATTGATTTAATGCATGAAGTGATAAATGTTTAAAGATTTTAATATCTTAGTATCATGTATGATATGATCATAGTGATGATTGATTTTTTTTTGGTATCATGCATGAAGGAAGTAATGGTTTGAAATTATGCATGTTATGTATTAAAGACTTGAAACTATGTTTTGGCATCATGCATACCCAAGTAATATTGATTTAAAAATTTATTGATTTAGTATCATGCCCAACGTGATAATGATGATGACTTGGCATTTCTTACAAGAATACTTTATGGTTAAGATTTATTTTCTTTATCCAAATCATAATATTGATTTCTCGATGTTTGATAGATAAGATTTTTTTATGAATCAAGATCTTGTTTTTGAACTCTCATGTTTCTTTTTGTTATTTACTAAAAGGGAAAAGAATTACAACATTGTATTCTTCTCTTATATTTGACAAGGACATAGGGGGAACAAATTTTGCTAGCTTGCATACTTCAAGTAGAAGCAAAAAGTTGCTAGTTTGCACATCATAAAGAGAAGCAAAAAGTTTGCTCATCGTAAAAATTTTGTCAACTTTCATATGTATAAAATTTGTTAGCTTGCATATTCTAAAATTATGTAAAACTTACTAAATTTGCTAGCTTGCAAATTGAATGGAGAAAGAATTACTAGTATGCACATCTCAAAAGAGAAAGATTTGCTAGCTTGCATAATTCAAGAAGATGCAAAAATATGCTAGCTTGCTCATCTCAAAAGAGAAGCAAAGATTGCTAACTTGCATATTTCAAGAAACAAAAGTTTCTTTTTTGAACTCTCCAAATTGCTAGCTTGCATGTTCTAAAATTTTGTAAAATTCAGTAGCTTGCATGATGTATAACTTGCTATCTTGAACATCACTAAGAAATGCTAGCTTGCAATATCAAGTGAAGCAAAAGTGCTATCTTGCCTATCTCAAGAAGCAAAATATGCTAACTTACACATCTAACAAAATTTATAAACTTGTAAAACTCAAAATTATTGCTAGCTTGCATGATGATAAAACTTGCGATTATGTTTATAATGCAATGATTTGAAACTTGCTAAATGCACTTATCCTTTTTGTTGATGACAAAGGGGGAGAAGTTATGATAATGTTCATGCATGGAATGATGTATTAAAATTTTGAGTATGCATGATTTTATGATGACGTGTTGCAAATATTCATGATTAAATTTATTTTGACTTGAATACAATTTAAATTCAAGAGTTCTAACAATATGATATATTGATAGGGGGAGTTAAGGTTAACTCCATCATCAATTGGTTGTCATCATAAAAAAGGAGGAGATTATTGAATCTCAAATTTTGATGATGAAATTAATTGATAGTGTTTATGATTTAATCTACGTTTTGAGTGACACATGAAGCTTCGATTAGGGAGAGATAATTAAAGCAGGAAGAATTATGTTGGGCCAGAGAAAAATATGTCAGAAGATTGGACGTTGAGCCAAAGGATTGGTTGACATATCGACAGAAGGAATTAGGCCATGGGTTTGAGCATCGGGCTAAGAAGAGCAAAAATTACATTAAGGAAATCAAAGTTATGGAGGTTAATTGATCGATTGGGCAATAGGCCGCAAGAGAGGACGATGCGTCAAAGAATCAGACGAGGCATCGATGAACCAATAGCATGATGGACAACATTTGATTAGCCTTATAATAATTGTCTAGATCGAAGTAGGTTTTTAGTATGCAGGCTTATCTATGATGGTAGTCAAAGCATAAAGCAAAATGAAGTCTCGAAGTCAAGAATGAGATTTTGTTGAGAGTTCGATAGTTCGTCGGAAGTTCTGCCGAAATTGAACGAGAAGTCCAAGAGCTTGCCAAAGAAGCTCGTCGAAACTCACCAAGAAGATAGTCCAAAAGCTTGCTGGGAGTCTGCTGGAACATTGCCGAGAGATCGTCAAAAGTTCGTCAGAAGATCGCTAGAAGAAACCTAGACTTATTGGACTTATTTAGCTTAGAGTATATCTTAAAATTCGTAGTTAGCATATAATTGGGTTGGAATTGGGTCAACTCAATTACAGATCAATTGGGCCCAAGTTTGAGCTGTGTTGGGCTAAGAGAAAGGCCCAAATAGTGACCCAACAGGTGGTACCATCATGACACAATCTCCAAGACTATGTCAGGTGGTGGTACCGCCCAAACACAGTCTCCTAGAAAACCGGGGATGAGACACTTTCAAGCTCTAAGTTTGAATCAACTTGAAGCCTATAAATACCCCTCTCATCCCTAGTTAACACACACAAGCACAAATAATTTAAAAGTAGGAAAACGCTGTAGTAATCACTTAAGAGATCCCCTCCTCTAATTCTAAGTTTAGAATTCTGTTTAGAGAGGAGTGAGTACTTGTAAAAGGTTATCTCTTAAACCTATGAAAATGGGAAGAGGGGTGTAAAAGGGTAGTTGGTCTTCGTCCATTGAAGGAAGACTAGTAGTGGAAGCTGGTTACCTCGAGTGAAGAGGAATCGGGAGTAGATGTAAGTCACGATGATTGAACCACTATAAAATTAGTTTGCTGCCTTTTACTTTGCTGTTTACCTTTGCTATAAATCATTTTACTTGCTCACTGCTCTACTTCCTCATTACATGCTTACAAAAGTGTCTTTAAGTTAACATCTTTCCAATCGGTTTTCAACGAATGAATATTTTCTGAAATCGACATTTTTACCGCTGCACTAATTCACTCTCCCCTCTTAGTGTCGACTTGTTCCTAACACATATTGGACATTTTTTCATGCTCTCACTCCCAAAGGAGTAAGTTGGGTGTCGTTGGGATGCTCACCCCTAAAGAATGCACATTGAGCATCTTTGGACACTCACTCCCATAGGGGCATATCGGTGCTATTGAGATGCTCACTTATAAGGAGGGTGCATCGAGCATCTTTGGACACTCACTTTTATAGGGGTGCGCTAGGTTCTGTTGAGATGCTCACCCCTAAAGAGGCTGTATCAAGCATCTTTGGATGCTCACCCCCTTAGGGGTGCATCGATGCCGTTAAGATGCTTACCCTCAAGAAGAGCGCACTGGACATTCTTTGATGTTTATGTTAGGATCAAGAATGACACTAAGAGAGGGGTGAATTAGTGCAGTGAAAAAATTATCGGTTTCAAAAGTCTTCGTTTCGATTAAACCCAATTTCGATGAAAACTGCTTTATAAAGATATTAACTTGAAAATGTATGGGAGTATAGAGAAAGCAATAAGAAGGTAAAGCAGTTTGCAGTAATGATAAATTGCTCAAGACGAAATGCAAACCAGAATTTAGAGTGGTTTGGTCATTGTAACCTACATCCACTTCGGATTCCTCCTCCGTTGAGGTCACCAGCATCCACTAATAGCCTTCCTTCAATAGACGAAGATCAACTACATTTTACAACTCTTTCTCTTTTTACCGAGTTTAGGAGATAACCCTTACAAGCCTCACTCCTCTTTCTTGGATGTTTACAAAGCTAAGAGAGGGAGGGGAGGGATCTTCTCACTTTACAACACTTTAACACCCCAAGAATTCAAGATTATGTTAACACTTTCGTGCCCTTTTATGCCGAAAAGAGTGGGTTATTTATAGGCCTCAATGACTTCAGAATTGGAGCAAAAAAATATCACATCCCCGGATTTCGGGGTACTGATCATACCACCGCCATTATTGGGTGGTACCATCGCTTGACACCTGACACTAGATGGTACAATCGCTTGACAGAGCTTGGAGACCGAGCTCTGGCGGTACCACCGCCTGACAGGGGCGGTACCACCGCCTAACAACATTAACTATCGGTGGTACCACTGCCCAGTCTGGGTAGTACCACCATCCAATCTGGGTGGTACCACTGTCCAAAACACCTGGGAGACCGAGTCCCAAGCGGTGCCACCGTCGACCAAGATTTCAAGTGCTGAATGGGCTGTCCAATCCAACCCAATTCAGCCCTGTTAAGGGCCCAATTGGCTCCTAATTGAGTTAGTGGGATTACCTCCCAATTCTAACTCAACTCAAGGTCTAACTACAATAATTAAGATATTTAACAAAGCATTCTTGTACCACTACATCAATTGTTCTTTCGACGAGCTTTCGGCGATCTTCTGACGATCTCTTGGTAATGTTCCGATGGACTTCCGGCAAGCTCCTGAACTTCACGAGGATCTTCTTGGTAAGTTCCGATGAGCTTCTTTGGCAAGCTCCTAGACTTCTTGGTTGGTTCCAGCAGAACTTCCGATGAACGTCCGATCTTCCGACGAACTCTTGAACTCCCAACGAAATCTCGATCTTAACTCCAGCACAACATTTGTTTTATGTCTTATTATTATCGCACTTAATCTTGCATACTTTTCTCAACATATAGATTAGATCAAATAATTTACCAATTGATTTCATCATCAAAATCCGAGATTAAACAATCTCCCCCTTTTTTATGATGACAATCAATTGATGACGGAAATAACTTTAACTCCTCCTATCTATATGTCATATTTGAGAAAAGATATTTTTGAATTCAAGGTCTTTGAATTCAAGCATTAAACTGATAAGTTATATTCATTTAAACTTATCTATATGCATATCATG
Source organism: Musa acuminata AAA Group (assembly GCF_036884655.1). NCBI lineage: Eukaryota > Viridiplantae > Streptophyta > Magnoliopsida > Zingiberales > Musaceae > Musa > Musa acuminata. The sequence goes on along the minus strand of NC_088355.1, from coordinate 18,351,337 downwards.
ATCCTTATCATAATTTATTAATTCAAAATACGATGCTACGTATTTATAAAAATGATGTCAAGGCTTGATATCCATTTTCAAGTCCTATGATGATAGACAATCATTATTTTTAAGTATGATACGAATTTCAAATATAGCAAGATGACAAAGATAACAATTCATCATTCTATGGTATCAATTGTAAATAGCAAGTTAAGCTCATGATACCTTATGATAGACAATTATCAAGCATTCATGAAACATTTCAAGTATCTACAATGCATATGAAATATATTTTGATATGTTTTAAGCATTTGCGATGTGTTATGTTTCAAGCATTTGTGATGTGCTGCAATGTATTTGACGATTCCAATTATATTTCAAGCATTCGCAAAATATACAAGTATATTTCAAGCATTTGCAAAACATATAAGTATTTATAATAAGCATTTACGATAACATACATTGCATACATTTACAATGTCAATTTGTCATTAATTTACCATATTTTGATATTTTTTCCCTCTTTGTCATCAACAAAAAGGAGAATAATTCAACAAAGCAGGTGTGGTAAAAATTCAAGCAAGTTTCATACTATTTTATCCAATCGATATTGCATCGTTGCATGGTAACATTAAAAAATTCTCAATATTAAAGAGAGATTCCATCAACTTCTCCCCCTTTGTCATCAAAACTTTGCATGAGAAAGAAGAAGGAAGGTACGGAGGGAATCCACTAAGAACCAAATTTGTGAAATCAAGTTAAGAACAATAAATGTGTTTTATTAAATTATGCTTCAACTTTTATAAAGAGAAGAGATTCATGGAAAGGATCAAGATATTCATGTAAAATCAAATCTCCATTCTTGCAAGTGATCATCACATACTAAAAATTTATAAAACTTCTTCTTTCATGAGAAGAGTAAGGAAGAGTTCATGAGAAATGATAAAAAGAAATCCATGAATAAAATTTTATTAAATCCATTTCTCAATAAGAATTGATAATAGTGAAATCTGTGAAAGATGTATTTGTCAATAAGTTCAATGGGTGAAGATACTAAATGTATCAAACATCATTACGTGATGGAGCAAGGGTATAGAGTAAACTTGATACGACATAAATTCATGAAAGCTCCATTTATGAAATACATAAAGATAGTCCGAAAAAGAAATATAACAACTCATGCATTCAAATAGTTTAACATGCATATCTCTTTTCTAATGAAATCAGATTATTCTTCATTTAAAGGTTTTGTAAAGATATCGGCCAATTGATGTTTCGTATCAATGAATTCTAAGATTACATCATGATTATTAACATGATCTCATATAAAGTGATATCTAATATCAATATTTTTAGTTCTAGAGTATTGAATAGGATTTTTTGTTAAAAATATTGTACTTGTGTTATCACATTTTATAAGAATATTCTTAAGATAAATTATATAATCTTCTAATGTATTTTTCATCCATATGACTTATGCACAACATGCACTAGTCGCTATGTATTTAGCTTTGGTCAGATAGTGCAACCGAGTTTTATTTCTTAGAAGACCAAGAAATAAGTGTATGACCTAAGAATTGACATATTATGGATGTGCTTTTTCTATCTAATCTACATCCACCAAAATCCACATCAGCATAAGCAATTAATTCAAAGTTTTTAAATTTTGGATACCATAATCCTAGATTAGCATTTCCTTTAAGATATCTAAATATTCTTTTAACTACTTTAAGATGAGATAGCTTAGGATTAGATTGAAACCTAGCACAAAGTCCAATGCTAAACATGATATCCGGTCTTGTTGCGGTGGAAGTATAGTAAACTACCTATCATACCTCTATAAGCTTTTTGATCAAAGCTTTCTCTACTTTCATCAATGTCTAACTTAGTGGTGGTACTCATAGGAGTATTGATAGCCTTTGAACTATCCATATTAAACCGTTTTAACAAGTCTAATGCATATTTTGTTTGACTAATAAAAGTACCATTATTAAGTTGTTTAATTTGTAGGCCTAAAAAGAAAGTTAGTTCCCCCATTAGGCTCATTTCAAACTCTAGGCTCATACTCTTAGCAAATGATTCGCATAAAGATTCATTTGTAGAACCAAAGATAATATCATCAACATATAATTGAACAATAAAAAAATTATTTTTAAAATTTTTAATAAATAATGTGGTATCGACCTTTCTTTTAGAGAAATTATTTTAGATAAGAAATGAGCTAAGTCTCTCATACCAAGCCCTTGGGTCTTATTTTAATCTATAGAGAGCTTTAGTCAATTTAAATACATGATTCGAAAAATTATCATTCTCAAATTTGGGAGGTTGTTCAATATAAACTTCTTCAGAAATAAAATCATTAAGAAAAATACTTTTAACATTCATTTAAAATAACATAAAATTATTACTACTAGCATAGGAAGGAGTATCCTTGTGGCTTCTAATCATGCCACAAGAGCAAAGGTTTCTTCATAATCGATACCTTCTTCTTGGTTGAAACCCTTGGCCACTAATCTAGCATTGTTTCTAACCACAATACCAAATTCATCTTGCTTGTTTCTATAGACCCATTTAGTACCAATAACTAAATGGTTATTTGGCCTCAGAACAAGCTTCCACACCTTATTTCTTTCAAATTGGTTCAACTCTTCTTGTATTGTGATAACCCATGAATCATCTTTCAAGGCCTCGTTAATACATTTATGTTTAATTTGAGAAAGAAAAACGATATTGACATAAAAATTCTTAAGAGAAGAACGAGTTTGAACCCCTTTTGATATGTCTCCTATGATTAGCTCCTTAGGATGAGCATCTACATATTTACATTTCTTAGGTAAGGATGTTTCAGAAGAAGTTATATCCAAGTTGCTAGTTGAGGGAGAAGGTTCATTTAAATTCAAAGCATCAAAATTAAGATCATCATCAAACTTATTTTTCTTAAATTTAAAAATTTTATTAAAGACAACATGAATAGATTCTTCTATAACCAAATTTCTTTTGTTAAAAATATAGAAGGCTTTAGAAATAGGAGAGTAGCCAAGAAAAATCTCTTGATCGGATTTTGTATCAAATTTTCCTAATGCATCTTTTTCATTCAAGATAAAACATGTACAACCGAAAACTTTAAAATATGAAACATTAGGTTTTTTGTTATTCCATAATTGGTAAGAAGTTTTGGAAAGTAATGGTCTTACTAGAATCCTATTCATGACATAGCTTGTTATATTAACGACTTTGATCCAAAAATATTTGGGTAGGCTATATTCGTTCAACATAGTTTTTGTCATTTATTATAAGTTTCTATTTTTCCTTTCTAATACTCTATTTTGTTGAGGATTTCTCAGAGTAGAGAAATTATGGTTGTATCCATTAGATTCATAAAAAAATTGAAAATCATAGTTTTAAAATTCACCATCATGATCACTCTGAATTGATAAAATCATAAAGCCTTTTTTACTTTGAACAAGTTTATAAAACTTTTAAAAATACCTAAATAATCACTTTTTTATGCCAAGAAGTATGTCCAAGTGCATCTACTATAATCATCTATAATTACAAAGGTGTATTTGCTACCTCCTAGGCTTAACGTATTAATTGGTCCAAACAAATCTATGTGGATCAATTGCAATGGTCTAGAGGTGCTTATTTGATTCTTTGGTTTGAAATTACCTTTTATTTGTTTTCCTAGTTGACATTCATCACACATATTGTCTTTAACAAACTTAATGTGAGGGATACCTCTTACAAGTTCTTTAGATGAGATTTGAGAGATTAGTTTCATGCTGGCATGACCTAATCTTCTATATCAAAGCCAAGCATTGTCACTCAAAACCGAAAAACACATTTCATTACAAAGATCATCAATGTCTATAGTATATACATTATTTTGTTTTAGGGCAATCATAGATGTATTTTTGTATGGTTTTTCAATAATATAAGCATTGGATTCAAATCTAATTATGTATCCTTTATCACACAGTAACTAATGCTCAAAAGATTATGCTTTAAGCCATCAACCAACAACATATCTTCAATTAAAAAGTTAGATTTATTACCTATAGTTCCTTTGCTAATGATTTTACCCTTGTTGTTGTCTCCGAAGGTGACATACCCTTCGTCTAGGCTAGTGAGCTTAGAGAATTGAGATGGATCTCCAGTCATGTGCCTCGAGTATCCACTATCAAGGTACCATCTCTTGCTCCTAGCTTGTGATGGTAAATATTTCTATAAAAAAGGGTGATTTTTAAGTATCCATTTGACCTTGGGAGTCTCAAAAATCGATCTACACAACTTATCATGTTGCATTGAGTCATTTGAGGTTCCTTTAGGAACCCAAATCAACTTATGTAGATTACTACTCTTAAACGGACATTGATAAGCAACATGTCCAAATTTACAACAAAAGTTACATTTGTTTTGGGGTGAAACATGCAAAGTTAGGAGATGGTTGGATTTTTACGAGTGTTACTCATAAACTCAATTCCATCTCTTTTATGAACATGATTCTTACTTCCAAGAATCATGTTTAAGGATTTGCTACCTATTTTAAATTTTTCTAAAGTTTCATGTAGTTGCAATTTTTCCTTTTTAAGCGTTTCTAATTCATCACACTTTGTGCAAGGAGCTAAACTATCATCATGCTCAATTTTTAATCTATTAAAATCACTAACAAGAGAAGCATACTTATTTTTTAATAATTTATATTTTTTACTAACTAATTTACATTCATCAAATAAATCATTAAAAGTATTTAGTAGTTCATCAAAAGATAAATTTACATCTAATGAACTGCTTACCTCATCTCCGATAGCTATTAGTGCATAGTGAGCAACTTACTCGGTGTTGGTTGGCTTATCTTCTTTAGATGCACTTGAGTTGTCCCATATTGCTTTAAAAACCTTCTTCTTCTTTGGTTGTTTCTTCTTTGCTTGGGGATATTCACTTTTGAAATGTCCCCGTTTCTTGCATTCATAACATATAACTTGTTCTTTCTTGTGTTCAAATTTATTTTTAGAGTCATTTTAAAATCTATTCCTTATTATGAATTTTTTAAACTTTCTTGTCAAGAGTGCCAAGTCATCATCACTTGAATTTTCTTTCAAGTGATCTTCTTGAGTTTTTAGTGTCATATCCTTTCTGTTTTTTGGAAGGTTGTTCTCAAGCTCTTCATGAGCATTGCAAGTCATTTCATAGGTCATTAGTGACCTGATAAGTTGATAAGTTCTTCGAGAGGAAAATTATTTAAATCCTTGGCCTCTTGAATGACTGTTACTTTAGGATCCCAACTCTGTAGAAGGAATCTCAAGATTTTATTAAAAGTTCAAAATTCAAAAAATATTTGCCAAGAGCTTTTAGATTATTGACGACATCCGTAAAATAGGTGTACATGTCGATAATTGTCTCACTTGGCTTTATCCGAAACAATTCATAAGTATGAACTAAAAGATTTATCTTTGACTCCTTTACTCTACTAGTTCCTTTGTAAGTTATTTCGAGAGTGTGCCAAATATCAAAAGTCATTTCATAAATAAACACTCGATTGAACTCGTTTTTATCTAAAGCATAAAACAAGACATTCATAGCCTTAGAATTTAAAGCAAAAGCCTTCTTCTCCAACTCATTCCAATCACTCATTGAAAGAGAAGACTTTTCAAAGCAATTTTCTACAAGATTCCATAACTTAAAATCTATTAAAATTATGAAGATCCTCATTCTAGTCTTCCTGTTAGGATCGGAGCGGCACTAAGAGGGGGGGGTGAATTAGTGCAGCGGATTAAAACTTCGGTTTTAGAAAATCTTTCGTACGATAAAAATAATGTTTCGTATGAAATCGTCTTAATTGCGTTGAAAGCGTACGTAATAAGATGAGGGCAGTGAACTTAGCAAAGTAAAGGTTTGCAGAAAGATAAATGCAGTAATGAAATGCAAACCAGAGATCACGTCGATTTTAGAGTGGTTCGGTCAAATGACCTACTCCACTTGCGAGGCCCCTCTTCGATGAGGCTCCCACCTTCCACTAGCAACTCTCTTGAAATGGAAGGGCAAATACCCCTCTTACAACTCTTTACAAGCGGTTCACTCTCTTACAGATTTTCGAGAAGGAATGAGGTGAACACTAGCAAATTGAAAACTAGACTTTCTAAGACCTTTTCTAAGAGCTTTCTCTCAATCAATTGCTGCTCAAAAGTTGTAATCTCAGCTGAGATTTGAGGGGTATTTATAGGCCTCAAGAGGATTCAAATTTGGGCTCTAAAATTTGGGCTCCAAAATTTGAATTCTCTTTAGGTTCCTGATGCTGGCGGCGCCACCGCTTGTTAGTGGCGGTGCCACCGCCTGTAACTGTCAAACGTTGACAGTGCTGGGCGGTGCCACCACCCAGCCCAAGCGGTGCTACCGCCCAGCTCTCGAGCACTGGGCGGTGCCACCGCCCAGCTCTCGAGCACTGGGCGGTGCCACCGCCCAGCCCAGGCGGTGCTACCGCCTACAGTGTTTTCAGCCCAACTACAGTATTTTCAGCCCACTAGTTGGGCTTCAATCTTGCCCTAAACTAGTCCGAACTTGGGCCCAATTGGCCCCTAACCAGGATATAGGATTATCTCTTAATCCTAATCCTAATTACAAGTGAACTACATAACAAAAAAAACATATCCTAACCAAGCTTTCAACCGCGAACGTCGAGTCTTGTTTCAGCGAGCTTTCCGACGAACTTTCTTCCGACGGACTCCCATCAAGCTCCCGAACTTGTGATGACTTTAATGAGTAGCCGAGCCTTCTCAGTGATCTCCGTGAACCTCCGATGATCTCTTCGGTGAACTTCCGAAAATTTCGACAGGTTCCCGATTTCTTCTCGGTTGGTTCTGGCAGCATCTCCGACGATTCTTCGGACTCTTAAACGTCCATCGAACTTGACTCCGGTATTCTTACTTTGTGTTTTCTGGTTATCGTAGTTAATCCTGCATACTTAACTCAATAATATGGATTAGATCAAATAACCCATCAATTGATTTTATCATCAAAATCCGAGATTCAACAATCTCCCCCTTTTTGATGATGACAATCAATTGATGACGGAGTTAAACATAACTCCCCCTATCTATATGCCATATTATGAGAAGATAAAGCACTTGAATTCCATCCCATTGAATTCAAGCATAAACCAATAAGTTCTAACCGTAGAACTTATCGTTGTTCTCATTAAGTATAATGTAAATGCGAAACTTCGATGAAAATCTTTTTCAAGTCGAAAGATAAGAGACAAATTTTACTATGACAAAAGATTTTCAACATGAATTTCATGATTATACATTTTAGACATGCATTCAATATGATCAATCAATCTTACGATATTTTCAAGGATTTTGCAAGGCATATAAGACAATCATCGATCGATTACTTTTCTCAAAGATTTTGCAATTCATATTTTGTCATGCTATTAAGAATGATATAAGTCATCACTTTTCTCCCCCTTTGTCATCAACAAAAAGGGAAATGAGATTTGAAGCACATATTTTGTCATACAACGATTTTATCATTGAAAATTAAGTATGCAAAAAAAAAAAAATATTTACGCAGAGTTCATTTTAGAGGAAAATTCAGCATGCATTCATATTATCTAATCTCTTCTTTCTATAAATAACAGAAATTGTAGATGTAGAAGAGTGAGATTGGGATACAAATTCAAGTAGTAATTTCACGAAGTCAAGATCATAATTCGAATACAAACTCATTCAAATCGTTAAATTCATTAAAATCTCAAATTCAAGTCATGAATGCCAATACTTTCATATTTGTAAGTATCAATTCATGAATGCCAAAAGATATTATTTGTGATTCCAATTTTGCAAGATCAAGATTATGATTTAGATGAAACTTATTTAAATCAAATTAGTAACTTGAAATTCATAATCAAGTCATCAAAGTCGATTTCGAGATTTCACAACATGTCATATGGAATTTGAAGGAGAATGATTAGATTCACCGAGAGATGGAAAGAAGATGAAAAACTTTACGGAAAATCCAATCAAACAAGTTTATTGTTTAGGGACAATTTAACATACCTAATTCCCTTCTAATGAATTCAAATTGGTTTTCATTCAAGGCTTTTGTGAATATATCTGCTAATTGATGCTTTGTGTCAATGAATTCTAGAACAACATTATTGTTAAGGACATGATCGCGTATGAAATGATGCCTAACGTCGATGTGCTTAGTTCTAGAATGCTGAATCAGATTTTTAGTAAGACATATGGCACTAGTATTATCACATTTTATGGGAATATTTTTAAAGTGAATTCCATAGTCTTCTAATGTGTTTTTCATCCAAACAACTTTTGCACAGCATGCACTTGCAGCAATGTACTCAGCTTCTGCCGTAGATAATGCAATTGAATTTTGTTTCTTGGAAGTCCAAGAAACAAGTGCATGTCCTAAAAATTGGCATGTTCCGGATGTACTTTTTCTATCTATCCTACATCCGCCAAAATCGGCATCCGCATAAGCCATTAAATCAAAATTTTCAGATTTTGGATACCATAAACCTAAATTTGGAGTTCCTTTAAGATACCTAAAAATTCTTTTAACACTTTTAAGATGAGATAATTTAGGATTTGATTGAAACCTAGCACAAAGTCCTACACTAAACATGATATCTGGTCTAGTCGCGGTAAGGTAGAGTAGACTACCTATCATACCCCTATATGTTTTTTGATCGAAATTTTCACTATTTTCATCCATATCTAACTTAGTCGCAGTACTCATAGGGGTGTTTATTGCTTTTGAATTATCCATGTTAAATCATTTTAACAATTCTAATGTATATTTAGATTGGTTAAGAAATATACCATCCTTAAGTTGTTTGATTTGTAATCCTAAAAAGAAAGTTAATTCCCCCATTAAACTCATTTCGAATTCATGACTCATAGATTTGGCAAATGATTCACATAGTGATTCATCCGAAGAGCCAAAAATAATATCGTTAACATAAATTTGTACAATAAAAAAATTATTTTCAAAATGTTTAATAAACAATGTAGTATCAACCTTACCTTTGGTAAAATTATTTAAAATAAGAAAGGAACTAAGCCTTTCATACCAAGCTCTAGGAGCTTGTTTCAAGCCATAGAGAGCCTTAGTCAATTTGAATACATGATTAGGAAAAAGAGTATTTTCAAATCCGGGAGGTTGTTCGACATATACTTCTTCGGAAATAAAACCATTCAAGAAGGCACTTTTGACATCCATTTGAAATAGTTTAAAATTATAACTACTAGCATAGGCAAGGAGCATCCTTATGGCTTCTAATCGAGCCACGGGAGCGAAGGTTTCTTCGTAATCGATACCTTCTTCTTGGTTGAAACCTTTGGCCACTAATCTAGTCTTGTTTCTAACCACGATACCATATTCGTCTTGCTTGTTTCTAAAGACCCACTTAGTACCAATAACTAAATGGTCACTAGGTCTAGGAACAAGCTCCCACACCTTATTCCTCTCAAATTGATTCAATTCCTCTTGCATTGCAATAACCCAAAAATCATCTTTTATGGCCTCGTCAATGCACTTAGGTTTGATTTGAGAGAGGAAGGCGGCATTAGCACAAAAATTCTTGAAAGAGGAATGAGTTTGAACCCCTTTAGATGTATCCCCTATAATTAGCTCCTTTGGATGAGCATCTATATACTTCCATTCCTTAGGCAAGGAAATTTCGGAAGAAGGTGCATCCAAGTTGCTATTTTGAGGAGGGGGTTCATTTAAATTCAAATTATCAAAACCAAGATCATCATCAAAATCATTTTTCTTAAAATTTGAGACTTCATTAAAAACTACATGAATAGACTCTTCAATTACTAAGGTTCTTTTATTAAAAACCCGAAAAGCTTTCGAAACGGAAGAGTAACCAAGAAAGATGCCTTCATCGGATTTTGCATCAAATTTTCCTAAGGCATCCCTTTCATTTAAAATAAAGCATTTACAACCGAAAACTTTAAAATAGGAAATATTTGGTTTTTTGTCATTCCATAATTCATAGGGAGTTTTTGATAAGGAAGGTCTTATTAGGACTCTATTCATGATGTAGCAAGCCGTATTTACGGCTTCGGCCCAAAAATACTTAGGTAAACTATGTTCATTTAACATAGTTCTTGCCATTTCTTGTAGGTTTCTATTTTTTCTTTCAATTACTCCATTTTGTTGGGGATTTCTCGGAGTGGAGAAGTTATGATTGTATCCATTAACTTCACAAAAATTTTGAAAGTCATGGTTTTGAAATTCGCCACCATGATCACTTCGTATTGATGAAATCATGAAACCTTTTTCGTTTTGAGTGAGTTTACAAAATTTAGAGAAATACTTGAAACAATCACTTTTGTGAGTTAAGAAATAGGTCCAAGTGTATCTAGAGTAGTCATCCACAATCACAAAAGCATATTTGCTTCCACCTAGACTTGTTGTATCAATTGGTCCAAATAAGTCCAAATGGATCAATTGTAACGGTCTAGTGGTGCTAATTTGATTTTTTGGTTTGAAGCTTGTTTTTATTTGTTTCCCTAGTTGACATGCATCACATACCTTATCCTTAATAAACTTCATATTAGGAATCCCTCGTACTAGTTCTTGAGATGAGATTTTAGATATTGTTTTCATGCTTGCATGGCCTAATCTCCTATGCCAAAGCCAAGCATCATCATTTATGGCGGAGAAACACATTTCATTACTTAGTTCATCAAGATTGATGGTGTAGACATTATTTTGTTTTAAAGCAATCATAGTCATGTTATGATTTGGTTTTTCAATAATGCACATATTTGATTCAAATCTAACGATATAAACTTTATCGCATAATTGACTAATGCTCAATAGATTATGTTTTAATCCATCAACTAGTAACACATCATCAATGGAAAAACTTGATTTGTTACCTATGGTTCCCTTGCCAATGATTTTGCCTTTGTTGTTGTCTCCGAAGGTGACATAGCCTTCGTCCATGCTAGTGAGCTTGGTGAATTGGGATGGATCTCCGGTCATATGCCTTGAGCATCCACTATCAAGATACCATCTCTTGCTCCTAGCATGTGATGGTGTATGTTTCTACAAGAAGGAATTATTTTTAGGTACCCATTTGCTTTTGGGTGCCTCAAAAACTAATCTAACTTATTTATCATGTTGCATAGACTTGATTATGGTTCCTTTAGGAACCCAAATCAATTTGTTCGGACTAATTTTCTTGAATGGACATTGGTAAGTTATATGTCCATATTTGCAACAAAAGTTGCAATTGCTTTGGTGTTAAACATGTAAGATAGGACCTTTAATGAAGGTGGTTGGATTTTGGTGAGTACTTCTCACAAATCCGATTCCACTCCTTTTAGGAACGTGACCCTTATTTGTAAGGATCATGTTTAAGGACTTGCTACCGACCTCGAATTTCTTCAAGGTGTCCTTAAGTACTAAATTCTCATTTTGGAGAGTTTCTAAATCATGGCATTTAGCACATGGAGCTAGACTATCATGATATTCAGTTTTTAATTTATCAAAAGTACACGTAAGACTATCATGCTCCTTTTTTATCAATTTGTATTTTCTACTAATTGTCTTACATTCATCAAATAACTCATGAAAGGCATTTAATAAATCATGATAAGGTAAATCTGCATTAATTAAATCTGTTACCTCTTCTTCGAAGGCCATTAGGGCGTAGTGAGCAACTTGCTCAGTGTTGGACTCCTCTTCTTCGGACGTGCTTGAATCATCCCATGTTGCCTTGAGCGCCTTCTTCTTTGGTGTTCTCTTTTTGGCTTGAGGGCAATCGTTCTTGTAGTGTCCCGGTTTTTTGCATTCATAGCAAATCACTTGGTCCTTCTTTTGTTCAAATTTATTTTTTGTATTATTTTTAAATTTGTTCTTCCTTAAATATTTTTTGAATTTTTGAGTCAAAAGTGCAATGTCATTGTCACTGTCCTCATCACTTGATGTTCCTTTCAAGTGGTCTTCTTGTGATTTGAGTGTCATATCCTTCCTGTTCTTTGGAAGGGGGTTCTCGAGCTTGTCATGAGCTTGACATGTCATTTCGTAGGTCATTAGAGACCCAATGAGTTCTTCAAGAGGGAATGTTTTAAGGTCTTTGGCCTCTTGAATGGCCGTAACTTTTGGATCCCAACTTTTAGGGAGGGATCTTAAGATTTTAGTTACTAGTTCAAAGTTAGTAAAATCTTTACTAAGAGCTTTGAGTCCATTAATGACATCTGTAAACCGGGTGTACATGTCTCCGATGGACTCACTTGGTTTCATTCGGAAAAGTTCGTAAGAGTGCACAAGAATGTTGATTTTGGACTCTTTCACTCGGCTAGTGTCTTCACGAGTGACCTCAAGAGTTCTCCAAATATCAAAAGCCGAATCACAAATTGAAACACGATTAAATTCATTTTTGTCTAGTGCACAAAACAAGGCATTCATAGCCTTTGCATTTAAAGCAAAAACCTTCTTCTCCGATTCATTCCATTCGCTCATCGGAAGAGAAGATTTTTGAAATCCGTTTTCAACAATAGTCCAAAGCTCGAAATCCATAGAAATGAGGAAGATCCTCATCCGAGTCTTCCAATACGTGTAATCCGACCTATTAAACATAGGTGGACGTGTGATAGAATAACCCTCTTGCATGCCGGAGTAAGCCATCTCTCTTGGGTATTAAACCAAATATGAGAGAGAACCTTGCTCTGATACCAATTGTTAGGATCGGAGCGGCACTAAGAGGGGGGGGTGAATTAGTGCAGTGGATTAAAACTTCGGTTTTAGAAAATCTTTCGTACGATAAAAATAGTGTTTCGTATGAAATCGTCTTAATTGTGTTGAAAGCATACGTAATAAGATGAGGGCAGTGAACTTAGCAAAGTAAAGGTTTGCAGAAAGATAAATGCAGTAATGAAATGCAAACCAGAGATCACGCCGATTTTAGAGTGGTTCGGTCAAATGACCTACTCCACTTGCGAGGCCCCTCTTCGATAAGGCTCCCACCTTCCACTAGCAACTCTCTTGAAATGGAAGGGCAAATACCACTCTTACAACTCTTTACAAGCGGTTCACTCTCTTACAGATTTTCGAGAAGGAATGAGATGAACACTAGCAAATTGAAAACTAGACTTTCTAAGACCTTTTCTAAGAGCTTTCTCTCAATCAATTGCTGCTCAAAAGTTATAATCTCAGCTGAGATTTGAGAGGTATTTATAGGCCTCAAGAGGATTCAAATTTGGGCTCCAAAATTTGAATTCTCTTTGGGTTCTCGATGCTGGCGGTGCCATCGCTTGTTAGTGGCGATGCCGCCCAGCTCTCGGGCACTGGGCGATGCCACCGCCCAGCCCAGGCGGTGCTACCGCCTACAGTGTTTTCAGCCCAACTATAGTGTTTTCAGCCCACTAGTTGGGCTTCAATCTTGCCCTAAATTAGTCCGAACTTGGGCCCAATTGGCCCTAACCAGGATATAGGATTATCTCTTAATCCTAATCCTAATTACAAGTGAACTACATAACAAAAAAAGCATATCCTAACCAAGCTTTCAACCGCGAACGTCGAGTCTTGTTTCGGCGAGCTTTCCGACGAACTTTCTTCCGACGGACTCCCATCAAGCTCCCGAACTTGTGATGACTTTAATGAGTAGACGAGCCTTCTCGGTGATCTCCGTGAACCTCCGACGATCTCTTCGGTGAACTTCCGAAAATTCCGACAGGTTCCCGATTTCTTCTCGGTTGGTTCTGGCAGCATCTCCGACGATTCTTCGGACTCTTAAACGTCCATCGAACTTGACTCTGGTATTCTTGCTTTGTGTTTTCTGGTTATCGTAGTTAATCCTGCATACTTAACTCAATAATATAGATCAGATCAAATAACCCATCAATTGATTTTATCATCAAAATCCGAGATTCAACACTTCCAATATGTGTAATCCGTCCCATTAAACATGGGTGGACGTATAATTAAATGACCCTCTTGGTTATCCGCAAATGTCATCTCTCGTAGGTTTCAAACCAAATGAGAGTGACCTCGCTTTGATACCAATTGTTAGAATCAAGAACAACACTAAGAGGGAGGGGGGGTGAATTAGTGTAGCAAAAAAATTACCAGTTTCAAAAGTCTTCATTTTGATTAAACCCGATTCCGATGAAAACTGTTTCATAAAGATATTAACTTGAAAGTGTATGGGAGCATAGAGAAAGCAATGAGAAGGTAAAGCAGTTTGCAGTAAAGGTAAATTACTCAAGACGAAATGCAAACCATAATTTAGTGGTTCGATCGTTGTGACCTACATCCACTTCGGATTCCTCCTCCGTCGAGGTCACCGACATTCACTAATAGCTTTCCTTCAATAGGCGAAGACCAACTACTTTTTAGAACTCTTTCTCCTTTCGGGTTTAGGAGATAACCCTTATAAGCCTCACTCCTCCCTCACTCCTCTTTCTTGGATGTTTACAAAGCTAAGAGAGGGAGGGGAGGACTTTTCTTACTTTACAATACTTTAACACCCCATTCAAGATTATGTTAACAATTTCATGCCCTTTTATGTAGAAAAGGGTGGGGTATTTATAGGCCCCAATCGCTTCAGAATTGGAGCCAAAAAGTGTCACATCCCTGGATTTCAGGGTACTGGCGGTACCATCGCTTGACATCTGACACTGGGCGATACGATTGCTTAACATAGCTCAGAGACTGAGCTTTGGTGGTACCACCACCTGACAATATTAACTATCGGTGGTACCACCACCCAGAACACCTGGGAGATTGAGTCCTAAGCGATGCCACCGCTGGTCATGATTTCAAGTACTGAATGGGCTGTTCAATCCAGCCTAATTCAACCCTATTAGGGGCCTAGTGGGCCCCTAACTAAGTTAGTGGGATTACCTCCCAATCCTAACTCAACTTAAGGTCTAACTACAATAATTAAGACATTTAACAAAGCATTCTTGTGCTAGCACGTTATTTGTTCTTCCGACGAGCTTTCGGCGATCTTCCAGCAAACTTCCGAAAATCTCTCGACAATGTTCTAGCGGACTTTCGACAATCTCTTGAACTTCACGATGATCTTCTTGGCAAGTTCCAATGAGCTTCTTTAACAAGCTCTTGGACTTCTCAGTTGGTTCTAGCAGAACTTCTGATGAACGTCCGATCTTTCGATGAACTCTCGAACTCTCAACGAAATCTTGATCTTGACTCCGGCACAACATTTACTTTATGTCTTACTGCTATCGTAGTTAATCCTGCACACTTTTCTCAATATATAAATTTGGTCAAATAATTTACCAATTGATTTTATCATCAAAATATGAGATTCAACAGTTCACCCTCGTAGGGAGTGCATCGGGTGTTCCCCAAGGCGATTGGGTCGGGATTGACTAACCTAGACATCTCAAGAATCTACCAAGATGGTAGTCTCTCAAGACATGTCTTGTGCTTATTTTGAGATGGATGAGAGGGATGTGTTAAGCACTCTCTAGAGTTAATTCACCTTTAATGTATCATTCATGCTCTATTAATGAACATGTGATCTAGAACGATGGGAGTTAATGAAATTGATATCTGATAGGCAATTTGAGAGTTAATGTGGGAGTCAAGGGGTTAACTCGACATAAGTTTCCTCTCATAAAGGTGGGGCTCACTTCTTGCCTCAAGCTTCATGTAGCTTATTTGTCTCCTCTCTCTAAAGTGTCTCGACCTCCTACAACACATCCTCCTCTCCTTCAGGTCGATATATCTTTTATCTCTCTCATAAGTTCTTTTCAATCTTTCAATTGATGAATAATTGAAAAGGTCAAAGTTCTATCATTGAGGAGCCTAGGGGTAGGATGGGTCCTAATCTCCTCCTTCTCTTTAGGTAATTGGTTCTGATGGACTAAAGGGTCCTCCGAGACTCAGAGGTCATGATAAGTTCATATGATCAAGACTTTGTCTTGACCTCGAGGCATCTGGACCACTTGCAAACTAGGTACTCTATTTCGATTGAGTTTGAGATGCAAGTATTATTGGGAAATCTAGGGGGCAACATCACATGCATAATAGAATAACAAAAAACAAAATCCCCAAAATTTTCAAAGATGTGTTTGTCGTCGTGCGAAGATTGATACATAAAATTTGTGAAACTTAAAAGCCACGTGTGAGATAGATTATATTACTTAGGGAGATTGTATATCTCTAAATCCTTGTAGATCTCTAGGAGAGGGTGAAGGAGGTCAAGCGTCATCCTCTCTAGCGGTGATTCACATAGAAAGGCTGCAACGATGCTCTTCAAATCTCTAGGCCTGCTATCTGAGGAGGAGAATGGGAGGGGAAAAGGAGATGGTAACCCAGAGAGGCTCTAACCTATAAACCTTTTGTTCCCTTCTATTTATAGAGGTCCCCTATCAATGTAACCCTAATGGATCCTGCCCTATTGGGTATTAGATCTCTATTCAACTATCCAAACCTCTTAGATTAATGAATCTCTATCCAATAATCTCTCATTGACTCTTATTAGATCTCATCCATAAGATCCAATAATTTAGGGGCTTATTGGATATCTCATATCCAAACCTGTACTCATTACAACACCTACCGTATGTGTGTGACCCTTTAGGCCCAATATCAAGCTGGTCATGAGTCATACCTGTCAGAACTGACTCAGTGAATTATTATCTTTATAATAATTCATTCAACTCATCGACTATAGACGTACTAGGCCACTACGTCGCAGTCCCCAAAAGATATAGGGGAATCCAATCCATTGGACTTATCTATCCTCAATTACCATATACCTATAGTCCCTCATCTATCTAATATCCCAAAGACCGTATATCGGGTATGGTGCTATCATACCCATATGGTTTCTACTCGAGTCTCGCTCTAATCGGAGTTTCCCGGAGAACTCTTTCTCTCTCAATCCGAATAACCTTGGCCAGGGATTTGTTTGAGCAAGAACACATGAGATATTCTTTTAATAACAATGAGAGTGGATGATCCTCTATCGACACTCAATAGTCCTCATAAGGTTGGCTACCACTCCCGATGTCCGACTGTGCTAGATTTAGAACCTCCTGATATATAAGTCTGGTATCAAATAGTGGAGTACTCATACAGAACATCCTTGGTGTCTCAAGTCTAAGGACTAGATACACCACTAGGACTACAAAATCATTATATGACAATAAGGTATCATCAACAATCCAGCATTCTGTAAGCGGATCAATCAGTGAACTCATTTTCCAATGAGTACCTGTACTATATCCCTAGTATCCCCACACGAGCAGCTATAAGACTAGCCGCATCTATTATATGGATGGGTATATAGCATACCAATATATCCGGTTATTTCAATGTCCCTCTCGAGTAACCTATGACCGAGATTATTTAGGATATGTGTTTAAAGGTAAATCGATCTCATTATCGTGATCTCATTACCATCTGATTCCCATTGCATAGATCCATAGACATCATAATATATTCAAGTAATAGGCAATATAAAGTGATAAAATACCAAATAATAATAATAAGCAAAAAGACTACTCGTTAAGTCACATGTGCCATCACTCATGTGATTGGCTTACAAGGCACCTATAATTAGCAATCTCCCACTTGACCTAACACTAGTCACCTATATGTTTGATCCCCATCAAACCCTTATGATGGTCAAAGATAATTTGAGACAATGGTTTTGTTAGCGGATCTACGATGTTATTTTCGGATGTAACTCTTTCCACTATTACATCTTCTCGGGTCACGATCTCTCTAATAAGCTTGAACCTCCTCAGAATACTACTGATGAGGCATGAGTTCCTTCACTTTAGCAATCACCCTGCTGTCATCATAATATAAGGGAATAGGCTCCATGTTGCCCGGTACAAGTCTTAAATTTGTGATGAACTTCTTCATCTAGACTCCCTCTTTTGTTGCCTCTATTGTAGTAATATACTCTACCTTTATGGTCGAGTCAGCAGTAGTATCTTGCTTGAAACTCTTCTAACACACTGCTCCTCCATTCAGGGTATACACATACCTCAAATTCGACTTGCTATCATCGACATCGGAGTGAAAACTCGAGTTCATGTAGCCTTCAACCCTAAGGCTACTACCTCCATATATCAGTAAATGATCCTTAGTCATTTATAAGTACTTAAAGGATATTTTTTACTGCTTTCCAGTTCTCTAAGCCTAGATCTGCTTGATACTTATTTGTGACACTCAAAGCATGTGCTATATCAGGCCTGATACATAACATGACATACATGATAGACTCTATTGTTGAGGCATATGGTATCCTATCTATGTTCACCATTTCTTTAGGAGTCTTTGGGGATATATTCGTAGAAAGTGATATCCCATGTCTCATCGGTATGAGATCTCTTTTGAAATTTTTCATATCAAATCTTTGACAATGGTGTCTATGTACCTAGACTAGGATAAGCCAAGTATCCTCTTGGATCTATCTCTATAGATTTGAATCCTCAAGATATATGATGCTTCCCCTAAATCCTTCATGGAAAAGTGTTTAGATTACCAAGCCTTTACTGTGGATAGCATTCCTACATCATTCTCAATGATTAGAATGTTATCTATATATAACACCAAGAAGGTGATAACGCTCCCACTTACCTTCTTGCATATACAAAGCTCATCTTCATTCTTGACGAAGTTATAAGATCTGATTGCCTCATCAAATCTTATGTTCCAACTTTGGGAAGCTTGCTTTAGTCCATCAATGGACCCTTATGTTCAAACTTTGGGAAGCTTGCTTTAGTCCATAAATGGACCTAAGCAACCTACACATGTTATCTGGGCGGTCCTTGGACATGAATCCCTCAAGCTGCATTATATACACCACCTCCTCGAGGTTGTCATTGAGGAATATGATTTTCATGTCCATTTGCTAGATCTCATAATCATAGTGTGCTGCAATAGCTAATAGAATTTGGATGGATTTTACCATGGCAATAAGTGAGAAGGTTTCGTCACAGTCAATACCTTGCCTTTGACGATACCTTTTAGCCACTAATCTTACTTTATAAGTCTCTATCCTTCCATCTACTTTGATCTTCTTCTTGAAGATCCACTTACAACCGATGGGTATAATACCTTCGGGTGCATCAACTAGGTTCCTAACCTTGTTGAAGTATATGAAATCCATCTTAGAATTCATGGCTTCTTGCCACTTCTCGGAGTCTATACTTATAATAGCCTCCTCGTAGGTCTGAGGATCAATATCCTCAACAACCTCTCCTCTAATATATCCCACATATCTCTCAAGAGGAACTTGTGTGATAAATACCTGAATAGACTCGAGTTATGAAGTGGTGCTTGAGTTAGGTTCTCTAACCTTGCTCAACTCTATCAAACTCTCACTGTCTCTACCAAGAATGTGTTTCTTCTCAAGGAACATCGCTCTTTTGGCTACAAAGATCTTTTGGTCCTCTGGATAATAGAAATAATACTCACAAGTTCCTTAGGGTATCCCACGAACTTGCACTGCTTCATCCTCGATTCCAACTTATTGGGGTTGTATCTTTTAACGTGGGCATGATAGCCCCAAATCTTAACAACATTAAGATCGGGCTTCTTTCCTTTCCATTATCTCATATGGTGTAGACACCACTAGCTTAGTTAGAACTATATTCAAAAGGTAAGCTGCGGTCTCTAGGGCGTATCCTAGAATGAGATGGATAGGTTAGCGAAACTCATCATGGACTACACCATGTATAACAGTATACGATTCCTCCTTTCAAGTACACCGTTGAGCTGAGTTATATAAGGAGGTGTCTATTGGGATAGAATCTCATGGTCCTTGAGGAACTAGGTGAACTTTATACTCAAGTACTCACCTCCTCAATCTGATCGAAGAGTCTTGATACTCTTTCCAATCTGGTTCTCCATTTCATTCTTAGACTCTTTGAATTTCTCAAAGGCCTCAGACTTGTACTTCATCAAATACACATGTCTATACCTTCAGAAATCATCAGTAAAAATAATAAAATAGGAGTAACTACCTATAATATGAGTTGACATGGGTCCACACATATTACTATGTATAAGTTCCAACAGCTCAGTGGCTCTCTCCAGTTCCACTAAAAGGAGAGTTAGTCAGTTTTCTACAAAGGCATGGCTCATAAGTTGCATATGACTCATAGTCGAATGAATCTAGATATCCATCCTTTAGCAACTTTTGGATCATTCCCTCATGGATATGACCTAACCTATAATGCCACAGGTATGCACTGTTCACTTTATCTCGTTTCCTCTTGAGCATACTTACATTCATGATATGTGGAGGCAGTGTTTATCATAACCAAACCATTATGTAATGTTCCTCTCATGATAATCTTATCATATAATAATATTGAATATATATTATTCTCAAAAACTAATTTATATCCACTAACTATCAAACATGAAATAGAAATAATATTTTTAATAATAGAAGGAACAAAATAACATGCATCCAATATAATAATAGCTCTACTAAGCAGATGTAGGGTGACCTCACCAATAGCTACTATAGTAATTTTTGCTCCATTGCCCATCTTGAGGTCCATCTTACCTCTCGCCAATCTCCTAGGTCTTGTCAAAACCTATAACAAATTGCAAATATGATAAGTACTACCGATATCTAATACCTTTATGTTATCATAAGAGTTTGACAACTGGAGACTCATCATGAATGTACTTGAAGCTTCTCCAATCTTCTATTTTGTCCTCTCTATAAGGTACTCTTTGCAGTTCCTTTTCTGGTGCATATCTTTGCCATAGTGGAAGTACTAGCATTTGTCCTTTACCGGGTCTTTCTTAGCAACCTTTGCTTTACCCAGTCTACCCTTGCTCTTGCCCTTCTTAAGGGAGTTTTTTGCTTTCCTTTTCTTTCTAACCTCACCAGTAGAGAGGACTCGCTTCTCTCTCTTGATAGTGCTCTCTACCTCTCTTAATATATTAAGGAGCTCAGGGAGAGTCACCTCAAGCTTGTTCATATTAAAATTTATTATGAATTATGAAAAGGAATCTGGTAGGGATTGCAGCATAAGATCCAAACATAAGTTATCTTATGGGACCATTCTTAGACCTGTGAGTTTCTCTATCCACTCAATCATCTTTAGGACATAGTTTTGAACCGGTGTCCTATTAGTCATCCTAGTGCAGAAGAGGCTCTTGGATATCTTATATCGCTGAGTCCTTCCCTATTCCTCATATAGTTTACTGACATGTAGGAGAATAGATCTAGCATCCATCTTTTCATGTTGTCTATATAACTCATGAGTTATGGAGCCCAACATATAACGCTAAGCAAGAGTGGAGTCATCTATATACTTCACATAGCGAGCGATTTCATCCTCGCTTGCCCCTTCCTCGGGCGTAGGCATCTTGTATCAAGGACATATATGATTTTCTTCACCGTGAGAATAATTCTCAAGTTGCAGAGCCAATTCGTATAATTCAGACTAATGAGGTGCTTGACATCAAGAATGCTACATAAGGGATTTGAAAGCGATATTTTTTGAAAATAAAGATACAACAAAAATAAATAATATGTAGATTTTGTAAAAAAAATAAGTAAATAAGATATAGACTTCTATCTTAATATGCTCTCATTATTTTACTAATGAGTTACGCAATATTCTTAGCATGTGAAACGGAAGTCTTCGGTAGACTTCTAGTGGGGATCGGGATCCAATCAACGTCTTAGTATAACCTCGAGGGACTCGATCAATCACACAAAGCCCAAAAGGTAAGCAACTCTTGTCGATTATAACTCCTTATGATTCTTATCTTGTTCGGCCTTCGAACTACTATGGTCTCGAGGGACTCGACCAACCATGATGTTCGGTTAAGTCAACACAATCGTTACAAGATGAGTTTGATTCAATGATATACCCTCGAGGGACTCGACCAAGTATACCATGTCTTCAGGTCACTGGTGACATCTCTATGTCATAAGCAAGATAGCAAATTGCGATATAGATGAGCCTCGAGGGACTCGACCAACTCAACCTACATCGAGAATCGATCCCTCCCTATAATAATGGAAGGCCACGTGGGTCAATCTAATTGCCTCATGTTTATCGACTTAATATTATCGAGAGGGGATTTTATTTTGGTCTCCTAATATGATATATCACATACACACACACACACACACACACACACACACACACACACACACATATATATATATATATATATATATATATATATATATATATATATATATATATATATATATATATCACATGCAAATATATATACATATCTAGTAGGTGTATAAGCAATCATATATCACATGAGCAATCATACTAGATGATCATGGACCATAGCCTAATGTGATCAGGCCCGAGCCAATGGGCCTAATAACTCACATCAAGATCTATGTATGCAACGGTGCATCTCCATACCCTGTGATTATCTATCTCGTCCTCATCGATTTCGTTGGCATCTCGATGCATCTCCATGCATTGCGATCGTTTGTCTCGGCCTCATGGGTCTTGCTATCGCTTCCACGCTCCCGCTGCGCCTCCTCGTGTGATTATAACTTAATCATAAGTACGCAGGCCCGACAATAAACAAGAAATAAAATGGAGGCTCGCAAGCCCCATTAATAATAATCATAAGTGCCCACATCACACGGTCCATGATCATCCGTCCACATACATACATCACATGTATACATCATCATCATGTAGGACTAGATAATAACAATAATAATAATCAATTAAACTTTTTAATTAATTAATATTTTTTAAAATTAGGGATATGTAGGAAATTTTATGAATTATGAGGGTTATTTTGATAATTTGGATAAAAGGATAGAATTTGAAATTTTTAAAATTTCAAGGGGCAAAACTATCTTTTGTAAAAACACCCCTAAACCCCTTCCCTGCGCTTGCTGCGTTGTAGTTGCCGCCACCTTGTTGGTGGCAACCATGGCGCTAGGGGGAGGGGGTGCCCCCGCAAGCAGCTCTGCTTGTAGGCGCAGTGCCCGTAGGCGTCGTTGTCCCGTAATGCCTCTACCTGTGGGCGCAGCACCCACCGGCGTTGTTGCCCCTCGATTGCCTGCTTGCGGCCAGCATGCTATTGGTCGCAAGTGACCATTTGTTTCCCGCCAACCACCTGCATGCAAGTGGCCAGGCCTCGGCCAACGGTTACAGGCAACCATTGGCCAACCTATGATGATAGCAATAGTTGCTGCCCTCTTTCACCTTTTGCGCCAACGATTTTGATAACAAAAGTCTTTCTAAAATACAACACACAGTTTAAAACTAATTTTTCATATGAACAACCTGGCTCTGATACCACTATTTGAAAATCTAGGGGGCGACATCACACGCGCAACGAAATAATAGAAAATAAAATCCCTAAATTTTTCAAAGATGTGTTCGTCGTCGTGCGAAGATTGATGCATAAAATCCATGAATAATATAATAATAAATAAATAATATTCATGCAACAAATAATATAAAGTAATAAAATGTCAAATAATAATAATAAACAAAAAGACTATGCGTTAAGTCACACGTACCATCACTCACGTGATTGGCTTGCAGGGTACCTATGACTAGCAAGTACCTCAGCTAGGCTACCGTCCTAATGTCATGATGTTCATATTTTTTTTGTCGATCTTCAAATGCATTGGATGTGCTAGTCATAGGTACTCTGTAAGCCAATCATGTGAATAATGATACGTGTGACATGATATATATTCTTTTTGTTTATTATATTTTGATATTTTATCACTTGATATTACTTGCTGTTGTTGAATCTCAGATTTTGATGATGAAACCAATTAATAGTGTTTATGATTTAATCTGTATTTTGAGTGACGCAGGATGCTTCGATCAAGAAGAGATAATTAAAGCACGAAGAATCATGTTGGGCCGGAGAAAAACATGTCAGAAGATTGGACATTGAGCTAAAGGATCGGTCTACATATCGATAGAAGGCTTCAGGCCATGAGTTCGGGCATCAAGCCAAGAAGAGCGGATATTGCACCAAAAAAATCAGAGTTGTGGAGGTCAACTGGTCGATTGGGCAATAGGCTGCAAGAGAGGACGATGCATTGAACAATCGGACGAGGCGTCGAGGAACCAATGACATGCCGGACAACATATGATTAGCTTAGTATTAATTGTCTAGATCAAAGTAAGTTTTATGTATAAGATTAACTACGATAGCAAGGCATAAAGCAAAATGAAGTCTCAGAGTCAAGGACGCGATTTCGTTGGGAGTTCGAGAGTTCGTCGGAAGTTCTGTTGGAATTAATTGAGAAGTCCAAGAGCTTGCCGAAGAAGCTCATTGTAACTCACCATGAAGATCATCGTGAAGTCTAGGAGCTTGCTGGGAGTCTGTAGGAATATTGCCGAGAGATCATCGGAAGTTCACTAGAAGATCGCCGAAAGCTCACCGGAAAGAAACCTAGACTTATAGAATTATTTAGCTTAGTAAATATCTTAAAATTTATAGTTAGCATATAATTGAGATTAGAATTGGGCCAACCCAATTAAGGGACAGTTGGGCCTAAGTTTGGGTCATGTTAGGCCAAGAGAAAGGCCCAAACAATGATCAAACAGGTGAAACCATCATGGCATAGTCTCCGAGATTGTGTTAGGCGGTGGTACCGCCTAGACATAGTCTTCTAGGTGGTGGTACCACTAGACTGGGTGGTGGTACTGCCCAATATTAGACTGCAAGCGGTGGTACCACCTATACCTTGAAATTTCAAGGGATTTGATTTGGCTCCATTTTTGAAGCCATTTGGGGTCTATAAATACCCTAGCTATTCCTACATAGAGAAGCAAGAAAAGTGAATAAAAACTCTATGTTTCTAGAGTTGAAAACCCTTGTAAAGTATAGAGTCCCTCCTCCGAAAGTTTAGAGACCATTTTAAAGGAGAGTGTGAGAGAAGCTTTATAAAAAGGGAGTGTAAAGGTTCTCTCCTGGGCTTGCAAAAGGAGAATAGAGTTGTAAGAAGGAGGTTGATCTTTGCTATTAAGGGAAGATCGGTAGTGGATGCCAGTAGCCTCGACGGAAGGGGAATCGACGGAGTGGATGTAGGTCACGGCAACCAAACCACTATAAAAACTTAGTTTTCATTTCTATTCATGCTATTTACCTTTACTGCAAACTACTTACTTGCATTATGCTTATAAATATAATTTCAAAGTTAATATCTCTCTTTTCGTTAAAATCGGTTTTATCGTACAAAGAATTTTTTAAACCGACATAATATTTCTATTGCACTAATTCATCCCCCCCCTCTTAGTGCTGACTTGTTCCTAATAGTTGCATATATGCATATATATTATGTGTTAGGATCAGAGCGGCACTAAGAGGGGGGCGGGGGGGGGGTGAATTAGTGCAGCGGATTAAAACTCGTAAGTTTAAAAATGATTTCGTAAATGCGTAGAGATTTCAATTCGTCAATGACTTGGAGAAAGTAGCTTGAGTAAAGTGAGAAGATGAAAACCAAAAGCTTGCTGCTATGTAAATAATAGTTTTAGAAAAGTAAGAACTCACACATTCACGGAATGCACCAATTTAAAGTGGTTCGGTCAAAATGACCTACATCCACTTATGAAGCCTTCTTCAATGAGGTTCCCAACTTCCACTAGCAAATCACTTTGAAGGGGAAGGACAAATACCTCTCTTACAACCTTTTACAAGTGGTTCACACTCTTACAAATTTTCAAAGAGAAAGAGGGAGGTGAACACTCAAGCTATTGAAAACAAAAATTTGCTAAAGATTTTGCTAAGACTTTTATCTCAATCTCTTGCTTCTCAAAGGTTGTATTCTCTGCTGAGAATTGAGGGGTATTTATAGGCCCCAAGAGGATTCAAATTTGGGCTCCAAATTTTGAATTCTCTTGGGTTTCCGAGGCTGGCAGTGCCACCGCTTGTCAATATCATATTGACCATTTGCTGGCGGTGCCACCGCTTAGTCCGGCGGTGCCACTACTTAGTCCAGTGGTGCCACCGTCGGATCTCTCGGGTGCTGGGCGGTGCTACCGCTTAGTCCAGCAGTGCCACCACTCGGTTCTCGGGTTCTGGGCGGTGCCACCACATAATCTGGCGGTGCGACCACCTACACTATTTTAGCTCATTGGTTGGGCTCCAAACTTGGCCCAAACCAGTCCGAACTCGGGCCCAATTGGCCCCTACTTGGGTTATAGGATTAACACCTAATCCTAACCCTAATTAATGTGCTAACTATGAATTTAAAGACATTTCCTAAGCTATTACAAAGTCCGCAAGTCAAGACTTCTTTCGGCGAGCTTCCGGCGAACTTCCGGCGGTCTTCCGATAAACTCTTAGAAACCATTCTACGGACTCCCAGCAAGCTCCTAGACTTCACGATTTGATCTTGGCGAGTTCCGACGAGCTTCTTCGGCAAGCTACAATCTTTCTCGGCGAGCTCCGCAAACTTCCGACATACCTTCCGGTGAGCTTCCGAAAACCCTTCGGCAAGCTCCCTACTCATTCTCGGCTAGTTCTGGCAACATTCCCGATGAACCGTCGGACTTCCATCGGACTCTCGAACTCCCAATGAATCCTTCGCACTTGACTCCGGCACTTTGTTTCATTTTATGTCTTCATTGTTATCGTAGTTAATCCTCCACACACAAGCCAAAACTCTACTTTGATCTAGACAATTATTACAACGCGAATTGACATTCTGTTGCCCGGCATGTCATTGGATGGCGTTTTGTCCGATTCTTTAGCGCATCATCCTCTCTTGTGGCTTGTTGCCCAATCGGTAGTTGACCTCCGCAACCCCGATATCCTTGGCATAATTCCGCTCTCCTTGGCCCGATGTCCGACGTCCGAAGCCTTCTACCGTCCAATATCCTGACGTGATCTCCTCCGGCGCAACGTCAATTCCTCCTGCATCAATTATCTAATCCTGATCGTGTAGACCTGGATCACTCAAAATACAATTAAACATCTAAACACAATCAATTAGTTTCATCATCAAAATCCAAGATTCAATATTATGATGTCCATGGATCTGGGCAATGAGAATTGGATTGTGATGAGATCACGATAATGAGACCGATTCACCTTTAAATACATACCATAAATAATCCTGATTATAGGTTACTCGAAAGGGACATTGAGATAACCAGACAGAATGGTATGCTGTATACTTGTCCATATGATGGAGGTAGCTAGTCTCATAACTGCTTGTGTGAGGACACGGGCTACAGTGCAGGTGCTTATTGGAGAATGGGTTCACTGATTGATCCGCTCACGGAATGCTGGATAGTTAATGATACCTTATTGTCAGATAATGATTCCGTTGTCCAAATGGTGTACTTGTCCTTAGACTTGAGACACCAATGATGTCCTGGATTAGTACTCAACTCTTTAATTCCAGACTTATAGACATGAAAGTTTCGAATCTAGTACAGCTAGTCATCAAGAGTTGCAGTCAACCTTATAGGGGCTATTGAGTGTTGATAGTCTCGGTGTCATGAGAGGAATCTCTCATGTGTTCTTGCTCAGACAAATCTCTGGCCAAGATCGTTTGGATTGAGAGAGAAAGAGTTCTCTAGGAGAATCCGATTAAAGCATGACTCGAGTAGAAACTGTATGGGCCTGACAATACCATGCTCGATATACTGTCTATAGGATATTAGATGGATGAGGTGTTGAATCTCGAATTTTGATGATGAAATCAATTGGTAATTTATTTGATTAAATCTATATATTGAGAAAAGTACGTAGGATTAACAACGATAACAATTAAGACAAAAAGCAAAATAAAGTGCCAAAGTCAAGATCGAGATTTCGTTGGGAGTTTGAGAGTTCATCGGAAGTCCGGATGTTCATTGGAAGTTCTATCGGAATTGACCAAGAAGTCCAGGAGCTTACCAAAGAAGCTCGTCGGAACTCACCAAGAAGATCTTCATGAAGTCTAGGAGCTTACTGGGAGTCCGCTAGAGCATTATCGAGAGATCGTCGGAAGTTCGTCGAAAGATCGCTAGAAGCTCGTCAGAAGAAACCTAGACTAACGAGACTTGATTTACTTAGTATATGCCTTAAGAATCGTAGTTAGCATGCAATTAGGGTTAGATTTGGGAGTAATCCGCTAACTCTATTAGGGATCAACTAGGCTCGTAATTGGACTGGTTTGAGTCGGACTTAAGGCCTAACCAGGTTGTTGGACCCTGTTTGGTGGTGGAATCGCTAGATTGGGGTGGTGGAACCGCCTAGGGAATAATCTCCCAAGTGGTTTGGGTGGTGGTACCACCGACAGTTATTACTTGCCAGGCGGTGGTACCACCCTATCAAGCGGTGGTACTACCAGAGCTTAGTATCCGAGACTCTGTCAAGCGGTGGTACCACCATGTACCACCAGACTACGTGGTGGTACAACCCAGTATTAGAGTGTTAAGCGGTGGTATCACCTAGTACTAGTGGTGGTACCATTAGTACCCGAAAAATCCAGGATGAGACACGTTTTAGCTTCAATTTTGAAGACATTGGGGCCTATAAATACCCCAACCTTTTTTGCATAAAAGGGTAACAAAGTGTGAAAAAAACTCTAAGTGTTAGGGTATTAAAAGTGTTGTAAAAGTGAGAATAGTACTTCTCTCCCTCTCTTTAGCTTTGTAATCATCTAAGAAGAGGTGTGAGGCTTGTAAGGGTTATCTCCTAAACTCGTGAAATGGAGAAAGTACTATAAAGAGGTGGTTGGTCTTCATCTATTAAAGGAAGACTATTAGTGGATGCTAGTGACCTCGATGGAGGAGGAATAATAAGTGGATATAGGTCACAATGACCGAACTACTATAAATTCCGGTGTGTTCATTCCTTATTGCTTAATCTCTTTACTACATTCAACTTTACTTTATTACAAACTGTCCAATCCCCTCTTCTCTACTCATTCAAGAAAAATGAAATGGTTTTCATTGGAATCAAATTTTATCATATAAAGATTTTTAAATCGATATTATTTTTCCATTGCACTAATTCATCCCCCCCCCCCTCAGTGCCGCTCTTGATCCGAACAATATTGAATCTCATATTTTGATGATGAAACCAATTGATAGTGTTTATGATTTGATCTATGTTTTGAGTGATGTAGGAAGCTTCAATTAAGGAGAGATAATTAAAGCAGGAAGAATCATGTTGGGCCAGAGAAAAATATGTCAGAAGATTGGACGTCGAGCCGAAGGATCGGTCGATGTATCGACAGAAGGCTTCAGGCCATGTGTTTGGGCATCGGGCCAAGAAGAGCAGAAATTATGCCAAGAAAATTGGAGTTACGAAGGTCAACTGGCCGATTAGGCTAGGCTGCAAGATAGGATGATATGCTGAAGAATCAAACGACGTGTCAATAAACCAATGACATGCCAAACAACATTTGATTCAATCTTTGTAATAATTATCTAGATCGAAGTAAGTTTTAAGTGTGCAGGATTAACTATGATAGTGATCAAGGCATAAAGCAAAATGAAGTCCCGGAGTCAAGAACGAGATTTTGTTGGTAGTTCGAGAGTTTGTCGGAAGTTCTATCGGAATTAACCGAGAAGTCCAGGAGCTTGCCAAACAAGCTCGTCGGAACTCACCAAGAAGATCATCGTGAAGTCCAGGAGCTTGTCGAGAGTTCGTTTTAGGATCAAGAGCAGCACTAAGAGGAGGGGGTGGGGGGGGTGGTGGCGTTGTGGGGTGGTGGGGGGGTGTGGGGGGTGAATTGGTATAGTGGAAAACTTTTACGATTTCAGAAAATTATTCGTTTCATTTAAAACCGATTTTGATGAAAATGGTTTCGATTCAATCTGTTTTGGAGAGAAGTTGAACTTGAAAGTTTTCATAAAAGTGTAAGAGAAGATTAAGGAGGTTTACAGTAAAGTAAATTGCATAAATAAAAAAGCAAACCAGAATTTAGAGTGGTTCGAACAAGATGACCTACATCCACTTTCGGATTCCTCCTCCGACGAGGTCTCCGACGTCCACTAAAGTCCTTTCTTCGATAGGTGAAGACCGAACACTTATTTACAGTACTTTCTCCTTTTCCTGGGTTTAGGAGAGAACCCTTACAAGGTTCACACCTCTCTTGAATGATATTAAAATTTAGAAAGGGAAGAGGACTCTAGCACTTGTTTACAACACTTTTATACCCCCAATAACTCAAGATTATAATCATACTTCAGTGCCTTTTCACGTTGAAAAGGATGGGGTATTTATAAGCCCCAATGACTTTCAAAAATGGAGTAAAAAAGTGTCTCATCCCGGATTTCTGGGGCACTAGCGATACCACCGCTTGACACCTGACACTGGGTGGAACTACCACTCAGTCTAGGTGGTACCACCACCTGACAAAGCTTGGAGACCGAGCTCTGGCGATACCACTGCCTAATAGGAGCGGTACTACCACTGGCAGCAATAACTATTGGTGCTACCTTCATTGGCAGCAATAACTACCAGCGGTACCATCGCCCAGTCTAGGTGGTACCACCGTCCAGACCACCTAGGGAGCTACTTTCTAGGTGGTGCCACCGTCGGTTAGGAATTCATCATCCTGATTGGGCCTTGACTTCGGCCCAAACTAGCCTAACTTAGAGCCCAGTTGGCCTCTAATAGAGTTGATAGGATTACCTCCCAAATTAACTCTAATTATCATTCTAACTACGATTAAGGCAAGCATGGTCCGATACGTTGATTTTTCACTTAGAGATCTTCCGGCGAACTTTTCGACGAGTCTTCCGGTGAGCTTCCGACAAACTCCCGACTAACTCTCGGCTAGTCTTCCGGTGTGCTTTCGGTGATCTTTCGATAAGCTTTCGGTGAGTCTTCAAACGTGCTTCCGGTGATCTCACGATGAACTCTCGATAAGCTCCCGGTATATCGTCCGAGTCTTCGACTCTAGCCCATCATCTGCTTTACGCCTTATTGCTATCATAGTTAATCCTGTACACTTATCTCAACACATGGATTAGATCAAATAATTTACTGATTGATTTTATTATCAAAATCTGAGATTCAATAATCTCCCTCTTTTTGATGATGATAATCAATTGGTTATGGAGTTAATTTTAACTCCCCCTATCTATATGCCATAATTGAGAAAAGATACTCTTGAATTCAACGCCTTTGAATTCAAGCATTAAATTGATAATTTAGACTTATTATCATCATGCACATCATGATTTACCAAATCTAAAGATGATACCACGTATTCATCGATAGAAATGATGTCAAGACATGACATCTATTTTCGAGTCAAAACCATAGAAATTTTTAGCATCAAAGTAAGCATGATATTGACAGAAATTTTTTAGCATCAAGGTAAGCATGATATCATACTCATCATTTGAAGAGATAACATAAAAATTAAAGTACAAAATTGTAATCATCAAAGTAGCATTTTAAGTTTACAACATCAAGGTAAACAACATAGGATTACAACATCAAACTAAGCATAATAAAAGAAGGGGATTTCATCCATTTCTCCCCCTTTGTCATCAGCAAAAAGTCACAATTAATTATTCAGGTGGTGGCCAATCAAAATGTCTAAATAGGGTATTGAGTTATTGATGAATCTGCTACAGCTCAGTCAAAATTTGATCTTGGCATTGTTCAAGTTGATCTTGACATTGTTCAAATCGATCCATCCGAGTATATATGTCGTCGATAGATGAGAAAGGTGCTTGCTCTACTGTAGGTGATTCCTCAAAGGGACCAGTTGGAGAAGATAGATTACCCCTAAAAATTGGTGTTTCTGGTTCTGGTTCAGGTTGGAGGGTACCAGTCCTTCTAGGCAGTCTCATCCATATACCATTTCTAAATGTATATCTCATCCGTCAAAGTAGATTTCTATTTATAATACTAAATTTGTCTAGTTTTATAACTTCTTTGTTGGGTGGAATGACAATATCATAGGTATGGAGTAGTCTTGTGATTAAACCACCATATGGAAGCATCATATCCTTTTTTGATAGTTCTATCATGTTTCGTTGGATTAAGTAACCAAAACAATTGTTATGTCCCTTCATAATCCAATACGTGGTACCTAGTTCCATTTGGCTTACTTCAACATGATGATATTGCTTTAGGAGAATGATACTTATCAAGATGTGATGAAGTATTTTGGTGCTTAAAAGTAGTAAATATTCATAGCTTTTTGGAAGAATTGTTTAGTTAGGATTGTCAAAAATTGTTCCTAAGGCATCAACGTAAGTAGTCCCAACTATTTCATCATCCCATTGTCCTCTAAAATAACACCCTCTATCTTTTACCAGAATTTCTATGATGTTGCAAATTGATCTATCTATAATGGGTATATGATATCCTAATAGATATGTGGATACCCTTTCATCTTCATCTACATGTAAATTATTGTAAAATAGCCTAACAAGTCTAGGGTAGATAGGCTCACTCATTTAAAGGATTGGGAGAATGTCTAGATTAGCAAACCATTGAATATGTTTCAAATCACTTAATTCATCTAAATCAACATATTTACCCTTATGAACATGTCTAGACTCTATTGATAGAAATTTTAGGGCATGTTGATTAGAATCGAAAAGTAGGGAGTCATAATTTTCATTTAATCTCCTCTTTCCTTTGTCCCTAAAGGATATTCTAGAAGCCATGAGACTAAACATATAAATGATAAGAGAACTACACATAAGAGGCAAAATCTATTAACAAATTGAGAGAAGAGGTTTGAGAATTACCCTTGTAATAACCTTCTTGAAAGGTTAAGATTGATCTTTGAATTTGAAGAAAAGGAGGGTTTTCTTAAGTTTCTAGAGGAAGATCAAGGAGAATAAGGGGTGGAGAGGTATTTAGAGGTGTTTGGAGGAATGTAGGAAGGCTTGGGGTCGGTTCTACCTCTGGCCCTAAGTGCCTTTTTATAGGGCAGAGGTTACGGGCGGTGGCACCGTTAGCTGGGCGGTGCTACCACCTGCCACCCATGACAACTAGCTGTGCTACCACTAGTTGGGAGGTGCCTCCGCCTACAGGCAGTGAGCACTGCTCACAATGGTGTGTGGTGCTTTGACAGGTGATTTTAATATTACAAGATTTTTATTGTTATAAAGGATACAACCTTATTTACTTTATCATTTAAAATTTACATCATAAGAGGAGAAGATTCGTATTGAAGATTGTACGTTCATGATTCATTATATAAAATGAATACCATACTCAAACATTGTATAGAACTAGAAAAAAAATACATACTATAGTTTCATGATTCACCATATAAAATTTATACGTAAGCATCATAACAACTCATATGGAAAAATGCATATGACTCATTGCGCATACTATAAGATCATGATTTAGGTGAGTGATCAAGAAAGTCTGAAAATAAAAATTTAACAAATTCATGAATTTGGACAGTTTAATATCCCTAATTCCCTTCTAATGAAATCAAATTATTCTTCATTTAAGGGTTTTATAAAGATATCAGCTAATTGATGTTTCATATCAATAAACTCTAATATTATATCATGATTATTAACAAGATCTCTTATAAAGTGATACGTAATGTCAATGTGTTTAGTTATAGAGTGTTGAATAGGATTTTTAGCTAAGCATATTGGACTAGTGTTATCACACTTTATAGGTATGTTTCTCAGGTCAATTTCATAATCTTTTAAAGTGTTTTTCATCCATATAACTTGAGCACAACATACACCTGCAACTATGTACTCAGCTTTGGTTGCAGATAATGCAACCGAGTTTTGTTTCTTGGAAGACCAAGAAACAAGTGCGTGTCCTAAAATGACACATTCTGGATGTGCTTTTTCTATTTAAACTACATCCAGCAAAATCTGCATCAGCATAACAAAGCAATTCAAAGTTCTTAGATTTAGGATACCATAATCCTAGTTTATGAGTTCTTTTTAGGTATCTAAATATCATTTTAATGACTTTTAAATGAGATTACTTAGGGTTAGATTGAAATCTAGCACAAAGTCATACACTAAACATGATATCCGGTCTAATTGCGGTGAGGTAAAGCAAACTACCTATCATACCCCTATAAACTTTTTGATCAAAGCTTTCTTCACTTTCATCAATGTCTAACTTAGTGGAGGTACTCATAGGAGTATTGATAGCTTTTGAACTATCCATGTTAAATCTGTTTAGCAAGTCTAAAATATATTTTGTTTGATTAAAAAAATACTATTGCTAAGTTGTTTAATTTGTAAGCCTAAAAAGAATGTTAGTTCTCCCATTAGGCTCATTTCAAATTCTAGACTTGTGCTTTTGGCAAATGATTCACATAAGGATTCATTTGTAGAACCAAAAATAATGTCATCAACATAAATTTGAACAATAAAAAAATTATTTTCAAAATTTTTAATAAACTATATAGTATCGACCTTGCCGTTAGAAAAATTATTTTCGATAAGAAATGAGCTAAGTCTCTCGTACCAAGCCCTTAGGGCTTGTTTTAAACCATAGAGAACTTTAGTCAATTTAAACACATGATTAGGAAGATTATCATTCTCAAATCCGGAAGGTTGTTCAACATAAACTTCTTTGGAAATAAAGCTATTAAGAAAAGTACTTTTAACATCCATTTGAAATAATTTAAAATTATTACTACTATCATAGGCAAGGAGCATCCTTATGACTTCTAATCGAGCTACAAGAGCGAAGGTTTTTTCGTAATCGATATATTCTTCTTAGTTGAAACCTTTGGCCAATAATCTAGCCTTGTTTCTAACCACGATACCAAATTCATCTTGCTTGTTTCTAAAGACCTATTTAGTACCAATAACTAAATGGTCATTTGGCCTAGGAACAAGCTTCCATACTTCATTTCTCTCAAATTGATTTAACTCATCTTACATTATGATGACCCATGAATCATCTTTTAAGGCCTTGTTAATGAATTTTGGTTAAATTTGAGAGAGAAAAGCGATGTTGGTACAAATTTTTTTAAGAGAAGAACGAGTTTGAACCCCTTTAGATGTGTCTCCTATGATTAGCTCCTTAGGATGAGCATCTACATACTTCCAATCCTTGGGTAAGGATATTTCAGAAGTAGATGCATCTAAGTTGCTAGATGGAGAAAGGGTTTCATTTAAATTCAAAGCATCAAAATTAACATCATCATCAAAATCATTTTTCTTAACTTTGAAAATTCATTAAAAATAACATGAATAGATTCTTTTGCAATCAAAGTTCTTTTTTTAAAGATACAAAATGTTTTAGAAATAGAAAAATAGCCAAGAAAAATTCCTTCATCAGATTTAGCATCAAAGTTTCCTAAGGCATCTTTTTCATTCAAGATAAAACACTTATACCTAAAAACTTTAAAATATAAAACATTAAGTTTTTTGTTGTTCCACAACTCATGAGTTTTGGTGAGTAAGGGTCTTATAAGAACTCTATTCATGATATAGCATGCCGTGTTTATGGCTTTGGCCCAAAAATATTTGGGTAGGCTATGTTCATTCAATATGGTTCTTGTCATTTCTTGTAAGTTTCTATTCTTTCTTTCTACTACTCCATTTTGTTGAGGATTTCTTGGAGTAGAGAAGTTATGGTTGTATCCATTAGATTAATAAAATTATTAGAAATCACGGTTTTGAAATTCACCACCATGATCACTTCGAATTAATGAAATCATAAAACCCTTTTCATTTTGAACAAGTTTACAAAACTTAGAGAAATACCTAAAGCATTCACTTTTGTGTGTCAAAAAATAAGTCCATATGTATCTACTATAATCACCCACGATGACAATTGCGTATTTGCTACCTCCTAAGCTTGATGTAGTAATTGGTCCGAAGAAGTCCATATGGATCAATTGCAAAGGTCCAGAGGTGCTTATTTGGTTCTTAGGTTTGAAGCTATATTTTATTTGTTTTCCTAGTTGACATACATCACACACATTATCTTTGACAAACTTGATATGAGAAATTCCTCTTACAAGTTTTTTAGATGAAATTTGAGAGATTAGTTTCATGCTAGCATGACTTAATCTCCTATGCCAAAGACAAGTATCATCATTCAAAATTGAAACGTACATTTCATTACAAATATCATCAATCTCGATAGTGTATATATTATTTTATTTTAGGATAATCATAGATGTGTTTTTGTATAATTTTTTAATAATATAATCATTAGATTCAAATCTAATGATATATCCTTTATCACATAATTGACTAATACTCAAAAGGTTATGCTTTAAACCATCAACTAACAATATATATTCAATAAGAAGGTTGGATTTGTTACCTATGGTTCCTTTGCCAATGATTTTACTTTTGTTGTTGTCTCCGAAGGTGACATATCCTTCATCTAGGCTAGTGAAATTAGAGAAATGAGATGGATCTCTGATCATATGCCTTAAGCATCCACTATCAATGTACCATCTCTTGCTCCTAGCTTGTGATGGTACATTTTTCTATAAAAAAGGATGATTTTTAAGTACCCATTTGACCTTGGGTGCCTAAAAAATCGATCTATATATCTTATCATATTACATTGAGTCATTTGAGATTCTTTTAGGAACCCAAATCAATCTATGTGGACTATATCTTTTAAGTGAATATTTATAGGTAATATGTCCGAGTTTGCAACAAAAGTTGCATTTAGTGTGAGGTGAAACATGCAAGATCGGCCCTTTAACAAAGGTGGTTGAATTTTGGTGAGAGATACTCATAAATATGATTTCACTTCTCCTATGAACATGACCCTTATTAGCAAGGATCATGTTCAAAGACTTGCTACCAATCTCAATTTTTTCTAAGGTTTCTTTGAGTAGAAGTTTTCCTTTTTAAGTATTTCTAGTTTATCACATTTCATACAAGGAGTTAAACTACTATTATGCTCAACCTTTAATCTATCAAAATCACTAACAAGAGAAGCATGCTCCTTTTTTAACAATTTATATTTTTTATAATTGATTTGCATTCATCAAATAAATCATGAAAAGCATTTAATAGTTCATCAAAGAATAAATTTGCTTCAAATAAACTTGTTACCTTATGTCCAATAGTCATTAGTGCATAGTGAGCAACTTGTTCGGTGATGGTAAGCTCCTCTTCTTCGGATGCACTTGAATCGTCTTATGTTGCTTTGAGAGCCTTCTTCTTTGGTTGTCTCTTCTTAGCTATGGGACATTCGCTCTTGTAATGTTTCGGCTTCTTGCATTCGTAGCATATTACTTAATCTTTCTTGGGTTTAAATTTATTTTTAGTGTTATTTTTAAATTTATTTCTTTTTATAAATTTTTTTTGAATTTTCTTGTTAAGAGTGCCAAATCTTCATCAAGGTCCTCATCACTTGAGTTTTCTTTCAAGTGGTCTTCTTTGATTCTTAGTGTCATATCCTTCCTGTTCTTTAGAAGGGTGCCCTCAAGCTCTTCATGAGCTTTACAAGTCATTCTATAGGTCATTAGTGACCTAATTAGTTCTTCGAGATGAAAATTATTCAGATCTTTGGCTCTTGAATGACCGTTACTTTAAGGTCCCAACTCTTTGGAAGAGATCTTAAAATTTTATTAACAAGTTCAAAATCCGAGAAACTTTACCAAGTCCTTTTAGACCATTGACGACATCCGTAAATCGGGTGTATATGTCTCCAATGGTCTCACTCGGTTTCATCCAAAAAAACTCATAAGTGTGCACTAAAAGATTAATTTTTGACTCTTTCACTCTACTAGTGCCTTTATGAGTCACTTCGAGTTTGTGCCAAATATCAAAAGTCGTTTCACAAATCGACACTTGATTAAACTCGTTTTTATCTAATGCACAAAATAAGGCATTCATAGCATTAGTATTTAAAGTGAAAGTCTTCTTCTCTAACTCATTCCAATCGTTCATTAAAAGAAAAGACTTTTGAAAACCATTTTCGACAATGTTCCATAGCTCAAAATCCATTGAAATTAGGAAGATCTTCATTCTAGTCTTCCAATATGTGTAATTCGTCCCATTGAATATCGGCGGACGTATAATTGAATGACCCTCTTGGTTGCTAGCAAATGCTATCTCTTTTGGGTTTTACACCAAACGAGAGTGAACCTTACTTTGATACCAATTGTTAGGATCAAGAGGGGGGGGGGGTGGCGTGTGAATTGGTGTAGTGAAAAACTTTTATGATTTCAGAAAATTATTCGTTTCGTTTAAAACTAATTTCGATGAAAATGGTTTCGGTTCAATCTATTTTGAAGAGAAGTTGAATTTGAAAGCTTTCGTAAAAGTGCAAGAGAAGATTAAGGAGGTTTCCAGTAAAGTAAATTGCATAAATGAAAAGCAAACCGGAAATTAGAGTGGTTCGGTCAAGGTGACCTACATCCACTTTTGGATTCCTCCTTCGATAAGGTCTCCGGCATCCACTAAAGGCCTTCCTTCAATAGGTAAAGACCGAATACCTCTTTACACTACTTTCTCCTTTTCCCGGGTTTAGGAGAGAACCCTTACAAGTCTCATACCTCTCTTGAATGATCTCAAAATTTAAAAAGAGAGGAGGACTCTAGTACTTGTTTACAATACTTTTACACCCCAATAACTCAAGACTATAATCACGCTTCAATGCCTTTTTATGCTGAAAAGGGTGGGGTATTTATAGGCCCCAATGACTTTCAAAAATGGAGCCAAATTATGTCTCGTCCCAGATTTTCGGGGTATTGGCGGTACCACCATCATTACTAGGTGGTACCATTGCCTGATACCTAACATTGGACGGTACTCCCGCTTAGTTTGGGCGGTACCATTGCCTGATAGAGCTCAGAGACCGAGCTCTGGCGGTACCACCGTTGGCAGCAATAACTGCCGGCGGTACCACCGCTCAGTCTGGGCGGTACCATCGCCCAGATCACCTGGGGTGCTGCTTTCCAAGCGATGCCACCGCCGGCCAAGAATTCAGCATCCTGATTGGGCCTTGACTTCGGCCCAAACTAGCCCAACTCAGAGCCCAGTTGGCACCTAGCAGAGTTGATGGGATTACCTCCCAAATCAACTCTAATTATCATTCTAACTATAATTAAGGCAAGCATGGTCTAGTACGTCGATTTTTCACTCGGCGATCTTTTGACGAACTTTTCGGCGAGTCTTCCGGTGAGCTTTTGACAAACTCCCAACCAACTCTCGGCTAGTATTTCAGCATGCTTCTGGCATTCTTTCGATGAGCTTTCGACGAGTCTTCCAACGTGCTTCTGGTGATCTCACGATGAACTCTCGGTGAGCTCCCGGTATATCGTCCGAGTCTTCGACTCTAGCTTGTCATCTGCTTTATGCCTTACTACTATCATAGTTAATCCTGCACACTTATCTCAACACATGGATTAGATCAAATAATTTACCAATTGATTTCATTATCAAAATTCGAGATTCAACAGTCCGTTGGAACACTACCGAGAGATCGTCGAAAGTTCACTGGAAGATTGCTGGAAGCTCGCCGGAAGAAACTTAGACTTACCGGACTTATTTAGCTTAGTGTATGCCTTTTCGTAGTTAGCACATAATTGGGTTAGAATTGGGCTAACTCAATTAAGGGCCAATTGGGCCCAAGTTTGGGTTGTGCTGGGCCAAGTGAAAGGCCCAAAAATGACCCAACAAGTGGAACCATTATGGCATAGTCTCCGAGACTGTGTCAGGCGGTGGTATCGCTAGTCTGGGCAGTGGTATCACCCAAACATAGTCTCTGAGAGACTATCAAGCAGTGGTACCGCCAGACTAGGCGGTGGTACCACCCAGTGTTAGTGCTGCAGGTGGTGGTACCGCCCAGCATAGGCGGTGGTACTACCAGTACAAGAATCAAAAGACTTAAACTATTTTCTGATTGAAGAACTTATTGGGTCCTTGATGACCTATGAAATGACTTGTGTTTAACATGATGAACATAAGAACCACCTTCTAAAGGACAAGAAGGAATTAGCACTTCGAACAATAGAATACCACTTGAGTGATGACTCAAGTGATGATGATGATGACCTTGAACTTCTCACAATAAAGCTTAAAAAGTTTTTAAAACAAGAATAAAAAATTAAAAATAAACTTAAAAAGAAAAAGCTATAAAAGAAGAAGAAAACACTCAAGGTGGCTTAGGACGAATCAAGTTCATCCGAAGATGAAGAACAAACCAACAAAGGCAAGGTGGCAAACTATGCCTTAACGGCTCTCGACGATGAGGTAAATGACTCACCAGAAACCCCCTTAGTTTATTTTAAAATTACTTAATATATTTCATATATTATTTTTAAATTAGTTTATAAATGTTTTAAAAAAGTTAATTTAATGTTTGGTATCATGAATGCTTTAGTAGAAATGATGAATGTTTGGTATCATGATCAAAATGTTGATTTAATGCATGAAGTGATAAATGCTTAAAAATTTTAATGTCTTAGTCTCATGTATGATATACTCATAGTGATGATTGATTTATTTTTGGTATCATGCATGAAGCAAGGATGAAAAGTAATGGTTTGAAATTATGTATGTTATATATTATAGGCTTATTAGGACTCTAGCTAGGAGAGTTCTATTTGAGAGAGGCATTCATATTAACCTACCTAGCCAATCCTTATTAAAGAGGTAAAGAGGCCAACTAGGGTTAGAAAGTTATTTTTTAGAGAAGCATTAGGAGTTGTAAAGGAATAGGAGTCTTGAGTAGGAGTCCTATTAGTAGTTGTTCTTAGAGAAGCATTAGGAGTTGCAGAAGAATAGGAGTCTTGAGTAGGAGTCCTATTAGGAGTTAGGGTTTAGAAGTTCTATAAATAGCTATGTATTTATTCTCTTTTAACAAGCAATAGATAAATTTTTTTTGCAGTCTTTGAGTAGCAATTTGGAGGAAGGAACCCCTATAGAGTTCCAAGGAGGTCGATCCCCTAAAGAGATCAACCTCAAGCTTAGAATCTATAAGGGTTCTAACATCTAGTATCGGAGCAGCGTTCTTGGTGTCTCGCTACCCTTCCATAGCCATCCATCAGCCCTCCACAGCCGCCCAAAGCAATTTCCATAATTGCTTAAAAGATCATCGCCGAATTCCACTGTCATCTCTACCACCGTGGATCATCCTTTGATCTCCCCGTAAATTATAACATATTCTGGTTTCCTACCTTACTACTACTACAATTTAGTTATCCTTATTCAAAAATCCAAAAAATTTGTTCCTATATTCCTGCGAATTCCTTTCATCGTAAAAGTTATCATATTTGTGAACGAAGGATTGTTGCAGAAAATTTCAACCACATATTATTGCCTTAATCGATATATTTGCAACCATTTTTGAATGAAATTTCTTATACACTTCATAGATCATCTTGGCTTCTATCTAAGATTGATCTATTGAGGAATTCATCTCTAAAAACATTCATGTGTTGTTGTAAATTTTCATCGCAAATCGGTGAAATTTTTTGATGAGAATTCTACTATCACAACTTGCACTAATTTCCTTGCTATTATACTGCAGAAATTTTCTTGATTAAATTAGTCATCTTTGTTATTATATAAACTAAGATTTTGTTATCAAATTACCTCCTCAAATCTCTTGGTTTTTGCTGAAAATTTCATCGAGAAATCGCTATTTCTTCGACGACAATTCTGCTCTTACAAGACAACACATATCTGCAGCAATTTTCACTAATTTCAATTAAACCTTTGCTATCATCTACCATAGATCTAAAATTTTTTTCCCTAACCTTCATCCACTACCATCACAGCCCTAAAACTCCACTAAACCACATCCTCAAACTGCACCCAAAATAGCCACAAAACAAGCCTAAATCGCAGCTTACATCCACCAATCCACCAACCCTTTCGACCACCACTTCTCTCAACCTATACATGCCTTTAACCCGACAACAAAATAGACATCTTAACATTACAAATTTGGAGGCATATACTATGGCATCGGAGGAGATAATCAATGCTAAATTCAAAGCCTTCAAGGCGCTAATGG
This sequence comes from Musa acuminata AAA Group, assembly GCF_036884655.1. NCBI lineage: Eukaryota > Viridiplantae > Streptophyta > Magnoliopsida > Zingiberales > Musaceae > Musa > Musa acuminata. Next base: position 18,309,493 of record NC_088355.1, on the reverse strand, counting down.
AGGATAAGATTCAGACTCTCTTTACCGAACTCAGTTTGGGTCAACCACCAAGCCTGAAGAAATCACATCAAGGAGAGAGCTTTAACCAATCATACTAAGCCCAAAGAGATGACTTCTAAGAGAGGTGAGGCTCTATGACCGATCCCAACTATCCATGCATGAGGGTGGACTTTCCTAGATGGGAAGAAGGAGACCCGATTGGTTGGATCTCACGCGCAGAGCGATATTTTCAGTACCACAAAATCATGGATGCATCTATGGTGAAAATTGTGGCTATACATCTTGAAGGAGATACCATACAATGGTTTGACTAGTTTGACCATACTCATGGAATCCTCTCATGACGACAATTCAAAGAAGAACTACTGATCCACTTCAGACCAACCGATTACGAGAACATTGACGGACAACTAGCAAAGATCCGACAAACCTCCACCATTCAGGAATATACGAAACCAGGTTTGAAAAGTTATCTAATCAAACTCGTGATTGGTCTGAAAAATAGCTATTAGGGACCCTCATTGAGAGCTTGAAGCTAGAGATCTGGGGAGAAGTTAAAGCGCGACAACCGTATATGCTTATAGCAGCCATCTCTTTCGCATGACTTCAAGAGGAGTGATTGAACCATGAAGCCAGGAGGACTAGAGTTGCTCCCTTACTAGTAATACTAAAGCCCTCAGACCCTCTACTGTCAACCGAGCCCCTGCACCAAAAAGGTTGACAAGAGAAGGGCTTCGAGAGTGATCTGTGAAGGGGTTATGTTGGCACTACGACAAGCCATGGAGCCGCGAGCATCACTATAAAAAATGGAGACTTCTTGTGATTGAACCAGTAGAAGAAGAGGTTATTGAACATCCAAAAGAGAGCCTTGAACATGAAGAAGAAGATGCAGAATAAGAGCCACAACCGACCGACTTTATGGTACATGCACTAGCCGACTACTCAAACCTGCAAACGATGAAAGTTGGAGGCTCTCTCAAATAACAACCAATCACTATTCTCATCGACACGAGCAGTACTAATAACTTCCCAAATAGTAAGGTTGCTGCTCTATTGGTACTCCACATCGAAGGTTGCATCAAGTTCGACGTAAAGGTCACCGACGGAAGAATCCTAAAGTGCAACCAAAGATGTCCGCAGGTGAAACTATTACTACAAGACCAAGAAATTATCACCAACTTTTTTCTCCTACCAATTGATAAATATGAGACAATACTTGGTATAGAATGGCTAACGACACTAGGTGATGTCTCTTAAAACTTCTCCAAATTAATTATGAAATTCTATTGTACAGGCAAACAGATCATCCTACACGGGAAGCATGGAAGCAATGTAACCACCATTTCAACCCAATGAATGGAGAAAGTTTTGCATAAGGTAAATGGTGGCTTTTTGATGCATCTCTAGCAGCAACCAAAGGGGAAGAAAATAGAAATTGAAGATCAAAATCTTGCCCAATTTCTTGTTGAATTTATCAACATTTTTTACTGAGCCGCACAGTCTTCCTCCTACTCGCAACATGACTATCGGATTCCAATCCTTCTGGGTAAGCTACCAGTGAACACTCAGCTGTACCGATATCCTCACCTCTAGAAGGATAAAATTGAAAAGATTGTAAAGAAGATGCTTGAAACAGGGGTGATTCGACCTAGTTGCCGCCCCTATTCTTCACCGGTGCTACTTGTACGCAAGAAGGACGAAACTTGGCGGATGTGCATTGACTACCGAGCTTTAAATGACATCACTGTCAAGGACAAGTACCCAATACCCGTGGTGGATGAACTTCTTGATGAGTTAAAAGGAGCTCGAGTCTTCACGAAGTTGGACCTCCGATCCAGTTACCACCAAATTCGGGTATGTGAAGACGACATTCCAAAAACTGCATTCTGCACACATAACGGGTATTATGAATTCTTGGTAATGCCTTTTGGACTCACTAATGCTCTTTCAACCTTCGAAAGTCTCATTAATGATATTTTTTAGAGCTTTCTTCACAAATTTGTACTACTAAAATGCAGTTTTCTCTAGCAAAAAGTAGAGTACCTTAGGCACATAATATCATAAGGAGTGGCGGTAGACCCAACAAAAATTGAAGCAATGCAAGGTTGACCGAAACCTATAAATATAAAATTACTACGTGGGTTCCTTGGACTAACGAGCTACTATTGAAAATTTGTTAAGGACTATGGGATGATTAGTGCACCCCTCACTTCTCTACTAAAAAAAGATACCTTCCAATGGTCAGAAAAAGCCTTCGCTGTCTTCGACAAACTTAAGGCAACCATGATGACGATGCTAGTGCTAGCACTACTAGATTTCAACCGACCCTTCATCATTGAGACCAATGCATCTTGAGTCAGAATTGAAGTTGTTCTCATGTAAGATGGTTGACCACTCGCATACACCAGCAAGGCATTATCTCCCTCCTATCAAAATATGTCAATATATGATAAGGAGATTCTCGCCATTATGCAAACAGTAATGAGATGGAGACCCTACTTGATTGGTCGACGATTTCAAATTAAAACCAACTATAGAAGCTTCAAGTACTTTTTAGAGCAAAGGATTTCATCCCCCAAGCAGCAAAAATGGGTAACTAAACTTCTTGGATTTGGTTCAAAAAGGGGAAAGAAAATATTGTTGTAGATGCACTCTCACGGCTACCTAAGCAAGCTAAGTTTTCAGCCATCTCCCTTCCTACCACCAACTTCCTCGAGGACATTAGGGAAGAATAGAAGAAGGATCCATAGATCAACAACATCATTAAAAAATTGGAGGAGGATCCAAGTATAATAGCCCATTACACTTGGGATTCGAGGGATCTACACTACAAAGGTCGCATTGTGCTTATACTTGACTCCCCTCGCATCAAAATTATCCTGTATGAAATGCACTCCATACCTTCAGTAGGGCACTCCGGATTCCTGAGAACCTACAAAAGAGTGAAGCAAAATTTTTATTGGAGAGGGATGAAAAAAATTATTGATGAATATGTGGCATAATATGATGTATGTTAATAGCATAAGGGTGAAAATAGTAGCATGTCTAGGGAAGCTACAACCACTACCTATACCGGATTCAGTATGGACTGACATCTCCATGGACTTCATCGAAGGGCTGCCACATTCCAAAGTTAAAAGCACAATACTCGTGGTGGTTGATCGACTTACAAAATATGCTTATTTTTGTGTTATGCTAAATCTCTACATTGTTGCTAGTATTGCCCAGATATTTATAGAAAATATTATTAAACTACATGGGATGCTAGGGTCCATTCTAAGTGATTGTGATAGAATCTTCACCAGTAAATTTTGGATCGAGTTATTTCAGTTATAAGGCACAAAACTCAAGATGAGCATAGCATATCATCCACAAACTAACGGCTAAACAAAGGTGGTAAACAGGTGTTTAGAGACGTAGCTTCGATGTTTCGTCAATGACCGGCCAAAGGAGTAAGCGAAATGACTTTCCTAGGCCAAATGGTGGTATAATATTATATATCATTCATCTACAAAATGTACCCCTTATGAAGCACTATATGGTCAGCCGGCCCATATGATTCTAAAGTATGTAATTGGCTCGGCCAAGGTAGATCAAGTCGACCAAGAATTGATTGATAGGGACAAACTCCTACAACTGTTAAAGGATAATCTCTCTACCACTCAAGCCAGAATGAAGTAGCAAGCCAACACACGACGAAGTGAAAGAGAATTTTTAGTAGAAGATTGGGTTTATCTTCATCTATAGCCATACAAGCAACTCTCCATTAACACTAAATACTCCATGAAGCTATCCCTATGTTTCTATGGGCCTTATCAAATCATAGAGCATATTAGGGCCGTGGTATATGAACTTAAATTGCCTAAGGATGCCAAATTTCACCATGTCTTCCACGTGTCATGCTTGAAGCTCATGTTGGGAGAACACGAGTTACCCTAGATCCAACTACCCAACACCATTGAGGATAGAGTTATTCAAGTCCAACCACAAGCCATCCTCGATCGCAGGATCGTGATGCATCGCCGACATCCCTCTACTGAAATACTAGTGTATTGGAATAATTTACCACTTGAAGACACCACATGAGAATTACATGAAGAGCTGAAGACCCGGTTCCTTGAGTTCATGAAATCTCAGCCTCAAAGATAAGGCTGATTTGAAGAAGACGGGTCTATTAGGACTCTAACTAGGAGAGTCCTAATTGAAAGAGGCATTCATGTTAACCTACCTAGCCGACCCCCTATTAAAGAGGCGAAGAGGCCAGCTAGGTTAAGAGGTTATTTCTTAGAGAAGCATTAGGAGTTATAAAAGAATATGAGTCTTGAGTAGGAGTCATATTAGGAGTTGTTCTTAGAGAAGCATTAGGAGTTATAAAGGAATATGAGTCTTGAGTAGGAGTCTTATTAGGAGTTAGGGTTTAGAAGCCCTATAAATAGCCATGTATTCATTCTTTTTTAACAAGCAATAGATGAATCTTTTTTGCAGCCTTTGAGCAGTAATTTGGAGGAAGGAACCCCTATAGAGTTCCAAGGAGGCTGGTCCCCTAAAGAGATCAACCCCGAGCTTAGAATCTACAAGGGTTCTAATAAGACTTGAAACCATATTTTGGTATCATGCATACCCAAGTAATATTAATTTAAAATTTTATTAATTTAGTATCATGCCCAATGTGATAATGATGATGAATTGACATTTCTTACAATAACACTTTATGGGTTAAGATTTATTTTCTTTATCCAAATCATGATCTTGATTTCTCAATATTTGATACATAAAATTTTTCAATGAATCAAGATCTTGTTTTTGAACTCCCATGTTTCTTTTTGTTATTTGCTAAAAGGAAAAATAATTATAACATTTGTATTCTTCCCTTCTATTTGACAATGACATAGGGGGAGCAAATCTTGCTAGCTTGCTAACTTGTTTTCTTTTTCAAAAACTTGCTAGTCTTCGTACTTCAAAGAGAAGTAACACTTGCCAAATTGCTAGCTTGCATGTTGTAAAATGATGTAAAATTTTGCTAGATTGTGCTTTGCAAAGGAAGCAAAAAATTACACTTCTCAAAAAAGAAAAATAAGCTATCTTACACATTTAATGGGAGTTTGCTAGCTTGCATACTTCAAGAAGAAGCAAAAAGTTGCTAGTTTGCATATCATAAAGAGAAGCAAAAAGCTTGCTCATCTCAAAAGATGCAAAATTTTTGCCAACTTTCATATGTGTAAAATTTGCTAGCTTGCATGTTCCAAATTATGTAAAGCTTACTAAATTTGCTAGAAATGTAAAAATTCTAGCTTGTACATTTCAAGTAGATGCAAAAACTTGCTATCTGACATATATCAAAAGGTGTAAAAAATTTTCAAAAAAAACTTACTAGCTTACATGATGATAAATGTAATGATTTGAAATTATGTCTAAAAACTTGCTAGTTATACTTTTACTTTTTATTGATGACAAAGGAGGAGAAGTTATGATGACAATTTTGCATGGAATCCTATATTAAAAATTTGATTATGTATGATTTTATGATCATATGTTGCAAATATTCATGATGAAATATTGCTTTTGTAACATCCTTTATTTTTGAAAAAAATTGTAAGGGCTTATTTATAATGTAGAGACCTAAATGTAAATATTAAAAATGTGATATGATTCATGAAAGATTCATATTAGGTTTTAAAAAAAGAAAATTAGTGGACACGTGTCACTAGCTAACCTAAGGTTGGTGCCACCTATGTTTTGTTCTAAGGATGACATAGGTTTCTTTTATGCATGCTTGTCACCTTGTAATATATATATTAGCTAAATCTAATGTATTAGAGGAGAAATTAAAGGAGGAAAACTTAAGAGCTACAGCCAACATGGGTTTGAGAGGAGAAGGGAAGAAGAATTGAAGTAGAAGGAGAAGAAGCTTTGCTTTGCTTGAGGTTTTGCATCAATTCCCCATATTTGGGAATCAAACTTTTCTAAGGTAAGTATTCTAAGCCCTTCCTATAGAAATCTAAATCTCTGATTTCATCTTAATTCTGAAAACTTTGAAAGATTTTGACTCCATATATGATATTTTTGTCGTTTGGGAATAAAACCATGAATCTGAAATTTTTTTAAAGATTTGACCTGTATTTTTCTAGCCATAACTTTCTTTACTGATTTTAGATATAGGAGATGGTAAATGGATCCGAAAAAAATGTATAGCTCTTTCTTTTGATATCATGATTTATAAATTTAGAGTCTATTTACCTACTGAAACTATTATTTCAATTGACTCTATGAAATCTGTAAAATAGAGACTATCTATTTTGACCTTTTAGTACTCTCTTACTTATAACTCTCTGTTGAAAACTCTAATTTTTATGAATCATGATTTATTGGAAACTAGACTCATAAAGCTTTCTATTTATATCTGATTTGAAATATTTTGAGTATAAATGCCTATTTAATCATCTATTCTAATTAACTCTATAAATTCTACAAAATAGAGATAATGTTCTCTAACATTTGGTTGCTAAATTATTTGTAACTCCTTATTAGAAACTTCTTTTCATACAAAACATAAGTTATCTAAAACTATATTGATACAAATTTCGAATGACCAAGTTTTGTGCAATTTTGAGCATAATTGGTTATCCAAATAATTCATGCAATGTGTCTCTCAAATTCTATCATAATTGAGTTTCGATCGATTTCACCGATTCTTGTTTTATCTCTTTGGAAATTGATTTCAGCTAAAATCCTTACTTCAGTTTAGCTTTACATTATTGCTTTGAATTTATATATACTCTTGTCCTACAAGTATTTACATACTTAAATCTATTATGTAAAATTCATGTTTGTATCGTAATGTTCCATATAGGCACATGCATTTCGTCGTTCCGCATGTGTTTCTGATATGTCATAATTTTATTGTTTACAATACCCTTTTGTACTCTGATATTTATGGGATAAATATGAACCTTTCCCAAAAATAGTAAAGGGAGTTATTCTATTGGCCCCATATGACTTCACTCAGACATGGGTGGATAGAGCTCCTAGACGTGAGAGTCTTATGTTTAGTGGTCATTCAAAAATGCATGGACCATATTATATCATGATCCCACTTCACCATCTATGTATTTGATATGATATCCAAAGCTTTGTTTATGTGCTTCTATATATGCTTTAGATAAGAATGACATGTATGCAACGTCATATGCGACGTTTAAGCTTCTGTTTCATATTTGTTCTTTGAAATGTTTCAAAATATTTCATTTGTTACTAATATACTCCAAAATATTTCATATGCCCTTGATATGCTTCGAAATGCTTCATATGCAATTGATATCCTCCAAAATATTTCATATGTCATTGATATGCTTCGAAACATTTCATACGTCATTGATATTTTTTGAAATATTTCATATGTTATTGATATGCTCCGAAATATTTCATACGTCCTTGATATGCTCTGAAATGCTTCCTATGCCATTGATATACTCTAAAATGTTTTGTATGTCATTAATATATTCTGAAGCATTTCATTTACACTAAGGATATCAGAGTTACGGAGTCAACTGGCCGATTGGGCAATAGACCGCAAGAGAGGACGATGCGCCGAAAAATCAAATGAAGCATCGATAGACCAATGACATGCCGAACAACATGATTCATGCTTAGTATTAATTGTCTAGATCGAAGTATATTTTTATATGTGTAGGATTAACTACGATAATAAGGCATAAAATAAAATAAAGTCCCGGAGTCAAGAATGCAATTTCGTTGGGAGTTCGAGAGTTTGTTGGAAGTCCAAACATTCGTCAGAAGTTCTGCAGGAACCAATCGAGAAGTATCGGAGCTTCCTAGAGAATCTCATCGGAACCTACCAAGAAGATCATCGTGAAGTCTAGGAGTTTGCCAGGAGTCCGTTGGAACATTGCCAAGAGATCGTCGGAAGTTCGCCGGAAGCTCGCCGGAAGAAACTAGACTTACAGACTTGTTTAGTTTAGGAAATGTCTTAGAATTCATAGTTAGCACATAATTGGGATTGAAATTGAGCCAACATAATTAGGGGCTAGTTGGGCCCATGTAAGGATTGTGTTGAGCCCAATGAAAGGTTCAAATAGTGACCCAAGAAGTGGCATAGCCTTCGAGACTATGTTAGGCAGTGGTACCGCCAGTCTAGGTAGTTGTACCGCCCAATGGCCCAGTGCCAGGTGGTGGTATCGCTAGATTGGGTGGTGGTGTCGTCTAGTACAGTGTTAGTGTCAAACTGACACTGACAATGGTACCGCCCAGCATAGGCGGTGGTACCGCCCGTACACAGGAAACCTAGGATGAGATATTTTTAAGCTCTAAGTTTGAATTAACTTGAGACCTATAACTATCTCTCTCATCCCTAGTTAAAGAATACACGACCTAGAGCAAAAAGAAAAGAAAACTCTGTTGCAATTGTGTGTGAAACTCCTCTCAAAGTTCTAAGTGTTAGAATAGGTTGAGAGAGGAGAAAGTGGGGTGTAAGGGTTATCTCCTAAACCTGGTAAAAGGAGAATTGAGTTATCAAAAGGAGTTTGGTCTTCACCTATTGAAGAAAGACTGATAGTAGATGCCGGTGGCCTCGATGGAAGAGGAATCGATGGAGTGGATGTAGGTCATGTCGACCGAACCACTATAAAAATCTGGTTTGCATTTCTCTTGTTTAATTTACTTTACTACAAACCACTTTACTTGCTTTACATCCACTATCTTTCATATGCTTTCAAAGTTAATACCTTTATGAAATGGTTTTTTATCGAAAACAGATTTAATCGCAACGAAGTTTTGAACCAACGTAATTTTTACCACTGCACTAATTCACCCCCCTAGTACCGACTCTTTTCCTAACAATTGGTATCAAAGACTCATTTTTTCATTTGGTTTAACACCCAACGAGAAATGACTCTTTTCAGCTTTCAAGAGGGTTACTCTCTCATTCGTCCTCCCTTGTTCAATGGGATGGACTACACATATTGAAAAACTCGAATGAGAGTTTTTTTTACTTTCTTTGTATTTAAATTTATAAAGTATTATGAAAAATGGTTTTCGAATGTCTTCTCTTCCAATGAACCATTGGAATAATTTGGAGAAAAAGACGTTTTCTTTAAATGCTAGAGTTATGAATGCTCTATTTTACGCCTTAGATAAAACTGAGTTTAATCGAGTTTCTACTTGCGAAATGACCTTTGACATTTGGCATATTCTTGAAATCACATATGAAGGCACTAGCAAAGTTAAAAATTTGAAAATCAACTTTTTGATGCATGATTTTGAGTTGTTTCATTTGGAACCAAGAGAGACTATTAGAGACATGTACACCCGTTTTACGGATGTCGTTAATAATTTAAAAGGACTTGGTAAAAGCTTTTCAAATTTTAAACTTGTTAACAAGATTTTATGATCATTTTCTAAAAATTGAGATTTAAAAATAATGGCTATTTAAGAATAAAAAATTTTGAATACTTTTTTAATCGAAGAACTTATCAGGTCTCTAATGACCTATGAAATGACATGCAACGCACGTGAAGAACTTGAGAACCACATTCTAAAGAACAATAAGGATTTTGGACTAAAAACAATTGAAGACCACTCGAGCATAATCTCAAGTAACGGTAAACTTGAACTCATCACTATGAAATTTAGAAAGTTTATGAAACAAAAATTAAATTAAAGAACAAAAAGAATGTAACTACTTGCTATGAATGCAAGAAGAGGTTTGGAATGAATCGAGCTCCTCCGAAGACAAGGAGAATATCAACAAAGGCGAGGTAGCAAACTACGCCTTAATGGCTTTTGACGACGAGGTAAATGAAACTCCCTTAATTTATTTCGAAATTATATGATGCTTTTAATGAGTTATTTTTAATTTAGTTTAATTATTTTTATTGAAAATTATATGTTTAATAATATAATGAAAATGCTAAAAAATTAGGATCATGCTTATCATTCTAGTAATTTTGAAAATGATCATGAAAATTGTATGTTTTATGATAAATGAATAAAATGTTAGAATTAAATCTAGTGATTAATTTCTTGTATGGTATAAACAATTATGTGTATTGTGATGATTTTGTATTGTTTTTCGAGTTTTGTTGGATGGCTTTCATATGAAAATTTTGAGCATATTTATATAAAATCAATCACATAAAAGGTAAATCAAATCTTTTGTCTAAAGAAACAATAATATGTAACATATTGATTTCTGTATTGATTTCTGACTTTGATTGAAAACGCTCAATGAAATCATGCTTGTTGTTTTTAATAAAAGTTTTGGTACAATGCTTGATGACTTTATTCTATGTATGAGATTTTGAAGTTATACATAATAGCTTTTGTATGGAAGGCTTGATGATTTTTGTAATGAATCTTGTCCTTGGTTTTCGACTTTAAACATGGTGCATGGTTTTGATATAAGAACAAATATTTGGCTATGCTAATATAAAGTCAATCATACAAATTGAAACTAAAGAAGATTAGATATCTTTAAGAATCATTCAATATTATGTTCAATGAAGCCATACTTAATATCTTAATGAAATTTTGATATCATGCTTAATGAGTTTATATTTCAAAATTTTGCATGATGATTTTTATGATTTATGGCTTGTTGATCCTTGTCGTGATGAAATTTAATTTTTTGGTTTTAAAACGATGATAAATGTTTTTATTTATCAAAGGCATGCTTGTATGAAATAAAAGGGGAATACATTTCTTGAAAATTTCTCAATTCCTATGTTATGAATTTTTGAACCATGAAATTGATTTTGATTTTTCATTAATGAATCCATGTATATTATGCTTTTGTGAATCTCATGGATTATGAAAATGATTTAAATTTAATAGATTTTATTGAAATCATGATCTTGATTTCTCATGATTTATAACTTGAAATCGTTTATAAATCAAGATCTTGTTCTTTGAACTCTCATATTTCTTATGGTTTACTAAAGAAGAAAATTTCCTAAATGAATCATGATTGTTCTTGTGAGTTCTTTGTACTCCTACAAATTTTTTTTGTATGTTACTTAAGAGGAGATTTAATATATGAATCATGTATTTTGGTATTTACATGATCTTATCTCTCATGATATAATTTATTTTTGTATAACTCCTTGTATTCATCACCCAATTAATTTTTTTTTCTTGATGAGATGAAATGAATGTGATGAAATAAAAATATGCTTGAAATATGGGATGTAATGTAATTTGACATTTAGATACCATATCATGATTTAAAATGCTATGATTTGTTGCTAAAATGATGTATTATGAATGCTTGAGTATCTTGTATGATATGATGATTGATATATTGTTAGTATCATGCATAAAGTAAGGATGAAATGTAAGATTTTGAAATTGTGCATATTTTAATTTGAAACTATTATGATGCACAAACATATTGAAAAAAGATTGATACTTCAACTTTGTCATGATTTAAAAATTCATGTAAAGGGAAAAAAAATTACAAACATTGTATTCTTCCCTTCTTTTTGACAATGATAAAGGGGGAGAAATATTGCTAGCTCAAACATTGCAAAGGAAGTAAAAATTTGCTAGCTTACAAATTGCATGGAGAAAGAAGTGCTAACTTGCATATCTAGCAAAATTTACAAAGTTGCATATTTCAAGAAGCAAGAGTTACTTTCTTGAACATCTTAAAATTTGCTAGCTTGCATATTCTAAAATGATGCATTGCTATCTTGCTAGCTTTCTATCTTACATTCTTTTTCAAAAACTTGTTAACCTTTATACTTCAAAGAGAGTAACACTTGACAAATATGCTAGTTGTATGTTCTAAAACTTGCATATCGTAAAAATTGCTAGCTTGTAATCTAAAGAGAGGCAAAAAATTGCTAGTCAAGAAAAGCAAACATGCTAAACTTGTACATCTTTAATTATTGCTAGCTTGTATAATGATAAAACTGAAAATTATATTTATTATGCAATGACTTGAACTTGTTTGTCTAAAACACTTGATAATTGAACTTCACTTTTTTGTTGATGACAAAGGGGGAGAAGTATGTTGATGTTATACATGATTTTATCATGATATATTGCTTGGATTTTTGAATCCAAGAGTTCTATCAATATGCCATATTGATAGGGGGAGTTAAGGTTAACTCCATCATCAATTGGTTGTCATCATCAAAAAGGGAGAGATTGTTAAATCTTATATTTTGATAATGAAATTAATTGATAAGTGTTTATGATTTGATCTGCATTTTTAGTGACGCAGCAAGGTTCGATCATGATTAGATAATTAAAGCAGGAAGAATCATGTTGGGCCAGTGGAACATGTAAGAAGATTGGACGTCGAGCCGGAGGATCGGTCGACGTATCAATAGAAGACTTCGAGCCATTGATTTGGGCATCAGGCCAATAAGAGCAGATATTGCGTCAAGGATATCAGAGTTGCGGAGTCAATTGGCCGATTGGGCAATAGACCGCAAGAGAGAACGATACGTTGAAGAATCAGACAAAGCGTCAACCAATGACATGTCGGACAACATGATTCATGCTTAGTATTAATTGTCTAGATCGAAGTATATTTTTACATGTGTAGGATTAACTACGATTGCAATGCATAAAGAAAAATAGAGTCCTGGAGTCAAGAAAGTGATTTTGTTGGGAGTTTGAAAGTTCATTGGAAGTCTGGACGTTCATTGAAAGTTCTGCAGGAATCAATCGAGAAGTCTCAGAGCTTACCAGAGAAGCTCATCAGAACTATCCAAGAATATCGTCGTGAAGTCTAGGAGCTTGTCGGGAGTCCACTGAAACATTGCCGAGAGATTGTTGGAAGATCGTCGGAATAAACTAGACTTATGGACTTGTTTAGCTTAGAAAATATCTTAGAATTCGTAGTTAGCACATAATTGGGATTGGAATTGGGCCAACCCAATTAGGGGCCAGTTGAGCCCATGTAAGGACTATGTTGGGCCCAATGAAAGGCCCAAACAGTGACCCAAGAAGTGGCACCATCATGGCATAGTTTTCGAGACTATGTCAGGCGGTAGTACCGCTAGTCTGGTTGTGGTACTGCCTAGTGGCCCAGTGTCAAGTGGTGGTACCGTCCAGTGCAGTGTCAATGTTAGACTGACATAGGCGGTGGTACCGCCCGTACCTAGAAAACTCGGGATGTGATATTTTTTGGCTCCAAATTTGAATCAACTTGAGGCCTACAAATACCCCTCTCATCTTTGGTTAAAGAATACACAACCTAGAGCAAAAAGGAAAGAAAACTCTATTGTAATTATGTGTGAAACTCCTCTCAAAGTTCTAAGTGTTAGAATAGGTTGAGAGAGGAGTAAGTGGGGGTGTAAGGGTTATCTCCTAAACCCGGTAAAAGGAGAATCGAGTTTTAAGAAGGAGGTTGGTCTTCGCCTATTGAAGGAAGACCGATAGTGGATGCTGGTGGCCTCAACGGAAGAGGAATCGGTAGAGTGGATGTAGATCACGTCGACCGAACCACTATAAAAATCTGGTTTGTGTTTCTCTTGTGTACTTTACTTTACTACAAACTACTTTACTTGCTTTACATCCACTATGCTCTTCCATACGCTTTCAAAGTTAATACTTTTACAAAATAGTTTTTCATCGAAAATAGATTTAATCGCAACGAAGTTTTGAACCAACATAATTTTTACCGCTACACTAATTCACCTCCCCACCCCCCCTCTTAGTGGCGACTCTTTTCCTAGCAGTTTTGAAGTATTTCATACACATTGATATGTTCCGAATTATTTTATCCACCATTGATATGCTCCGAAATATTTCCTATGTCATTGATATACTCTAAAATGCTTCATATGTCATTGATATGTTCCGAAACATTTTATACGCTATTGATATTTTCTGAAATGTTTCATCCACTATTGATATACTCTGAAATATTTTATATGCCATTGTTATATTCTGAAACATTTCATACACCATTGATATACTCCGAAATATTTCATCCGCCATTGATATGATCTGAAATGTTTCTTATACCATTAATATGTTCATAAATATTTCATACACCATTGATATGCCCCGAAATGCTCCTTACGTCAATGATTTGCTCCATTTAGTCTCTACTCCCTTGTTATGAATAAAACATGCTTCAAATGAAATGACATTGTAATTCTTCATTCGTTGAGTGACTATTTATGAACTCTTGTATCCCTACCTTGTATTTGGTACCTTATTTGTTCAAAAATTGTCCTCTTTTATTATGGATATGTTAGTCACTTGTTGAGCTCTAAATGCTCACCCCATTGCTATATAAATTTTTCAGGATAACTTGTCGCTCGCTAAAATATTTAAATTGGGCTAAGGCAATGGAAAGCTAGAAGACTTTGGGCAAACCTTTAGTAGATGATGTGTTTTTGTTGTATAAGTACACTTTGTGTCTAATGGAATATTTGATGATAAATCTGAACTTATGAGTTTTGTAAAAGTTTAAAGAACCTCTCATGTTTAAGATTTTGGAGTGAAGTAAATTTGTGTAATGATATGAACATGTGGTAAATGTTGGTTTTTGTGATTGTATAGAATATCACACTTGTGGATTTATGAGGTGGTTATTGTCTTGGTGAGTTGGTTTTACATTTTACAATTCATCGAGTAATATGATATATAATTTTAAACTACACAGGTCTTATGAATTATGGAATTATGGATGTGACTTGAATATTTTCTCAGTGTCCTCAAATGTGTGTTTTGATTCTGGAATGGATTGTTTGATAAATTGTTGTCTAATGGATTGTTGTTGAATGTTAATATTATAATTCAAGGGGGCGTGACAAAGATGGTATCAGAGTATGATTTGAGGATCACTGAGATATTTGATATGTTTGATGTGCAAAATATATTGAGGTCTAGTAAACTATAGTGATCGGTGAAAATTTACTTTGATGTCTTTTAGGAATCTATGATGTCGAGTACATTTGGTCTTTTTGCTTCATCTTCTTTTGAGTAATTAAGTGAGATGAAAGTGTTGATCGGGGACATCAAATTAGAATAGACTGGGAATGAGATAATTTAAGGAGCTTAGTCCTCCTAGTTTTAGTAGGGAGCCTGATCTAATGGTAGCAAAACAATAGATGATACGGATAGAGAAAATATTTGATATCTTAAATTACCTTGATGATTAGAAGATTTCTCTTACTGCCTTTATGTTGGAAGGAGAGGTTGAGTACTGGTGAAGAATGATAAAAAGAATTTCTGAAGTTAAATACGAGTCAATCACATGGAAAGTATTCATAGAAGAGCTCAACGATAAATATTTCCCAGATTGCATTAGAGAGTAGAAAGAATTGGAGTTCTTGAATCTTATCCAGGGAAACTTGACGATAGCAAAGTATTAATCTAAGTTCACTGAACTCTCTAAATTTGCCACTCATATAAATGATGATAAAACTAGAAAAGCAAAACTCAAAGTATGAAAGGGCCTAAGGCCAACGATAAGAAGTTGGATATCAACCTTAAAACTCAAAGCATATGCGGATGTGGTAGAAAGGGCTTTGATAATTGAAAAAGACTTGGAGAAAATTCAGGAAATCAAGGGTAAAAAAGATAAGGATAAGTTTATCGACATAAATAAGAGAGGAAAAGAATCTAAAACAAGTTATAAGAGGGTCAAGACGTTTGGATTTGGAAAAGGAAAACTCACTCAATAGAATGCAAAATTTATATGGGGTGATGATTGTGAGTGAAGTTTTCAAAAGTTCAAAAAAAAAAAAAGATTGACTAGTGCCCCTATTATCACTATTTCAAGTGGTTAAGAGGGATTTGTAGTTTATATCGATGCCTCAAGAAAGAGCGATGGATGTGTTTTGATGCATGAAGGGAAAATGATTGCTTATGTTTCTAAACAACTAAAAAGTTATGAACTGAATTATCCAACTCATGATTTGGAATTGGTAGTAATTATTTTTGTTCTAAAGATTTGGAGGCATTACTTGTATGGGTGGACATTTGAAGTTTTATTGATCACAAGAGTTTCAAGTATATTTTTACTCAGAAAGAGCTAAACATGAGGCAATGAAGAGAGATAGAACTTCTAGAGGAATATGATTGTACCATCTGTTATCACCCTGGGTAGAGCCAATGTTGTAGCTGATGCACTTAGCAGAAAATATACAAGTTTTATGGATAGACTGGTTGTGAAATAATGGAAGTTATTAGAAAATTTTTTTGATTTGAATGATATGAGGAAAGGGTAAGGCTCAATGATGTTGATAGCCTTAATCTAGCTACAATCTTGATCTCAACTTTTTATCGAAGGAGGTATGACAAATTTAGAGGACAAAAATTTTCTTTCAAGGAGGGTAGAGTGTAAATCCCTTATTTTTGAAAAAATTTGTAAGGACCTATTTATAATTAGGGACCTAAATATAAATATTAAAAATATGATATAATTTGTGAAAGATTCATATTAGGTTTTTATAAAAAATAAAAAATTGGTGGACATGTGTCATAAGCTAACCTAAGGTTGGTGCCACCTATGTTTATTCTAAGGATGATACATTGGCTTCTTTCATGCATGATTGCCACCTTATAATCCTTATATTAACTAAATCTAATACTTTAAAGGAGAAATTAAATCAGGAAAACTTAAGAGCTACAGCCAATGTGAGTTTGAGAGGAAAAGGGAAGAGGAATTGAAGTCAAAGAAGGAGAATAAGCTTTGCTTCGCTTGAGGTTTTACATCAGTTTCCCACATTTGGGAATTAAACTTTTCCAAAGCAAGTGTTCTAACCCCTTTCTAAAGAAATCTTGATCTCTAACTTTATCTTCATTCTAAAAGCTTCGAAAGAATTTGCTCCATACTTGATATTTTTGTCGTTTGGGAATAAAATTGTGAATCTATAATTTTTCAAAGATTTAACCTTTCTCTATTGTTCTAGCCATAACTTTCTGCACTGATTTTGGATTTAGAAGAAACCAACATCCGAAAATAGACTCATAGCTCTTTCTTTTGATACTAAGATTTATAAATTTGGAGTCTATTTATCTACCAAAACTGTTATTTTAATTGACCCTATGAAATCTGTAAAACAAAGATTATCGATTTTAAAGATTAGACGTCGAGTCGAAGGATCGGTCGACGTATCGACAAAAGGCTTTGGACTATGAGTTCGAGCATCGAGCCAAGAAGAGTGGATATTATGCTAAGAAAATCGGAGTTACAGAGGTCAACTAGCCGATTGGGCAATAGGTTGTTAGAGAGGACGATGTGACGAACAATCGGACAAGGCGTCGATAAACCAATGATATACCGGACAACATTTGATTAGCTTAATATTAATTGTCTAGATTGAAGTAGATTTTATTTGTGAAGGATTAACTATGATAGTGATCAAGGCATAAAGCAAAATAAAGTTCCGAAGTCAAGGACAAGATTTCGTTGGGAGTTCGAGAGTTCATTGGAAGTCCGAACGTTCGTCGGAAGTTCTGCCGGAATTGATCGAGAAATCCAGGAGCTTGCCAAAGAAGCTTATCGAAACTCACTAAAAAAATTGTTGTGAAGTCCAGGAGCTTGTCGGGAGTCCGTTGGAATATTGCCGAGAGATCGTCGGAAGTTCACCGGAAGCTCGCTGGAAGAAACCTAGACTTACGGACTTGTTTAGCTTAGTAAATATCTTAGATTTCGTAGTTAGCACATAATTGGGATTAGAATTGGGCCAACCCGATTAGAGGCCAGTTAGGCCCATGTATGGATTGTGTTGGGCCCAATAAAAGGCCCAAATAGTGACCTAATAGGTGGCACCGTCGTGGCATAGTCTCTAAGACTATGTCAGGCGGTGGTATCGCTAATATGGGCGATGGTACCACCCAGTGGCAATGTCAAGTGGTGGTACCACCTAGAACAGTCTTCCAAGTGGTGGTACCGCTAGACTAAGCGGTGGGACTGCTTAGTGTTAGTGCTGCATGGGGTGGTACCGCCCAGCATAGGCGGTGGTACCACTAGGACCCGAGGAACCCGAGATGAGACCTTTTTAGGCTCTAAGTTTGAATCAACTTGAAGCCTATAAATACCCCTCTCACCCATGGTTAAACTATATAAGAATTGAGAGTGAAAAAGAAAGAAATGCTATTGTAATCTTATGTGAACTCCTCTCCTTCTTACAAGTGTTAGAATAGTTTGAGAGAGGAGTAAGTGGGGGTATAAGGGTTATCTCCTAAACCTAGTAAAAGGAGAAAGAGCTGTAAAAAGTGGTCGGTCTTCGCCTATTGAAGGATGACCATTAGTGGATGTTGGTGGCCTCGACGGAAGAGGAATCGGAGTGGATGTAGGTCACGACGACCGAACCACTATAAACTCGGTTTGCATTTACTTTGAGCAATTTACTTTTATAGCAAACTACCTCTTCTCCTTACTGTGCTTTTACTATGCCTATGCTCGCATATGCTTTCAAGTATACATTTTTTAGATTAGTTTTTATAGCAAGAAGATTTTTATTAAACTGATGTTTTTACTGCTGCACTAACTCACCCCCCCCCCCCCCCCCCCACCCCCACACCCCTTAGTATCGACTTGTTCCTAACAGTTGGTATCAGAGCCACATTCTTCTTATTTGGTTTAACACCTAAAGAGAAATGGTTTTTTTTTTTCTTTCAAGAATGTCACTCTCTCATTCGTCTACCCTTATTCAATGGGAATGACTACACATATTGGAAAACTCGAATTAGAGTTTTCTTACTTTCTTTGGATTTGAATTTATGGAATATTATCGAAAGTGGCTTTTGAATGTCTTCTCTTCCAATAAACCATTGGAATGATTTGGAGAAGAAAACTTTTTCTTTAAATTCTAGAGTTATGAATACTCTATTTTGCACCTTAGACAAAAATGAATTCAATAGGGTTTCTACTTACAAAATGGCTTTTGACATTTGGCATACTCTTGAAATCACACATGAAGGCACTAGCAAAGTTAAAGATTTAAAAATCAATTTTTTGATGTATGATTTTGAATTATTTTATATGAAACCAAGCAAAACCATTGAAGACATGTACACCTGTTTTACGGATGTCGTCAACGGTTTAAAAGCACTTGGTAAAAGTTTTTCAGATTTTAAACTTATAAACAAAATTTTACATTCTCTTAATAAGAACTGGGATTCAAAAGTAACTACCATACAAGAGGCAAAAGACTTAAACAAGCTTCCACTCGAAAAACTAATTTGGTCTTTAATAACCTATAAAATGACCAATATGGCACAAAACGAACTTGAGGACAACCTTCCAATGAATAGGAAGGATTTTGGACTTAGAATAATTGAAGACCACTCGAGTATAAGCTCAAGTGATGGTGAACTTGAACTCTTCACTATGAAATTTAAAAAGTTCATGAAATAAAAATTAAAGAATAAAAAGAATGCAACTACTTGCTATGAATGCAAGAAGAATAAAGCACTTTAGGACAAAATAAGCTCATCCGAAGATGAGGAGCAAACCAATAAGGGCAAGATGGCAAACTATGCCTTAACGGCTTTCGATGACGAGGTAATCAAAACTCTCTTAATTTATTTCAAAATTACATGATGCTTTTCATGAGTTATTTTTAATTTAGTTTAAAAAAATTATTTTTCTTGAAAATTGTATGTTTATTAATGTAATGAAAATGCTAAAAAATATTGGGGATTATGCTTTTCTTTTTCTAATTAATTTTAAAAATGATAATGAAAATTGTATGCTTTTTGATAAAGGAACAAAATGTTAGACTTAAATCTAATGCTTAAGATAAATCCTATGTATGTTTTTAAGAAGCATTAATATGTATCATGTTGATTTCCGTATTGTTTCTCGATTTTGATTGAAGATAATCTATGATTAATAAAACCATGTTTGATTTGAAGTAATGCATAATGATTATGCTTAGTAAGTTTATATTTCAAAATTATACATGATGATTTTTGGATAATTTATGATTTATTGATCTTGATGATTTCAATGATAAGATTTACTCTTTCAATTTTAAATAATGATGTATGGTTTTCATACGAAAAACTTGAGCATGCTTATATGAAATCAATCACTTAAATTGAAACAACTAAAACGAGAAAAATATTTTTTTTAATTTATTTTTCTCTATCTTATTGATTTTGATTAATCTATTTGTATCATTTTTATGAATCTCTTAAAAGTGACTTTGTTGATTTAACAAGTTGAATGATTTCAAGATAAATGGTGATTTTTCTCTTGATTATAACTTGTGATATTTTTTTATATGAATCATCATCTTGATTTCTCGATATTTGATACATGAAATTTCTCTATAAATCAAGATCTTGTTTTTGAACTCCTATGTTTCTTCTTACTATTTTCAAAAAGGAGAGATTAATGAATCTATCTATGTTTCTTTTTGAATCTATTGAAAGCGATTTTGATTTGATGATTTGAATTTGAATGTGTTTTATCCAAATCATAATGTTGATTTCTTAAAATTACTTGAGATTTTTTTAAAATCAAGATCTCTTCTTTGTACTCCTAAGTTTTTTTTTGATATTTTCTTAAGAGGAGATTGTCTATATGAATCTTGAGAATTCTCATTCATGATAGGATGTAATGTAATTTGACATTTTGATACTATCATGATTTGAAATATATATGATTTGGAATGATGCATGCAAACTATGATTTGTTGCTAAAATGATGTATCATGAATGCTTTAGTATCATGCATGGGAGTAATGATGAAAATTTTAAAAACAAATGTTTGTACCATGTTTGATGATTTTACATTTTGAAATAATGCATGATGAGTTGAAGTGATGTTGGTTTAAAAATATTTATTCAAATGTATGAATCAACAATCTTTTTGTCAAATGAATCATAATTTTTCTTGTGAATTCTTGGAATTATAACTTGAGTTTTCTTTTTAAACCAAGATTGTTTCCTATCATGCTTTCTATTTACAAAAAGAAGAAACTTGTCAAAAATGATATATGATCTTTTGACATTCATTTTTGTTGTTACATGATCTGGAAATTGTTGTAAAGAGAAAAAGAATTACAAAATTAATTTCTTCCCTTCTTTTTGACAAAGGGGGAGAAAGAACTAGCTATGCTTGTTCTAAAATTATATAAAATTTGCTATATTGTATGGTGCAAAATGTGTTAGCTTGCTTAATGTAAAACTTACTATCTTACTAGCTTGCATATCCAAAAATTACTAAATTGCTCAACTCAAAAGAGAAGCAAGAATTACTAGCTTGCACATCTCAAAGGAGAAGCACAGATTGCTAACTTGCATATTTCAAGAAGCAAAAGTTGCTTTCTTGAACATCTCAAATATTGCTAGCTTACATTTAAAAAAAAAATGATGTAAAAATTTGCTAGCTTGCATAATGTAGAACTTGCTATCTTGAACATCACCAAGACTTGCTAGCTTCCAATCTCAAGAGAAGCAATAGTGCTATCTTGCCTATCTCAAGAAGCAAAACATGCTAAACTTGCACATATAGCAAAATTTACAAACTTGCAAAACTCAAAGTTTTGCTAGCTTGCATGATGATAAAACTGAAGATTATATTTATAATGCAATGATTTGAATGTAACATGTCTCAAACACTTGATAGTTGAACTTCTTCATTTTGTTGATAACAATGGGGGAGAAGTATGATGATGTTATGCATAAATTTATGATAATATGTTGTTTGGATTTTTTAATCCAAGAATTCTATCAATATGGCATATTAATAGGAGGAGTTAAGGTTAACTCGGTCATCAATTAGTTGTCATCATCAAAAAGGGGGAGATTGTTGAATCTCAAATTTTGAAAATGAAACCAATTGATAGTATTTATGATTTGATCTGTGTTTTGAGTGACGCAGGATGCTTCGATAAGGAAGAGACAATTAAAGCAAGAAGAATCATATTGGACCAAAGAAAAATATGTCAAAAGATTGGACATCGAGCCGAAGGATCGGTCGACATATCGATAGAAGGCTTTGGGCCATGAGTTTGGGCATCAAGCCAAGAAGAGTGGATATTGTGCTAAGGAAATCGGAGTTGCGGAGGTCAACTGGCTGATTGGGCAATAGGCCGCAAGAGAGGACAATGCGTCGAACAATCGGACGAGTCGTCGATGAACCAATGATACGTCGAACAATATTTGATTAGCTTAGTATTAATTATCTAGATCAAAGTAGATTTTATATGCATAGGATTAACTACGATAGTGATCAAAGCATAAAGAAAAATAAAGTCCCGAAGTCAAGGATGAGATTTCATTGGGAGTTCGAGAGTTCATCAAAAATCCGGACATTCGTCAGAAGTTCTACCGGAATTAACCAGAAGTCCAAGAGCTTACCAAAGAAGCTAGTCAAAACTTGCTAAGAAGATCATCGTGAAGTCCAAGAGCTTGCTGAGAGTCCGTTGGAATATTGTCGAGAGATCTTGGAAGTTCGCCAGAAGCTCGCTAGAAGAAACCTAGACTTACGGACTTGTTTAGCTTAGTAAATGTCTTAGATTTCATAGTTAGCACATAATTGGGATTGGAATTGGGCCAACCCAATTAGGGGCCAATTGGGCCCATATATGGATTATGTTGGGCAAAATGAAAGCCCCAAACAATGACCCAACAGATGGCACCGTCGTGGCACAGTCTCCGAGATTATGTCAAGCGATGGTACCGCTAGTCTGGACAGTGGTACCACCCTGATAGTCTTCCAGGCGGTGGTACTACCCAGTGTCGGTGTTGTAGGCGGTGGTACCGCTAGGACTTGGGAAACTCGGGATTAGTCCTTTTTAAGGCTCCAAATTTAAATCAACTTGAAGCTTATAAATACCCCTCTCATCCCTGGTTAAACTACAGAAGAATTGAGAGTGAAAAAGAAAGAAACGCTGTTGTAATCTTGTGTGAACTCCTCTCCTTCTTACAAGTGTTAAAATAGTTTGAGAGAGGAGTAAATGGGGGTGTAAGGGTTATCTCCTAAACCGGGTAAAAAGAGAAAGAGCTATAAAAAGTGGTTAGTCTTCGCTTATTGAAGGAAGAACATTAGTGTATGTCGATGGCCTCAACGGAAGTAGAATCAGGAGTGGATGTAGATCACGACGACCAAGCAACTATAAACTCAGTTTGCATTTACTTTGAGTAATTTCCTTTCAAATTGCCTCCTCCTTACTATGCTTTTACTACACCTACGCTCAGATACACTTTCAAGTATACATTTTTTAGATCAATTTTTATAGCAAGAAGATTTTTATTAAACCAATGTTTTTACTGCTGCAATAATTCACCCCCCCTCCTCCTCTTAGTGTCGACTCGTTCCTAATAGTACTCTCTTACTTATAACTCTTTGTTGAAAACTCTGGTTTATGTGAAACATGATTTATTAGAAACAAGACTCATAAACCTTTCTATGCATATCTGATTTGAAACATTTGGAGCATAATGTTAGGAACGAGCCGGCACTAAGTGGGGAGAGTGAATTAGTGCAGCAGTAAAATCATCGATTTAAAAATTCTTCGTACGATAAAATCGATCGGAAAGATATTAACTTGGAAGCATAAGGGAGCATAGTGAAAGTAATAAGAAGGTAAAGTAGTTTGCATTAAAGGTAAATTTCTTTAAAAGAAATGCAAACTGATTTTATAGTGGTTCGATCATCGTGACCTACATCCACTCCCGATTCCTCTTCCGTTGAGGCCACCGACATCCACTAATAGTCTTCCTTCAATGGCAAAGATCAACTATCATTTTACACCCCTCTTCTCCTTTTTACGGGTTTAAGAGTTAACTTTTTACAACCCTCTTTTACAATGTATCCCTCACACATCTCTCTTAGAACTCTCTCTAAGCTTTAGGAGGAGGGAACTCAACTTTCTAATAGGGTTTACAATAGAGTTTTGCTTAATCTTTCTTACTACTCTATATAGGAATAGCTGGCGTATTTATAGACCCCAAATGACTTCAAAACTTGGAGCCAAAATTTAAATCCTCGAGATTTTAGGGTACGGGCGGTACCACTACCCAGACTAGTGATACCACCACCTGATAGTCTTGGAGACTGAATTTGGGTGGTACCACTACCTAACACAATCTCAGAAATTGTGCCACGATGATGCCACCTTTTGGGTCACTGTTTGGGCCTTTCACTTTCTCTTTTTACCCGGTTTAATTACATTCTAAATTGACTCGATTAGACTCTAAACTAACTCGATCTAGACATAATCAATTACAAGTAAATCCTTTATTGTCCGGCATGTCATTGGTTCATCTAGCGCTTCGTCCAATCCTTCGACGTATCATCCTCTCCTTCGGCGTATTGCCCAATCAGTATGTTGTCTTCTCGCAACATCTGATCTCCTTAGCATAGTATCTGATTTTTATGGCCCGATGCCCAAATTCATGAACCGAAGCCTTCTGCCAACACGTCAACCGATCCTCCGGCTTGACGTTCAATCTTCTAACATGTTTACTCCGGCCCAACGTTTGTTTCCTTCTACTTTAATCGATTTATCTCTTCTGATCGAAGCTAGTCCTACGTCACTCAACACATATTAGATAAACACTTATCAATTGGTTTCATCATCAAAATCTAAGATTCAATAATCTGCCCCTTTTTGATGATGACAACTAATTGATGATGGAGTTAACCTTAACTCCATCTATCAATATGTCATATTGATAGAACTCTTGAATTTAAATTGAATTGTCAAAGCAAATTTAATCATTAATATTTGTAACACATCATCATAAAATCATTCATAATCAAATCATTCAATACATCATTTCATGCATGATTGTCAATATAACTTCTCCCCCTTTATCATCAACAAAAAAGAGAAGTACAACTAGTAAGTGTTTAGACATAATTTCAAATCATTGCATAATAAATATAATCTCAAGTTTTATCATCATACAAGTTAGCAAGTTTTAGAGATGTGTAGTGTTTAGCATGTTTGCTTTTCTTTATAATGTTTAAGCTAGCAAGTTTTATAAAAAGAATGCAAGATAGCATTTTTGCCTCTTGTTGAATTGTGCAAGCTAGCAATTCATACTTTCTTTTGCAATGTGCAAGTTGTAAGTTTTACTTTTTGAGATATGCAAGATAACACTTTTGCTTCTCTTGAGATTGCAAGATAGCAATTCTTGGTAATATTCAAGATAGCAAGTTCTACATCATGCAAGCTAGTGAATTTTACAACATTTTAGAACATGCAAGCTAGCAATTTTGAGATGTTCAAGAAAGCAACTTTTGCTTCTTGAAATATGCAAGTTAGCAATCTTGGCTTCTCTTTTGAGATGAACAAGCTAACATGTTTTTGCATCTTCTTGAATTGTGCAAGCTAACAAATTTTAGTAAGCTTTACATAATTTTGGAACATGCAAGCTAGTTGTAACATCCCCCATTTTTAAAAATTTAGTAAATACCTATTTGTAAATATGAGGATTATTTAATAATTTTTTTATATTAAAGAAGAAGAAGATGATGATGAAGAAGAGAAAGCTTTGCTTGAGCTTTTGCATCAACTCCCCACGTTTGGGAATCAAACTCTTCCAAGGCAAGTATTCTAACCCCATCCCACAGTAATCCTAATCTCTATTTTCATTTTAAATTTATAAAATTTGAAAGATTTTATTTGAGAACCAGACATTTCTTTCGTTTTGATATAAAGCTATGAATCTATAATTTTTTGGTAATCTAACCTCTATGCACTATTTCAGACCTAACTTTTAGGACTAAACTCTGATTTAAGGTAAAGTCTAATTTATTTGAAAGAATACTTAAATATCTTTATTTTGATACTAAGATTAAATGGTTTGGAGTTTAAATGCCTACTCAAACTTCTGTTTTAATTAATCCTACATATTCTACAAAATAGGGACTGTAATTTCTGACCTCTTATTGCCTAACTACTTATAACTTTCTGTTGGGAACTCAAATTCACACAAAATATGATTTATTAAAAACTAGACTCAAACATATTTCTGTGCTTATCTGATTTGAAATTTTTGGAATACAAATACAAACTAAAAACATATGTTTTTATCGACCCTGTGGATTCAGTAAAATAGAGGTGATGTTTTCTGACCTTTCACTATGAAATTATTTATAACTCTCTATTGTAAACTTCAATTCTAGAAAAACTTAATTTATCTCAAAATAGATTAACACATCTTTCGAATAACAACTATTTTATATAAATTGGAGCATAATTGGTTAGCTAAATAATTTATGAATTCTGCCTCTTAAATTCTACAAGAATCGAGCAGCGGTTTGTATACCTACATTTATTGCCTTGAATTCTGCCTCTTATGTTGAGCTTTACATTATTGCCTTGAATTTTTGTATACTTTTGTTCTTCAATTATTTGTATACCTACATTTATTATGTGAAGTTCAAGTTTGTATCGTAATGTATTGTATAGGCACATGCATTCCGTTGTTTCCGCATGTGTTTCCGATATGTCCCAATTTTATTGTTCAATATCCTTTTGTACTATGATATTTGTGGGATAAATGTGAACCTTTGCCATAAATAGTAAAGAGAGTTATGCTTAGAGCTCGTGATGCTCTGCCGGCCCCCTATGACTTCACTCAGACGTGGGTGGATGGAGCTCCCAAACGTGGGAGACTTATGTTTGGTGGTCATTCAGAAATGGATAGACCATATTATTTTATGATCCCACTTCACCTTCTATGTATTTGATATGATATCCAAAGCTTTGGCTGTTTTTCTATGCATGCTTTGGATAAGAATGAAATGAATGCAACGTCATGTGACATTTGAGCTTCTATTCATGTTTTGTTCTTTGATATATTTCCAAAATGTTTATATGTCTTTGTTATGCCTTGAAATATATCATATACTATGGATATGCTTCTTATGCCAATGATATGCTTTAGTTACCTTTTCTCGATTATATGAACAAAACATGCTTCGAACGAAACGACATCGTAATTCTGCTTTCAAACAAAACATGCCTCTATTTTCATCTTGTATCTCTACTTTGTATTTTTGATACCTTATTTGTTTGAAAAATATCCTCTTTGTTATGGATATGTTAATCACTTGCTGAGCTTTATATGCTCACCCCGTTGCTATATAAAATTTTCAGGATAACTTATCGCTCGTTAAAATGTGTAAATTGGGTTTAGGCAATGGAAAGCTAGAAGATTTTGGGGCAAATATTTCGTACATGATAGGTTGATGTTGTATATGTTCCTTTTGTGTGTAATGAAATATCAATGACAAATCTAGATCGATGTATCTTGTAAATATTTGGAAAGTACCTCAAATGTCGGGATTTTGGGAATGTTAAGTTTAAGATGTGTAATGATATAAACTTGTGGTATATGTTGGTTCTGCGATTATATAAATTGTCATGCTTATGGATTTATGATGTGGTTTTGGTTTAGTTAATTTGGCTTTGGATTTTGTGAATCATTAAGTGATACGATGGTATGATTATTAATCTCTCCTTTGGATTTTGTGAGTCATTAATCTCTCCATTTTTAAAAAATCAATAAATTAGAGAAATTTTTTAAGGAGAAAGATTTCCTCTTTCTAGTTGTTTTAATTTAAGTAATTTGATTTCTTATAAACACATTTTATACCAAATCAAAATATGCATCATTGTTTAAAACCAAAAGATAAAGACAAGATTCATCACAAAAATCTTCATGACAAAAAATATAACATATTAAACATAAGGCTTCTTTAAACAAGAGATTTGATTTATCATTTTAATTCCAATGACAATATATTTTCCTTTTCTTGAGTTTAACTTTATGTGATTAATTTCATATAAGTATGCTCAAGATTTTCATATGAAAACCATACATCATATTTAAAACCGAAAAGCAACTTTCATTATGATAAAGATCAATCATCATGCATAATTTCAAAATATAAACATTTTATTATTACATCATTAAATCATCAAGCATGGTTTCATAAAGCATCTTGAATTTAAATCAAAAGGCAATACAAAAATCATCAAAATATATATTATTTCTTCTTAAAAATATACATAGGATTATCATTAGATTTAAATCTAACATTTTGTTCCTTTATCATAAAACATGTAATTTTTATGATCATAAAATAAAAAGAAGCATGATATATTTTTTTATATTTTTTATTTTTTTACTAACTAATTTAAAAACAACTCATGAAAAAGCATTAAGTAATTTCAAAATAAAGTAAAGGAGTTTCATTTGAGTTGTTTACCTCATTATTAAGAGTCACTAAAGCGAAGTTCGCCACTAAGTCTTCATCGGTTTGCTCCTTATCTTCAGAGGTACTCGATTTGTCCCAAGTCACCTTCTTCTTCTTTGAAAACTTCTTTTTTTTAAGTTCATTTTTATTCTTTAATTCTTGTATCATTAACTTTCTAAATTTTATAGTGAGAAGTTCAAAGTCATTTTTATCATCACTTGAGTTATCACTCAAATGGGGTATTCTAGTGTTCGAAGTGTCAAATCCTTCTTGTTCTTTGAAAGGTTGTTCTCATGTTCGTTTTTTCATCATGTTCATCATGTGCATTGTGCGTCATTTCATATGTCATCAATGAACCAAAAAGTTCTTCAAGTGAAAAATTATTGAGATCTTTTGCCTCTTATATTGTAGTTACTTTCGGATAACTCTTTGGAAGGGATCTTAATATCTTATTAATAAGTTCAAAATTTAAAAAATATTTGCCAAGAGCTTTTAAACTATTGACGACATCCGTAAAGTGGGTATACATGCCAACAATAGTTTCACTCGGCTTCATTTAAAACAACTCGAAATCATGCATCAAAAGATTAATCTTCAAATCTTTTACTCTACTAGTGCTTTCATGTGTGATTTCAAGAGTATCCCAAATATCAAAAGCCATCTAAGACAAAATAAAAACTCGATTAAATTCATTTTTGTCTAAGGTGCAAACCAAGACATTCATAGCCTTTACATTTAAAGAGAAAGTCTTCTTCTCCAACTCATTCCAATCATTCATTGGAAGAGAAGACTTTTGAAAACCAAATTCGACTATATTCCAAAAATCGAGATTCAACGAAAGCAAGAAAACTCTCATTCGAGTTTTCCAATAAGTGTAGTTCGTTCCATTGAACATGGGAGGACGAATAAGAGAATAACCTTCTTGAAAGCCGAAAAGAGCCATTTCTCTTAGGTGTTAAACTAAATTAGAAATAATGTGGCTTTGATGCTAACTATTAGGAACGAGTCGGCACTAAAAAGGGTAGGTGAATTAGTGCAGTGGTAAAATCACTTATTTAAAAGTTCTTCGTACGATAAAACCGATCGAAAAGATATTAACTTGGAAGCATAAGGGAGCGTAGTAAAAGTAATAAGAAGGTAAAGCAATTTGCAATAAGGGTAAATTGCTCAAAAGGAAATGCAAACCAATTTTATAGTGGTTTGGTCGTCGTGACCTACATCCACTCTTGATTCCTCTTCAGTCAAGATCACTGGCATCCACTAATGGTCTTCCTTCAATGGGCGAAGACCAACTACCCTTTTACACCCCTCTTCTCCTTTTCATAGGTTTAGGAGACAACCTTTTACAACCCTCTTTTACAAGGTATCCCTTACACACCTCCCTTAGAACTCTCTCTAAGCTTTAGGAGGAGGAAACTTAACTTTCTAATAGGGTTTATAATAGAGTTTTGCTCAATCTTTCTTGCTACTCTATGTAGGAATAGCTAGGGTATTTATAGATCCCAAATGGCTTCAAAACTTGGAGTCAAAATTTAAATCCTCGAGATTTCGGGGTACGGGTGGTACCACCACCTACAGCCTGCCACTAAGCGGTACCACCGCCCACTTGGTGGTACCATCGCCTGACAATCTCAGAGACTGAGTCTGGGTGGTACCATCGCCTAACACAATCTCAGAGACTGTGCCACGACGGTACCACCTTTTGGGTCACTATTTGGGCCTTTCACTTAGACCAACATAGCCCAAACTTGGACCTAGTTGGCCCATAATTAAGTTGGTCTAATTGCTTGTAATTTATACATAATCGATTACAAGCAAATCCTTTATTGTCCGGCATGTCATTGGTTCTTCTGGTGCTTCGTCCGATCCTTCGGCGCATCGTCCTCTCCTTCGGCGTATTGCTCAATTGGTATGTTATCTTCTCACAACATTAGATCTCCTTCGCGTAGTGTCTAATTTTCTTGGCTTGATGCCTGAATTCATGGACTAAAGCCTTTTGTTGACACGTCGATCATCCGGCTCGATGTCCAATCTTCTGACATGTTTGCTCCGGCCCAATGTCTAATTCCTTCTGCTTTAATCGATTTGCCTCTTCTGATCGAAGCTAGTCTTGCGTCACTCAAACGCATATTAGATAAACACTTATCAATTGGTTTTATCATCAAAATTCAAGATTCAACACATAAATGCCTATTGTATCATCTGTTCTAATTAACTCTATAAATTCTACAAAACAGAGAATATTTTCTAACCTTTGGTTACTAAATTATTTATAACTCCTTGTTGGAAACTCTTATTCATACAAGGCATGTGTTATCTAAAACTATATTGATACATCTTTCGAATGACCCTAGTTTTGTGCAATTTGGAGCATAATTGGTTATCCAAACAATTCATGCAATGTGCCTCTCAAATTATATTAGAATCGAGCTTTGATCGATTTCGCCTATTCTTGTTTCGTCTTTTTGAAAATTAATTTCAGCTAAAATCCTTACTTCAGTTGAGCTTTACATTATTACTTTAAATTCATGTATACTCTTATCCTACAAGTATTTGTATACTTGAATCTATTATGTAAACTTTATGTTTGTATCGTAATGTTTCGTATAGGCACATGCATTCTGTTGTTCCGCATATGTTTCCGATATGTCCCAAATTTATTATTCACAATACCCTTTTGTACTCTGATGTTTGTGGGATAAATGTGAACCTTTGCCAGAAATGGTAAAGGGAGTTATGCTTAGAGCCCCCGATGCTCTGTCGGCCTCCTATGACTTCACTCAAACGTGGGTGGATGGAGCTCCCAAACATAGGAGACTTATGTTTGGTGGTCATTCAAAAATGGATAGACCATATTATGTTATGATCTCACTTTACCATCTATATATTTGATATGATATCCAAAGCTTTGTTTATGTGCTTCTATATGTGCTTTGGATAAGAATGAAATGTATGCAATGTCATATGCGACATTTGAGCTTTTGTTTCATATTTGTTATTTGATATGTTCCAAAATATTTTATTTGTTATTGATATACTTTGAAATGTTTCATATGTCATTGATATGCTCTGAAACATTTCATACATCATTGATATATTCTAAAATATTTTATTTGTTATTGATATGCTCCGAAATATTTTATACGTCCTTGATATGCTCCAAAATGCTTCCTATGCCATTGATATACTCTGAAATGCTTCACATGCCATTGATATGTTCTGAAGCATTTCATCCGCCATTGATATGTTCCGAAATGTTTCGTATGCCATTAATATGCTCCGAAATGCTTCATATGCTATTGATATGTTCCAAAGCATTTCATCCGCCATTGATATGTTCCGAAATGTTTCATCCGCCATTGATATGCTTTGAAATATTTCATATGTCATTAATATATTCTGAAACCTTTTATACATCCTTGATATACTCCGAAATGCTTCATATGCCATTGATATACTCCGTAACATTTCATACACCATTGATATGCTCTGAAATGCTTCCTATGCCATTGATATACTCCAAAATGCTTCATATGCCATTGATATGTTTCGAAAAATTTTATACGCCATTGATATATTCCAAAATATTTTATCCGCAATTGATATGCTCTAAAATATTTAATATGTCATATTCTAAAGTGTTTTATATGCCATTGATATATTCCAAAGTATTTCATATGCTATTGATATGTTTCAAAATGTTTTATTCGCCATTGATATGCTCCGAAATGGTTCCTATGCCATTAATATGCTCCAAAATCCTTCACATACCATTGATATGTTCCAAAACATTTCATACATCATTGATATTTTTTGAAATATTTTATCTGCCATTGATATGCTCCAAAATGTTTCATATGTCATTGATATTTTTTGAAACATTACATATGCCATTGATATGCTCCGAAATATTTCATCCACCATTGATATGATCCAAAATATTTCTTATATCATTGATATGTTTTACAATATTTCACACGTAATTGATATACCCCGAAATGCTCTTTACATCAATAATTTGCTCCAATTAGTCTTTACTCCCTTGTTATGAACAAAATATGCTTTGAATGAAATGGCATTGTAATTTTGCATTTGTTGAGTGGCTATCTATGAACTCTTGTATTTCTGCCTTGTATTTGGAATCTTATTTGTTTGAAAATTATCCTCTTTCGTCATGAATATATTAGTCGCTTGCTGAGCTCTATATGCTCACCCCGTGGCTATATAAATTTTTCATGATAACTTATCGCTCCCTAAAATATTTAAATTAGGCTAAGGCAATGGAAAGCTAGAAGACTTTAGGCAAACCTTTAGTGGATGGTATGTTTTTACTGTATAAGTATGCTTGGTGTATAATGGAATGTTTGACGGTAAATCTGAACTTATGAGTTTTGTAAAAGTTTAAAGAACCTCTCATGTTTAGGATTTTGGAGTGTTAAGTAAATTTGTGTAATGATATAACATGTGGTAAACATTGGTTTTTGTGATTGTATAGAATACCACACTTGTGGATTTATGAAGTGATTATTGTCTTAGTGAGTTAGTTTTATATTTTACAATTCATCAAGTTGGTATATGATTTTAAACTACATAGGTCTTATGAATTATGGAAGTGACTAGAATGTTTTCTTAGTATCCTCAAATGTATATTTGGATCCTTGAATGGATTGTTTATTGAATTAGAATATTATCGATTTAAGTTAGGTTCACACTTCCTGAACGTTATTGATCCGAGGGGGGCATGACAGCTTTGACTTAAATACAAGGTTCTATCAATATGACATATTAATGCAAGGAGTTTAGGTTAACTATGCCATCAATTTATTGTCATAATAAAAAATGGGGAGATTATTGAATCTCATATTTTGATAATGAAACTAATTGATAGTATTTATGATTTGATCTACGTTTTGAGTGACATAGGAAGTTTCGATCAGGGAGAGATAATTAAAGCAGGAAGAATCATGTTGGGCTTGAGAAAAATATGTCAAAAGATTAGACATCGAGCCGAAGGATCGGTCGATGTATCGATAGAAGGCTTCGGACCATGGGTTCGGACATCGGGCTAAGAAGAGCGAAAATTACACTAAGGAAATCGAAGTTGTGGAGGTCAACTGGCCGATTGGGTAATAGGCTGCTAGAGAGGATGATGCACCGAAGAATCGGATGAAGCGTCAATGAACCAATGACATGCCGGACAATATTTGATTTAAGCTTTGTAATAATTGTCTAGATCAAAGTAGGTTTTAAGTGTGCAGGATTAATTATGATAGCGATCAAGGCATAAAGCAAAATGAAGTCTTAGAGTCAAGAACGAGATTTCATTGGGAGTTCGAGAGTTCATCGGAAGTAGCGACGTTCATCGGAAGTTCTATCGGAATTAACCAAGAAGTCTTGGAGAGTACCAAAGAAGCTCATCGGAGCTCACCAAGAAGATCATCGTGAAGTCCAAGAGCTTGTCAAGAGTCCATTGGAACACTACTAAGAGATTTTTAAAAGTTCACCAAAAGATCGTTGAAAGCTCATCGAAAAAAACCTAGACTTACTGGACTTATTTAGCTTAGTGTATGCCTTAAAATTCATAGTTAGCATATAATTGGTTGGAATTAGGCCAACTTAATTAGGAGCCAATTGGACCCAAGTTTGGGCTGTATTAGGCCAAGTGAAAGGCTCAAACAGTGACCCAATAAGTGGAACCATCATGGCACAGTCTCCGAGACTATATCAGGCGATGGTACCACCCAATATCAGTACTGCAAGAGGTGGTACTGCCCAACACAGGCGATGATACCACCAGTACACCGAAAATCGAGGATAAGATACTTTTAAGTATCAAGTTTGAATCCATTTGAGGCCTATAAATACCCTTCTCATCCATAGTTAACATACATAAGTATTGAGAGCAAAAAGAAACAAAAACGCTATTGTAATCTTGTGAGAACTCATCTCAAGCTTTAAGTGTTAGTCTTGTTTAAGAGAGGAGTGAAGGGGGTTCTAAAGGTTCTCTCCTAAACCTGTCAAAAGGAGAATCAAGTTGTAAGGATAGTTGATTTTCTCCTATTGAAGGAAGATCATTAGTGGATGTCAATAGCCGTGACGGAAGAGAAATCAGGAGTAGATATAGGTCACAATGATCGAACCACTATAAAATCTGGTTTGCATTTCTGTTTTGCCATTTACAATTATTGCAAACTGCCATACTTTTTTATTACTTTAGTTGTACACTCTTATGAACGTGTTTCAAGTTAATATCTTTTCGAAATTGGTTTTAATCGAACGAAAGATTTTCGAACCGATGTAATTTTATCTGTTGCACTAATTCATCCCTCTCTTAGTGCTAACTCGATCCTAACAAACAATTGGTATCAGAGCAAGGTCACTCTCATTTTGGTTTGAAACCCAAGAGAGATGGTATTTGCTGACAACCAAGAGGGTCATTTAATTACACGTCCACCCATGTTCAATGGGATGGATTACACCTATTGGAAAACTAGAATAAGGATTTTTCTAATTTCTATGGATTTTGAGTTATGGAACATTGTGAAAAATGGCTTTCAAAAGTCTTATCTTCCAATGAACGATTAGAATGAGTTGGAGAAGAAGACTTTCGCTTTAAATGTCAAGGCTATGAATGCATTGTTTTGCGCTTTAGAAAAAAATGAGTTCAATTGAGTATCTATTTGTGAAATTGCTTTTAATATTTGGCATACACTTAAAATCACTCACGATGGCACTAGTAGAGTAAAGGAGTCCAAAATTAATCTTTTAGTCCATACTTATGAATTATTTCAGATGAAACTAAGTGAGACCATTGGAGACATATACACCCGATTTACAGATGTCGTCAATGGTCTAAAAGGACTTGATAAAAGTTTTTATAATTTTGAACTTATTAATAAAATATTGACTTTCCTTCCAAAGAGTTGAGACCCTAAAGTAACGGTCATTCAAGAGGCCAAGGACTTGAATAATTTTCCGCTCGAAGAACATATTGGGTCTTTGATGACCTACGAAATGACTTGTAATGCTCATGAAGAGCTTAAGAATAATCTTCCAAAGAACAGAAAGGATATGACACTAAGAACTCATAAAGACCACTTAAAAGAAAATTCAAGTGATGAGGACTATCATGATGACTTGGCACTCTTGACAAAAAAGTTCAAAAAATTCATAAAAAGAAATAAATATAAAAATGATACTAAAAATAAAATTAAACCCAAGAAAGAATAAGTTATATACTATAAATGCAAGAAGCCAGGATATTTCAAAAGTGAATGTCCCCAAGTAAAGAAGAAGCAACCAAAGAAGAAGAAGGCACTCAAAGCGACGTGAGATAACTCGAGCGATTCCAAAGGCGAAGAACAAAGCAATAAGGAGATCGTCAACTACACACTAATGGCTATCGGAGATGAGGTAAGTAGTTCATTAAATACAAATTTATCTTTCAATAAGCTTTTAAGTGATTTTCATGAGTTGTTTGATGAATGTAGAACTTTGAGTAAAAAGTATAATTCTTTGAAAAAGGAGCATGCCCTTTTAAATATTGATTTTGAAAAAATTTAAGCATGATAATCTTTCTTTGCCTCCAAGTACTAAGTGTGGACACTTAGAGGCAATTGGGAAGGAAAACTTGCTACTCAAATAAACTTTAGAAAAATTTAAAGTTGGTAACAAGTCCTTGAACATGATCCTTGCCAATAAGGGTCACGTTCATAGACGAGGCGGAATCAGATTTATGAGTAGCTCTGACCAAATTCCAACCACTTTTATTAAAGGCCCTACCTTGCACATATCACCTCGCACCAAATGCAACTTTTGTTGCAAACCCAGACATGTTGCTTATAAATATCCATTTAAGAGATATAGTACACACAAATTAGTTTGGGTTCCTAAAAGAACCATAAAGAACTCTATACAAAATGATAAATTGAGTAGATCGATTTTTGAGATACCTAAGGTCAAATGATTACCTAAAAATCACCCTTTTTATAGAAATGTTTACCATCACAAGTTAGGAGCAAGAGATAGTACCTTGATAGTGGATACTCAAGATATATGACTAGAGATCTATCTAAATTCTCTAAGCTCACTAGCCTAGATGAAGGGTATGTCACCTTCGGAGACAACAACAAGGGTAAAATCATTAGCAAAGGAACCATAGGTAACAAATTCAACTTTTTAATTGAAGATATATTATTAGATGATGGCTTAAAGCATAACCTTTTAAGCATTAGTCAATTATGTGATAAAGAATATATCATTAAATTTGAAACCAATGCTTACATTATTGAAAAAACACACAAAGACATATCTATGATTGTCCTGAAACAAAATAATGTATACACTATTGACATTGATGATCTTTGTAATAAAATATGTTTTTCGATTTTGAATGACGACGCTTGGCTTTGGCATAGGAGATTAGGTTATGCTAGAATGAAACTAATCTCTCAAATCTCATCTAGAGAATTTATAAAAGGTATTCCAAACATTAAGTTTGTTAAAGATAATGTGTGTGATGCTTATCAATTAGGAAAACAAATAAAAGATAGTTTCATATCAAAGAATCAAATAAGCACCTCTAGACCATTACAATTGATCCATATGGATTTATTTGGACCAATTGATATAACAAGCCTAGGAAGTAGCAAATATACCTTTTAATTGTAGATGATTATAGTAGATACACTTGGATATACTTCTTGGCACAAAAAAGTGATTGTTTTAGGTTTTTTTTAAGTTTTGTAAACTTGTTCAAAATAAAAAAAAAAGCTTTATGATTTCATCAATTCGGAGTGATCATGGTGGTGAATTTCAAACCATGATTTTTAAAATTTTTTATGAATATAATGGATACAACCATAATTTCTCTACTCTGATAAATCCTCAATAAAATGGAGTAGTAGAAAGAACAAATAGGAGTTTACAAGAAATGACAAGAACCATGTTAAATGAACATAGCCTATCCAAATATTTTTTGGCCGAAGCCGTTAACATGGTATGCTATATCATAAATAGGGTTCTAGTAAGATCATTATTTTTCAAAACTCCTTATGAATTATGGAATAACAAAAAACCCAACGTTTCGTATTTTAAAGTTTTTGGTTATGAATGTTTTATCTTGAATGAAAAAGATGCCTTAGGAAAATTTGATATAAAATCCGATGAAGGTATTTTTCTTGGTTATTCTTCTATTTCAAAAGTCTTTCGTATCTTTAATAAAAGAACTTTGGTTATAGAAGAGTCTATTCATGTTGTCGTTAATGAAGTCTTTGAATTTAAGAAAAATGAGTTTGATGATGATCTTAATTTTGATGCTTTAAATTTAAATGAATCCTTTCCTCCAACTAGTAACTTGGAAACATCTTCTTCCGAAATATCCTTACCCAAGGAATTGAAGTATGTAGATGCTCATCCTAAGGAGCTAATCATAGGAGACATATCAAAAGGGGTTCAAACTTGTTCTTCTTTTAAAAAATTTTATGCCAACGTCACTTTTCTTTCTCAAATTGAACCAAAATGCATTGACGAAGCCTTGAAAGATAATTTATGGTATTGCAATGCACGAAGAGTTGAACCAATTTAAGAGAAATGAGGTGTAGAAGCTTATTTCGAGGCTAAATGACCATTTAGTTATTAGTACTAAATGGGCCTTTAAAAACAAGCAAGATGAATTTGATATCGTGGTTAGAAACAAAGCTAGATTACTGGCCAAAGGTTTCAACCAAGAAAAATATATCGATTATGAAGAAACCTTCACTCATGTGGCAAGATTAGAAGCCATAAGGATGCTCCTTGCCTATGCATAGTAA
The DNA here is from genome assembly GCF_036884655.1 of Musa acuminata AAA Group. NCBI lineage: Eukaryota > Viridiplantae > Streptophyta > Magnoliopsida > Zingiberales > Musaceae > Musa > Musa acuminata. The sequence goes on along the minus strand of NC_088355.1, from coordinate 18,271,522 downwards.
TACTTTTAAGTTATTTCAAATGGATGTTAAAAGTGCTTTCTTAAATGGCTTTATTTTCAAAGAAGTGTATGTTAAACAATCACCTGGATTTGAGAACACTTTTTTTTTCTAATCATGTGTTTAAGTTAACTAAAGCTCTTTATGGATTAAAACAAGCCCTGAGGGCTTGGTACGAAAGACTTAGCTCCTTTCTTATCCAAAATAATTTCTCTAAAGGCAAGGTCGATACTACATTGTTTATTAAAAATTTTAAAAATAAATTTTTTTGTTATTAAAATTTATGTTGATGATATTATTTTTGATTCTATAAATGAATCCTTATATGAATCATTTGCTAAGGATATGAGTCAAGAGTTTGAGATGAGTTTAATGTGTGAACTAACTTTCTTTTTAGGCTTACAAATTAAACAACTTAGTGATGACATTTTTCTTAGTCAAACCAAATATGCATTATAAATGCTAAAATAATTTAATATGGATGGTTCAAAAGCTATCAATACTCTTATGAGTACCTCCACTAAGTTAGACATGGATGAAATTAGAGAAAGCTTTGATCAAAAAACTTATAGGGGTATAATAGGTAGTTTACTATACCTCACTGCAACTAGATCGGACATCATGTTTAGTGTAGGACTTTATGCTAGATTTCAATCTAATCCTAAGCTATCTCATTTTAAAGCAGTTAAAAGAATTCTTAGATATCTAAAAGGAAACCCTAATTTAGGATTATGGTATCCAAAATCTGAAAACTTTGAATTAATTGCTTATGCTGATGCGAATTTTGCTGGATATTGAGAAGATAGAAAAAGCACATCCGGTACATGTCAATTCTTAGGTCATGCACTTGTTTCTTGGTCTTCCAAGAAACAAAACTCGATTGCATTATCTACAACCGATGCGGAGTATATAGTCGTTGGTGCATGTTATACACAAGTTGTACGGATGAAAAATACATTAGAAAATTATAAGATTCACCTTAAAAATATTATCATAAAATATGATAACACAAGTGCAATATGTTTAATAAAAAATCCTATTCAACACTCTAGAACTAAACATATTGACATTAGGCATCATTTCATAAGAGATCATATTAATAACCATGACATATCTTTAGAGTTTATTGATACGAAACATCAATTAGTTGATAGCTTTACAAAACCTTTAAATGAAGAATAATTTAATTTTATTAGAAGAGAGTTAGAGATGTTAAATTATCTAAATGCATGAGTTTGTTGTATATCTTTTATGGACTTTCTCAATTTTTTAAAAAAGCTTTCATGAAATTTGGAATATCAATTTGCTTGGTATCAAATTTATTTCATACCCTTGCTCCATCACTTAATAATTTTTTATACACTTAGTCCCTTCATTCATGGAATTCATTAACAAATACATCTCTCACGGATTTCACTCTTGTGAATTTTTAATGAGAAATGGATTTGATTTATGAAGTTTTATTCATAGATTTTTTTTATCCTTCATATGATGCTCCTTTCTCATGAATTCTTCCTTACTCTTCTTATGAAAAAAGAATTTTATGAATTTTTAGAATGTGATGATCACTTGCAAGAATGGAGATTTTATTTCATATGGATATCTTGATCCTTTTCATGAATTCCTTCTCCTTGTTGAACTAGAAACTTGATTCAATGAAACTCATTTATTTTCATTTGACTTGGTTCAAATCCTTTCATGAATTTAGTTCTTGATGAATTCCTTCCTTGCCCTTCTTCCTCTTCTTCTTATTTCGATGACAAAGGAAGAAAGAAACTTGCACATCTCAAGAAGAACCAAAAAAGCTTTTGTGCATCCAAAGTAAAAATGTTAGCTTATCCAAAAGTAGTTATCATGCAAAGTTTTTGCTTAACTTCTCATTTTTGCTTACTTGGATAAATTGGTGTTGAACTTACTTGAATAGTTTTTTTTAACATTTTCCTTATTGAATGTTCTCCTTTTTGTTGATGACAAAGGAGGAGAAATATGGTAAATTGATGACAAATTGGCATTATGAATGATTGAGATAAATGTATAAAATGTATCCTATCGTAAATCTTATCATAAATGCTTGAATGTTTTGCGAATACTTAAAATATAATTGGAATCATCAAATACATCACAAATACTTGAAACATATCAAAATGCATTGTATATGCATCATATGTATCATAGATACTTGAAGTGTTTTATGAATACTTGATAAATATCTATCATTATAAAAAGGTATCATGAGCTTAACTTGCTATTTACAATTGATATCATTGCTAGGAATGATGAATTGTCGTCTCTTATCGAGAATTGTCATCTTGTAAAATTTATATTTGAAATTTGTATCATACTTGAAAATGATGACTATCGATCATCGTTAAATTTGAAAATGGATGTCATACTTTAACATCATTTTTTATTGATAAATATGTGGTATCGTATTTTAAATTGGTAAATCATGATAAGTATCATGATGTGCATGTTGATAAGTTTAAATGAATGTATATTATCAGTTTGATGCTTGAATTCAAAGGCTTCGAATTCAAGAGTATCTTTTCTCAAGTATGGCATATAGATAGGGGGAGTTAAGGTCAACTCTGTCATCAATTGTTTGTCATCATCAAAAAGGGGGAGATTGTTGAATCTCAAATTTTGATGATAAAATAAATTAGTAAATTATTTGATCAAATCTATATGTTGAGAAAAGTGTGCAGGATTAACTACGATAGCAATCAAGGCATAAAGCAAAACGAAGTGCTGGTGTCAAGATCGAGATTTCTTGGGAGTTTGAGAGTTCGTCGGAAGTCTAGACGTTCGTCGGAAGTTCTATCGGAATTGACCGAGAAGTCTAGGAGTTTGCCAAAGAAGCTCGCGAAACTCGCTAAGAAGATCGTCGTGAAGTCTAGGAGCTTGTCAGGAGTCTACTAGAACATTATCGAGAGATTACCGAAAATTCACTGAAAGATCATCGAAAGATCATCGGAAGCTCGCCGGAAGAAACTTAGACTAACCGGACTTGATTTACTTAGTATATGCCTTAAGAATCTTAGTTAGCACGTAATTAGGATTAGATTTGGGAGGTAATCCTACTAACTCTATTAGGGGCCAACTAGGCCCATAATTAGACTGGTTTGGGTCAGACTCAAGGCCCAACCAAGTTGCTAGACCCTGTCTAGCGGTGGCATCGCCAGACTAGGGAGGTGGAACTGCCTAGGGAATGGTCTTCCAAGTGGTTTGGGCGGTAGTATTGCGGGCAGTTATTACCTACCAAGCGATGGTACTGCTAGAGCTTAGTATCCGAGACTCTATCAAGCAGTGGTACCGCCAGACTAGGCGGTGGAACCTTCAGACTGGACTATGGTACCACCCAGTGTTAGAGTGTCAGGCAATGGTACCACTCAGTATTGGCGGTGGTACCGTCAGTACCCCAAAAACCTAGGATGAGACACTTTTTGGCTCTAATTTTGAAGTTATTGGGGCCTATAAATACCTCACCCTTTTCTACATGAAAGGGTAACAAAGTGCAATCAAAGTGTGAAAAAAATCTAAGATTTGGGGTGTTAAAAGTGTTATAAAAGTGAGAAGAGTCGTCCTCCTCCCTCTCTTTAGCTTTGTAATCATCCAAAAATATGTGTGAGGCTTGTAAGGGTTATCTTATATACCCATGAAAAGGAGAAAGCATTGTAAAGAGGTGGTTGGTCTTCGCCTATTGAAGGAAGACTATTAGTGGATACCAATGACCTCGACGAAGGAGGAGTCGGAAGTGGATGTAGGTCACAATGATCGAACCATTATAAATTCCGGTGTATTCATTCCTTACTCCTTAATCTCTTTACTATATTCGACTTTACTTCATTACAAACTATCCAATCCCCTCTTCTCTACTCATTTAAGAAAAACAAAATGGTTTTCGTCAAAATCGAATTTTATCATACGAAGATTTTCAAATCGACGTAATTTTTTCATTGCATTAATTCACCGCCCTCCCCCCTCCCCCCCCCCCCTCTTAGTGCACTAATTCCCCTATATCGTCTAAGGATTGTGGCATAGTGGCATAGTATGTCCGCAGTCGTTGAGTTAAGTGAATTATTATGGAGATAATAATTCATTGAACTAGAAGGAGTTTTGGCAGGTATGACTCACGGCCAGCTTAATATTAGGCCTAGAGGGTCACACATATATGGTAGGCATTACGATGAGTAGAGATTCGGATATGAGATATCTATCGGAGCACCTATCTTATTGGATATCCAATAAGCCCCTTAATTATTGGATCCTATGGATGAGGTTCAATAAGAGCCTATAAGAGATTATTGTATAGAGATCCACTAATATAAGAGGCTTCGATAGTTGGATGAAGATCCAATACCCAATAGGGCAAGATCCATTAGGGTTAAGTGTTAGAAAAGGGGTTGATACTAAGAGGGGAGGGGTGAATTAGTACAGCGGTAAAATCACGTCTTCAAAGCTTTTCATTTCGATTAAATCTGTTTTCGATGAAAAACATTTCATAAATATCTTAACTTGAAACACGTTCATAAATGTATTAAAAACAGTAAGCTATTAAAGAGGTTTGTAATAAAGATAAATTACTCAAAATAAATGCAAACCAGATTTTAGAGTGGTTCGATTGTCGTGACCTACATCCACTTCGTCGATTCTTCTTCTGTCGAGGTCACCAGCATCCACTATCAATCTTCTTTTAATAGGAGAAGATCAATCTCCTTTTTACACCCCTCTTCTCCTTTTATCGGGTTTAGGAGACAACCCTTACAAGTACACACACTCCTCTCTAAACAAAATTCTAAACTTAGAATTTAGAGGAAGGGATTCACTTATGATTGCAATAGCATTTTCTCACTTTTAATCTCTTTATGCTTGTGTTACTTAACCAGGGATGAGAGGGTTATTTATAGGCTTCAAGTTGATTCAAACTTGGAGCCTAAAAATATCTCATCCCGGGTTTCCTAGGTATGGGCGGTACCACCGCTAGTGTCAGTCTGACACTAACATTGCGCTGAGCGGTACCACCACCCAGACTGGTGGTGGTACTGCCTACAATCTCTCGAAGGTTGTGTCTGGGCAGTACCACTGCCCAGACCGGCGGTACCACCGCCTGACACAGTCTTGGAGACTATGCCACGACGGTGTCACCTCTTGGGGCACTATTTGGGTCTTTTCATTGGGCCCAACATAGTTCTTACATGGGCCTAACTGGTCCCTAATTGGGTTGACCTAATTCCAAACCCAATTACGTGCTAACTATGAAATCTAAGACATACTTAAGCTAAACAAGTCCGTAAGTCTTGGTTTCTTCTGGTGATCTTTCGACGAACTTTCGACGATCTCTCGGCAATGTTCCAGTGGACTCCCGGCAAGCTCCTGGACTTCATGATGATCTTCTTGGCGAGTTCTGACGAGCTTCTCTAGCAAGCTCCGAGACTTCTTGGCTGGTTCCGACAGAACTTCCGACAAACGTCCGGACTTTCGATGAACTCTCGAACTCCCAACGAAATTGTGTCCTTGACTCTGGGACTTCAATTTGCTTCATGCATTGCTATCGTAGCTAATCCTATATATGTAAAAACACACTTCGATCTAGACAATTAATACTAAGCATTAATCATGTTGTCCGGCATGTCATTGGTCCATCGATGCTTCGTCCGATTCTTCGGCGCATCATCCTCTCTTGTGGCCTATTGCCCAATCGGCCAGTTGACTCCACAACTCCGATATCCTTGGCGCAATATCCGCTCTTCTTGGCCCGATGCCTTTTGTCGATACGTCGACCGATCCTCCGGCCCGCTGTCCAATCTTTTGACATATTTTCCCCTGGCCCAACATGATTCTTCCTGCTTTAATTGTCTCTCCCTGATCAAAGCATCCTGCGTCACTCAAAACGCAAATCAAATCATAAATAATTATCAATTGGTTTCATCATCAAAATTTGAAATTCAACATTAAGTTGATATGAGACCTCTATAAATAAGAGGGAATCAAAAGCTCATAGGCTAGAGGTTTCTTGGTTACCACCTCCTATTATCCCCTTCTCCTCCTCAGATAGCACATGTAGAGTTTTGGATAGCGGTTTGAGGAATGTCGTTGCAGCCCTGCTATGTGGATCATCGCTAGAGAGGAGGATGCTTGATCTCCTTCATCCTCTCCTACAGATCTACAGGGAATTAGGGATATACGATCTTCCGTGGTAAAATACAATCTTTCATATACGTAGTTTTTAGTTTTGTAGATTTTACATACCAATCTTCACACGACAACGAACACATAATTAGGAAATTTGAGAATTTTTTATTTTTTGTTATTCTACTACGTATGTGATGTCGCCCCTAGATTTCTCTATAGGATGTTGGACTTCAGTTCCCCCTTCACCCACTGATAGTGGCATGCTTCTAATGGTGGAGGATGTCACTCTCCCAGATGGTGCCCAACTCGTGGTGTTACCTCCTGGTGTTAATCAGGAAATATTGTCATGTTAGCATAACCCGAACCAACAATCTTATTTGCCTACTTTCGTATATCTAAAGGACCGAGTAACTACTATCTTACTACTTATTAGGGCTTTAATGTGAGGGGTGCCCCTACTAGTAATAGGTGCCTTGCAAGCCAATCACGTAAGTGATGGCATGTGTGATATGATACGCACTCTTTTTATTTATTATTATTTATTGATATTTTTCTCACTTTATTTTTTTTGTTACATATATTTGTAATGTCCATTGATCTATGCAATAAGAATCAGATCATGATAAGATCATAATAATAAGATCGATTCACCTTTAAATATAAACCCTAAATAATTTCGGTCATAGGTTACTCGAGAGGGATATTGAGATAATCAAACAGACTAGTATACTATATATTCATCCATATGATGGAAGTAGCTGATCTCATAGTTACTCATGTAGGGATATTAGGGATATAATACATGTGCTTATTAGAGAATGAGTTCACTAATTGATCTACTCACGGAATGCTGGATGGTTGATGATACCTTATTGTTAGATAGTGATTATGTCATCCCAATTATGTATTTGGTCCTTAGACTTGAGATACCAAGGATGCCTTTTATGAGTCCTCTACTCTTTGATACCAGATTTATATATTAATAAGTTCCAGATCTAGCACAACCAGTTATTGGGAGTAGTAGCCAACCTTACGAGGGTAATTGAGTGCCGGTAGAGGATCATCCACTCTCGGTATCATGAGAGGAATATCATATATGTTCTTGCTCAAGCAAATCCATAGCTAGGGTCATTCGGATTGAGCGAGAAAAAGTTCTTTAGGAGAATCCGACTAGAGCGAGACTTGAGTAAATTTTGTATGGGTTTGACAACATCATGCCCGGTATAAGATTTTAGAATTTTAGATAGGTAAGGGATTATAGATACATGACAACTAAGGATAGACGCTTAACCTCATTCATCCTCTCCAATAGATCTATAGGGATTCAAGGATATACGATCTCCCTAGGTAACATAACTATCTCACACATGGTTTTTTGGGTCACGGGTTTTGTGCACCAATCTTCGTATGATGATAAATACATTTTGGAAAATTTAGGATTTTTATTTTATATTCTTCTGTTGCACATGTGATGTTGCCCTTAGATTTCTCTACAATAGTTAACACCCTAACTTTGACGATATCCTTTAGCCACTAGCCTTGTTTTATAGGTCTCTACATTTCTATTTACTTTGATCTTCTTTTTGAAGATCCACTTGCAACCAATGGGTACAATACCCTTAAGTGCATCACCTAGACATAGTCTCCTAAACTATGTCAAGCGGTGGTACTACTAGACTAGGCGATGGTACCACCTAGTGTCAGTGTCACATTGGGCGATGGTATCACCCAGTGCTAGACTAACAAGCGGTGGTACCATTAATTGTCAATCTGGTAGGCAATGGTACCACCGCTTAGTATTGGCGATGGTACCGCCTAGTACTAGTTGTACTAAAAACCAGGGATGAGACTATTTTGGCTCTAAATTTGAATCCATTTGAGGCCTATAAATACCCAACTCATCCCTGCTCGGTTTACACAAGAATTGAGAACAAATTTGTGAGAAAACACTATTATAATCTTATGAGAATTCCTCTCTTCTCAAAGTTAGATTTTTAGTTAAAGGAGGGATGAGTGACTTATAAAGGTTATCTTCTAAACATATGAAAAGGAGAAAGGGGTTATAAGAGGGATAGTTGATTTTTACCCATTGAAAGAAGATTAATAATGAAGGTCAGTGATTTTAACGGAGAAGGAATCAAGAGTAGACATAGGTCACGACGACTGAACCAATATAAATCTAGTGTGCTCCTTTTCCTTACTGTTTACATTCATTGCAAACTATTTTACTTGCTTATTACATTCTTACAAATGTTTTCAAGTTAAACATCTTTCTGATATGGGCTTTATCGAGTAAGTTCTTTGAATAAATGTAATTTTTACGTAAGCACTAATTTACCCCCCCCCCCCCCTCCCCCCTCCCCCCTTGCCACCCCACCCCCTAATACCAATTTTGGTCCTAACATAATTGATAATATTTTTGTTTATCAATACTTATTTTTCTAAACCCTTCAATCACATTTATTGATATTAATATGAGAGGGATATTTGTTGGATTTACTAGAAACTCGATCAAGCGTGGCTATGCCCAATATTAAAGCTTGTGAGAAGTTATAAACCTTGATTGATCCTGAATCCCTAACTCGGACAAACAAATATGTTATCGTATGTAATAGGAAACTTTCTTTTGATTATATCTTCTTTTATTGTAATAAGATACTTTTTTATACAATATGTATTGCTATTTGTAGAACCTAATATTTATATTTCCCCTAAAGCTAAACAAAATGTACGCTAAAGTTTTTTTTTTTTTTACCAGCATACACTCGAAAACACAAACATGTAGTGATTTTCAACCAAACTCATCTGGACTTAGCACCTGAATATGATTACTAAATTAGCTAACATATACATCAAATTAAAAAACATTATATATTTATACACTTTTTTTTTCTTGGTAAAATTGACATCCAATTAAATGAAGAAAATATAATATGAAAAAAAAAGCAAAAATATGCCTTCACCATTTGAGGGGTCGAGCTAAAAGACTAAATAAGAATAGGGCAAATAATTATTTGATTTTGAAAAAAAAAGTAGAGTGACCCTAATTTTTAAAAATTCTTATAAAATGTTCCTTTTTTTCTAAAAGATGATTTTGTCCCTTGTTTTCACCCCATCAGTCATTGCCTCCACCCTTGATCGCCTGTGTCCGTGGGCCTCCCATCCTTTGCTCATTACTTCCGTTTATTTTTGATAGTTGATGGGCCATAGGGACTCACGTATGGAGGTGATGGTTGATGGGGCAAAAGTAGGGATAAAATTATCTTTTAGGAAGGAAGGGATGCTTTATGAAAGTTTTTTAAAATGGGAAAGCTTTGCAAAAATTTTCAAAAAACTATTAAGTGTTTTCTAAAAATATGTCCATTGGTCACTGAGAAAAAAAAGAAAATAAATATCTTTTAATATTTTTGTCTGGAATGGTCTTTGAAAAGAGAGAGAGAGAGAGAGAGAAACCAATAGCTTTTTAATAGCGAACTCTCTTCCACATTAAAAAAAAAAAAGAAATCCTGTAGTTTTTTCTAGAAACTTATCCATAGATATGTTTACTATAAAGCTTAATATGTGAAATATTTTTTTCTCTTTTTTAAAAGGTGTATTTTAAGATCTCTAAAACTAATATTGTTTACTATATGACAAACTCCATTCATTATGTTTTGATTTAGTACGTGAGTCACACTCTAATAAAATTAAGCAAAAATAAAATAAAAATAAAAATGCATCTATTTCCCATTTGTTCGTGATCCACTTTGTAGAGGTTTTGCTACCATTTTAGAATCTAAAACCTATAAATCTGAGAAGGTAATTTCTGATTTATAACTTAGCATACCCTTTTGTGTGCATTGTGCGGCCAATTATGGAGTTGTACAAAGGAATCAAAAGATAAGGAAAGACAAATACTAAATCAGTTTCTCATGTGATTTTTATTGAAAATTGCTTATTTTCATGTGTGTATGGAATCTTAAAATCCTAAATGATATTTCCTTCTAAAATTATAATGACATGTAGGAGTAGGAAATATATTTAAAATCTTGCGAGGATGAAGTATATTTGTAATTAAATACATAATATCATGACAAAAAAACCTTATCTATCAATTTATTATTTTAAAGATTTAACAATATTTTCGATACCGTTTACTGATTTATTTCCATAAGTTAATATTTCTTTATTTATAAAATATTAAATGGACTGTATTTTTTAACATGTCGCTGGGGATCTTTTAAGTTACTTGAAAAATAGAGAAGGAATGAATCTTAAAATTATTTATTCCCTTGCATTAAGGTAATTTTATAGCCATTCTAACTACAAAGTGAAATCAAATTACCATTACAATTACTAACTTTGAAATATATTGCAATCCATTGAAAATATTGAAACACTTCTATATCTTTCTTTCTTTAAAATACAAAATAATATATAAATTATTAATCTAAAAATAAATAATATAGCCATAAAATAGTGTAAATATCAATATATATATATATATATATACACACATATATATGTCATAAAAAATAAAAGCTAAAATTGTTCAGATCAAGAGCGGCACTAAGAGGGGGGGGGGTGAATTAGTGCAGTGAAAAATTCTTTGATTCTCATATAAAATATTTCGAGAGCGTAAGCAAGATGAGGAGGAGAAGCAGTTTGCAATGAAATGAATTGCAGTTAAAGTAAATTGTACTAATGAAAAACAAACCAGAATTTAGAGTGGTTCGGTCAATGCGACCTACATCTACTTTCGGATTCCTCCTCCGACGAGGTCTCCAGTATCCACTAAAGACCTTCCTTCAATAGGTGAAGATCGAACACCTCTTTACAGCACTTTCTCCTTTTCTCGTGTTTAGAAGATGAACCCTTATAAGTCTCACTCCTCTTTTTTGGATGGTTACAAAGCTAAGAGATGAAGAATGAGAACTCTAACTTTTACAACACTTTAAGACTCAAAAACTCAAAATTATGCAAATAGGTTTCGTGCTCTTTCATGCAAAAAAGGGTGAGATTTTTATAGACCCCAATAACTTCAAAAATAGAGCCAAAAAGTATCTAATCATGTATTTCCAAGGTCCTAGTGGTACCACTGCTATTATTGGGCAGTACTACTGCTCAATCTAGGCAGTACCACCGCTTGACAGGGGTGGTACCACCATTGGTAGTAATAATTATCGGTGGTACCATCGTTGGTAGCAATAACTGTCGGCGGTACCACCGCCTAGTCTGGGTAGTACCACCGCCCAGATTTCTTGGGGCACTACTTTCTATGCAATGCCACCATCGACCCTGATAGTGCTACCGTAGGCCAAGAATTTAGGGGATGAATTGGGTGCTCAATTCAGCCCAAGTTAGCTATATTAAGGGCCCAATTGGTCCCTAATTAAGTTAATGGGATTACCTCCTAATCTTAACTTAATTTACGCTCTAACTATGTAATTAAGACACATTTACTGTACTTCTTGTTCTAGTGTGTCAATTGCTCTTTCGATGAACTTCCGGCGTACTTCCGGCGAACATCCGACGAACTCTTGGCAATGCTTCGGCGAACTCCCGGCAAGCTTCTGGACGTTGCGATGATCTTCTTGGCGAGTTCCGATGAGCTTCTATGGCAAGCTCCTGAACTTCTCGGTTGGTTCCCACAGAACTTCCGACGAACGTCTGGACTTCCATCGAACTCTCGAACTCCCAATGAGATCTCGATCTTGACTCTGGCATAACACCTACTTTATGTCTTACTACCATCATAGTTAATCCTGCACACTTTTCTCAACATATAGATTAGATCAAACAAATTACAATTGACTTTATCATCAAAATTTGAGATTCAACAATCACTCCCTTTTTGATGATGACAATCAATTGATGACGAAGTTAACCTTAACTCCTCCTATCTATATGCCAAACTTAAGAAAAGACATTCTTGAATTCAAGGCCTTTGAATTCAAGAGACATATTAATAAGTTAAGTTCATTTAAACTTATCAATACACACATCATGATTCCTATCATGATCTAATATTCTCAAAATGATGTCAAGGCAAGACATCCATTTTCAAGTATGATATTTTAAATATGAAAGATGACAAAGATAACAATTCATCATTTTATAGCAAGATATCAATTTGTAAAATTACATGTTAAGCTCTAGATATCTTATCATAATGAAGAAAATATATCAAGCAAACATTTCAAGTATATATGATGAAATACATTGCATACATTTGTCATCAATTTATCACATTTTGGTATTATTTCTCCCCCTTTCTCATCAACGAAAAGGAGAACAATTCAACAATGCAAGTGTGGTAAAAATTCATGCCACATTTTAATTTGTATACCAATCATATTTCAAGCATTCATGACATGGTACCAGTCAAAAGTTATCACATTAAAAGTTATAAATATTTAAAGAGATGGCTTCCATCAACTTCTCCCTTTTTATTTTTCATCAAAATTTCGCATGAAGAACAAGAGTAAGGAGGAAAATCCATTAAGAACCAACTTTGTGAAATGATTTAAATGAAGTTAAAAATGATAAAAGAGTTCCATTAAATCATACTTCAATTTTCTCAAGGATCAAGATATTCATGTCAAATCAAATCCTCATTCATTCTTTCATTAAGAAAGAATTCATGTGAAAGAATCATAAGGATAAAAAAATTTCATGAATAAACCTTCATAATGAGAGGAGCATCGAAGTGAAATCCGAGAGATGCATTGGTCAATGAAATACATGAAGTGATTGAGTGTATCAAAAATTATTAAGTGATGGAGCAAGGGTATGAAGTGAACTTGATATGGCATAAACTCATGAAAGCTTTATTCAAGAAGATAGTCCGAAAAAGAAATATACTAACTCATGTATTCGGACAAATTAACATTCCTAATTCTCTTCTAATAAAATTACATTGTTCTTCACTTAAATGTTTTATAAAGAAATCAACTAATTGATGTTTCGTATCAATAAACTCTAAGATTATATCATGATTAGTAACATGATCTCATATAAAGTGATATCTAATATCAATATATTTTATTCTAGAGTGTTGAATGGGATTTTTTATTGAATAGGATTTTTTGTTAAATATATTACACCTATGTTATCACATTTTATGAAAATAGTTTTAAGATGAATCTTGTAATCATCTAACATGTTTTTTATCCACACAACTTGTGCACAGCATGCACTAGCTGCAATGTTCTCAGCTTCGGTTGTAGATAGTGCAACCAAGTTTTGTTTCTTGGATGACCAAGAGACAAGTATGTGTCCTAAAAACTGACATATTCTATATGTGCTTTTTCTATCTAATCTACATCTAGCAAAATCCACATTAACATATGCAATTAGTTCAAAGTTCTCGTATTTTAGATACCATAATCCTAGATTAGTGGTACCTTTAAAATATCTAATAATTCTCTTAACTACTTTAAGATGAGATATCTTAGAATTAGATTGAAACCTAGCACAAAGACTTACACTAAACATGATATCCGGTCTAGTTGCGGTGAGGCATAGTAGACTTTCTATCATACCCCTATAAGCTTTTTGATCAAAACTTTCTCCACTTTCATTAATGTCTAACTTAGTGGAGGTACTCATGGGAGTATTGATAGCTTTTGAGCTATCCATATTAAATATTTTTAGTAAATCTAAAGCATATTTTGTTTGACTAAGAAAGATATCATTACTCAGTTGCTTGATTTGTAAACCTAAAAAGAAGGTTAATTCTCTCATCAAACTCATTTCAAATTCAAGACTCATACTTTTAGCAAATGATTTATAAAGAGATTCATTCGTGGAACTAAAAATAATATCATCAACATAAATTTAAATAATAAAAAAAATATTTTTAATTTTTTTAATAAATAATGTAGTATTGACCTTGCTTTTAGAGAAATTATTTTCAATAAGAAATAAACTAAGTCTCTCATACTAAGCCCTTGGGGCTTGTTTTAAACCATAGAGAGCTTTAGTCAATTTAAACACATTATTAGGGAGACTGTCATTCTCAAATCTGAGAGGTTGTTCAACATAAACTTCTTCAGAAATAAAGTCATTAAGAAAAGCACTTTTAACATCCATTTGAAACAACTTAAAATTATTACTACTAATATAGGTAAGGAGCATCCTTATGGCTTTTAATTAAGCCACAAGAGCGAATGTCTCTTCATAATCGATACTTTCTTCTTGGTTGAAACCTTTGGCTACTAATCTAGCCTTGTTTCGAACCATGATACCAAATTCATCTTGCTTGTTTCTAAAGACCCATTTAGTATCAATAACTAAATGGTCATTTGGTATAGGAATAAGCTTCCATACCTCATTTCTCTCAAATTGATTTAACTTTTCTTGTATTGCAATGACCCATGAATCATCTTTCATGGCCTCATCAATGCATTTAGGTTCAATTTGGAAGAGAAAAGCGGCGTTGGCACAAAAATTTTTAAGAGAAGAACGTATTTGAACTCTTTCGATGTTTCTCCTATAATTAGCTCCTTAGGATGAGCATATACATACTTCCATTCCTTCGGTAAAGAAGGTTCGGAAGAAGATGCATCCAAATTGCTATTTGGAGAAGGGGTTTCATTTAAATTCAAGGTATCAAAGTCAACATCATCATCAAGTTCATTTTTCTTAACTTCAGAAATTTCATTAAAAACAACATGAATTGATTCTTTTATAATCAAAGTTCTTTTTGTTAAAGATACAAAATGCTTTAGAAACAAAGGAATAGCTAAGAAAATCTTCTTCATTGGATTTTACATCAAATTTACCTAAGGCATCCTTTTCATTCAAAATAAAATAATTACATCCAAAAATTTTAAAGTATAAAACGTTGGGTTTTTTTGGTGTTTCACAAATCATAAAGAGTCTTAGAAAGTAGTGGTCTTATTAGAACCCTATTCATAATATAGAATGTCATATTTATGGTTTCGGCCCAAAAATATTTGGTTAGGCTATGTTCGTTTAACATGGTTCTTGCTATTTCTTATAAGTTTCTATTCTTTCTTTCTACTACATTTTGTTGAGGATTTCTTAGAGTAAAGAAGTTGTGGTTGCATCCATTAGATTCATAAAATTCTTGAAAATCACAATTTTGAAATTCACCACTATGATCACTTCGAATTGACGAAATCATAAAACCCTTTTCATTTTGAATAAGTTTACAGAACTTAGAGAAATACCTAAAGCATTCACTTTTGTGTGCCAAAAAATAAGTCTATGTGTATCTACTATAATCATCCACGATAACAAATGCGTATTTGCTACCTCCTAGGCTTGTTGTAGCAATTGGTCCGAACAAGTTTATATGGATCAATTGTAAAGGTCTATAGGTGCTTATTTGGTTCTTGGGTTTGAAGCTACCTTTTATTTGTTTTCCTAGTTGACATGCATCACACACATTATCTTTAATGAACTTAATATGATAAATTCCTCTTACAAGTTCTTTAGATGAAATTTGAGAGATTAGTTTCATGCTAGTATGACCTAATCTCCTATGCCAAAGCCAAGCATTGTCATTCAAAACCGAAAAGCATATTTCATTATAAAGATTATTAATCTCAATAGTGTATATATTATTTTATTTTAAGATAATCATAGATATGTTTTTATATAGTTTTTCAATAATACAAATATTAGGATTCAAATATAACGATATATCCTTTATCACATAATTGACTAATACTCAAAAGGTTATGCTTTAAACCATCAACTAATAGTACATATTCAATAAGAAGGTTGGATTTGTTACCTATGGTTCCTTTGTCAATGATTTTACCCTTGTTGTTATCTCCGAATGTGACATATCCTTTGTCTAGGCTAGTGAGCTTAGAGAAATGAGATGGATCTCTGGTCATATGCCTTGAACATCTACTATCAAGGTACCATCTTTTGCTCCTGGCTTATGATGGTACATTTTTCTACAAAAAGAGATGATTTTTAGGTACCCATTTGACCTTGAGTGCCTCAAAAATCAATCTACATAATTTATCATATTGCATTGAGTCATTTGAGATTCTTTTAGGAACCAAAATTAATTTATGTAGACTACATTTCTTGAATGGACAATGATAAGCTACATGCCCAAATTTGTAATAAAAGTTACATTTATTTTGGGATGAGACATGCAAAGTAGGACCTTTAACAAAGGTGGTTAGATTTTGGTGAGAGCTACTCACAAATCCAATTCTGCATTTTCTATGAACTTGACCCTTGTTGGCAAGGATCAGGTTTAAGGAATTGCTACCAACCTCAAATTTTTTTAAGGTTTTCTTGAGTAGCAAGTTGTCCTTTCTAAGTGTTTCTAGTTCATCACATTTCATACATAGAGCTAAACTATCATTGTGCTCAACTTTTAAACTATCAAAATTATTAACAAGAGAACCATGCTCTTTTTTTAACAATTTATATTTTCTATTAATTAATTTATATTCATCAAATAAATCATGAAAAGCATTTAATAATTCATCAAAGGATAAATTTGCATCAAATGAACTTGTTGCCTCATCTCCAATGGTCATTAGTGCATAGTGAGCAACTTGCTCGGTGATGGTAGGCTCTTCTTCGGAAGCACTTGAGTCGTCCCATATAGCTTTGAGAGCCTTCTTCTTTGGTTGCCTCCTTTTTGATTGGGGACATTCACTTTTGATGTGTCCCTTGCATTCATAACATATTACTTGTTCTTTCTTAGGTTTAAATTTATTTTTAGTGTCAATTTTAAATTTATTTCTTTTTATGAATCTTTTGAACTTCTTTGTTAAGAGTGCTACATCATCATCAAAGTCCTCATCACTTGAATTTTTTTTTCAAGTGGTCTTCTTATGTTCTCAGTGTTATATCCTTCCTATTCTTTTAAAGGGTGTCCTCAAGCTCTTCGTGAGCTTTACTAGTCATTTCATTCGTGACCCAATTAGTTCTTCAAGAGAAAAATTATTTAGATTTTTTGCCTCTTGAATGACCGTTACTTTATGATCCCAACTTTTTGGAGGAATCTTAAAATCTTATTAACTAATTCAAAATCCGAGAAACCTTTACCAAGTCCTTTTAAACCATTGACGACATTCGTAAATCGGGTATATATGTCTCCAATGGTCTCACTCGGTTTCATTCGAAACAACTCATAAGAATGCACTAAAAGATTGATTTTTGACTCCTTCACTCTAGTAGTGCCTTCATGAGTCACTTCGAGTATGTGCCAAATATCAAAAATCGTTTTATAAATTGATACTCGATTAAACTCGTTTTTATCTAATGCACAAAATAAGACATTCATAGCCTTGGCATTTAAAGTAAAAGTCTTCTTCTCCAACTCATTCCAATCATTCATTAGAAGAGAAGACTTTTGAAAACCATTTTTAACAATGTTCCAATGCTCAAAATCTACTGAAATTAGGAAGATCCTCGTTCTAGTCTTCCAATATGTATAATCCATCCTATTGAATATGGCAAACATGTAATTGAATGGCCCTCTAGGTTGTCGGCAAATATCATCTCTCTTAGGTTTTAAACCAAATGAGAGTGAACCTTGCTCTGATACCAATTGTTAGGATCAAGAGCGGTACTAAGAGGGGGGGGGGGGAATTAGTGTAGTGGAAAATTCTTCAATTCTCATATAAAATATTTCGTACATTCGATGAAAACCGAATCGGAAGGATAGCAACTTGAAACATATAAGAGCGTAAGTAAGATGAGGAGGAGAAGTAGTTTGCAATGAAATGAATTGCAGTTAAAGTAAATTGCACTAATGAAAAGCAAACCAGAATTTAGAGTGGTTCAGTCAATGTGACCTACATCCACTTTCGGATTCCTCCTCCGACGAGGTCTCCGGCATCCACTAAAGGCCTTTCTTTAATAGGTGAAGATCGAACACCTCTTTATAGCTTTTTCTCATTTTCCCGGGTTTAGGAGATGAACCCTTATAAGTCTCACTCCTCTTTCTTGGATGGTTACAAGGCTAAGAGATGAAGGAGGAGAACTCTAACTTTTACAACACTTTAAGACTCAAGAACTCAAGATTATACTAATAGGTATCGTGCCCTTTCATGCATAAAAGGGTGGGGTTTTTATAGGCTCTAATGGCTTCAAAAATGAAGCCAAAAGGTGTATAATTCCAGATTTCTGGGGCTCTAGCGGTACCACCGCCTAACACCTGACACTAGGTGGTACTACCGCTCAGTCTGGGCAGTACCACCACTTGACAGAGCTCAGAGACTAAGATCTGATGATACCACCGCCTAACAGGGGCGATACCACTACTGGCAGTAATAACTACCGGCGGTACCATCACTTAGATTTCCTAGGGCACTGCTTTCCAAGCGGTGCCACTGTCGGCCAAGAATTCAAGGGCCGAATTGGGTGCTCAATTCGGCCCAATTCAGTCTTGTTAAGGGCCCAATTGGTCCCTAATTAAGTTAGTGGGATTATCTCATAATCTTAACTTAATTTACACTCTAACTATGATAATTAAGACATGCTTACTGCACTTCTTGTTCCGATGCATCAATTGCTCTTCTAATGAGCTTTCGGTGTACTTCCGGTGAACATCCGACGAACTCTTGGCAATGCTCCGATGAACTCCCGGCAAGCTTTTGGACTTTACGACGATCTTCTTGGTGAGTTCCGACGAGCTTCTATAGCAAGCTCCTAGACTTCTCGGTTGGTTCCCGTAGAACTTCTGATGAACGTCTGAACTTCCGTCGAACTCTCGAACTCCCAATGAGATCTCGATCTTGACTTTGGCACAACACATGCTTTATGTCTTACTGTCATCGTAGTTAATCTTACATACTTTTCTCAACATATAGATTAGATCAAACAAATTACAATTGACTTCATCATCAAAATTTAAGATTCAACAAAAATTATATAATATTAATAAATATCAAATAATAGACCTAAAAAACTATATATATATATAGTGAAAGCATAAAAAATTTATAGATGTAAAAGATTTTAAATAGCAAACAAAATAACATACAATAACAAAAATATAAAAATAATAAATGCCAAATAATATGATAGATAAAATTAACTAATTAAGTAAATGACAAAAGATTATAGAAAAAGAATCCCTAAATGAGTAAAATAATGTAAAGGAATTATATGGTACATGCACCAAATATGTCAGTAAAGGTGGACATCGTTCCAGTTTCGTCTCCTAATGCCAACCGGTTGACGTCTATCTACGTATCTTGCTATTAATTCCTTGACTCACCAAATACCCTTTCGATTGCATGTCGACAAATCATGCAGTGAACGTCGGTATATCTTTGACGCACACCGACAATTCCCATGAAATCTCTGATAAGATTTCGCTGGCTCATCGATTCTGTTCATATCCTTCGTCATATTTGCCTTCCATCCCCCGGCGATCTTCTCCGCAATCCTCTGTCGATATATACGCTAATTCTTACTATGGATCCATGCCGTTCTTCGTCCATAAGAACGTTGCCGCAGAAGACCACCGTCTCCTTCTCCGGTTAGCCTATGGATCATGTCAATCTCGATTGCCGAGACGACTCCTGCAGCCTTCTCCCCGTCGTGGCTGATGGCGATCTCGAGGGCTGTAAGTACTGCATATATGAAGTGACCGGCTGCAAAGCGACTCAGTTCCCCGGGGCATCGTCGCCTTGTTCCGCCGCGGCGGACAGATTGGTGACGACGAAGGAGTACCCCGCCGACCCGTTCCTCCCCGACGTCAACGACAGCAACAGCGTCTACGGCACCGATGAGTTCCGCATGTTCTGCTTCAAGGTGCTGCCATGCTTCCGGGCGTACTTCCACGACTGGACTGCGTGCCCCTTCGTCCACCCTGGCGAGAGCGCGAGGAGGCGCGACCCGAGGAAGTACGCGTACAGCTGCTTCCCTTGCCTCCCCTTCAGGAGAGACGCGTGCCCCAAGGGCGACATGTGCGAGTTCGCGCACGGCGTTTTCGAGCGGTGGCTCCACCCCATGCAGTACCGCACCAGGATGTGCAAGGATGGGACGCACTGCGCTCGGCGCGTGTGCTTCTTTGCGCACACGTCGGAGGAGCTCCGCGCCTCGCTCGAGTGCTCGCCTTTTCTGCAGCTCCCTTGTGCAAATATAGCATGGCCGGAACTGCATCTTCTTGCTCTCGGCGATCTCCATCGTGTCAGAAATCGATCGTCTCTCCTCAATGTGGATGACCTCGCCCTGCTTCCTGATTGCAGACTTCAGCAGATCAACGATTTGAGCTTGTTGCTTGGCCAAGAGTACCCAGCAACTTCCTTAGCTGGAAGGAAATGCAGTAGTAGCCTCTTCTCTGCTGAGATATCTTCGCCACCGGGGTTCACATCAGCTCATCAGCTCGCATCGTCTCCGCAGCAGCATCAGAGTCCGCTGTTCTCTCCCAGAGCTATGAATCATGGTCATGATGGGAATTCCGCACCTTGCATCATTGAATGGAGTTCCTGTCCCAGCTATCCGATCCCTGCTGCACTGACTCCACAGGAGAGACTGCAGCGACATCTACCGGCCCTGAGCGCTGTTGATGATGGATCGACTTCCATTACCGGATCATCTGACTCCTCTCGGACCAACGAGTGGATTGCACTATCGAAGGAGATAGAGCAGGAGGTGAATGGTGAGGAGTTGGGACCGCATAAGCGGTCGACGTCGTTTGAACTGGGATGCCGCAGTGAGAAGGAGGCTGATGTCTCCTGGGTGTAGTCGCTGGTTGGCCCGCCGGAGATGAATGTGAAGCAAGTGACGAGTACATCAGTCACCATGGATGCGTGATATGGTTGCTCTACAAAGTTCGATGTATGTGATCATGCGCCGCGGCGGAGAGAGGATTGCAGTTTGAAGTAGTGTTGCATGAGAATTTTTTGGTTCTTTTAGCGAAGATTAATTTCAAATATTTTGGTTTAATTTAGCTAATGTGATTGTTGCATTTTAAGAACTAAATTATTGTTAATTTAGCTAAATATTCATGGAGATGAACATTTTTTATGTCACGAGTGTCAATAACGTCGAAGGCGTGCTTTACTTGGGCGCTCAAGTTTGTTTATGGTCTTCTACGAGAGTAAAAAAATAGAGTTTTAGATCATAAACTATAGTTAAGAAACTCTCATTTATAAAGTTGCATGGGAAATACTTTTGGAATAAAAAATACTTTTAACCGAATCGATATATTTACATTGATGTGATGAGTCCGAATGAATGATTTTTTTTAAAGTAAAAGTAAATTGATTATATGTAAAGTTTCTACAAATAACTTTATCTATACAAGTCATAGACAAAGCCAAGTAACTCATAGAGTGTGAATGCGATAGTTATGACTACACATGCTGTAGACTATAACTCTCAATTATAATCAACATAGAAAATGTTTATCCAGTTATATCAAAACTACTTGTGGGTACATTATTTGGCATTCTGTTAAAGTGCTCGGTTTTGAGATTATGCTCCATACAGGATCTTGAGTCTCTAATAATCTCTTTCGAGAGCTGAGCATTGTTTGTGTGTTGACATTCAAAGATTCTGTTACATCTCTCCTTCCACATCCACCAAATAGCGCATCTGAAAGTAACCTTTACCAGTTGTGTGAGATGCCCTTTTCTTGAGAAACATTGCATGAGGTCGCCTAGTTCTTGGTGCAAGTTTGGCCGGCAGTCTATTGAGTTCAAATCGCTGAAAAATCTCCTTCCATATCCATTTTGTATAATCACAAGCAAAATAGAGGTGGTCAACAGTTTCTTCTTGTTGCATACAAAGGGAGCATCGGTTAACATGATAGATACCTCTTCTTTTCATATTGTCTATTGTAGATAGTTTATTGAGAAGGGTCTGCCATGTACATAAGGAATGTCTTTGTGATCCCGGTCGATCCCAAGTCCAATTGCTTGGGACCCACTTGTTATTTCTTTACCTAATTTGATTTCATGCGGATGTGGCACTAAATTTGCCATTATCATGAGGCCAAATAAGTATATCTGAAGAGTTGTTTCTAATTGGAATAGCTATTATAGTCGGCCAAAGTGATAACATTTCGGGAGAAATAGGATTAGGGAGACACCAGGTACCGTTAGCAATGAACTCGGAAACCTTCCAATCTTTGGGAGCCCCAAGATCTTTTCATATTCTGTCGTCATATAATTAAAATATACTCTTCTCATTCACCCAAGAATCGTACCACATATTAGTACTAGTTCCAGAAGAGATTGCATAAGAAATGTGTTTGATTAGCCAATTCCTTGCCTTTAAGATTCCTTTCCAAGCTGCAGAGTGGTATGTTCTTGTTGAAATTTCCCATATTAATTCCTTTGAAAGATACCTAGCAGAAACCCATTGTGGTCATAAGGAACATTTGTTTTGCAAAAGATCCCACAATTGCTGTACGAGGCATGCTTGATTCCAATCTCTAGTATTTCTCAAGTTTAGTTGTCACGCCCCCCCCCCCCGAATTTAATTCTCATTTAGGAGGTGTGAACCTAATTCAAGATTAATAAATTTAATTCAACAAACAATCCAGGATCCAATCACATTTCAAGTCATTCACCTCTACAATCCACAATTCACAAAACCTGTGCAGTTTATAATCATAAATCATGTCACTAGATGGTTCTTAAAATCCAAAAGTAACTTAACTAAACCATAACTATATCATAAATCCATAAGCGCGGCAATTAATGCAATCACAAAACCAACATATACTACATGTTTATATCAGTACACTGTTTAGACTTAACATTTCCAAAATCCTGACGTAAGAGGTACTTATCAAATATTTACAAGATACATCAATCTAGATTTGTCATTGATATTTCATTACACCAAAGAACTTATACAACATCAACCTATCAAGTACAAAATATTTTCCCCAAAATCTTCTAGTCTTCCACTGCCTCAAACCAATTTACACATTTTAGTGAGCGATAAGTTATCTTGAAAAATTTATATAGCAACGGGGTGAGCATATAAAGCTCAGCAAATGACTAATATATCCATAGCAAAGAGGACAGTTTTCAAACAAATGAGGTATCAAAATACAAAGCAGAGATACAAGGTGAAACAGTAGCATGTTTTGTTTGAATGCAGAATTACAATATCATATCGTTCGAAGCACGTTTTATTTATACAATCGAGGAAAGGTAATTGGAGCATATCATTGGCATAAGGAGCATATCGATGACATATGGTAATTTCAAGGCATAACAAAGATGTAAGGAGCAATTTGGATATCATGAATGCAGAATTACGATGTCATTTCGTTTGAATCACGTTTTGTTCATACAATCGAGGAAAGATAATTGGAGCATATCATTGACATAAAGAATATACCGATAACATATGGTAATTTCAAGGCATAACAAAGACGTAATGATCATTTTGGATATCAATGGCATATGAAATAGTTCGGAACATATCAATGGTGAATGAAATACTTCAGAACATATCAATGGCGTATGGAGATATTTTGGAAGCATAAGAAGCATTTCAGAACATATCAAAGAACAAATACGAAATAGAATCTCAGACGTCGTACTCTAGCATAGTGTATGTGAGGTTTAACTCAGTGGTGGCTCCACGCCGTGATGAGTTCTCGACTCCATCCACGGGTAGCCCTTTCCTACTCGAGCCCTCTCACCCTACCCAAGTGCTAGGTTGGCTCTGAATTTCATATCAAACAGATAGAAGGTGAAGTGGGATTCCAAACATAATATGGTCCATCCATTTCTGAATGACCACCAAACATAATCTAGAGCATCGCGGGCTCTAAGCACATACCCTTTACCATTTCTGGCAAAGGTCCAAATAATCCCACAAACACCAGAGTACAAAAGGGTATTGTGAATAATGATTTGGGACATATCGGAAGCACATGTGGAACAATGAAATGTACATATGCCTTTCGAGTCAATACGATACAAACATAATCTTTCACAATGTATTCAGATTTGAAAGGAAACAAAAGCAAGAGCATACAAGGATTCCAAGAAACCATATATAGCTCAATTGAAATAAAAAAGTTAGATAAGTTCAATATCCAAAGAAATGAAACTGGAAGAGGCAAATATCGAAAGCCAATGCGGAACAATGGGATGCATGTGCCGAATCATTACGATGCAAACATGATCTTTAGATGATAGTTGCCGATGTACAAATAAATAAAGGACAAAAGTATACAGAAATTTAAGGTAATAATGTAAAGCTTAAATGAAGTAAGAGTTTTTTTTTCCAAAATCGATTTCCAAAGAGAAGAAACAAGGAAAGCCGAAATCGACCAAAGCTCGATTCTGGCGGAATTTGATAGGAACATTGTATGAACTATTTGGATAACCAATTATGCTCTAATTTATACAAAATAGGTGTCATTAGAAAGATTTATCAATCTATTTTTAGGAAAATCAAGTTTAACAAGAATTGGAATTTACGACAGGGAGTTACAGATAATTTTATTGCGTAAGGTCTGAAAATATTAGCTCTGTTTTACTGAATCCATAGGGTCGATGAAAGCAGATGTTTCAGTTAGCAATTGTACTCCAAAAATTTCAAATCAGGTATATACAGAAAGTATTTTGAGTCTAGCTTCGAATAAATTATACTTTGTATTAATCTGAGTTCACATCAGAAAGT
The DNA here is from genome assembly GCF_036884655.1 of Musa acuminata AAA Group. Taxonomy (NCBI): domain Eukaryota; kingdom Viridiplantae; phylum Streptophyta; class Magnoliopsida; order Zingiberales; family Musaceae; genus Musa; species Musa acuminata. The sequence goes on along the minus strand of NC_088355.1, from coordinate 18,246,802 downwards.
TATAAGTAGTTAAGCAACAAGAGGTCAGAAATTTCGGTCCCTGTTTTACAGAATCTGTAGGGTTAATTTAAACAGAAGTCTTAGTAGGCATTTAAACTCCAAATCGTTCGATCTTAGTATCAAAATAAAGGTTTTTTTGTCTACTTTCAAATGCAACAGGTTTTGTCTAAATCAGAGTTTATTACAAAATGTTATGACTGAAACATTGCATAGAGGTCAGATTACCGAAAAATTACAGATTCATAGCTTTATATCAAAACGAAAGGAGGTCTGGTTCTCAGTTGAAATCTTTCAAATTTTGCAGAATAAAAATGGAAACAGAGATTAAGGTTACTGTGAGATGGGGTTAGAACACTTGCCTTCAAATTATTTGAATCCCAAATGTGAGAAAATTGATGAAAAACCTCAAGCTCCTCTTCTTCTTCTTCTTCTTCTTCTTCTTCTTCTTCTTCTTCTCTCAAACTCTTGGCTGCAACTCTTCAGGTTTGTTTTCTTTAACCCTTCATCTAATTATTTAGCTTTTGGCTAATGCAAAAGTTGCAAGGTGTCATCTTTAGAGCAAAGATAAGTGGCACTCAAGTTAGCTAGTGACACATGTCCACTATATATATATATATATATATATATATATATATATATATATATATATATATATATATATATATATATATATATATATATATATATATATATATATATATATATATTAACTTAAATCTGAATCTTTCATAAATTATTTCAAACTTCTAATATTTACTCTTAGGTCCCTAGTCATAAACTTTTAATATAATATCATTTAATATAAAATAATTATTAAACAATCCTTATTTTTACAAACAAACTTTTTACTAAATTTTCAAAAATGGGGGATGTTACACTCTCCCCTCCTTAAAGAAAAATTTAGTCCTCTAAATTTATTATACCTCATTCAACGAAAAGATGAGGATAAGCTTTCATCATTTCTTCCTAAGCTCCCAAGTTGTTTCCTCTTCAGAATGATATTTCCAGATCACTTTAACTAGAGGGATGACCCGATTCCTCAAGATCTTTTTTTTTTTTTTTTATCAATAATCTCAGTGGTCTCTTCCACATAAGACAAGTCTTTATCAATCACCATCGGGTCATACTTAATGATATGAGAGGGATCAGGTATATACTTTCTGATCATTGAAACATAAAATATATCATGGATATGGCATAATGATGGTGGCAAGGCAATCCTGTAAGCGGCAGAACCAACCCTCTCAAGAATCTCAAAATGTCCAATAAATCTTAGGCTTAACTTTCCTTTCTTCCCAAATCTTACAATGACTTTAGAAGGTGAGACATTTAGGAATACAAAATCTCCGATTTGAAACTCAATATTTCATCTTCTGTTATCAGCATAACTCCTTTGACGACTCTGAGCAGTCTTTAACATTTTTCTTATAAGTTGAATTTTCTCAGTAGTCTCTTGTACTTTTTCTGGTGCTAATAACTTTCTATCATCAATTTCTTCCCAACATATAGGTGCCCTGCACTTTCGCCCATATATAGCTTCATAAGGAGCCATCTGAATACTTGAATGATAACTATTATTGTAAGTGAACTCAATAAGAGAAATATCTTTATCACATTTACCTTTCCAATCCATAACATAGGCTTGAAGCAAATCCTCAAGTGTTTGAATGGTTCTTTCTGATTGACCATTAGTTTGAGAGTGATAAGCAGTGCTAAACTTGACTTTAACGCCCATAGATTCCTATAACCTTCTCTAAAAATCTAAATAGAAATCTGGAGTCTCTATCAAAGATGATCTCCTTTGGAACACCATGAAGTCTTACTATTTTATTGATATATAAATCTGCAAGCCTATCAAGAGAATAAGTCATATTGATCGGTAGAAAATGTGCAGATTTCGTTAACCTATCAATGATAACCCAAATAGCATCATGCTTTCTAGAAGTTCGGGGTAGTCCTGAAATAAAGTCCATGGTAATACATTCCCACTCTGTCACGCTTCCTCGAATTTAATTTTCATTCAGGAATATCTAAAGGTTGCAACAAACCTCCAGGTCTTTGGTGTTCTGCTTTGATTTGCTGACAAGTCAAACACTTTGAAACATATATTGCAATCTCCTTCTTCATGCCTTCCCACCAATAATGACTTTAGATATCTCTATACATCTTAGTGCAATCAGGTTGCATGGTGTACTTTGAATTATGACCTTCCCTTAGGATTTGATTTTTTTTTTTTGATATCTGAGTCATTTGGAACACATATTCTATCCCCAAATCTTAATAGGCCATCATTTGAAACTCGAAAATTCAGTTTCAATCCCTTTTCCACTTTATTCCTTAAGCAGATCAAGCGTCGATCTCGTAGTTGTCATTCTTTAATTTGTTGAATGAGATCATATTGCACTTGGATGGAGGCTATTAATATCATTGAGTCTTGCCCTTCTCTCATAACATTCAAATTATAATTCTTTTCTAATAACTTCCATTACTTCACAACCAAAGTCATCATAAAACTTATAGATTTTTTTTTTTTTTACTAAGGGCATCTGCTACAACATTAGTTTTACCCGGGTGATAATGAATGGTACAATCATAATCCTTTCAAAGTTCTATCCATCTTCGTTGCCTCATGTTTAACTCTTTTTTTTTTTGGTAAAAATATACTTTAAACTCTTGTGATCAGTAAAGATTTTAAATGTTCACCCATACAAGTAATGCCTCCAAATCTTTAGAAAAAAAATAATTGCTGCCAATTCTAAATCATGAGTTGGATAATTCAGTTCATAACTCTTTAGTTGTCTAGAAGCATAAGCAATCACTTTCCCTTCTTACATCAAAACACATCCAAGGCCCTTTCTTGAAGCATCAGTGTAAACCATAAATCCCTCATCACCACTTGGAATAGTGAGAATAGAGGCACTAGTCAATCTCCTTTTTAACTCTTGAAAACTTTGCTCACAATCATCACCCCATGGTGAAGCACCGGGTCGAATGAAACCCTTATCTAATAGTTCTTGTAGTTGCTTTTTCAATTCCTCTAGCTCAAGTGGTGCCATTCCGTAAGGAGGCTTAGATATTTGGGTTGTCCCGGGGACCAGATCAATAGTAAATTCACCCTCTCTATCTGGAGATAAACCAGGCAAGTCATTTGGAAATACATCAGGCAAGGAGGTAAATCATGCCCAGTACTCTCAAAATAAAAGATGGGATGATCTAGCATACAAAAAGTGATCATTTTGTATAACAATCTATACTAGTATGATTGGAAGATAGTCAATCCATACTTAGTATTATATCAAAATTCTAAATATCTAGGAGAACCAAATCAGTAAGAAGTTTGTGTTCTCTAATAGAAATCAAACAAGATGACCAGATCGAGTTTGTTATCAAACAATCCCTAATAGTCGTATTTACATATAGCATATAATCCAGTGGTTTAGGTTGAATGCCCATGTGATAAGCAAAATATTACGAATCAAATCATAGATGAGACACATGGTCAAACAAATATTTGCATTCTTTCATAAACATGAATTGTACCTTCGACCACTAATTCAGAAGCTTTAGAATCATATTCCGTGATAACATACACTCTAACATGGACTGATGATTTATGAGGCAGTGATTCTTTCTTCTTATTCAAAGGATAGTCTTTTATTTTATGATACAAATTTCCACAAGCAAAATAGGCTCCAGTCACCTACAAATACAAACTTATTTCATAATCTAACTCACATCGTACACAGGATTGAATCTTTTGTGGTGACTTCCCTTTTCAAATCGATGATGTCTTGACCCTCTTATTATCACATTCAGATTCATTTCTAATCTTTTTTTTTTTTTGGTAAACTTGTCCTTTCTATTCCTGTCCTTGATCTCCAAAAATTCTTTTGATCATCAGAATAATTTCGTATATCAAATATCTTCTCCAATCGCATCATCTAATTTTTCTGCTACCAATGTATTATGTTCACCACGCTTCTACTGAGCTACTCTGATTTAATATCCTCGATCAACCCTTTTATCGTACTTAATTAATCAAAAGCAAATGAAGTAGGAGGACTAAATGTCCTCGTCATCCTAGATTCGTAAAATGCATCAAAGAAAATTTTCACCAATCACTATAGTTCACTAGACCTCAATATAGTTTGCACATCAACATATCAAATATTTCAGTGATCCTCAAACGATGCTCTGATACCACTCTGTCACGCCCCCCCCGAATTTAATTCTCATTTAGGAGGTGTTAACCTAATTCAAGATTGATAAATTTAATTCAACAAACAATCCAGGATCCAATCACACATTTGAAGTCACTAAGAAAAACATTCAAGTCATTCACCTCTACAATCCACAATTCACAAAACCTGTGCAGTTTATAATCATACATCATGTCACTAGATGATTCTTAAAATCCAAAAGCAACTTAACTAAACCATAACTATATCATAAATCCATAAGCACGGCAATTAATGCAATCACAAAACCAATATATACTACATGTTTATATCAGTACACAGTTTAGACTTAACATTTTCAAAATCCTGACGTAAGAGGTACTTATCAAATATTTACAAGATACATCAATCTAAATTTGTCATTGATATTTCATTACACCCAAAAAGAACTTATACAACATCAACCTATCAAGTACAAAATATTTGCCCCAAAATCTTCTAGTCTTCCACTGCCTCAAACCAATTTACACATTTTAGTGAGCGATAAGCTATCCTGAAAAATTTATATAGCAACGGGGTGAGCATATAAAGCTCAGCAAATGACTAACATATCCATAGCAAAGAGGATAATTTTCAAACAAATGAGGTATCAAAATACAAAGAAGAGATACAGGGTGAAATAGTAGCATGTTTTGTTTGAATGCAGAATTACAATATCATATCGTTCGAAGCACATTTTATTTATACAATCGAGGAAAGGTAATTGGAGCATATCATTGGCATAAGGAGTATATCGATGACATATGGTAATTTCAAGGCATAACAAAGACGTAAGGAGCAATTTGGATATCATGAATGCAGAATTACGATGTCATTTCGTTTGAATCACGTTTTGTTCATACAACCGAGGAAAGATAATTGGAGCATATCATTGACATAAAGAATATACCGATGACATATGGTAATTTCAAGGCATAACAAAGACGTAATGAGCATTTTGGATATCAATGGCATATGAAATAGTTCGGAACATATCAATGATGAATGAAATGCTTCAGAACATATCAATGGCGTATGGAGATATTTTGGAAGCATAAGAAGCATTTCAGAACATATCAAAGAACAAATACGAAATAGAATCTCAGACGTCGTACTCTAGCATAGTGCATGTGAGGTTTAACTCAGTGGTGGCTCCACGCCGTGATGAGTTCTCGACTCCATCCACGAGTAGCCCTTTCCTACTCGAGCCCTCTCACCCTACCCAAGTGCTAGGTTGGCTCTGAATTTTATATCAAACAGATAGAAGGTGAAGTGGGATTCCAAACATAATATGGTCCATCCATTTCTGAATGACCACCAAACATAATCTAGAGCATCGCGAGCTCTAAGCACATACCCTTTACCATTTCTGGCAAAGGTCCAAATAATCCCACAAACACCAGAGTACAAAAGGGTATTGTGAATAATGATTTGGGACATATCGGAAGCACATGTGGAACAATGAAATGTACATATGCCTTTCGAGTCAATACGATACAAACATAATCTTTCACAATGTATTCAGATTTGAAAGGAAACAAAAGCAAGAGCATACAAGGATTCCAAGAAACCATATATAGCTCAATTGAAATAAGAAAGTTAGATAAGTTCAATATCCAAAGAAACGAAACTGGAAGAGGCACATATCGAAAGCAAATGCGGAACAATGGGATGCATGTGCCGAATCATTACGATGCAAACATGATCTTTAGATGATAGTTGCAAATGTACAAATAAATAAAGGACAAAAGTATATAGGAATTTAAGGTAATAATGTAAAGCTTAAATGAAGTAAGAGTTTTTTTTTCCAAAATCGATTTCCAAAGAGAAGAAACAAGGAAAGCCGAAATCGACCAAAGCTCGATTCTGGCGGAATTTGATAGGAACATTGTATGAACTATTTGGATAACCAATTATGCTCCAATTTATACAAATTAGGTGTCATTAGAAAGCTTTGTCAATCTAGTTTTAGGAAAATCAAATTTAACAAGAATTGGAATTTACGACAAGGAGTTACAGATAATTTTGTAGCGTAAGGTCTGAAAATATTAGCTCTAGTTTACTGAATCCATAGGGTCGATGAAAGTAGATGTTTCAGTTAGCAATTATACTCCAAAAATTTCAAATCAGGTATATACAGAAAGAATTTTGAGTCTAGCTTCGAATAAATCATACTTTGTCTAAATCTGAGTTCACAGCAGAAAGTTATAAGTAGTTAAGCAACAAGAGGTCAGATATTTCGGTCCCTGTTTTACAGAATCTGTAGGGTTAATTTAAATAGAAGTCTTAGTAGGCATTTAAACTCCAAATCGTTCTATCTTAGTATCAAAATAAAGGTTTTTTTATCTACTTTCAAATGAAATATGTTTTGTCTAAATTAGAGTTTATTATAAAATGTTATGACCGAAATATTGCATAGAGGTCAGATTACCGAAAAATTACAGATTCATAGCTTTATATCAAAACGAAAGGATGTCTGGTTCTCAGTTGAAATCTTTCAAATTTTGCAGAATAAAAATGGAAACAGAGATTAAGGTTACTGTGGGATAGGGTTAGAACACTTGCCTTCAAATTATTTGAATCCCAAATGTGAGAAAATTGATGAAAAACCTCAAGCTCCTCTTCTTCTTCTTCTTCTTCTTCTTCGCAACTCTTCAGGTTTGTTTTCTTTAACCCTTCATCTAATTATTTAGCTTTTGACTAATGCAAAAGTTGTAAGGTGTCATGCATCATGAAAGGGGCTAAGTGTCATCTTTAGAGCAAAGATAAGTAGCACTCTTAAGTTAGCTAGTGACATATGTCCACTATATATATATATATATATATATATATATATATATATATATATATATATATATATATATATATTTTAACTTAAATCTGAATCTTTTATAAATTATATCAAACTTCTAATATTTACTCTTAGGTCCCTAGTCATAAACTTTTAATATAATATCATTTAATATAAAATAATTATTAAACAATCCTTATTTTTACAAACAAACTTTTTACTAAATTTTCAAAAATGGGGGATGTTACATTAGCCCCCCTTTATCTTTCGGTTTGCAAATGCTATCCCAATTTACCATATACATTGCTTTATCATTTGTGCCATTCCAGAAGAAGTTCATTAAGATTTGATGATTTGTGCCGGTCCGAATGAATGATTGAATTCTAAATGTTGAATTTCTATCGATTAAGATTTGATAAGATCAAATTTTGATAAAGATCTATTCTCAAAAGATCATATTGATGGGAAATAGCATTGGAATAAAAAAAATATTTTAAAAAAGTCTCTCCTTAATCGACTATATTCATATCGATGTGATGAGTCCCATTTACTAAATTCTCTATGGACTAAGACTTGATAAGATTAAATTTTGATAAAGATTTGTTCTCAAAGGATCTAGACCCTCTTAATCTAGAAAATTTGTTAGGGATGAGTGAACATATTGACAAACTACAATCAATGCTAGATTGATGCATAATTTGAGATTATACAAGCAACTAAAAATCAATATATTACATCACAAAGATTTCCTAAAAATATAACTACTGAAGACCCTTTCCATAAGACAAATATCCAAAATTCATATTATTTCGTACTAAAACTGCATGAAAATACATACAATTTTGTCCCATTTATTTCGGGAGGCTCTTTATCATAGGCATATTCAATGGGTAAAATTTGAGCCAAAAAAACTCATTTTGATTCAACTATAACATATATTTTTCGGAAATAATAACATCACTCTCCCAATCTTAAAACTTTGGTCATCCAAATTTAACCAATAGAACCTTCTCCTCGAAAAGCTCCTCTTATAGGTGGACTTATGAAGCCAGACCGTAAATTATCGTTCCGGTCCGGCCCGGTTTGATACAGTCCGGACCGGCTGATGATTGCAGGCATTTCTTCCTTATCGTACGTCTTCCGCTCGACCATCGAAGACGAAGCTGAAGCGGACACAAAGCCCCTCGACTTCTTTTCCCGGGCTCTCGATCTCGATCGGAGGAACCACCACGAAGCGGCGGTGATGGCGGCGACCCCCGATCCTCTCTTCGGCCTGCGCAACAGCTTCTACTTGGGCGCCTACCAAGCGGCCATCAACAGCAGCGACATCCCCAACCTCCCCGCCGACGACGCCCTCGAGCGCGATGTACTCGTCCACCGATCCTACATCGCACTCGGATCCTACCAGGTTCCCCTTTTCTCCTTCGGATCTCTTCTTATTGATCAAGGATCTCGATCTATGATCGGTTTGTCGGTTTCCTTGCAGCTAGTCATCAATGAGATTGATTCGTCGGCTCCTACTGCTCTCCAGGCCGTCAAATTGCTCGCCCTTTACCTCTCTGAAAACAAGGTTCAGTCTTTTATTTCCACCCCTCTGTTTTTATCGGATTTCGGATTGATTTAGGTTTGGTTTCAGATATCTTGATCTTGTTTCTTCGGATCTGGGATGTGGAAATGATGGTTCAAATGTTTAGATCTTATTGAAATCCTTCTAAATCTTCCTTGGGTTTCTTTATGGTTAGTGCTTTCAAAGAGTAATTTTAGTTGATAAGAAAATCTTTCTCATCTGTCCTTCGCGTTGTTAGATACGCACAAAATTTTTCCGGGAAGGCACTCATGACAAATGATACTCTGTCCCTTCAGCTTGCTGAAGGCAAAAAATTATTCAACATGTTAAAATCAAATTATTGAACTTGACAACCACATGATCAGATTTTAGTGGATAAAATATAATTTTATTTAAGATTCTCATTGCTATTATTAAGATGTGGAAATTGTTAGCTGAAATGGTTAGGTTCTATTGCAGCAGCTAGTCTCTTTGTTCTTTTATGCATTAAACAATGCTCAAGAGGCGACAGTGCCAGGAGATTTGTGGAATTTGAGGACATTTTTTATTTAGCTAATATATCAATACTTAAAAATCAGTTTTCTCTTTTTAAAGTCATTTTAAGATGGTTCGACTTGGGAAAATATTGAAATCTTACAAAATTTTGTTAACATTTTTTTTTGGACTATATGGTGAAACTAAATGCAATGGTATAGCACATGATTGTGGTGCCAAATAATCAATTTGTTTATTTATGTTTGTTTTGTTTTCCTTCATTTGAAGACTTTTGTCACATCTATATGTTGATAACTTGATGTTCACCAATCTTTTATGTGGAATTTTAGTGATGTCTGGGATTATGTTCCTTCAAGCTTCCTATCATCCTGCTGTAAGCTGTCAGCCACTATGATGTTTTTACATGCAATGAAAGGAGAATTTTCTCTTTACTCATCCATAGGTTCTTGATGAAAGCAATTGAAATTCTTAACTATCACTACTACCTTCAAGCTTTGATAGTACTTTGTTTGAATCTTTCCTTAACTTATCTTGTTTTGAATCAGCAATAGTAAAATGGTCAGTTAAGTTGGACCCATTTCTTTTTCTTTTTGGTATTTGCAATCAATTTCAGTGGAGATAGGTTGTGCCTTTGGAGTTCAAGGATTTGTCAAAATATGCCAAACTCTTGTATTTCTCATAATGATAGTTTTACCAGTCATGGGCTCTCATATGATCCTCTCTTATGACCTTTTTGGTGACCAAGAAGGCTGCTATTTCAAGTCTCCAAGAATGGTTTAGTCATGCTGAAATAAGCAACAATCCCATTCTTCGACTAATTGCCGGGACCATATACATGTATGAGCAAGACTACAACGAGGCACTTAAGCATACCAACTCTGGGGGAAGTATGGAACTGTAAGTACTGGTTTTCTTACTCATTGGAGATAGAGATGTTGTTCTGTTGTATATTTGATTCATCAAATCAAAATTTGCTGCTACTGTTTATTTTTTAAAATTTAAAATTACTTTATTGTTTCATACTCCAAGTAGGAATAAGTTTTTATTGTAAGTTATTCAAAACTAACTTTAACAGCATCTACTTAATAATTTTTAAGGTGCTAAGAAGTAAAATTAGTAATGCAATAAGTCAAAATTTTCATTGTTGTTAATGCTGTGAATAGCTTATTGATCACCACCAAATTCAATTGCTTTTTTCAGGCATGCTTTGAATGTTCAGATATTCATTAAGATGCACAGGTCAGACTATGCTGAGAAACAACTCAAGATCATGCAACAAATCGATGAGGACCATACACTTACACAACTTGCAAATGCATGGTTGGATCTGGCAATGGTAATCCTGGTTTTTAACTGCATGATTGAAGTAATACTTAATTATTTTGTCTTATTTGTTTGAAATTTTTTGTGACTTAGGGTGGTTCCAAGGTCCAGGAAGCATATCTTATTTTTCAGGACTTCTCTGAGAAGTATCAGATGACTGGAACAATTCTGAATGGCAAGGCTGTCTGTTGTATGCACATGAATCGCTTTGATGAGGCTGAGTCCTTATTGCTCGAAGCACTGAACAAGGTGAGCCTCTAAAATTAGATAAAGAGTATAACATGATGTTTCTTTACATCTGCGAGAAAAAATAATAAAAACATCTGGCTTCAGGATGCAAAGGATGCTGAAACTCTGGCCAACCTTGCTGTGTGCAGTCTTCACCTAGGCAAACCTTCATCACGATATCTCAAGTAAGTAACTGGTGATCTTTTTTGGATTAAGGAATCCTAGATGACATCCCAAAGGCTAGATGACATCTCAAATGGACACAATGTTTGCCTAGTTTTTTAATTAAGCGTAGCATATATAGTATTACTTTCTATCTATCACTCTTGTTATGTTGCCAAACAAATATTACTTTTTGTCATGAAATGACTTATAGAGACACAACATGATTGCTCTAAATTTTACCACAAGCTTTAATGCTTAAATTTAGTTGAAAACTCTGAAACCGAATGTTGATTGTACACCATATTGTCATAAGATTCTCTTGCCCATAACTAGCATCCCATATAGTCCTTGCTATTTTAACTGTTGTATATTAATAATGCTCACATAACATGCTTGTACGAAGCCGTAGTATTGGCTTTGTTTACAGATTATTACAGTGTGTCATGTGCCTACCACAGGTTTGGCATTGGTCGCAACAACCGGCACATGCCACGCCTACTTGATTCTTCCCTAATTTGTGGTACAGCTGATCAGTCCATGGTTTACTACGATGATCATTCTAGGATGAGTCAGCTTTTTCCTTGATGCTTCTGATTTGCTGGACCCTTTGCAGCAGAAGTGTAAAAGCTTGTTCGTCTAAATTATTAGGATACTATTGATTGTGGGATTTTTGGATCCTAAAGAAGCTAAAATAAAAAGTAGATCATGCTGAAAGTTAGAATAAAAACTATCTGCTTTGTTTTTAAGTGGCCAAAATAGTTGTCTTTTTAACATGTTAAAGATAAAATTAAAAAAGACTTTGTAACATCTTGTTTGCATAATGGAGTTTGTACTGATGAGTATAGAATATGATAAGTAGATCATGCTGAAAGTTATAACAAAAAGCATCTGTGTTTCTTTTAAGTGGCCAACATAGTTGTCTTTTTAACCTGTTAAATATGTTAAAATGACTTTGTAACATTGAGTTCACATAATAGAGTTTGTAGTTTGTACTGATGAATACAAATTCTAACTTACTGGCCTTGCTTGTAAAATAGCCCATGTCCAACCAAAAATGGCTTTGAAGCATTGAAATAACAAATATTTTCAATGTTTAGAGAGAAGTAGGCTATCAAATAATTATTGATAGGTCAATATTTTCTCAAGAATTTTAACTTCTCATTTGTAGCCTTTGACCACACGAATAGTTTTAGCAATGGGAGCATCACTTCTTTAACTTATCCAGCACCATACTAAGTTTGGTCCTTGCTCCTCGAAATGTTCAACTAGGGTATCAAAGTAGTTATTTGGCTCTGAAACCAGAATCATATAGAGCATTCAAGCAAAATTAAAGTAAGGTTAAATGAAGTGTAGAGTTCTTGAGAGAGGCATAGTCCTGAATTCTTACCAGTCTAAATTCATCTAGCTATACCAGCAGTAACTGTAACTCTTGTTTTGATACTTCATTAGTTTTCCCTATGAATATTTCTGTTAAGAATGATAAAACCAAAACAGGCATCATTTAATTTGATTGCTTTGAAATAACTCCTGATTAGCAACGCTCAGGCTGTTCTCTGGCATTTTGTTTTGTCCATTGATGGCACTGACCCACTTGGGTGGCTGTCATGGTGCTCATAAAAAAAATCAGACGGTCAAGTACGCTTTGACAGAAGTAGCTAAAATCTACCATTTTCAAATGGAATCTCATTATGCCTTCTTCTTCGAGCAAATTGTGCCATATTTATTTATATCTGGAAATCATCCATCTTATAATCGCCGCTTATTTTCTCATACTTTGTTTCTGCAGTCAGTTGAAGTTGTCACATCCTGACCATATGCTTGTTAGATGTCTAGCATCCGCTGAAGACAACTTTGATAGAGCTGTTCAATCCATTGCATGAGGTCTCAGATTATGATTTGCAAGAGAGTGGCATAGTAGTCTTCTGCTTAATTTTCCTTGAATTTTGACCATCTTGTTTTGTGATTGTACGACTAGTTGAATCTCATCAATAAGCAACTTAGTGGGATTGGATTCACTAGCGATGTCCACTGATATTTTCTGTTAGGCTGAACCATGAACTGAGTTCAGATATGCACTGTCATCCCTTGTTAGTTTCATCATCTATAAAAAGTTGCATCATTTCTGAAAAAAGATTAGCTGTTGTATCAATGAACACAATTTCTATAATTTTCTCCAATGCTGCACCGGTGTATGTGGTGGATGTTATTTTCTTAGCAGTAACTCCTGTCCAATCATAATTAACTTTTTAATCTCAAGTTCTAATTCCTTCAAGGCCTTACCGGTCGGTCTTCTAATATCTCTTTCAAGAGTTTCAAAGGAAAGCTTTTCTTCAATATATTGTCTTTGACTGGAAAATTGTGATGAGCAAACATTAGCTACCCTTGATGAATCATCTCTCGTTTGTTTACCTTCTTTTCCGAATGGTGGAGAAAAGGTTCAAATATTCCTGACCTTCCATGACAGAATGATATAACCTGTCATGATCATGTATGGTTTGGTTGCAGGTATATATCTTCAAGAAGATGCACACAGTGAATATGATGGAGGACAACCATATTTGATTAAAAATAAAATCGTGATGAATTCATGTTAGAGTGAATAAGTTATAAGTCAAGTTCTTTCTTGATTGACATAGTTATGATATGCACAGGAAACGTGGGGAAATAAACCGATCTCCAATAAGAAATCGATTCGTGAAGACAAGAATTACATAGGATACTTGCACTTCAACATATGTTGCAGATCAGATCGACAAACTCAGTTAGAAATCACAATAGAAAAGGTCCGTATTATAAATATGATCATTATCCTCGTCTGTTTGGACCTACAAGATTTCTACTCATTGTTCGATCTCAAAGAACCCCTCCCCTCACTTGGGAGGTTGATGAAGATATCGTTATTTGGTACTTGCTAAATATTTTGTTTCAAATCTTGAATACTGCATTACAAATATTTAAATATTAATATTATCTTAGGATTATAATTAGCATTTCAGTATTTATGTGATGTTAATAAAAATTTTACAAATTTTAAAATATTTTATAATATTCTCTAAAATTACAAGATTACCACTGTACAATAGAAACCTTTAACCCTTATTTTCTATCCCCTTAACTTTCCTTTACTTTGTCATCAACCCCTGTCATATGTCTTTCATAAGATGAATTTTTTTATTTATTTTTAAAATTATTATATATATATATATATATATATATATATATATATATATATATATATATATATATATATATATAACCCATAGTAATTTTTTTATTCATTTATTTACTTATTATTTTTCACTTTTGAATAAATATTAAAAATATTAAAGGTTTAAATTTATTATATAATATTTAATGGACTTTTAAAATATTAATTTTACCAAACAACATTATATATTTAAAATATAATTTTTTTTAATCTATTATTTATCAAACACTCAAATCATTTACACATTCACTCTAACATCTTTCTTTAAATACATACTAAAAATATAAAATTTTCTTAGTTTCTCATTG